>NC_086449.1:289021146-289733646 GCF_028390025.1 Pseudophryne corroboree
AGAAAAAAAAATCAGTGCTTGAAGTGCAGGTATGACATACCTTTGCATACTTCAAGCACTGTATATGTGTGTGTATATACATATATATATATATATATATATACATACACATCTGGTAAAATAACTTATTGAAAATATACATTGCCAGGACACATGCGCAAGTGTTTTATACAATAAAATGAGCTTCAGCGAGTTAACTTACCAAACCCTGAGCACTGAACATAGAAGAGCTCCCGTGCAGCAGCCTGTAGAGGGGAAGGGAGAAACCAGAGTGCAGACAGAGTTACTTTCCGTTTCTGCTATCCCTGATAGCAGACGTCCATGCGGAGGAAGGAAATGTTCTGACTGCTGGTGTGTGAACATGAGGGGTTTCAATGACCCCCCTGCATGCACTTGTGAATACCGTGGTTGAGAAAGAGAGCAACTGTGTGGCAAGGACATCACTGCTGTGCGGGGACAGTACAAAGCTGCCGCCCTCCATCTCCCTTCAGCCTGCTCAGCACTGACAAGCAGCAGCATGACCGTGTCACCTGCTGCTGCCAGGAGTAGCAGAGTACAGTAGAAGTGCTGTATCTTCCGGCTCTCGGCACCCAGCCGAAACTGTCCACTAGCCAGGCAGATAACAGCTTCCGGGATGCGGTCCAGTGGAACCAAATCACGCAAGCGTTGCAGGTGGCCGATTCGACATGTGAATGTGAGTGTTCGGGCAGGCCAGAAGCATGAGGAGCTGGCTGGACAGAGCGGGGACTGGGGCCGGCCAACCAGTGATCTGTCCCGTTGGCCCAATCCACCCATGCATAAGAACTCATGGCCTAGGATAGAAGACATAAACTCCTTTATTTGTGGCTGCTAATATTCCAGATTTTAAATCCAAATAAGAGAAGAGTAATGGATCTGCACACTAACTCCAGTGCAAAGTTATTTTGATATTTGGGATGTCTCTGCATGTATTTAAGACTCCCACACAAGGGATACTGCATGTCTTTTGCTAAGACTCCCACACAAGGGATACTGTATGTTATTAAAGGGAAAAAATTAATTCTCTGGCAAAACTAAGTGTTTTCACCAGAGTTAGAGCTTTTCCCTATCTGCTAAAATGCTTACTGCCAGCTCTAGCTGGTGACACATACCACAGGGTTCCAGGCAGGCTCGGCGCTAACCGCTCAGCAAAGGGATGCAGTGCAGGGAGGTGCCAGGAAGGAGAGGCACTCTCCCTGCTCTGTATCCCTGTGCTGAGCTGATGTCCCTGCTGCACCACCCCACTCCCCCTGCAGCTGCCGGCTGCTGCGCCTGTCACACTCCATGACAGGCAGCTGCGCCGGCAGCTACAAGCCTCCTCTCCCCTCCCCTGTCACAGACTCACAGTGCAGTGTGCAGACCTAAAAGGGGGTGGGGCTACACTGTAATAAGGGGCTGAGCTACACGGGACCAGGCTGCAGACTGCAACACGGGATAAACTGCCAGACTTTCTTATGTAAGTGGCTGGAAAACAAGTGAGTGAGTGAAAGTGTGTGTGTGTATCTGTATATACAGTATGTGTGTGTGCATACAGAATCTGTGTATATGTATGTGTGACACTGTATGCGTTTAATGTATGTACAGTGTGTGTGTGTGACTGTGTGGCATAATGTGTGTAAGTGTCACTGGTACAGAGGGCGTTACGTGTGTAAGCATCACTGGTACATGAGGCATTAGGTGTGTAAGCATCAGTGGTACAGGGGGCGTTACGTGTGTAAGCGTCACTGGTACAGGGGGCGTTATGTATGCAAGCATCACTGGTACGGGGGGGCGTTATGTGTGCAAGTGTCACTGCTACAGCTTGTGTTACTTGTGCAAGTGTCACTACTACAGGGGGTGTTACATGTGCAAGTGTCACTGCTACAGGTTGCATTACATGTGCAAGCACCACCGGTACAGGGGGCATTACATGTGCAAGTGTCACTGGTACAAGGTGCGTAACATGTGCAAGTGTCACTGCTACAGGGTGCGTTACGTGTGCAAGTGTTACTGCTACAGGGGGCGTTACGTGTGTAAGTGTCACTACTACAGGGTTTATTGTGTGTAAAAGCGGCACTGCTACTGGGAGCATTATGTGCATTAGCAAGGGGCGTCTTGTATAAGCATCACTGCTACAAGGGGCGTTACGTGTTTAAGCGTCATTGCTACAGGGTGTGTTACATGTGTAAGCATCACTACGTCTTGTATAAGCGTCGCTGGTACAGGGGGTGTTATGTGTGTAAGTGGCACTACTACACGGGGCGTTGTGTATAAGCGGCACTACCACAGGGGGCACTGTGTGTAAGCGGCACTACTACAGGGAGCATTATGTGTATGTGTCACTGCTACAAGGGGCATTGTGTGCACTGTCCCTTTGTAAAGTATGGGAGGGCGCAAATTTATAGTTTGCAGGTGGGTGCTGAACACCCTAGCACCGGCCCTGGTTCCAGGTTACTCCGGTGTTAAGCTTCCCCATGGAAAACATTGTGGCAGTACATGTCTACCCCCATAATACTCCTAAGACTATCAGTATCTCAGGATGGCGATATCAGAGGCCAGCGGCAGAAAAAAACAAACCTTTTATTATTTAGATAAATTATTTAACAAAAACAAAAACAAATTATGAGTTCATTAATCATTTTTAAATTTTTATTTACACATTTTCTTTGTATTAACTACTGTAGCTAAGTAACTCTGCTGCCCTGTACATTTTCTTAGTAATTGCAACAGTAACTGACCTCCCCGAAATGCAAATTGTTTTGTTATCATCATATACTTTTAAATAGACCTTTTGGATGTTAAAAAAAAAAAGTTTCTATTGCATTGAAGTTGCAGATCCATTATTTCCACTTCTACAAAATAAGAAAGTCCCACTCCATAAGATGCAGTGGCATCTGGCGATACATCATATATGTTGAGAAGGAAAAATTTATTTATTTTTTTAGAGAGCACAGTTGTCCCCATGATAATAATGCTATTTTCTTTCATGCTGTTAAGACAACAATAATGTATTTTAATAACTCCCCAAAGTCTAGTCAAACTGATATTCTAAAATAGAATGACCCTTATAATAATCAGTCAGCCAATATTTGGGAAGAAGAGTGGAACGTTACACTAACTTTATGTGAAAATGTATTTAATCTGACAGTATTAGATGGTAAAGCTGTATACTTTACTTGTTTTACAGTGTTTGGTGTCACAATATTCTGGAGACATTGTTTCCCTTTGAAACATAAGATAAACACTCCACTGTTAATATTAAGGCCCCCATTTACATTTAAGAGGCAATAACATAGATTTTATATAAATGCTTATCACAGTAATTGTTCACTAGATAGTACATAGACCAATAAATTATTTTGCTTCCCTATACTACCACAAGAATTATGTGCTCGATAAAAGTTTTTAATTAAAGGGAAAAGACAAGTTTACAAAATGAGGCTTGGAGGGGCCAAGGGTAAAGATTAGGTTAGTTCCACATAAAAAAAAGAATAAAATGCAGATGCACACTCTACTACTAAACACTGCTAATCTGAGTGATTAGAATAAACTCTGCAATCTAACAAAGAGCAAAATTGAGGTGCTTAGCATAAGGTTTGTCCAAAAAGATGGGACCACTAGCTGTGACCAGGTGACCTCATCTCATGGGTCCCTAACGGGTGGTATTCATGTGACCGCCGGTCAGCTGACCGACAGTCACATGACCTCCTCCGCCAGCCTGACGGGTCACTATCCCGATGGTCGGCATGCCGACCAACAGGGACTATTTCCACTCGTGGGTGTCCACGACACCCATAGAGTGGGAATAGAACCCGTGGCGACCGCAGGTCACCACTTAGCCCGCAGCGTGGCGAGCGCAGCGAGCCCGCAAGGGGCTTGCTGCACTCGCCCCTCCCCGCTGGGATCCCGGCGTCGGCGTCGGTAAGCTGACTGGCGGTCTCCTGATCGCCGTGTCAGCCGTCCCTAACACCAGAGTTCAAGTCCAGGGCACTGTGTCATAATGTGGAACTCCACATACTGTTTCCACTAAATGGTGTCTGTTTTTCTAATTATCTCTGTAATCATGTGCAAAAGTTTTAAAAGTATCCCTTAATCTGTGTAAATGTATACCTTACTAAACAGTTTTATGTATATTTTATTGTTTACTGATATTGAAGAAGAGTCAGTATGACACTAGTTTTCTCATTTACAACAAATCAGAACATTCTGGGGGTATCAATAGCATTAATTGCAGTGCAGTCTTGCTTTTGTGCTAAGAAAGCTATAGGGGGTAATTCCAAGTTGATCGCAGCATGACATTTTTTAGCAGTTGGGCAAAACCATGTGCACTGCAGGGGAGGCAGATATAACATGTGCAGAAAGAGTTAGATTTGGGTGGGTTATTTTGTTTCTGTGCAGGGTAAATACTGGCTGCTTTATTTTTACACTCAAATTAGATTGCAGATTGAACACACCCCACCCAAATCTAACTCTCTCTGCACATGTTATATCTGTCCCCCTTGCAGTGCACATGGTTTTGCCCAACTGCTAAAAAAATTCCTGCTGCAATCAACTTGGAATTACCCCCATAAACATAAATCTTAGCACTGGCTTGTGGTCAGTAAAGAGGGAGGAAATGGGTTGATTTCATTTCTTCAGTTTCTGACTGAGATAATGAAAGGTATGGCTTAGATTGTAGTGGTAAGGTTATCTTGTGCTGGCAGGCTTACTAGCACCACTTTCATCTTTGAACCTGTGAGCTTGCAGTTTGCTTCTGAAGTGTCAGGTTGCCATTGAAAATGTTGTATAGATCTTGCCACCTGTTGCCTTTCACTTGATGCAGCAAATTGTGTCCCCACTGAGCAGCACATCCCCCTCCACAGAAATCCATTCGGTGAAGAGAAATGAAATGAGTTAAAATGATTGAACAGTATTAAATTCATCATATGCTGAGCTGCCACTCATGTGTTTCCGAGTCCTGACAATGTGAAACAAACTTTACCCACAGAACTTATTCCACTACCTGACAGAAGTTCAGAATAATGGCAGCGTTAAGATCCCTGAAGTAAAAGGAGATGAAGCCTGGAAGGTGTACTTTGATGACGACGCACAAGAAATAGTGGATGAATTTGCAATGCGCTATGGAATAGAGTCTATTTATCAGGCAATGACGTAAGTATATGAGCTCCATTAATAACAAGCAAAGAGCTGGAGTACAAACCTAGAGGAGACAGGCGCATGTATAGATTATAAAAACACACGTACTTCAGTGAATATTGCCTTTTTTGCTGTTTCTATTAGGAATATTCTTTTGTTGCAGACAGAATATTAGTGGTTCTTTATCACTCACAGTGACAGTCTCCACATATTTATGGAGATGCTGAAGGAGTTTCACTGCATGTGAGCACCGAATGTGTTTCAGGAGGTTACATGTACACTATTTTTAACTGAAGTTTCACTTTAAGGCCTAGATTTATCAAGCCTTGGAGAGTGATAAATTGCACGGTGATAAAGTACCAACCAATCAGTTCCTAACTGTCATTTTTCAAACACAGCCTGTAGCATGGCAGTTAGGAGCTGATTGGAAGGTACTTTCTCACTGTGCAATTCATCTCCATGGGTTGATAAAGCTGGGCCTAAGGTTTAATACGTTGTTGTTGTTGTTGTTATTATTATTATGATTGTTATTAGTACGTTGCCTTTGAATGTAAGCATTTGTCTTAATCTTTTACTGTAAACATGACAGACCTATTAAAGCTGATGCTGGGTGAGTGATTCTGATGCTGGGTCAGTTGGTGTGCGTATGATGAGTGACTGTCCAGAACAGTGGCCCTTGGAGATTTGTGCAGTTCTACAACTTGCTCTCACCCGGAGTGATGGGACGGGGGCGCTCTAACTTAGACCGAGTACAATAAGGGCATGCTTTGCACAATTGTGAACAGATGCAAACTGGGACAATGACACATCTCTGCCTGCGAAAGATATATTATTTGCAGGTGTCAGGGACAGGTGCAGATAGGAGATGATGATGATGACAGTCAGGCATACCTTTTGTGTGGCGATGGTATCAAACTTCCTGTGTTCAGGATGCTGACGCTCAGAATCCCAATAATGGAATCCAGGCCCTCAGAATGCCCATAGATCCTGGTAAGTGTTTTAATCCAAACCCTACAACAAACCCACCCCTCCCGCAGCCTAGCCCTAACCCACCCCTCCCGCAGCCTAATCCTAACCGGTCCCCTAGTGCCTAACTCTAACCCCAGTACTTACCTTACCATCAAGATCTGCAAGGATTCTCCTGTCTGTATTCTGAATGTTGGGATCCCAGCTGCCAGGATCCTAACTGCATCCCTTTGTGAGTGTTTAAAGAAAACTTTTTTTGCACACAACATGAGTAGTTGTTATTGTATATTACACAGATTTCATCAGTTTGATGTTTCATATTTAATGTGTTTGTTGCAAATAGAATGTTTTAAACCATAGGTGCAAGAGTGATGTAAGTGTAACGTGTGCAGGGGTAGATCATGCGCATATAATACTGTTGCTAACTGGCACACATCTTAAGATATCGGCCCTCATTCCGAGTTGTTCGCTCGCAAGCTGCTTTTAGCAGCTTTACACACGTTAAGCCGCCGCCTACTGGGAGTGAATCTTAGCTTCTTAAAATTGCGAACGAAAGATTCTCAAAATTGCGATTACACACCTCATAGCAGTTTCTGAGTAGCTTCAAACTTACTCGGCATCTGCGATCAGTTCAGTGCTTGTCGTTCCTGGTTTGACGTCACAAACACACCCAGCGTTCGCCCAGACACTCCTCCGTTTCTCCAGCCACTCCCGCGTTTTTCCCAGAAACGGTAGCGTTTTTTCACACTCCCATAAAACGGCCAGTTTCCGCTCAGAAACACCCACTTCCTGTCAATCACATTACGATCACCAGAATGAAGAAAAAACCTCGTAATGCCGTGAGTAAAATTCCTAACTGCATAGCAAATTTACTTGGCGCAGTCGCACTGCGGACATTGCGCATGCGCAGTAGCGACTAATCGCTCTGTTGCGACAAAAAAATAACGAACGAACAACTCGGAATGACCCCCATCACTTTGCATATGTAGCAATTGCAGCTTTCTCTGGCTGGGTCCACAGGATTATCCACAGGATAACATTGGGATATTGTCGAGCGACAGCGAAAATGGCACCAACACGGTCACGAGCTTTCTGGCCTCCCAGGATGCATTGGGGCCTCCACTATATAGTCCCGTCCACTGACTCAGTCAGATCAGTTTTTTGCTTGGTGCGGCAGGAAGCCGCATGGTCACAGGGCAGCTGTGAAAGCAGCCTCAAGTTTTCATTACTTTATTTTTATAGACTTACTGTTTTGGTTTGAGCGACTTCTCTTAACAGCGTCTTAAACGTGTATTAGAAAGAGTCGCTCCAACAACTCCCCACCGGGTCGCAACAACGCTTACCTTCGCGGTACAGTGCTGTCTCGACGGGCGTCTGTGTCGGATGTTCTAGCAGGTCCAGCAGACGTTACCAGGCTGTGGCCGGAGCATGGGGAGACAGTGAGTATATGGACTTCCTCTTACTAGAGGGGTCAGGACACAGCTACGCTGATTTGGTGGAGACTACAAACAGCGTGTTGATGCGCCGAACATCTCGAGTGTGACAGCGCTACGCTCCGGGGATCATAGGCGCCAGGACTAGGTGAGGCCGCGATCCTGGGAGTTTAAGTCAACAGGGGGTTTCAGACGCTCTCCTGGCCGTCCCTCCGAGTACATGGCCAGTTCCCGCGGGTCTCTCGTTTCATGAACTGAATGACCTCACTTCCGGCTCAGACGCTACCACGAGGGTACTCGGTCGCAGCTTAGACGCTGCGGTTGTGTACACTGGATATAAACCCGCCCAGACCGAGTCGCAGGCCTTTAGTGTCTGCATGCACGTGGAGTCGCTCAGCGTCCGTTGGTGAGCGTCCGTGTCCGTTATCAGTTACCAAGAGCGGCAGTGTACACCAGTAGCGTCTGAATCCACTCAGCGTCTTTCGAGCGTCTTTGCTTGGATATGGAAGTGTGGTGAGTCTCCCTGTATCCCGCTCCCTGGAGGCAGGGTATACAGTACTAAAAATTCCTTCTACTTCTTAGTGTGCACTGTTCATTTTTAGTACCTATTGCATATGAGACCTGTATATTACTGTGTTTTCTGCATGTTATGTTGAAAAAGAACCAGTTAAACAGAAGTACAATTTTGCTACTTATGTATAAGTTATTATGGAGGTTGTATTCTCATATGACAATGTCTAATGCTTTAACATGTGACTGACTGCTAGTATGTGTGCTGACTTTTCTGTGTAATGTCAGTCCTGTTCTGACCCTCAAATCAGGTGCACTGTGGTCAGATTGATTTCACCTCTATATACTGATTATAGGGTGTGGTTCAGTCACAAAATTGTGTAGTCAATATCAGAAAAAATGTCTGTGAGCGGCAAAAGTGATGAGGAGAATTTGTCAAGCACTCCTACAGCCCTAACATGCTTATCTTGTAAGTCAGGGTTAATTGATATGATTCAATTGGTCACTTATGAGGGTTTGTGTGCAAACTGTTTCGCTTTTCAGCGAAGTAAAAAACAGGAGTTAGTTCAACCTCCAGTAGAGCCACCATGGAATATGTTCGCAAAGACTCTGTCTTCAATAGCGGACAGGTTAGCTCCAGTAGCACCACCTCAAGGGTTAGGTTACACTATGAACCCATACATGCAGCTCCCTTCCTATGTTTTGGTTCCAGTAGCCTCTACAAGCAACCAAGGGGTAGGTAAGACTAAGACAGATACGTCTGTATGGCAGACTACACAAGAGGATACATCGGATGATGATGCGGAAACAATAGATTCAACTCCGTATGATGATCAGTCGCAGAGCTTTAGTTCAGATGATGTAGCTGAACTCATTAATGCAGTAAAGGCTGTGCTTTCTCTGGAAGAACCAGCCAAGACAGCGTTAAAAGCAAAAGCACCTGTATTCAAACGAACAAAGTCAGTGAAAGCTGAATTTCCAGCGTCAGAGGAGTTGACGGAAATGATGGATGAGTCTTGGGCAGCGCCCGGTAAAAAGTATAAGATTCCTAGGAGATGGGATTCTTATTATCCATTTCCTGCTGGAGATTGTTCGAAGAGAGAAGTTCCTCCAAAAGTAGATGCACATGTTCTGCGACTCGTGCAGAAATCTGCTTTGCCACTGTCATCTACCTCTTTGAATGATGTCACAGACAGGAGGGTAGAGAGCCTATTGAAAAATATTTTTTCTCTTGTGGGTGCAGTGGTAAGACCTGCTATGGCTTCGGCCTGGGTAGCAAAGGCAATGGGCGAATGGATAGAGGAACTAGAGAATGACATCCCCTCTCCTACTAGGGAGCAAGAGGATCGTCTTTGCCGTTTAAGACAATCTGCCCAGTATTTAGAAGAAGCAGCCATTGATGTAGGCACTGTTGCTTCTAAAGCTTCAGCCCTGGCAGTAGTCGCTCGCAGAGCAGTCTGGCTACGGACCTGGAAGGCAGATGCGGAGTCCAAGAAGGAATTGGAAGCATTGCCTTTCGTGGGTAATATATTATTTGGAAAACCTTTATCGGATATCCTAGAGTCAGAGGCTGAATCGAAGAAGGTCAGATTTCCGGCTACCTACAACCCTAAGTCCAAGGGTTTAAAATTTCGCTCATTTCGCTGGCAAAGCAAAGCGAAAAGGTAAAGAGGAGCCTAAACAATCCCAGTTTAAATCCAGGGGTAGGAAGCAGTGGGCTAGCAAAAAGCCAGCTTCCAAACCTGAACAAAAGCCCTCAGCCTGAAGAGACGGTCCTCCGCCTGGAGGATTCCAGGGTTGGGGGCCGACTCCTGCAATTTGCACACACATGGCAACAGTCAACAACAGATGCCTGGGTGCAGAAGGTAGTATATCAGGGGTATGGGTTCCCATTCAGGAGGCAGCCTCCTCAAATATTTTTTTGCTCCAGCCCGTCTCGTATAGAGTCGAAGGCCAATGCCCTGCAAGAAGCAGTCCAAAAATTACTGCAGTCAGGTGTGATTGTCCCAGTACCTCCATCACAAAAGGGACAGGGGTATTACTCCAATCTGTTTCTAATCCAGAAACCAAATGGGTCATATCGACCAATTCTAAATCTGAAGATGTTGAACAATTACATATGGATCCCGAAGTTCCACATGGAGACGTTACGCTCCATAATGTTGGCTATGGAACCGGGAGACTATATGGTATCTCTGGATGTGCGGGATGCTTACCTACATGTGCCTATAGCACTATCACATCAGTGTTACCTCAGGTTTGCCATCCTCAAGGAACACTTCCAGTTCCAAGCTCTGCCCTTCGGGCTAGCTACAGCACCCAGGGTGTTTACCAAGATCATGGTGGTTATGGCAGCTTGTCTGCGCAAACAAGGGATAAGGATATTCCCATACCTAGACGACCTATTAATCTTAGCACAGTCGCAAGATTTACTGTTGAGCCATCTCCAACAGACGATAGTTTGTTTACAGAGACACGGGTGGCTCATAAATTGGGAGAAGTCGTCCCTGAATCCATCACAGCGGATGGTTCATTTGGGAGCCATATTGGATTCAGACCTACAGAGAGTTCTCTTACCAGAGAAGAAAATAGTCAAGGTGCAGGTCATGGCTCAGGAAGCGTTGCAAGCCCAGACAATGTCAGTCCATGCAGCAATGCGACTGTTGGGTCTGATGGTATCAACGTTCGACATGGTGGAATATGCGCAATTCCACTCCAGACCATTGCAGCATCTCATTTTGACAAAATGGAACGGAAATCATCAAACAATAAAGAAGCAGATGATAAAGATTCCAGTAAATGTAAAAAGGTCTCTAGCATGGTGGCTACAGACAGACCATTTAAACAAGGGGAGACCCTTTTGGATAAAAGAGTGGCAAGTCCTGACGACAGATGCCAGCCTGCAAGGTTGGGGGGCGGTACTCGGAAGCCTATGGTTCCAGGGAAAATGGACCGCAAGGGAAAGTCGCCTGCCGATAAATCTGTTAGAAATAAGAGCCATTTACTTGGCCCTAGTTCAAGCAAAGGACAATCTACAAGGAAGACCAGTCCAGATCCGCTCAGACAATGCGACGGCAGTAGCATACCTAAATCATCAAGGAGGGACTCACAGCAAGAGTCTGATGGAGGAAGTAACTCCCATTCTAAAGTGGGCAGAACTCCATCTCCCAGCATTGTCAGCAGTATTTGTCCCGGGTGTACTAAATTGGGAAGCGGATTTTCTCAGTCGGCACACCATTCAGGAAACCGAATGGGCACTACACCCAGAAGTGTTTCAGACACTGGTGAACAGATAGGGTCTACCGGAGATAGACCTTATGGCGTCTCGTCTAAACAACAAAGTTCCGAGGTACGGATCAAGAACAAGGGACCCAGGAGCAGTCCTGGTAGACGCACTGTCAGTAGAATGGAGGTTTCAGCTGGCATATCTGTTCCCTCCAATATCTCTGTTACCCAGAGTAGTGAGAAAGATAAAACAGGCAAAAGGAGCAATTATTCTAATAGCTCCAGCTTGGCCAAGAAGGCATTGGTACACAGATCTGTGGAGAATGTCCATGGAAGCACCGATACTGCTCCCTCAACGTCCGGATCTGTTAATGCAGGGTCCTTGTTGTCACAGTCATCTGGATCGCCTGTCTTTGACGGCGTGGCTGTTGAAACCTCTATCTTAGAGGCTAAAGGATTTTCAAAGCAAGTAAGCCAAACCATGCTTAGAGCAAGAAAGCCTTCTTCGGCCCGTGTGTATCATAGAATATGGCAAGCCTATATTCATTGGTGTTCTGGAAAAAATTACAATCCAAGAGCCTTTAAAGTAGCTAGAATTTTGGATTTTCTGCAGGCAGGATTGGATAAGGGGTTGAAGGTTGCTTCCTTGAGGGTGCAAGTCTCAGCGTTGACTGTATGGTTTCAGCAGAAGATTGCTGACCTACAGGATGTACGTACGTTTTTCCAAGGAGTAGTACATATTCAACCTCCATTTGTTCCTCCTGCAGCTCCCTGGGATTTGAATTTAGTTCTTAAATTTCTCCAGGGTCCTTTGTTTGAACCACTTGAGAGAGCGCATCTTAAGTGGTTAACGATTAAAGTTCTTTTTTTACTGGCAATGGCGTCAGCCAGAAGAGTGTCAGATTTAGGAGCATTATCATGTAAGTCTCCTTTCCTAAGTTTTTTTCCAGACAGAGCAGTTCTCAGAACGAGATCTAGTTATCTTCCAAAGGTGGTGTCAAAGTTTCACCTGAATGAAGAGATTGTAGTCCCAGCTTTTCAGGTATCGGGACTATCTGCGGGAGAAGCGTCACTGGACGTGGTCCGGTCTTTAAAAATCTATATAGATCGTACTAGTGCCATCAGGAAAACAGATTCCCTCTTCATCCTCTACGGATTCCATAGGAGAGGTTGGCCTGCTAGTAAACAGACGCTGGCGAGATGGCTCCGAGTGGTAATATCTGAAGCTTATTCTCATGCAGATCTCCCTATTCCGGCTAATGTCTCTGCACACTCTACACGTAAGGTAGGTCCTTCTTGGGCAGCACAACAGGGTGCATCAGCAGAACAGATATGTAAGGCAGCCACATGGTCTTCCATAAACACATTCATCAGACATTATGCCTTGGACACTTTTGCCTCTCATGACGCAGACTTCGGGCGAAAGGTCCTCCTGTGCAATCAGGAGCGTCCCCACCACTAAAATGGCTTTGGGAATCCCAATGTTATCCTGTGGATAATCCTGTGGACCCAGCCAGAGAAATAGACGTTATGGTAAGAACTTACCGTTGATAACATGATTTCTCTTATGTCCACAGGTATCCACAGGGATCCCACCCGGACGCATCTGATTTGAGGATCTAGACAAACACTAAAAACCTCTTCCTTCTTGTATGGAAGGGTGTGCATGTGTGTTCTTATCGCCTGTACAGGTCTCTACCTAATGTTCCTGCCTATAATCGCTGTGGAAAGAACTGATCTGACTGAGTCAGTGGGCGGGACTATATAGTGGAGGCCCCAATGCATCCTGGGAGGCCAGAAAGCTCGTGACCGTGTTGGTGCCATTTTCGCTGTCGCTCGACAATATCCCAATGTTATCCTGTGGATAATCCTGTGGACCCAGCCAGAGAAAGCTGCAATTGCTACCTGTGGACATAAGAGAAATCACGTTATCAACGGTAAGTTCTTACCATAACGTCTATTTCTCTAACGTCCTAGTGGATGCTGGGGACTCCGTAAGGACCATGGGGAATAGACAGGCTCCGCAGGAGACTGGGCACTCTAAGAAAGATTTAGTACTACCTGGTGTGCACTGGCTCCTCCCTCTATGTCCCTCCTCCAGACCTCAGTTAGAATCTGTGCCCGGACAGAGCTGGGTGCATTTTAGTGAGCTCTCCTGAGCTTGCTAATAAGAAAGTATTTTAGTTAGGTTTTTTTATTTTCAGAGAGCTTCTGCTGGCAACAGACTCTCTGCTACGTGGGACTGAGGGGAGAGAAGCAAACCTACTAACTGCGGCTAGGTTGCGCTTCTTAGGCTACTGGACACCATTAGCTCCAGAGGGATCGAACACAGGACCTGACCTTGTCGTCCGTTCCCGGAGCCGAAGTCAGAAGCCGGCAGAAGCAAGAAGACATTGAAATCGGCGGCAGAAGACTCCTGTCTTCACATGAGGTAGCGCACAGCACTGCAGCCGTGAGCCATTGCGCCCACACTACCCACACACTCCGGTCACTGTAGGGTGCAGGGCGCAGGGGGGAGCGCCCTGGGCAGCAATTAGGATACCTCTTGGCAAAAAGACACATATATACAGCTGGGCACTGTATATATGTACGAACCCCCGCCATTTTATTACACAGACCCGGGACTGAAGCCCGCCGCTGAGGGGGCGGGGCCTTCTTCCTCAGCACTAACCAGCACCATTTTCTCTTCACAGCTCCGCTGAGAGGAAGCTCCCCAGGCTCTCCCCTGCAGTGTCAAGGTAGAAAAAGGGTAAAAAGAGAGGGGGGGCACATAAATTTAGGCGCAAAATTATCATAAACAGCAGCTACTGGGTAAACACTAAGTTACTGTGTAATCCCTGGGTTATATAGCGCTGGGGTGTGTGCTGGCATACTCTCTCTCTGTCTCCCCAAAAGGCCTTGTGGGGTCCTGTCCTCAATTAGAGCATTCCCTGTGTGTGTGTGCAGTGTGTCGGTACGTTTGTGTCGACATGTTTGACGAGGACGGTTACGTGGAGGCAGAACAAGTGCAAGTGACTGTGGTGTCACCGCCGACGGCGCCGACACCTGATTGGATGGATATGTGGAAGGTGTTAAATGATAATGTAAGCTCCTTGCATAAAAGATTGGATAATCAGTCAGGGTCTCAACCCGTGTCTGATTCTGCAGCTCAGAGGCCGTCAGGGTCTCAAAAGCGCCCACTATCCCAGTTGGTTGACACAGATGTCGACACGGATTCTGACTCCAGTGTCGATGACGATGAGGCAAAGTTGCAGCCTAAAATGACTAAAGCCATCCGATACATGATTATAGCAATGAAGGATGTATTGCACATACTGAAGGAAAACCCTGTCCCTGACAAAAGGGTATATATGTATGGGGAGAAAAAGCAAGAGGTGACTTTTCCCCCTTCACATGAGTTAAATGAATTATGTGAAAAAGCATGGGATTCCCCCGATAAGAAAGTGCTGATTTCCAAAAGGTTACTTATGGCGTACCCTTTCCCGCCAACGGACAGGATGCGCTGGGAATCCTCCCCTAGGGTAGATAAAGCTCTGACACGCTTATCTAAAAAGGTGGCCTGCCGTCACAGGATACGGCCGCCCTAAAGGATCCTGCAGATAGGAAGCAGCAAAGTATCCTGAAGTCTGTTTATGCACACTCAGGTACTATACTGAGGCCGGCTATTGCGTCGGCCTGGATGTGTAGTGCTGTAGCAGCATGGACAGATAATCTGTCTGAGGAAATGGATATCTTAGACAAGGATACCATTTTACTGACCCTGGGGCATATAAAAGACGCTGTCCTATATATGAGGGATGCCCAGAGGGACATTTGCCTAATGGGCTCTAGAATGAATGCAATGTCAATTTCTGCCAGAAGGGTCCTGTGGACTCGGCAATGGACAGGTGATGCCGACTCCAAAAAGCACATGGAGGTGTTACCTTACAAGGGTGAGGAATTGTCTCTCGGACCTAGGGGGTCATTCCGAGTTGTTCGCTCGCAAGCTGTTTTTAGCAGCATTGCACACGCTAAGCCGCCGCCTACTGGGAGTGAATCTTAGCATAGTAAAATTGCGAACGAAAGATTCGCAATATTGCGATTACACACCTCTTAGCAGTTTCTGAGTAACTTCAACCTTACTCGGCATCTGCGATCAGTTCAGTGCTTGTCGTTCCTGGTTTGACGTCACAAACACACCCAGCGTTCGCCCAGACACTCCTCCGTTTCTCCAGCCACTCCCGCGTTTTTCCCAGAAACGGTAGCGTTTTTCCCCACACACCCATAAAACTACCTGTTTCCGCCCAGAAACACCCACTTCCTGTCAATCACACTACGATCGCCTGAACGAAGAAAAAGCCGTGAGTAAAATACCTAACTTCATAGCAGATTTACTTGGCGCAGTCGCAGTGCGAACATTGCGCATGCGCACTAAGCGGAAAATCGCTGCGATGCGAAGAAATTTACAGAGCTAACAACTCGGAATGACCCCCCTAGTTTCCACAGCTACGGCTGGGAAGTCAAACTTTTTGCCATATATTCCCTCACAGCCTAAGAAAGCACCATATTACCAAATGCAGTCCTTTCGATCACGGAGAAGCAAGAAGGTCAGAGGTGCATCCTTTCTGGCCAGAGGCAGGGGTAGAGGAAAGAAGCTGCACAACACAGCTAGTTCCCAGGAACAGAAGTCCTCCCTGGCTTCCACTAAATCCACCGCATGACGCTGGGGCTCCACAGGAGCCAGGAGTGGTGGGGGCGCGTCTCCGAAATTTCAGCCACCAGTGGGTTCGCTCACAGGTGGATCCCTGGGCTATACAGATTGTGTCTCAGGGATACAAGCTGGAATTCGAAGTGATGCCCCCTCACCGTTACCTCAAATCGGCCCTGCCAGCTTCCACCATAGAAAGGGAAGTAGTGTTAGCGGCAATTCACAAATTATATCTCCAGCAGGTGGTGGTAAAGGTTCCCCTCCTTCAACAAGGAAGAGGATACTATTCCACGATGTTTGTGGTACCGAAACCGGACGGTTCGGTCAGACCCATATTGAATTTAAAATCCCTGAACATTTATCTGAAAAGATTCAAGTTCAAAATGGAATCGCTCAGAGCGGTCATTGCAAGCCTGGAAGAGGGGGATTTTATGGTGTCTCTGGACATCAAGGATGTGTACTTGCATGTCCCCATTTATCCGCCTCATCAGGAGTACCTCAGGTTTGTGGTACAGGACTGTCATTACCAATTCCAGACGTTGACGTTTGGCTTGTCCACGGCACCGAGAATATTTACCAAGGTGATGGCGGAAATGATGGTGCTCCTTCGGAAGCAAGGGGTTACGATTATCCCATACTTGGACGATCTCCTCATAAAGGCGAGGTCCAGGGAGCGATTGCTGATCAGCGTAGCACTCTCTCAGGAAGTGTTGCAACAGCACGGCTGGATTCTGAATATTCCAAAGTCGCAGCTGATTCCTACGATGCGTCTGCCCTTCCTGGGCATGATTCTGGACACAAACCAGAAAAGGGTGTTTCTCCCGGAGGAGAAGGCTCAGGAGCTCAGGAGTTTGTGCAAGGGCCTCCAAATTGCCTTTTTTTCCTTCCAGTATTGATACGGACATGCCTATTTGGATGCTATCACTAAAATAATCAGCAACCGTTCTTTGACAGCATACATATGCTTCATATGGTACAGCAACAGTGTCGCACAAATGAGTCAGAAATATATTCAGGATATATCATATATAGCAGTAGTGTACGGCAGCCACAGTACTAGTAGTCAGAGTGATGCACCAATAGAGAGATATTTTTTGCTTTGGATCACACACAGATATATAACAGATATACAACAGTAGTGTACGGCAGTACTGGTAGTTGTCACTGAGTGACACACCAATAGAAATATTTTTTTTTTGCTCTGGATCACACAGATATATAGCAGTAGTGTATGGCAGCCGCAGTACTAGTAGTCAGAGTGACGCACCAACAGAAATATATTTTTTGCTTTGGATCACACATAGATATGTAGCAATAGTGTACGGCAGCTGCAGTACTAGCAGTCAGAGTGACACACCAATAGAAATATATTTTTTGCTTTGTATCACACACAGATAGCAGTAGTATACGGCAGTACTGGTAGCCGTCACTGAGTGACGCACCAATAGAAATATAATTTTGGATTTGGATCACACACATATATAGCAGTAGTGTACAGCAGTACTGGCAGTTGTCAGAGTGACGGACCAATAGAAATATATTTTTTACTTTGTGTCAGGTCCAGGTGTTTTTGTGAATCCGTTAACTCGGGACCAACCACAGGTGTAGGTGCTGGGGTATGAAGAAAGTAGGGAGGACGAAGAAAGTTCCGTTTCATATATTTATTAAAAATAACAATTCAGTAAAGAGTTAAATGACAAGTTGTTAATCATCATATTATACTGAAGTATTGCAGGAATGGCAGAAATAATATGCAGGATAAAGCTCAAAGATAAATAAAAGAAATGTTCATGGAAACGTATGCAAAACAAGCTGATGAATAAATGTTGAATTGTCCAAATATAAATAAGCTTTGATGCAGAACTGTAGAATGTGTTTAACTGGATAATGCAGACATGAAGAAATAACTGTAAGGATTTGCAATGAAGTTTTGAGAGTTAACTGAGAGGCTGTGAAGAATTATCTTTGTTATGGCAACATAGAAAATAAAAGTACTGAATTGGGTTACTTGCAGATTCCGGAGATCACTGTGAAACTGTAGCAGATGACAAGGTGATGAATGGGTTAAATGCTGAGTAGAACAAACGACCAGCTGAGGGTAGTGGAATCCTCCAAACTTTGTATGGTAGGCAGACAAGGTAACCTCATGCAAGACTCTGGGAATCCAACTGCTTCCAGTAGGTGTGCAATTAACTGACAGCACAGCGGGGAGCTGTAGGATCTTTTAGCAGTGAAGGCTGCAGACAGACCTCTGGGAACGGAGGCGATATCTGGACCACGGGACTCACACAGGAATGCACGGAGAGAGCTCAGAGCTAGAGCACAGCGTTGATACAACAAAGCACTGGCCCAGAGTAACATAATCCCAGCCTACTTAAAGGCAGCACAAGCACGGGGTTGGCTTACACCTGCCCACAGGTGTTTTCACAAGTGCTCTGTATTACCTATTTGGTCTCCAACATGGCCACCTCCTATACAGCAGACACACCGCAGTGCCTTAGGCCATTTGGTCCCCGCACTCACAGTTCCCAGATTCTGCATTACCTGTGCCACCGATCACGCCGCGTCCCCACACGGGTGCACAGCACCGCGAGCAACCGCACTGGCAACGGATGAACCCCAGAACCCGCAAAGGTAAGAGACCGGTTCGTGACAGTACCCCCTCTTCTACGGGTGGTCTCCGAACACCTTTGAACCTTGTCAGGAATTTTGGAGAAGTATTTCTGTACCAGTCTTGGAGCATGAACATCTTCAGAGAAAACCCAGGATCTCTCCTCCGGACCGTAACCCTTCCAGTCGACCAAAAACTGTAAACGTCCATATCGGGAACGTGAGTCCACAATCTCTTTAACTTCAAATTCCTCATTCTGCAAAGAGTGAACTTTAGGAGATTTGGACTGGGTAGTACGGAACTTATTGAGAATCAAAGGCTTCAGTAAAGATGTATGAAAGGCGTTAGGAATTCTCAAAGACGGTGGCAACTTGACTTTGTATGACACAGGGTTGAGTACCTTTACAATGGGAAATGGACCAATAAACTTGGGAGCAAATTTCTTAGATGGAACTTTGAACCTGAGATTGCGCGTAGAAATCCAAACTTGGTCTCCCACTTTGTAATTCGGTACAGCTTTACGTTTTCTATCTGCAAAAGATTTATAACGAGCGGAAGTTTTGACCAACGACTTACGCACACAACTCCAGATTCTAGATAGACGTTGAAGTTCTTGATCTGCTGCTGGAACCTCTAGGGCTGGCAATGGATGGAACTCTGGCACACGAGGATGAAAGCCGAAGTTAATATAAAAGGGCGTAGATTCTGAAGATGAATGGAAGAGATTATTATGAGCAAATTCTGCCAATGGAAGGTAGTCAACCCAGTCATCCTGTGAGGACGATATATATAGCCGGAGAAATGTTTCAAGGTCTTATTTGACTCTCTCAGTTTGTCCATCTGTCTGAGGATGATATGCAGAAGAAAAATTCAACTTGACATTTAAAGATGAACAAAGCGATCTCCAAAACTTGGCCACAAAGTGTGTTCCCCGATCAGAGATGATCTCTCGAGGAAGGCCATGCAACTTGAAGATTTCAGAGATGAACAATCTGGCTAGTAAAGGGGCTGATGGTAACCCAGTTAATGGAATGAAATGTGCCATTTTCGAAAATCGATCCACTATCACCCAAATGGTATTTCGCCCTTTTGATGGAGGTAGATCGGTCACGAAATCCATTGAGATATGAGTCCATGGTTGTTTGGGTATGGATAATGGATGTAATAAACCTGGTGGAGAACTTCTTGGACTCTTATGTTGGGCACATTTAGGACATGCTGCTATAAACTCTTGGACATCGGCTTTGAGACGTGGCCACCAATAAGACTGTTGAATAAATTTGAGAGTCTTTAGAACCCCAGGATGACCCATGAAGGAAGAGGAGTGAGCCCAGGTAAGCAGCCGTTTACGAAGATTTGTGGCGACAAAGGTCTTGCCAGGCGGAGGAACTGGAGAGGTTCGAGTCATTAAAAAGGACGTAGGATTCACAATGGCTTGATTCGTGGTAGCATCATTTGATTCAGAAGAAGCAAAGGACCGAGAAAGGGCATCTGCCTTTTTGTTCTGAGACCCTGGTCGATAGGTGAGCTTGAAATTGAATCGTGTGAAGAAAAGCGCCCATCGAGCTTGTCGTGGATTCAAACACTGAGCTGATTGCAGATACAGAAGATTCTTATGATCAGTATAAACTGTAATGCGATGTTGTGCTCCTTCTAGAAGGTATCTCCACTCCTCAAATGCCAACTTGATGGCAAGTAACTCTTGCTCACCGATTGCATAATTACGTTCTGCCGGGAGGAACTTACGGGAGAAATATCCGCAGGGATGGACCTTTTTATCTTTAAAGACTTGTGATAACACAGCTCCTACTGCTTCTGTAGATGCATCCACCTCTAGTAGAAAGGGACAATTCAAATCAGGCTGTCGAAGAATGGGGGCTGACCCAAAGGCTTGCTTTAAATCAGAGAAGGCTTTGATTGCTTCAGAAGACCAGTTCGTAGGATTTGCTCCCTTGCGAGTTAGGGCTGTGATGGGAGCAGCTAACGAAGAATAATTCTTAATGAATCTCCTATAGAAATTAGCAAAGCCAAGAAATCGCTGAATCCCCTTGAGAGTTGTAGGAGTGGACCAATCTCGGATAGCTTGTACCTTACCGGGATCCATACATAGCTCTGATCCAGAAATGATGTAACCAAGGAACGGTATGGAAGATACTTCAAAAGTGCACTTCTCTAACTTACAATAGAGTTATTTTTTCCTCAGACGTGTCAGTACCTCTTTAACTTGGTGACGGTGAGACTTTAGATCCGCAGAGAATATTAGGATATCATCCAAGTACACTACTAGACACTTGTAGAGAAGATCACGAAAAAGTTCATTCACATAGCTTTGAAAAACTGCAGGTGCATTACAAAGACCAAAAGGCATTACAAGGTATTCGTAATGCCCATCCCGGGTATTAAAAGCAGTCTTCCACTCGTCCCCTGCCCGGATGCGGATTAAATTGTAGGCCCCTCGGAGATCCAATTTTGTAAACACAGTAGCTCCCTTTCCCCGGTCAAATAATTCTGGAATTAAGGGTAATGGGTACTTGTTTTTCACAGTGATCTCATTGAGTCCACGGTAATCTATGCATGGTCGTAACCCACCGTCCTTCTTCTTAATGAAGAAGAATCCGGCTCCTGCAGGTGAAGAAGATGGTCTGATAAATCCTTTGGTTAGATTTTCCTGTATATAATCAGACATAGCTTGCGTCTCTGAAATGGATAGCGGATAAATTCGTCCCCTAGGAGGTGTTTTACCCGGAACCAGGACGATTGGGCAGTCCCATTCGCGATGAGGAGGTAGAGAGTCTGCTGCTTGTTTACTGAAAACATCCACAAAGGATTGATACACCGGAGGTAGGTCGGGAAGGCTAATTGACCGGAGAGGTACAATTGAGGCTAAACAGTCCTTGATACAAGATTTACCCCACGAAAGGACTTCCATGGTTTGCCAATTAAGTTGAGGATTATGCTTCTGCAGCCAAGGTAAACCAAGTATCACATCTTGAGAGGCTTTGGGAATCACGTAGAAGGAGACGTATTCGGAATGGAGCACACCAACTTTCATCTTGAGACATACGGTTCGATGAGTAATTATACCATCTGGAATTCGACTTCCATCCACTGCTGTAACAGCAACTGCTGCTTCCAGAGGCATGGTTTGAACTTTAGACCGTAAGACAAAGGCTGAGGAGATGAAGTTCTCGGCTGCCCCGGAATCTAGGAGAGCTGAAACTTTCACTGTAGAACTTGGAACTTCTAATTGAATAGACAAGGTCGGCTCTTTCCCAGAACGTGATTCTAAAGTAACTCCTAGCTTAACCTCTCTTGAATAAGCTAGGAGCGAGAGTTTCCCGGTCGGAGTTTGCAGAATTTAACTAAATGTTCGGAGGACCCACAGTACATGCAGAGGTTACCCTGTCGACGACGAAGTCGTTCCTCCTCTGTGAGGCGAGAGCGCCCAATCTGCATAGGTTCTTCTGTCGTTACCGGAGACTGTGATGAAGAATCTTGTCGAGGCCTAAGATGATAACGTGGACTGGACCGCTCTGCCCTGGATTTCTCTAAACATCGCTCCCTGTAGCGTAGGTCAAGTTTGTTACAGAGAGAAATCAATTCATCCAGTTTAGTTGGCACATCCCGGATAGTTAAATCATCCTTGATTTTCTCTGAAAGTCCATTCCAGAACGCGGCGATCAGGGCCTCCTCATTCCAGTTTAACTCTGAAGACAACGTGCGAAACTGAATAATATATTGACTGACAGGACGTAAACCTTGACGTAGACGGAGAATCTCCAAAGATGCTGAGGTGGTCCTGCCTGGTTCGTCAAAGATTCTCCGGAAGGATGATACGAACTCCTTGTAATTAGAGAGGATAGGATCACCTCTTTCCCATAATGGTGATGCCCACTCCAGAGCCTGACCGGAAACGAGGGCAATAATATATGCAACCTTAGAACGAGCTGATGGGAAACTGGAGGACAACAGTTCGAACTGGATCTCACATTGATTCCGCAATCCTCTGCAAAGTTTTGGGGTTCCGTCAAACTTACTCGGAGAGGGTAACTGCAAGCGGGACGTAGGCAGCGTCACAGGAGAAGCTGTAGTGGTAACTGGGACAACCGGAGTTGGAATCTGGACTTGAGACGTTTTAATAGCTGTATGAAGAATCTCCAAACGGTCTGCCATAGTTTGCATAAACTGAACTATTTGTGTCTGTATAGACTCCTGGTTTTCCAGACGGGAAAGGATATTTGACGTAGCACCGCCTCCTGCGAATTGGTCACTTGACGGATCCATGTGGCCAGTGCTTACTGTCAGGTCCGGGTGTTTTTGTGAATCTGTTAACCCGGGACCAACCACAGGTGTAGGTGCTGGGGTATGAAGAAAGTAGGGAGGACGAAGAAAGTTCCGTATCATATATTTATTAAAAATAACAATTCAGTAAAGAGTTAATTGACAAGTTGTTAATCATCATATTATACTGAAGTATTGCAGGAATGGCAGAAATAATATGCAGGATAAAGCTCAAAGATAAATAAAAGAAATGTTCATGGAAACGTATGCAAAACAAGCTGATGAATAAATGTTGAATTGTCCAAATATAAATAAGCTTTGATGCAGAACTGTAGAATGTGTTTAACTGGATAATGCAGACATGAAGAAATAACTGTAAGGATTTGCAATGAAGTTTTGAGAGTTAACTGAGAGGCTGTGAAGAATTATCTTTGTTATGGCAACATAGAAAATAAAAGTACTGAATTGGGTTACTTGCAGATTCCGGAGATCACTGTGAAACTGTAGCAGATGACAAGGTGATGAATGGGTTAAATGCTGAGTAGAACAAACGACCAGCTGAGGGTAGTGGAATCCTCCAAACTTTGTATGGTAGGCAGACAAGGTAACCTCATGCAAGACTCTGGGAATCCAACTGCTTCCAGTAGGTGTGCAATTAACTGACAGCACAGCGGGGAGCTGTAGGATCTTTTAGCAGTGAAGGCTGCAGACAGACCTCTGGGAACGGAGGCGATATCTGGACCACGGGAATCACACAGGAATGCACGGAGAGAGCTCAGAGCTAGAGCACAGCGTTGATACAACAAAGCACTGGCCCAGAGTAACATAATCCCAGCCTACTTAAAGGCAGCACAAGCACAGGGTTGGCTTACACCTGCCCACAGGTGTTTTCACAAGTGCTCTGTATTACCTATTTGGTCTCCAACATGGCCACCTCCTATACAGCAGACACACCGCAGTGCCTTAGGCCATTTGGTCCCCGCACTCACAGTTCCCAGATTCTGCATTACCTGTGCCACCGATCACGCCGCGTCCCCACACGGGTGCACAGCACCGCGAGCAACCGCACTGGCAACGGATGAACCCCAGAACCCGCAAAGGTAAGAGACCGGTTCGTGACACTTTGGGTCACACACAGAGGATATATCATATATAGCAGTAGTGTATGGCAGGCACAGTACTAGTAGTTAGAGTGATGCACCAATAAAAATATATTTCTCTAACGTCCTAAGTGGATGCTGGGGACTCCGTAAGGACCATGGGGAATAGCGGCTCCGCAGGAGACTGGGCACAAAAGTAAAGCTTTAGGACTACCTGGTGTGCACTGGCTCCTCCCCCTATGACCCTCCTCCAAGCCTCAGTTAGATCTTTGTGCCCGAACGAGAAGGGTGCACACTAGGGGCTCTCCTGAGCTTCTTAGTGAAAGTTTTAGTTTAGGTTTTTTATTTTCAGTGAGACCTGCTGGCAACAGGCTCACTGCATCGAGGGACTAAGGGGAGAAGAAGCGAACTCACCTGCGTGCAGAGTGGATTGGGCTTCTTAGGCTACTGGACATTAGCTCCAGAGGGACGATCACAGGCCCAGCCTGGATGGGTCCCAGAGCCGCGCCGCCGGCCCCCTTACAGAGCCAGAAGGCAGAAGAGGTCCGGAAAATCGGCGGCAGAAGACGTCCTGTCTTCAACAAGGTAGCGCACAGCACTGCAGCTGTGCGCCATTGCTCTCAGCACACTTCACACTCCGGTCACTGAGGGTGCAGGGCGCTGGGGGGGGGCGCCCTGAGACGCAATAAAAAACACCTTGGATGGCAAAAAAAATGCATCACATATAGCTCCTGGGCTATATGGATGCATTTAACCCCTGCCAGAATACATAGAAAAACGGGAGATAAGGCCGCCGATAAGGGGGCGGAGCCTATCTCCTCAGCACACTGGCGCCATTTTCCCTCACAGCTCCGTTGGAGGGAAGCTCCCTGTCTCTCCCCTGCAGTCACTACACTACAGAAAGGGTTAAAAAAGAGAGGGGGGCACTAATTAGGCGCAGTATTAAAGATACAGCAGCTATAAGGGGAAAAACACTTATATAAGGTTATCCCTGTATATATATAGCGCTCTGGTGTGTGCTGGCAAACTCTCCCTCTGTCTCCCCAAAGGGCTAGTGGTGTCCTGTCCTCTATCAGAGCATTCCCTGTGTGTGTGCTGTATGTCGGTATGTTTTGTGTCGACATGTATGAGGAGAAAAATGATGTGGAGACGGAGCAGATTGCCTGTAATAGTGATGTCACCCCCTAGGGGGTCGACACCTGAGTGGATGAACTGTTGGAAGGAATACGTGACAGTGTTAGCTCTGTATAAAAGAGAGTGGTTGACATGAGACAGCCGGCTACTCAGCTTGTGCCTGTCCAGACGTCTCATAGGCCGTCAGGGGCTCTAAAGCGCCCGTTACCTCAGATGGCAGATATAGACGCCGACACGGATACTGACTCCAGTGTCGACGGTGAAGAGACAAATGTGACTTCCAGTAGGGCCACACGTTACATGATTGAGGCAATGAAAAATGTTTTACACATTTCTGATAATACGAGTACCACCAAAAAGGGGTATTATGTTCGGTGAGGAAAAACTACCTGTAGTTTTCCTGAATCTGAGAAATTAAATGAGGTGTGTGATGATGCGTGGTTTTCCCCCGATAACAACTGATAATTTCTAAAATGTTATTGGCATTATATCCTTTCCCGCCAGAGGTTAGGGTGCGTTGGGAAACACCCCCTAGGGTGGATAAAGCGCTCACACGCTTGTAAGGGCTCTACCCTCTCCTGAGATGGCCGCCCTTAAGGATCCTGTTGATAGAAAGCAGGAGGGTATCCTAAAATGTATTTACACACATACTGGTGTTATACTGCGACCAGCAATCGCCTCAGCCTGGATGTGCAGTGCTGGGTTGGCGTGGTCGGATTGCCTGACTGAAAATATTGATACCCTAGATAGGGACAGTATATTTTTGCCTATAGAGCATTTAAAAGATGCATTTCTATATATGCGTGATGCACAGCGGAATATTTGCCGACTGGCATCAAGTCTAAGTGCGTTGTCCATTTCTACCAGTAGAGGGTTATGGACACGTCAGTGGTCAGGTGATGCGTATTCCAAACGGCATTTGGAAGTATTGCCTTATTAAGGGGAGGAGTTATTTGGGGTCGGTTTTTCAGACCTGGTGGCCACGGCAACAGCTGGGAAATCCACGTTTGTACCCCAGGTCGCCTCTCAACATGAGAAGACGCTGTATTATCAGGCGCAGTCTTTTCGTGGACAAGCGGGCAAAAGGTTCCTCATTTCTGCCCCGTGACAGAGGGAGAGGAAAAAGGCTGCAGAAATCAGCCAGTTCCCAGGAACAGAAACCCTCTCCCGCCTCTGCCAAGCCCTCAGTATGACGCTGGGGCTTTACAAGCAGAATCAGGCACGGTGGGGGGCCCGTCTCAATGAATTTCAGCGCGCAGTGGGCTCACTCGCAAGTAGACCCCTGGATCCTTCAGGTGATATCTCAGGGGTACAAATTAGAATTCGAGACGTCTCCCCCTCGCCGTTTCCTAAAGTCGGCTTTACCGATGTCTCCTTCTGACAGGGAGACAGTTTTGGAAGCCATTCACAAGCTGTATTCCCAGCAGGTGATAATCAAGGTACCCCTCCTGCAACAGGGAACGGGGTATTATTACACACTGTTGTGGTACCGAAGCCGGACGGCTCGGTGAGACCGATTCTAAATCTAAAATCTTTGAACACTTACATACAGAGGTTCAAATTCAAGATTGAGTCACTCAGAGCAGTGATTGCGAACCTGGAAGAAGGGGACTACATGATGTCTCGGGACATCAAGGATGCTTACCTTCATGTCAAAATTTACCCTTCTCACCAAGGGTACCTCAGGTTTATGGTACAGAACTGTCACTATCAGTTCAGAGGTCCACGGCACCCCGGGTCTTTACCAAGGTAATGGCCGAAATGATGATATTCCTTCGTAGGAAGGGAATTTTAGTTATCCCTTACTTGGACGATTCCCTGATAAGGGTAAGATCCAGGGAACAGTTGGAGGTCGGTGTAGCACTATCTCAGGTAGTGTTGCGGCAGCACGATTGGATTCTCAATATTCCAAAATCGCAGCTGGTTCCGATGACTTGTCTTCTGTTCCTAGGGATGATCCTGGACACAGTCCAGAAAAAGGTGTTTCTCCCGGAGGAGAAAGCCAGGGAGTAATCCGAGCTAGTCAGGAACCTCCTGAAACCGAGCCAAGTCTCAGTGCATCAATGCACAAGGGTTCTGGGTAAAATGGTGGCTTCCTACGAAGCAATCCCATCCGGCAGATTCCACGCAAGAACTTTCCAGTGGGACCTGCTGGACAAATGGTCCGGATCGCATCTTCAGATGCATCAGCGGATAACCCTGTCACCAAGGACAAGGGTGTCCCTCCTGTGGTGGTTGCAGAGTGCTCATCTTCTAGAGGGCCGCAGATTCGACATTCAGGACTGGGTCCTGGTGACCACGGATGCCAGCCTGCGAGGCTGGGGAGCAGTCACACAGGGAAGGAATATCCAGGGCTTATGGTCAAGCCTGGAGACATCACTTCACATAAATATCCTGAAGCTAAGGGCCATTTACAATGCTCTAAGCTTAGCAAGTCCTCTGCTTCAAGGTCAGCCGGTGTTGATCCAGTCGGACAACATCACGGCAGTCACCCACGTAAACAGACAGGGTGGCACAAGAAGCAGGAGGGCAATGGCAGAAGCTGCAAGGATTCTTCGCTGGGCGGAAAATCATGTGATAGCACTGTCAGCAGTATTCATTCCGGGAGTGGACAACTGGGAAGCAGACTTCCTCAGCACGACCTCCACCCGGGAGAGTGGGGACTTCACCCAGAAGTCTTCCACATAATTATAAACCGTTGGGAAAAATTCGACAGGTATTGCGCCAGGTCAAGGGACCCTCAGGCAATAGCTGTAGACGCTCTGGTAACACCGTGGGGGTACCAGTCAGTGTATGTGTTCCCTCCTCTGCCTCTCATACCCGAGGTACTGAGATTGATAAGATGGAGAGGAGTAAGCACTATATTCGTGGCTCCGGATTGGCCAAGAAGGACTTGGTAACCGGAACTTCAAGAGATGCTCACGGAGGATCCGTGGCCTCTACCTCTAAGAAGGGACCTGCTCCAGCAAGGACCCTGTCTGTTCCAAGACTTACCGCGGCTGCGTTTGACAGCATGGCGGTTGAACGCCGGATCCTGAAGGAAAAAAAAGGCATTCCGGATGAAGTCATCCCTATCGTGATCAAAGCCAGGAAGGATGTAACCGCAAAACATTATCACCGCATTTGGCGAAAATATGTTGCGTGGTGCGAGGCCAGTAAGGCCCGACGGAGGAAATTCAACTGGGTCGATTCCTACATTTCCTGGAAACAGGAGTGTCTATGGGCCTGAAATTGGGGTCCATTAAGGTTCAAATTTCGGCCCTGTCAGTTTTCTTCCAAAAAGAACTAGCTTCAGTCCCTGAAGTTCAGACGTTTGTAAAAGGGGTACTGCATATACAGCCTCCTTTTGTGCCTCCAGTGGCACTTTGGGATCTCAATGTAGTTTTTGGGTTCCAAAAGTCACATTGGTTTGAACCACTTAAATCTGTGGAGTTAAAATATCTCACATGGAAAGTGGTCATGCTGTTGGCCCTGGCCTGGGCCAGGCGCGTGTCAGAATTGGCGGCTTTATCCTGTAAAAGCCCTTATCTGATTTTCCATTCGGACAGGGCGGAATTGAGGACTCGTCCTCAGTTTCTCCCTATGGTGGTTTCAGCGTTTCACCTGAACCAACCTATTGTGGTGCCTGCGGCTACTAGGGACTTGGAGGACTCCAAGTTGCTAGACGTTGTCAGGGCCCTGAAAATATATGTTTCCAGGACGGCTGGAGTCAGGAAATCTGACTCGCTGTTATCCTGTATGCACCCAACAAGCTGGGTGCTCCTGCTTCTAAGCAGACTATTGCTCGTTGGATTTGTAGTACAATTCAGCTTGCACATTCTGTGGCAGGCCTGCCACAGCCAAAAATCTGTAAATGCCCACTCCACAAGGAAGGTGGGCTCATCTTGGGCGGCTGCCCGAGGGGTCTCGGCTTTACAACTTTGCCGAGCAGCTACTTGGTCAGGAGCAAATACGTTTGTAAAATTCTACAAAATTGATACCCTGGCTGAGGAGGACCTGGAGTTCTCTCATTTGGTGCTGCAGAGTCATCCGCACTCTCCCGCCCGTTTGGGAGCTTTGGTATAATCCCCATGGTCCTTACGGAGTCCCCAGCATCCACTTAGGACGTTAGAGAAAATAAGAATTTACTTACCGATAATTCTATTTCTCGTAGTCCGTAGTGGATGCTGGGCGCCCATCCCAAGTGCGGATTGTCTGCAATACTGGTACATAGTTATTGTTACCAAAAAATCGGGTTATTGCTGTAGTGAGCCATCTTTTCTAGAGGCTCCTCTGTTATTATGCTGTTAACTGGGTTCAGATCACAAGTTGTACAGTGTGATTGGTGTGGCTGGTATGAGTCTTACCCGGGATTCAAAATCCTTCCTTATTGTGTACGCTCGTCCGGGCACAGTATCCTAACTGAGGCTTGGAGGAGGGTCATAGGGGGAGGAGCCAGTGCACACCAGGTAGTCCTAAAGCTTTACTTTTGTGCCCAGTCTCCTGCGGAGCCGCTATTCCCCATGGTCCTTACGGAGTCCCCAGCATCCACTACGGACTACGAGAAATAGAATTATCGGTAAGTAAATTCTTATTTTTTTTGCTTTGGATCACAAACATATATAGCAGTAGTGTACGACAGTACTGGTAGTCGGACGCACCAATAAAAATATATTTTTTGCTCTGGATCACACACAGATATATAGCAGTAGTGACCTGCAGTACTGGTAGTCGTCACTGTGTGACGCACCAATAGAAATATATTTTTTACTTTGGGTCAAACACAGATATATAGCAGTAGTTTACTGCAGTACTGGTAATTGCCACTGAGTGATGCACCAATAGAAATATATGTTTTGCTTTGGATCACACACAGATATATAGTAGTAGTGTACGGCAGTACAGGTAGTCGTTACTGAGTGATGCACTAATAGAAGTATATTATTTGCTTTGGATCACACACACAGGATATATAGCAGTAGTGTACCGCAGTACACAGCCTCTTATAGGCAGAGAACACCTGGTCCTATACACCGCCACAGTATGCTACTATGCAGAGCCCTAACACAGTGACTGCACACCCAGGCACCCAACTCAACTCTTCTGCAAAACAACCCCTCTGCTCTCTCCTGCTCCCCTCTGCCCTCTCCCTAATTGCTCCTTACCTAGCAGCACAGAAGGAACATGTCCTTACTGTGCACTCTCCAAGTCCGGAGTGAAGATGGCTCTGATCACCGGGACTATATATAGAATCCAAAACCCATGAGATCTGACAGCAGGATGATGATGTTTTGCCTCGTTTTTTAGATCCGAATCAGGTGCGAAAAACTGAGCCTAACTCTGATCCTGGCTCGGATCCCCAAGTTCGGTCGGGTTCAGTTCTCAGACAACCAAACCCGCTCATCCCTAATAATACTAAAATGTTTTAATTTCTCACACTTTGTATCACTGTTTCCCAAACTTGTTCCTCAAAGCTCCCATACAGTGCAGGTTTTAAGAAAATCCATACTTACAGTAAGTACAAATTGTTGAATCAAATGACTGAGGTGCTAATTAAGCCACCAAACATGGATATCCTTAAAACCATGACAGGAATCTTTGAGGAAAAAGTTTGGAAGGCACTGTTTTGTGTAGATAACTAAAATAATTGAGCTTCAGTTGAGCTGGAGCTACAGGGATTGGGAAAGTTAACCATATTCTATGTTCACTTGTCTCTGCTCCATCTTGATTCGGTAATCATTGATAAAAATCAATAAAAACAGCTAACATCATGTCATTTTTTAACTCAAAACCCCAAAATTCAGATTTAAAAGCCAAATTTGAACTGTGGGAAGATCAGGAACAGGGTTTTGATTTGGATACACACAATTCCGGTGAATTCGGATTTCTGGTGAACCGAACGTTACAGCTCTTGCTTGAACTGTACAGACTTTTTCTTCTTCTTCTTCTTCTTATTTATTATTATAATTATTAGCAGTTTCTTATATAGCGCAGCATATTCCGTTGCACTTTACAATTAGAACAACAGTTAGAACAAAACTGGGCAAAGACTGACAGACATAGAGGTAGGGTGGATAGTTGCATTGACAACAGTTATGGAGATATCAGGTTGGTAACTACTCTTGGCTGGTGGGAAAATAATTAATTCTGTTTTGGAAATGTTGTGTTTGAGGTGGACAAGATGACATCCAAGATGAAATGGTAGACAGGCATCCAGTGACACAAGTCAATACAGATGGTGATAAATCTGGGGAGGATAGGTAGATTTGAGTATCATCAGCGTACCAATGATACTGAAATCCGAAGGAGCTGATTAGTTTACCAAGAGAGGAGGTATAGATTGAGAACAGCAGAGGACCTAAGACTGAGCCTTGCGGTACTCCAACTGATAGAGGTAGAGAAGAGGAGGTAGAATCAGAGAAGTGAACACTGAAGGAGCGATTAGGTAGGTAGGATGAGAACCAAGTAAGGGGTGTGTCCTGAAGTCCTAGGGATTGTAGTGTTTGTATGAGAAGAGAGTGGTCCACAGTATCAAAAGCAGCAGAGAAATCTAGAAGAATAAGTAGTGTGTAATGGCCTTTTGATCTAGCAGTGACTAGATTGTTCACTACTTTGGTCAGTGCCATCTCTGTGGAGTGTTGGGCATGAAACCCTGACTGAAGTGGGTCCAATAAGTTGTGGGAGTTAAGAAAGTGTGTAAGGTGAGTGTAGGCAAGTCTCTCAAGTAGCTTGGCGGGACCTGGCAGCTGAGAAATGGGACGGTAGTTAGAGAGAGTGTTTGGGTCAGAGTTGTATTTTTCTAGAATGGGAGTAATCACTGCATGTTTAAACAGAGAGGGAAAGATATCAGTACAGAGAGAGAGATTACATATTTTAGTTAAGGTTGGTATAAGCGCAGGAGACAAACTATTACTGACCTGTGAGGGTATAGGATCAAGAGGAGAGGTAGTTGAGTAGGAGGATGAAAAGAGTGTTGATACTTCATCTTCACTTGTGGGATCAAATGAAGAGAAAGTGCCAGAGGGTTCAAATAGGGAATTGAGCTGGTCACTGGCTGAGTTAGAGCATACCATTGCTGGCTATGGCTCATTTCACAAAGAGTTATTAATCCTTCTATAGCACTGGTATTACCCGATCTATAAGGTGCAGTCCCATAGGTATCCCAATGGCTTGGAGATCCAATTTTGGAGTGGGAAAAGATCCGGGTCCAAATGTGTGCTTGATTCCAGTAAATCGGTGGTGACAAATGAGTCCAATTTGTGCCAGGAGAGATGATGAGGAGACGGTAGGTAGGTGGTCCACACAAGCAGGTCAACGCTTTTCACTGGTAAAATCACTGCCAGGTTCCTCAGGAGGACCCAGATCTTTTCCCACTACAAAATTGGATCTCCAAGCCATTACGATACCTATGGGACTGCACCTTATAGATCGGGTAATACCAGTGCTATAGAAGGATTAATAACTCTTTGTGGAATGAGCCCTAGCCAGTATTGCAATACAGCATCTTATTGAGGAGATTATTGGAGGTTAATATTTCCAACAAACTTTTATGTTTTATGTGATTTGTGGCAATTATCCCTCTTTTTTTATAAATTTGTAATAAACTGTTATATTTTAGATATTTTTATCTGTGAAACGCCCTTTAATTTTTGGAATAACTGCCGGCGTCAGTATCCCTTTTCTTTTGTCTATACTTACAGAGGTCTGACCACCTCTATACAGGCTGCCGCTGATAGCGCACTCACATTTTCTATTTTGTTTGCCTAGATCAGAGGTTCTCAAACTCGGTCCTCGGGGGCACACACACAGTGCATGTTTTGCAGGTAACCCAGCAGGTGCACAGGTGTATTAATTACTCACTGACACATTTTAAAAGGTCCACAGGTGGAGCTAATTATTTCACTTGCGATTCAGTGAAGAGACCTGCAAAACATGCACTGTGTGTGCCCCCGAGGACCGAGTTTGAGAACCTCTGGCCTAGATGGACCATAGGTATTTTAATCCAGTTTTTTTGTGTTTAAATGTTGTGCAAAAATTCTGGTTGTTCTTTCAGGGTACTACAGTCTTTAAGTCACAGGCCATACCTGAACCTATTTAATAAGAGTCAATAAATATGTTTTACAAATTATAAGAAGGCAGACAGAAAATTTATATAAAAAGCCAGACACTGCAAAATCACAGAAAACTGCAAATGTCTATTGGCCCTCATTCCGAGTTGATCGCAACAAGTAACTTTTTGCTGCTGGTGCGATCAACAAATCTCTGCCTATGGGGTAGTGTATTTTAGCATAGCAGGGCTGCGAACGCCCTGCTATGCTAAAAAAGTTTCACACAAAACAAGACTAGCCCTGGACATACTTACCCTGTGCGACGGATCCAGCGATGCAGGTCCCGGCTTTGACGTCAGACATCCGCCCTCCGTTCGCCTGGACATGCCTCCGTTTTTTTACCTTCCCCAAAACGTCTGGAAACGGTGATTATCTGCCCCGGAACGCCTTCCACCTGTCCATCTTCGATCTGCGATCACATTTGTCGCTGGCGGCGGCGTTGCCCAGCGACGATCGTTGCCAGGCAACGATGCGCGTGCACAATGCATCCGCTGTGCATGCGCATTTCTGACCCGTTCGCACCTCAGCGAAGAACCGTTGCGTGCGAATGGGTCGGAATGACCCCCACTGTCTTAACTATAAATATCATTAAACAGTAGTCAAGTAAAGTCTGTTAATGTTTTCATTATAGATTTAACTAAACAGAACTATGCTCTTGTTACAGGGGCGCTTAAGAGAGGAGGAGGCCCGTTTGCGGCCTCCTCCATTCAGGCATTCTCCTGTCTGCTGGCAGCGCTAGAGAGTCTGAGCTCTAGAGGGCTCAGACTCTGTTGTGCATGTGCAGATGACTGGGAAAATGGTGCATCTGCCATTTTCCCAGTGATTTCTGTACTGCACATGTGCTGACGTTGGCGTGGGACTCCGTAGGGGTAAGTATTTTAAAAAATGGGTGCAACATTGTGCGGTGGGGGCACCCTCTGGACTCAGGGGCCCATGTGTACCACACACTGCACCCATTGTAGATACGCCAGTGTCTTGCTATTTAATCCTCATAAAGAGGCACAATCCCCCTCTGCAAAATGTGTTTTTTTCATATTGTGAGGTGCAGCAGTATGGGGAGGGGTGTTTTAAGAGAGGAGGGGCCCAGTGTGCAGCCCCTGTAGCGGGCCCCTTCCTCTCTGGCATCAAGCAGACTCAGGCATAATGTCAGAGAATACTGCGCATCCGCAGGTCTCTATGAACACGGCACCAGGTACCTTGTTCCCGGGGACATCTCTAGAACACATGCGCAAATTACTCGGAAATGTCTGCGGCTGCCATTTTCCGTTTGTGGCCGCAGAACAGGGCCTCCATCATGGGACTCTGGAGGGGTAAGTATAATATATGGGTGCAGTGTGGGCCCGCACAAACTGCACTCACCATAAAAATGCTTATGAGTAATGGGTATTATATGTATCATAGCTTGGAGAGAGATGAAGAACCAACCAATCAGCTCCTGTCATTTTGCAGGCTGTGTATTAAAAACTACAGTTAGGAGTTGATTGGTTAGTACTTTATCACTCTTCACTTTATACTTTATCTGTCTCCAAGATTTGATACACAAGCCCCCAAGTCTCTGTCTTTATGCATTCTGAGACACAGCTCTCCGCTGTTTCTCTCTACTGTTACAGAAGCAGACTGTGGAAAAGAAGGGGCAATGAGTTCTTCCTTATATAATAATAATCTATTTCTTAATGACCATCTTCCACTGTATCTCTGCAATAGGACCACATTATAGTGCCCCACTATGCAAAACTGCGTGTTTGGGCAGTACTTTCTCCCCTCTGCTTTTCCCCCTTTTTGTCAGCAAGGAGGCGAATGAAAGAAAATAATGCTGCACACATCTGCTCTTTAGAATATTATGCAGGCTAAATGTTGGACCCTCTCTATGGTCGACACTGGTGTTTCTATAATGGGTGCAGTGTGAGCGGTGCACACGAGCCCCTGAGTCCAGAGGGGGCCCCCACCACACACACCACCCATTTTTAAAATACCCACCCCTCCGAAGTCCAGCGCTGGCATCCGCAGCGCTGTTAGAACACAGTTAAAATGGCTAAGCGGCCATTTTCACGGAGTTCTGCGCATGCGCAGTAGAGAAATCTCAGGGAAAATGGCCACCGCACAATTTTCCTGGAGATCTGCGCATGCGCAGTACAGTCTGAGCCCTCTAGTGCTCAAACTCTACAGCGCTCCGGGCAGAGAGGAGGGGGCCCGAACGGAGGAGGCTGAACACGTGCCACCTCCTCTCTTAAAACGCCCCTGGGTAAAACATTTTCTGTTTGAACTTAACAAACAATATTCTTTTTAACTAATACATAAAACCCAATGCCACTTCCTGTTCATACGTCAACTTTAAAGTAATCCTTAATGAATGCTATGGAAAACACTGTTAATCATGAAAAATGTACCATACAAAATACACTGCTCAAAAAAATAAAGGGAACACTAAAATAACACATCCTAGATCTGAATGAATGAAATATTCTTATTAAATACTTTGTTCTTTACATAGTTGAATGTGCTGACAACAAAATCACACAAAAATTATCAATGTAAATCAAATTTATTAACCCATGGAGGTCTGGATTTGGAGTCACACTCAAAATTAAAGTGGAAAAACACACTACAGGCTGATCCAACTTTGATGTAATGTTCTTAAAACAAGTCAAAATGAGGCTCAGTAGTGTGTGTGGCCTCCACGTGCCTGTATTACCTCCCTACAATGCCTGGGCATGCTCCTGATGAGGTGGCGAATGGTGTCCTGAGGGATCTCCTCCCAGACCTGGGCTAAAGCATCCGACAACTCCTGGACAGTCTGTGGTGCAACGTGGCGTTGGTGGATGGAGCGAGACATGATGTCCCATATGTGCTCAATTGGATTCAGGTCTTGGGAACGGGTGGGCCAGTCCATAGCATCAATGCCTTCGTCTTGCAGGAACTGCTGACACACTCCAGCCACATGAGGTCTAGCATTGTCTTGCATTAGGAGGAACCCAGGGCCAACCGCACCAGCATATGGTCTCACAAGGGTTCTGAGGATCTCATCTCGGTACCTAATGGCAGTCAGGCTACCTCTGGCGAGCACATGGAGGGCTGTGCGGCCCCCCAAAGAAATGCCACCCCACACCATTACTGACCCACTGCCAAACCTGTCATGCTGGAGGATGTTGCAGGCAGCAGAACGTTCTCCTTGGCGTCTCCAGACTCTGTCACATCTGTCACATGTGCTCAGTGAGAACTTGATTTAATCTGTGAAGAGCACAGGGTGCCAGTGGCGAATTTGCCAATCTTTGTGTTCTCTGGCAAATGTCAAACGTCCTGCACGGTGTTGGGCTGTAAGCACAACCCCCACCTGTGGATGTCGGGCCCTCATGGAGTCTGTTTCTGATCATTTGAGTAGACACATGCATATTTGTGGCTTGCTGGAGGTCATTTTGCAGGGCTCTGGCAGTGCTCCTCCTGTTCCTCCTTGCACAAAGTCGGAGATAGCGGTCCTGCTGCTGGGTTGTTGCCCTCCTACGGCCTCCTCCACGTCTCCTGATGTACTGGCCTGTCTCCTGGTAGCGCCTCCATGCTCTGGACACTACGCTGACAGACGCAGCAAACCTTCTTGCCACAGCTCGCATTGATGTGCCATCTTGGATGAGCTGCACTACCTGAGCCACTTGTGTGGGTTGTAGACTCCGTCTCATGCTACCACTAGAGTGAAAGCACCGCCAGCTTTCAAAAGTGACCAAAACATCAGCCAGAAAGCATAGGAGCTGAGAAGTGGTCTGTGGTCACCACCTGCAGAACAACTCCTTTATTGGGTGTGTCTTGCTAATTGCCAATAATTTCCACCTGTTGTCTATTCCATTTGCACAACAGCATGTGAAATTGATTGTCAATCAGTGTTGCTTCCTAAGTGGACAGTTTGATTTCACAGAAGTGTGATTGACTTGGAGTTACATTGTGTTGTTTAAGTGTTCCCTTTATTTTTTTGAGCAGTACATATTCAATGATTTACCATATAGTATAATCACTGGGGTTGTGTTTGAGTACAACATGTTTTGTGGATAATATTGCATTATTGTGCACTCTTCTATATTGCTCTTAGAGTCCTAGTTGCCTGATTATCATTGGCATTTCTATCATGTGTGCAGTGCACACTGGCCTCTGGGTCCAAGGGGATTCACACTGCATACATTGCACCCATGTTGTTTTAATACTTACCTTTCCAGAGTCCCGTGACGGGTGCTGCAGCCACAGGAGTAGTGGCAAAAATCTCACCCAAAATGGTCACCATGCATGCGCAGTACAAGATTTGTCTCCGGACCCTGGCGGGCGCCATGTTTCTGGACACCTGTGCATGCGCAGTAGACTCCGGCACAATCCCTGAGCCTATGGCACTGTGGAGAGGTGGGGGCTCACCTGGAGTCTGCACACGGGCCCGCTCCTCTCTTAAAACACCCCTTCTACTTATCAATTAATATTTACAGTATATCCCTAGAAAACTATAGTTTTAACTATCCCCAGGATGGGTTCCCACCAGTATGTATGTACAGGGGATTTTAACAGATGTCCGCCATTTTGGACCGCAGTAGAATCTCCATCTGCAGATACGTTAGCCATTACAGCCTTAGGGCTACAATACTACGTAACGCACAATTTACCAGTAGATGGCAAAGCAGAATAGTAAGTGAAGATTGCATGATGAGCAATGTACTGTAATATGTATGCATTCATCCCGCAAGTATTTCTGGAAATTGTATTCAGAAGTTGTTTTATTGGTTTTAATACTAAATTTGTGTTTGTCTGTATAAATGCTGATATCTTGAGCTACGATTGGCAAAAGTCATTATATTCTATCATAGTATTTGCTATAATTATATTGAGTGATCTGTAAACATATATAACGCCAGTTTAACTCTATCATTTGCTCTTGAGACAGGATCCATAGTCTCTTTATACAACTTTAATTTCCAGGTTATTCTTATTATGTACAGTATATAGTATCTATATATTAATAGCAGAAGGACAACTTTTCTGAGTGACATATTTGTAAGATGCCATTGTCTGAGCAGGGCACATCATATACAATATTAAAGGTCCATAGATTTGCAGAAAAATATTGGCATTGTAATTGGTTGCTTCATTTCAGAGTAATGTGGCAAAACATCCGCCTGCCATTTACAATGCATCACCATTATGCTCTGGAAAATGTGACAGTTGCTGAACACTCCCTGTGACCTGCTTGGTGAACTGGAACATGAGACTGGCTGGGTGCTCTGGAAACTGTGACAGCTATTTGCAGTCATCCACTAAGCAGGGATTTTTCCAAATTTTACTCATAAGGGAGGGAAGAGGGTTAAAATGTTCTGGCCAGCAAACATTTGCCTGGTTGATTATATTATTTCATATACATTCCAGAATATTTTTATTTGCATTAGCAGTGAGCAAAATGATAGTCCAAGTTTATTAATATCCACAGTAAACCCCATAGTCCAGGAATTTAGGAAATTAAAATAACATCACCTCAAAGTCTTTATAGCAAACAGGAAATCACTTTACCCCTTACTCTCTGAGGTTGAGTTAGACACACATGCATCCAAAATGATAAGCTTTAAAATGATGCAGGTAAAATTAGCGTATTTATGCCAATATGCTAAGTGGAAGTGCAGATTGTCATGGTTTTGGGGTTCTGATCCAAGACAGGACCTCTAGGCTGGACTGACGAGTAGTAGTGAAACCTAGGAGGCTGAATAGGACATCTGTGCAAAGATCAGAGTGGACTGATAAGTGAGGACTCTGGATCACAATCAAAGTTGAACCAGGTAACCAGAACCCGCTACCCAAACCCTGGAACCAATAACAGGAACTCAGCTCTAGGCCTGAACCCCAGAACCATTATGCTTGAACCGGCTTTCAGGAACTCAGGAATCTGAGGAAAAAGAAAAATGCAGATGCACACTGTCTCTAAGCACTAAGAATACTGACAGTCAAGTTTTGACTATCAGTATTCTTAGTGCTTAGAGTGTGCATCTGTATTTTTATTTTTCCTGTATGGTACTAGAAGTCTCACCATGGCAGCACCTCTTAAGATGTTTAAAATTAGGGTGTGCAGTCCAAGTCCCCCCTCTCCTTTTTACTCAGAAATCTGAACCAGAGGAGACTCAGCAACCTGTAACTAGACTGGATTCTGATCAATAAAGCACTTTCTAGGAGTATGGGCTAGGCATCTAACATATGTTCCCTAATGTAAGTACACAACCACCAGAAACTCAGCACAGGCCTCAACTACCAATCAGTGGAGCCAATAGAACAAACCACCACCATTGATCGAACCACCAATGTTCCAGTGATCTCAGAAGCTGGTGATAAATCGGATGTATACGGGAAGAGAAGAAAGGCAGAAGATGAGTACTGGTAGTACAGAGAGTGAGAGCAACTTGTGAGAACCTGCAATGAGTAGGCAAGATGACAAACTAGTAGGTTGCTTGAGCACTCACAGGAGTTGCTGAGCATAGGATAACTTGGCTAGGTGGTATTGAACGAACTCGAGTAGCAGTGGCTATAGTAACAGTGGCTGTAGAGCAGAGCACTGAATACAGGCAGGTGCCAGAGGTACTGGATAACAGAGAACAGGAGTGCTGGCAGATATACTGGCAACCACACAGGATGACCGGGGTCAGAAAGCACATTTATTATTATTATTGTTTATTACCAGTTATTTATATAGTTCACACATATTCTGCAGCTCTTTACAGAGAATATTTCTGTCATAACGATCCGTCCCGCCCCAGTGGGACTTACAATCTATGGGAGTGATTCAGACCTGTTCGCTGCTGTGCGCTTTCGCACAGCAGGCAATCAGGTCATAACTGCACATGCGTATGCACCTCAATGCACACGCACATTGGAGAACAACAACGGGCATCACTGAGATGGTGCGAAAAATCCGATCGCTTGGGCGTTCAAGGTGATTGACAGGAAGAGGCCATTTGTGGGTGGTAACTGAGCATTTATTGGGAGTGTCCGGAAAAACACAGGCATTCCCGAGCAGTTTTAGGGAGGGTGTCTGACGTCAGCTCCGACCTCGATCAACCTGTTCTCATCTCAGACTGCACACTCTGGATTTTTGCACCTCGGCGTACACATGCAATCGTATACTTGCACAGCAAATTTACACTCCCCCTGGGGGCAGCGACTATCTGATCGCAGGACAGCAAAGTTAGCAGCCCAGTGATCAGGTCTGAATCACCCCCTATGTTCTCTACCACATACACACATTAGGGTTACATTTTGTTGGAATCCAGTTCACCTACCAGTTCTTTTTGGATTGTGGGAGGAAACTGGAGTTTGGGATATATTGGTTGTCAAGGACTGCGCTTGTCACATTACTTGATAGGTTAGCTGCTATGGAGGGTAGAGGGGTCCATGTGTCCTTTAATGGTTAAATGATTTAGAAAAGAAAAAACTTTACAGCGCTTTTTATCAGGTAATGATGCTATTCAATTGTATCTGAAAATTATGTCTGATTTAAAAAATTAAATAAAAACTACCCCTTTTTGGTACAAATTTAAATGTGTAGATTATTCCTATAGATATATAAAGAACATTACAAGATAATATTTTCCCTATCATCACCAAAGTATTGTCACTATTCAAATAAATGTCTGTTTAATTATTAATAGCATCATTACCTGATAAAAAGCGCTGGGAGTTTTTTTCTTTTCTAAATCAGGAAACCGGAGTACCTGGAGGAAACCCATTGAAGCACAGGGAGCATATGCATACGCCACATAGTTAGAGCTGTGTTGGGAAGTTAACCAAAGACCTCATTGTGAGGCAGGCACTAATACTAACAATTACACCATCCATGCTGCCTGAACATTAACTAAGAAGTGAGTTGTTCAGACACTGGCAGAGCCTCAGGTGCAGGTTTAAATAATGCTCTCTTGGCTGCTATTGGAGGTAGGAATCATGTGAGTGAAGTAACGGGATCTAATTGGAAGGCTTAATCACCTGACTTGAAAACAACATGGCTACACCCTTGCAGCTGTGGAATGTACAAATTCAAATTATCAAAAACTCTGTAACAGGCCAGTCAGTAGCTGTGCAGCCCACCTGAATATGGCAGTACTGAATTTGGTAAGACATACTAAGACCCCGATTTGTGAAACAGATATACAGGTTGAGTATCCCTTATCCAAAATGCTTGGGACCAGATGTATTTTGGATATCGGATTTTTCCGTATTTTGGAATAATTGCATACCATAATGAGATATCATGGTGATGGGACCTAAATCTAAGCACAGAATACATTTATGTTACATATACACCTTATACACACAGCCTGAAGGTCATTTTAGACAATATTTTTTATAAATTTGTGCATTAAACAAAGTGTATCTACATCCACACAATTCATTTATGTTTCTTATACACCTTATACACACAGCCTGAAGGTCATTTAATACAATATTTTTAATAACTTTGTGTATTAAACAAAGTTTGTGTACATTGAGTCATCAAAAAACAAAGGTTTCACTATCTCACTCTCACTCAAAAAAGTCTGTATTTCGGAATATTCCATATTTCGGAATATTTGGATATGGGATACTCAACCTGTACTAACATCAAAGTACATAACATACGCACAAAATTATATTTTTAGCATTAGTTGCGATAGTCAATTTTTTTTTTTAATTAGATTGTATTTAAATAAAAACATAATAAAGCAGATATAATTTTGCCCAGCCTGGCTTGAGCTCTTTTATTTATTAATGTCATAATTGCACCAATTATTTTAAATGAGAAAGACCTGAACCAGTGCAGTGTCTGTTATGGGTGCTGGCTTATTATATTTGCTTATCTTGTGGGGACAGATGGGAAGTGTTGGATAGATTAGGAGCATTCCTTGATACATAAGGCTTAGACAAATTCTGAAAATATTTGCATGAAGTGGCCGGTTAGATGGTTAAATCAAATTGACTGAAGCAATAAATAAGGGCCTAATTCGGACTTGTACACTAACGTCCCTGCTCACAATGACCCCTAAGCCCCAGCCTGTTTGACAGTCTGATGGAGTTTGGGGGCAGGGAAGGGGTGGTGACCGGGTCTGTTCCTCAAAAGGTCAGTGTCTGGCTATGCAGATTTACTAACATCGGCTGTGGACCTGAGATGGAAATCTGAGTGACCTGATGGTTACTCAGATGACCGATGGTCACACAGAGTGATCCGATGGTCAATCTTGAGATTCAACAGCGGATCGTGGAAACACCAGACGACTCCTGCTGCATTTGCATATTAGCTGTACGGTACTGCACAGTCGCTTCCTTGCAGCTGTGCAATCGCATACAACTCTGAATCAGGCCCTAAGTCTCACCTGTTCTCAAGCATGGATATCCTTATAACCTGGACGGTAATGGAGTTTGGGAACCTCGTAATAGGTGACCCTTGTATACATAATAACCAGTATATTCCACCTGCAGTCAGTGGTGAAATGGGAAAAATAGAGGCAATTTTAAATAAACTTTAATATATTTTAGACATGGTGCTCCACATTACGAAGAAGAAAAGAAAAGAAAACTGTAGTTAGAAAAGTCTAAGCACCAGTAATCTTATATAATAGATTCTTTAACTGTACTCTAAGAAAGCCAACTGAAGTAATAGACACAGCAGCATATGTGTGTAAGAATCGTGTGTGTGAGGACTATAAGAAATCACAGTAGGTACAGCAGGGTAATGTACAATTGTATTACTGTACAGTGTAGACATGATTGCCTTGCTACAGTCTAGGAAATTCTAGTTACAAAATGCAGGTAGAGCATCGATAAATGTAACCCAGGAATCTCATTAGTGGATGCATGCAGATTTTTCCTAAAGCAATCAAACAATAATAATGTCCATTACCAACCTGGCATGAGACTGCATAAATAAGTTAAAGTATTTAACCAGAATACAGTACTCCTGACATTGTGCTGGCTTATGTCAGTGGACCTCAACTTCAAAGCATTCTGCAAAGTAGCTTGGTTTTTGCAGGGTGCATTTGGAAGCCATGACTTTGGAGATCCCCTCGCATTAATGTTAGCGTCTCCGTTTTTACTTTGTTTTACTCAAATGAATCATGAGAATTTGAGGCCTTTTTGATTGTTAATTTAGTATGTATCACGTTTGTGTGAATGCATCTAGAATTAAAATGTGAAGGCACAAAATTGTTTCCATGAAAAGAACAAGACAAAATCTAAAGACTGGCAGATGATGAGAATTAAAGTTTACGGCATTAAAATAGCCATGTACTGTATACCTCTGCACTGCAAGAAAACCCCCTAAAAATGTGCCCTCTGCACCCTTGTTGTCTGTCAAACATCTCGCTCCACAATATAACATTTTTTTTGCAAGGCTCCACTAGTGCATCTACTCTGTACTTTACCAGGAATGTCCTCAATCCGCCCAACTCCTCCTCTTATCAGGCGCAAACGTCTGTGTCTCCGCAAATGCTCTCTATTTCTACATAAACGTATGTGTGGACATCTAGAAGCACTTGTAGAAATATAAAAACTTGGGCACCACAACTGACTTGCATAAGAACTTGGGCACCACAACTGACTTATATAAGCAATTGGGCATCAGAACTGACTTTTATTCCACAATTTGGAAGCTCTGTGTGTGTGATTAGACTCCAGGTTGGCTGACTCCTGACTCAAATTAGCTCTTGGAGAAGTCATTAGCCTAGGGATTCACATACTTTGTCCACCCTGCACTGTGAATGTTTACATGGTGTGTTCAATAAAAACATGAGAACATATAATTGTTTGTGTGGTATTAGTTTCAGCAGACTGTATTTGTCTAGTGTTTTGACTTTGATTAAGAACAGAACACATTTTATGACCAATTTATGCACAAATCCAGGAAACTTTTAATTGCAACTGTATATATATATATATATATATATATACACACACACACACACACACACACACACACACACACACACACACACACACACACACACACAATTCTATTGCTTATTTTTATGCGTTATGCAACAAATGCATAATTGACCATTGTTTACCCTGCTTGTGATAAATTCCTGAGTCTAGCAGACTTGGAGGAATCACTTTGATATACTTTTTCAGCTAACATTTTTTTTCTCCAAGAGCAGACAGAACCTCATAAACATCTGAAAAATGGCACAACTTCTTTGCTTATTGTACTCTCAAGTATTAAAAGATTCAGTTGCTTATAGCTCTAGAGGATAGAACCATATTCATCATATTGAAATGCAGTGGAAGATACATGGTTTGCTTTCAAGAACACAATGCACTGCTAACCATGTTTGTCAGCTTACTAGCACTTATCAAGAGACAGATTTCAGCTTGGCTCATGTCCACAAATGCAGGTTATATCTAAAGAATTTAAATGGCCACCAATACAACATATGAATATCTCATTTGAGTTGCAGTAATTCATTATGTAATGTGAAAAAATGAATGTTATGTAGACACTTCCAAAATCATACTTGCCTACTTCCCAGAATCCCTGGGAGGCTCCCGAATTTGGGGAGTATTCATGGACTCCCAGAAGAGTAGGTCTCCCTCCTGTATCTCTGCCACTCCCTAGTGAAATAAGCGGGAGGAGGGCACAATGAGTCAGTTCACAGCGATTGTTACTATCATGGCCCTTCCTCTTTTGCATGATTCTGCAATTTTCAGCATCACAGTATGTCAATACTATAACCACTAACTGAATGTTGCCCAGGCAGAGATTAGGGTAGAATGTGTTGATGGGATCATGGGCCTAATTCAAGGTTGATTGCAAAATAACATTTTCCTCTAATGGGCAAAACTATGTGCACTGCAGGTGGGGCAGATGTAACGTGCAGAGAGAGTTAGTTTTGGGTGGGTTATTTTGTTTCTATACAGGGTAAATACTGGCTGCTTTATTTTTACACTGCAATTTAGATTTCAGTTTCAACACACCTCACCCTAATCTAACTCTCTCTGCACATGTTATATCTGCCCCACCTGCACTGCACATGGTTTTTGTTCATTAGAGGAAAATTTCATTTTGCAATCAACCTTGAATTAGGCCCTACTGTATATACACAAAAGAGCAACCTGAGAATTGTGCCTTCACAGTGTTAGTAATAAATGCTATATATTTGCATATCATTTGTAATGAGGACCTACACATCTGTGATTTACTGCAATAAAAATAGACAGCTTCTCCACTTTATCAGTCTTGAAGGTTTGAAACTTATCCCTAAAATGTGAGGACCTATCTTTTTTGTTTACATTCAATGGAGGTAGCCATTTTGTAGGTGTATGTATTATGCAAGTACAACTTACCCATTAACAGGAAATCAACGACACTTCTGAAATATGTCATTAATGTGGTGCAATTTCATAAATTATTTTTGGGCTTCAAAATGGCGTCTCCACTGTGTGGACTGTATGTGACAGGTGCAGTTAGAGAGTAATGCCACTATAGGGTTTCCTAAAGCTGACACGAATTATGTAGTTAGCTTACTGATGGATTGGAATGTCAACAAGCAGAAGGGGGCCAGCGTAATTTTGAACCCAACATGATGGCATGCTAGTACTGCGTTGTAAAGCGTTGCGACCATCTTGGCTGTACAGCTTTAAATATGATGCTCTATAGTCATGTTTACTTTAAGCTTCTAAAGCAGAAATATTTGCGATGATAGGTATGTTACAATGGTGGTTTCTCTGCATTAAAGCAGTGATATTTCCACTACTATAAATCACTGATATGCAAGATATTTTTAAAAATAGGCCATTTATATGCCTTGATTTGAAAAGTGTAAAATCTAGGACTGTAAAACACCTTTTCTGATCTAATGCTGCAGAACAGACTGTCACATCATTTCAGATAAGCATTTACAAGGTTCTTTGTCTCTTCTCTAGGCATTTTTCCTGCCTGTCTTCCAAATACATGTGCCCAAGTGTCCCTGCTTTCATGAGCACCTTATTGGCAAATATAAATGCTTTCTATGCTCACACAACAGCCTCAACAAATGTTTCCGCTTCAGACCGCTTTGCTGCTACAAATTTTGGGGTAAGTCGCACAAAGAATGTATAAATTGATGCACTTGGTCAGAACAGTAGTACATGGATTAGGTATATTACAGAACAAAACGGTACTAAACTTTTGTGGTGATGGCACACTACAGCCTCTACAAACTAGAGGGGCACATACATCAGCAATCATAAAAGACAAGATTCACAGATTCTGCACTTTTTTCTCCGACTTAACGATTGTCCAATTCACCAATATGCACCTGTGATTTGTAGATCAGTTTCATCCAACGTTCAGATCTGCACATCATGAAAAAGCCAATTTTTATAGTCAAATACTAGTAACAGTCTGCAAATTAGCTGATCGTTACCATACACTAGCTATCTACGGCCCTGATTGGTCGGTGAAATCCAACATGTCGGACAACTTGATTTACCGATTCCAATCACTTTTTGGTTGGAATTGGCTGATTGGTGAACCATTACATTGCAGATTTTGTTACACAATCATCTACAAATTGCAGAATTGCCCCAATTGGTTGCAGAAGTACAGTATGGGCCCAAATACATAAATAATGTCTGGTTTTCTTGCTTGTTAGCATTGCTAATATGACTGCAACATCATCACTTGCAATGAAAATGCTGCTCAAGTTTTTCCAGTGCTATTTTCTCTATACTGTAGTTCAGTAATTTTTTTGTATTTATACAGAGAGAAAAGTTTATAAAACTGTTGGATCAATTGCACAACTCCCTGCGAATCGATCTTTCAAAATACAGGGTAAGTATATTAAGTCATTAGTATGAAGAATTGGTTGCATTATAGTCTAATTACCGAGATACAGCTAAATTATGTTGGGCCCAGGAAATGCATAAAGCGGATTTACCCAACATGTAATATAGATATTATGTCAGCTCTGATTTAGCTTCGATTTTGTTCTTTTTTATTATTAAATATTTTAGAAACCTGCCTACCACATATTGTGAGTCATGGTTGTACTTTGTTTAGGATGTATCAGCTGTTGTTAATGTTTGTTATTTATTAACATTGTATTAGTCTTTGGATGTATTCAATGACATGGACAATGGGTCTAATTCAAAGTTGATCACAGCAGCAAATTTGTTTGCAGTTGGGCAAAACCATGTGCACTGCAGGGGGGGCAGATATAACATGTGCAGAGAGTTAGATTTGGGTGGGGTGTGTTCAAACTGAAATCTAAATTGCAGTGTAAAAATAAAGCAGCCAGTATTTACCCTGCACAGAAACAAAATAACCCACCCAAATCTAACTCTCTCTGCAAGTGTTATATCTGCCACACCTGCAGTGCTTATGCTTTTGCCCAACTGCTAACACATTTACTGCTGCGATCAACTCTGAATTACCCCCATGGGCCCTCATTCCGAGTTGATCGCTAGCTGCCGTTGTTTGCAGCGCAGCGATCAGGCAAAAAATCGGCACTTCTACCCATGTGCACGGGCCGCCGTGCGCATGCGCAAAGTACTTTCACACAAAACTATGCAGTTTTACACATGGTCGAGCGACTCTTTTCAGTCGCACGGCTGATCGGTGAGTGATTGACAGGAAAGGTGCGTTTCTGGGAGGTAACTGACTGTTTTCCGGGAGTGTGCCAAAAAACGCAGGTGTGTCAGAAGATAACGCAGGCGTGCCTGGGGAAACGGGGGAGTGGCTGGCCGAACGCAGGGCGTGTATGTGACGTCAAAACGGGAACTAAACTGTCTGCAATGATTGCAAGGAAGGACTAGGTTTGGAGCTACTCAGAAACGGCATGAAACTTTTTTCGAGCAGTTCTGCTAATCTTTCGTTCGCACTTCTGCTAAGCTAAGATACACTCCCAGAGGGCGGCGGCTTAGCGTTTGCACTGCTGCTAAAAGCAGCTAGCGAGCGATCAACTCGGAATGAGGGCCAATGTCATTTGTTGATTTCTGGATTACATCAGTCTTTGCCTGTGGCCTCCACTTTTACATGTCAAATATTGTAAGACACTGCGCTAATCAGATCTAACAGGCTTAAGATATTAGAGTGAATTCACATGTGCATAGTAAAAAAACATTTATTCAATGAATTGATCATATAGACCTTTAAATGAATGTATATACTCAATAAATACAAATGGTTAAAAACTGTATGCATGTACAAGTAACCATATAAATGAACCTAGTTAGATCCTAATCCTAATAGCCGGCTATATAATAATAAAAATCCGTGTGCAGGAGGATCAAATATTAAATGTAGATCATGTCCACAGTCTCTCATGTGAAAGATATCCTCATCACTGATATATTTATTAAGACCATAGATAGTTAATTTATCAATTAGACAGAGACCGTATATAGGGATAAAAAGTTCATAATTTGATATTTAAAAAGTCTCATCAAACTCCTTATGAATGACAACAGGCTCCAAATAGCCTAAACAGGCTAGCTGTAATGCGCTCACCCTCCGTCTCAATTCAAAAGACGGATCCAGCTGGACACTCACTGGGTACGCCGTGCGGCTGTGGCTAGGAGGCTCCGGACGTCTCCGACCTCCAGCATGTACTGTGCCGCTGCAGTCCCAGAAAATCTCGCTGGTGAATTACCGCTGGTGTCCGGCGCTTGCACAGTGATAAACGGGGATATCCAAGATGAATGGTACTGTCATCAATTGTTTTTGTAACGCGTTTCGCTCGTTTCTGGAGCTTCCTCGAGTACTTTAACATGTCACTCACTCACAGTTCCTTGCAAATTGTTATATTTTCTGATTTGTTTAGTATGTCTTGTAATACTTGTTCCAAATTCCTGATTGTTATTAAAGATGGATATCCCTGTCACTAATTTAATGCTTTATTGTAATTTAGCGCTAAGCCCCCGATTTTTAGGATCTAAAAAAACAAAATTAGGATTTTTCAAACCATGTTTCAAGATTGTATATATTTTAAAAATTTCAGTTTAGAAATGTATATGCTATATGAAGATAAAACAAAACCACGCAACATATAACTATATTTGAAACACTGCGGCTTTATCACAGATGTGTGATGGCCAAGCTAAGTGACACAAATGTGTGGCACATACACCTGGCCCATCTAGGGTTGGCACTGCAGTCCCACTGCACTAATGGTGGATACCGGACGCACGTCTAACACCAACATAGCTGTCAAGACCTCAGTTATCCGCTTTGCAACAGGATGACTGCTGTCATATTTCATCTTCCTCGCAAAGAACTGTTGGACAGTCATTTGCTTAGTTGAAGTAGTACAAGCAGTCTTCAGACTTCCCCTTTGGGGTGACGATCGACTCCCAGCAGCAACAACAACAGCGGCAGCGACAGCAGTAGGAGGAAGTGGTTCTTGATCTTTCCCTATTTTATCCTCCAAATTTTTGTTTTCCGTTATTTTTCTGGAGTTATATAACAAAATGCAGCAAAGAAGAGTGCACCTCTACACCACACATTGCAAACCCTGTAAAATTATTTGGATTAACTATTAATAACCCCTTTATTTGGAGTAAATAATATATAGCAAATAATAATAATTTGGTGTAAATAATATATAGCACAGGACAGCACTACTGAACTTATATGGGAGCACCACTGGATTGGAGTTATACGGCAGTACCACTGGACTGGATTTATATGCCAGTACCACTGGATTTATACGGCAGTACCACTGGACATATACTGCAGTATCACTGGACTTATACGGCAGTATCACTGGATTATATTATACACCAGTACCGCTGGACATATACGGCAGTATCACTGGACATATACGGCAGTACCACTGGACTTACACAACAGTTCCACCGGACATATACGGCAGTTCCACTGGACATATACGGCAGTATCACTGGAATTATACGACAGTACCACTGGACATATACGGCAGTATCACTGGACTGGATTTATAAGGCAGTACCACTGGACATATACGGCAGTATCTCTGGATTTATATGGCAGTATCACTGGATTTATACGGCAGGACCACTGGACTGGATTTATATGGCAGTACCACTGGATTTATATGGCAGTACCACTGGACATACACGGCAGTATCACTGGATTTATACGGCAGTATTACTGGATTGGATTTATACACCAGTGCCACTGGATATATACAGCATTATCACTGGAATTATATGGCAGTACCACTGGAAATATATGGCAGTATCACTGGACTGGATATAGATGGCAGTACTACTGGACATATACGGCAGTATCACTGAATTAATGCAGCAGTACCACTGGACATATACGGCAGTATCACTGGACTGGATTGATACGCCAGTACCACTGGATTTATACGGCAATACCACTGGACATATATGGCAGTATCACTGGACTGGATTTATATGGCAGTATCACTGGACATATACGGCAGTATCACTGGATTTATATGGCAGTACCACTGGACATATACGGCAGTATCACTGGACTTGATTTATACTCCAGTACCACTGGATTTATACGCAGTACCACTGGACATATGCGGCAGTATCAATGGACTGGATTTAAATGCCAGTACCATTAGATTTATACGACCGTATCACTGGACTGGATTTATACGGCAGTACCACTGGACATATACGGCAGTATCACTGGACTGGATTTATACACCAGTACCACTGGATTTGTACGCCAGTACCACTGGACATATACAGCAGTATCACTGGACTGGATTTATACGCCAGTACTACTGGATTTATATGGCTGTATGACTGGACATATACGGCAGTACCACTGAACTTGTACAGCAGCACAGGGACACCATCACTGGACTTATGCAGGACAACACAGCACTACTGCAATGGACTGAACATATGGCAGCAGAGGACACCACCATTATGACTGGACTGATGCAGCACAAGTCACCACCACTGGACTGATGTAGAACAACACAGCACCACTGGACTGGACTTATACAGCTACACTGGACATATGGCAGTAGAGGACACCACCACTGTGACTGGACTGATACAGCATAAAACACTACCACTGTACTGAGCAGCACAAGACAGCATTGGAATCACCACCCCACTTTCCCTCCCACTCAGACACTGAGGACGGAGACACGTCCTCTCGCTACACTCTCCAATGCCGGAGTGAAAATGGCAGCGACGCGCGGTTCCTTATATGGAATCCAAAACCCGCAAGAATCCGACAGCGGGATGATGACATTTTGCCTAGTTCTGGTTTCCGAGTTAGGCGGGAAACCCAAGCCAGGCTCGGGTAGTGAAGTTCGGTTCTCAGTTTACCGAACCCGCTCATCTCTACTTACAAGGCATGGTTTTGCCTTGTAAGTGTTTGCCCCTTTAAAACACATGTGTGAGTTCGGTCGGCATCCTGCACCTCCGACGAGCTCGGACTCCATTACATCCCGCCGATAGTCGCAAACAGAAAGTTATGGTAATGTTTCATCAATACTCATCTCCATATCTCCTGCAATGATCAAAATTGGGAATTCTCAACTCCTCAGCCATCCTAAAGTACCACCAACAGGTCACGTTTTGTGGATTTCTTTAATCATGCACAGGTGAGTTAATCTATTTTGCTGATCAGTAAGACAGAAATCCTCAAACCATCACCTGTTAGGAAAACCTGAGGGTTGAGGTTGAGAACCACTGATCTAAATTAAGTACAGGTTGAGTATCCAATATCCAAATATTCCGAAATACGGAATATTCCGAAATACGGACTTTTTTGAGTGAGATAGTGAAACCTTTGTTTTCTGATGGCTCAATGTACACAAACTTTGTTTAATACACAAAGTTATTAAAAATATTGTATTAAATGACCTTCAGGCTGTGTGTATAAGGTGTATATGAAACATAAATGAACTGTGTGAATGTAGACACACTTTGTTTAATGCACAAAGTTATAAAAAATATTGTCTAAAATGACCTTCAGGCTGTGTGTATAAGGTGTATATGTAACATAAATGCCTTCTGTGCTTAGACCTGGGTCCCATCGCCATGATATCTCATTATGGTATGCAATTATTCCAAAATACGGAAAAATCCCATATCCAAAATACCTCTGGTCCCAAGCATTTTGGATAAGGGATACTCAACCTGTAATATTATCAGTGTAGGCTATGTGAGCATTCCATGGAGATAGAATAACACGTGTGTTATCAACACCAGAACGAGTATTGAAAATTTGCTCAAAGATGTCAATTACAGAAAGTAATTCTAGCATGAATCAGTGATCTCTATAGATTCAGGTCTCCAAGATTAGGATGTAGGAATTAATAAAAAATAAAAAAATAAAAAAAAGTTGTCCCCTTTAAATGCTTGTTGATGTTTTTTTGTGATTGAAGTATCTTAATTGTGGAGGGTTGTCTGGTGTAATTAAACTAATAATACTATACAATAAACGATGCTCAAACTTTTTTTTTCTACCAAATAGGATAATTTCCCTGCTAGCAACTCTGAAAGGCTCCAGGATTTGAAGTCAACAGTGGACTTGCTAACAAGCATCACCTTTTTCCGCATGAAGGTAGTGTAGTGTGTTTCGTTCCCGCTATCTCCTTCCCAATGCACACTTTGTTTAGCTGGAAGAATCTGCATCTCTTGATAAGTCCTGTTTATCATACCCTGGTAATTGAAGTCTGCTGTATCTGTTTTTACCAGATGGATAATGTTTCTGACAATATCATATGCTTTTCGCATTACTGTGTTTATGCAGCTATTGTCTATTTTACTGTCAAATTATTCTTTTCTGGATTTCATCTGCATATTTGAGTTCATTGTACAGTAAATGTATCACAAACACATTCATAAATAAAATAAGCAAAATGAATGATAGGTTTGACAATTGTGTGACATAGTGTCACACGGTGATGGCTGCTTTTCGCTCTACTAAATTGCAGCTTCAGAATTTGTCTCATTTTTGTGTCATTTTTATTGCAACTGGAAAATTTCCAAAGTTTTTCAAATGTATCTGCTTTTAATGAGGACTTAAAAGTCTCTATGTGACTGTGTATGCTCAGATATAATGTATTACTGTTGGAGAACATTTTTTATTGAGTACTTTAGTCACTTCTCCATAATACAGCATTGATAAAGCATATAGTTCCAATGAACACTTCATAGCCAAATGTTTATGCGGGATGCCAGCCAGACTCGGACGTTTTCTTAAAGGGCCAATGATTTACAAGGCTAAACCATGCCTATTAAATGATTGCCCCTTAAAAAAAAGTTTGATCTCGGCCAACATCCCGCACAGCCGACGAACTCGGACTTCATTACAACCCAGCCAATAGTTTTGTTGTCACTGTCAATATTACTGTTTGATCCCACCAATCTGCACATAACAATTGTGTTATGTAAGAGACAGCAGCATTACCGCTCAGACATCTCCCAAGTGACTTTTTAATCAATGCAACCTTTTTTAAAGTTACCAATACCTCTTTTAGGGGGAGATGTATTATCCTGTTATTTATCTCTGCACTAAGTGACATCCCACTTCTCAGTTTATTGCAGTGTTACTGCTACGGTACCCAGCTGCTTTGACTGTGTGGTAGAGGGCACCCGGCAAAATTATTTGAGGAACCCACGTAGTGCCGGAGCTGGGAGTTGTGTGTGTGTGTGTGTGTGTGTGTGTGTATGTATATATATATATATATATATATATATATATATATATATATATATGTTACTGTACTTAGAACACTGATTCCACTGCATTAGATATAGGAATTTAGCTGTACTAAATTACTGTAATTCTACAATAAAAAATATTTGCGTGTTTCAATCTTTAATAATAATGTCTTTTCTTTTAGGTTCTTGAACTTCAGAGTCCTCCAAGAGCCAGCACCGTGGTGAAGGACTGCGTGCGTGCCTGCCTAGATTCCACGTATAAGTATATTTTTGTTAACTGCCATGAGCTTTACTCACAATTACTGGACCAGGTAAGGTTTTGGCTGGGTCTTTGTATTGTACTGTTCTTGCTTATTTGTACCCTAGGATGTACCAATATAGCGGTCAGTCCAATTGTGTGAAGGGTGCAAGTTGACATTGCGATGATGTACAAATGCTGGAATGGCACCGTATCTCACTGCCTGATCCTACCCCAAATTTGCGCAATTTTGTATGCACCCCTATGTGGCTGCAAACAAAATTGGGCGAGTCCAAGCTTCCATAAAGTGCGTCTGATGCCACACTAACTTGCGGGGGCAAGTACATCGCTTGCAGTTGGATGGACCCCTAAGTGTCTGATGCTGTATTGTGGTTACTGCAGTGTGAAAAGGCTCAATCATGTGATCACAGCACCAGCTTTTTAAGTTAGGACGCAGAGTGCAAGGTACTACAACTTTAGAATGTGTGGGAAAATGTTTCTGTGCTTAACTTGTGACTAGTACAGGAGTATTAATATGCTAGTCCGTTTTTCTCTGTTCAGGCTATTAAAAAAACCTCAGGAAGTTTTTTCTGTTACTTCTCTGCCAATTTCGTAATATTTTTGCTCTATCTGGCCAGGAAAACATCCCTTATGATGTCATACCCTTCCCTCAATTATTTCAAATATATCCCTGGCCAGTGCCCCATGATTTGTGAGAAATGGTCATATCCTGATGATAATGTGCATATGATAAATTTCAGTTTTTAGAGGTTTGCAAGGGATAATCAAGAAGAGAAGTGAAACAAAGGCAACTATTCCAAATTATGTATTTAATTCCTACCCAAAGAGACATTTTTCTAAGCACCTAATTGTGCTAATTATATGACTGTTTTATTTCAAGTCTTAAGACTGAATTAGCATAGTACTGTTGTCCTTCAATCACTTATGGCAATTTGATTTTGCACATGAATTGAGTGCTAATGTATTGTCTTTGTCACTGCAGATATGAGCAGAAGGAATATTTTAGCATTTACATTACAGTAAATTTGGACTTTGGAATGAGAAGGAATAATTGCTGTTATTTGATGGATAGATCACTAAGAAGCAGCGACACACTAATGACAATCAGTGTATAGTTTTGGGGGATTTTTGTACTGTGTCATTGCATAGCTTTGCTGAAAGAATATTTTAGCATACACTAGTAGAGAAATTTGGATTGGTAGTTATTAGCATTGATAGATATATCATCTAGAAACAGTCAAATAATTGTAGTAGTCAATGTAAAGGTTTTTGTGTTTGTTCATCATAAGAATGTTAGGGTTCAATGTGAGTTGATGAATGTGTGCTTTGCTTTTAATTATATACCCTAACGTTTTAGTTTTAATAAAAACCTACATTTTTGTTTCAGTTTTAAGAACTCATACACAAGGGCTTTAAAACACAATGCTAGTTAAAAGTGTTGGTTAATCCTTGTACTTTGCATTCTCTTTTTCCCCTTGCCCCCTGCAGAGCATATTGGGCAATGTCAGATGAATGGCCCAGTGTCTGAGGGACCTGCCCCTTACCTTAGGGAGACAGGGTTGACCTTGTATGTGCCTGACTGATAGAGGAGTCCTGCCACCTATGAGCATTGATGATCAAAAGCACAGACAGCTGTAAATTTTTATTCTAATTCAGTGCCAGAGCCGGCCTTAGCTATAGGCAGGCTAGGCATTTGCCTAGGGCATATAAGCATGTCTAGGGGCATCCAAGCATATCCCTGCAGTATCTTATGCTGGGAGGGACAGTATGCAAACTATCTGCTACTTTCTAAATGTATTTAATCAACACTGCTGTTTACATTTGTCAAATAGAATGCAGAAAATTCCTTGAACTCCCTCTGACATGCTTGAATGCCCCTGACTTGTGAGACCTCAGACAGCAGAATCCCGTATCTGCAATTCCTGGACCTGTGACATTTTCACTGAATATATAAGGTTATTACTGGATTGCTCCTTATGATACCATATGTGTAGTTTGGAAGACTGTTCCACATAATACTGAAATCACCTGTATTGCTTGTGCACATGGGGGAGGGGGACCCTGCTATCCTGTGTCCCTTATCCCTGTGCAAACCCCAGGTGTCTGCAGGGATATAACATGGGCAGCGTTCTCCCCACACTTTATTTCTCAGTCAGTCCATGCCGCAAAATTTCCCTGCTATCCAGCACTGTAACGTGGTCAGTAAGTTGCGCTGCGCTATTTCTATATGAAATGTCAGTGCAGCGTGACTTTCAGACGCATCAGACTGGAGAGCAGAGCATATTGCTCCTGCAGTATAAAATAAAGGACATGCAGTTACCGGGAGTAACAGACACCAGCAAACACATTGAACAGTGAAGAGAATGGACAGTTGCTACATGTTTGATAACCAGCAAGTATGGCAGTATCTGGACTTTGCTGCCTTCTGTTTCCAACCAGCAAGCGAAAATAAAGGATGAGGCTTGCAAAGGACGGCATACCCTGTGAGGTCACATCCCTTGTACGGGTGCCCCTTTAACGGGTGCGAGCGCGAACACTCACCCATCCTGCCACCCCATCTCACAAAACACAATCACGGATCTAGGGAGCTGCATGGGCGCACACACTGACTGCAAGCACGCCAGCAAGGAAAAGTAAGTTTTATTAACAAAAAAACTACTAGCATTACTAATGTGGGGCATATGTGTAAGGTGCATTACTGTGTGGAATTTTGTGTATTATGGGCATTACTAATGTGGGGCATATGTCTAAGGTGCATTACTGTGTGGAATTATGTGTATTATGGGCATTACTAATGTGGGGCATATGTGTTAGGTGCATTACTGTGTGGTATTATGTGTATTATGGGTATTACTAATGTGGGTCATATGTGTAAGGTGCATTACTGTGTGGAATTTTGTGTATTATGGGCATTACTAATGTGGGGCATATGTGTAAGGTGCATTACTGTGTGGTATTATGTGTATTATGGGCATTACTAATGTGGGGCATATGTGTAAGGTGCATTACTGTGTGACATTATGTGTATTATGGGCATTACTAATGTGGGTCATATGTGTAAGGTGCATTAGTGTGTGGAATTTTGTGTATTATGGGCATTACTAATGTGGGGCATATGTGTAAGGTGCATTACTGACTGTGTGGAATTATGTGTATTATGGGCATTACTAATGTGGGTCATATGTGTAAGGTGCATTACTGTGTGGAATTTTGTGTATTATGGGCATTACTAATGTGGGGCATATGTGTAAGGTGCATTACTGTGTGGTATGTGTATTATGGGCATTACTAATGTGGGGCATATGTGTAAGGTGCATTACTGTGTGACATTATGTGTATTATGGGCATTACTAATGTGGGTCATATGTGTAAGGTGCATTACTGTGTGGAATTTTGTGTATTATGGGCATTACTAATGTGGGGCATATGTGTAAGGTGCATTACTGTGTGAAATTATGTGTTTTATGGGCATTACTGTGGGGCATTATGCAGAGTTGAATTGGCCCACAGGGGCACAGGGTAACGGGGGGGTTACCCCACTGCCTGAGTGTTGCTGGGTCAGATGCAGAACTAGCGGTGGTGCTTGGGGGCACCAGCCAAAATTTTGCCTAGGGCATCAAATTGGCTAGGACCGGCTCTGTGATTCACTGCTGTTACCACAACTGGTGTAACTGGCACTGTCAGAGTCTGCCTGACCGAGTGCCAAACTGAGGAAAGCACAAGTCTCAGACAGAGCAAAGGCTGCTGTGTTCCTGCCTCCACCAGGGTACATGCCCTCTGTTCTCCGCACCACACAGGACATTGTGCTTATAACCATCATCCAATGTCTCTCACTGTCACCCTCTCCTTGTCATCTACTGTCTCCCTCTTTCTCCCTTGTCTTCCGCTGTCACTATCTGCCTCCCCTTGTCTTCCGCCGTCACCCTCTGTTTCCCCTTGCCTTTCGCTGTCATCTTCTTCCTCCCCTTGCCTTCCATTGTCACCCTCTGCCTCTCTATTTCAGCCTCTGCCTGTTTATCTTTGCGATGATGAGTACTGTATGTGAGCATTATGCCATATGAAATGATAATGAATTGAAATTTTTGGATTTTGGATTCCCACAAATGAAGAACATGATAAAAGAAATCTTAAGGCACCAGTATGAAGCTTTGCTAGTTGCTAAGAAACTAATGAATGAATTGGAGCATGTCAACCCAGCTTAGTGCTCCAGACATAATATTGATATACAACCACAGATTGAGAAGTGCATTAAAATATTCTAATTAAGCCAATCTTCACTGTCAGGAAATAAATGGTACATGCTGAATATTTCCATGACTTCCGTGTATGTGAGTGTGTGGTTGTAGTCAGTGAAATGAGGTAATGGAGATTACAGGGAACGTGACAGCCTGTAACTAATGGGCAGAGACGTGCTCACGCTCTCTCCTGGGTCGATTCATTGACGCATCTTAAAGTATTTCCCCTTTGCTTGTTGTAGCCGGTGGCTCAGCGAGCATCAATGCACAGATATGGACAATGCATATATTATGTATGATGAGCTACATTAAATTGTGTATCTCCATCAGTCTTTTTATTGAGTGTTTACTATTGACTGAATCTTTAGCCATGAGCCTTGGTGGCTATTGCTTCTTACAATTGCCGTGCCAGTTGCTAATCAGCCCTGTCCTTTGTTGTATTTGTATATACAGATCATTTAACTTATTCACTGCCAAAGGAGGGCATGATGTTATTAATTTCCATTTTATACATTTGATCACTAAGAGCTAAGACTGGGTTGGGTCAGGAAGTACCTGGAGCAGGAGCTGGCAATATGTAGCAGTCCAGTTGCTTTGGAACTGCACATCCTAGCATTCCCTCACAGTTTTAGCATGTCAGCAAAACTGTTGCCTACTCTGACCTAGCGCATAAAACACTATGGGCGGCATCCTATTAGCAGTGGTACTTTACCGCTGCTAATAGGATCACTGGGGGAGATCCTATTATCCCAAATGCCAGCATCCTTTTCCCTCCTTGCCGGCACTTATTGGGGATTGGGGCCACTGGAACCGCTGTAACACTTAATCCCTGTTCCCATGTGTTTTTATGCGATTGCGTGTCCAATTTCGGCCGATTAAAAGGACCTCTAATTTGATACCACGATAATGACCATCGGTCAATAATCACGATATGTGGTCGTTTTGATTGGCCGAAGCTGCATCTGTGCCTGCATCAGGGAAATTGGGAAGAATAGCTTTCCCAATTACTGTAGCTGCAAAATCTCTATGTACAGTCTTGTAATCCAGTAAAGAAAGAATTACACTTGTCAACAAGGTTTGGGGAACATGAATTAAGTCTGTCGTTTTGTGTTAATTTTTTTGTGTTGATTCAGAATATGACACTAAAAATGTTCTTTCACGTCACATTTTTCAGATACAGTACAAGCAAAACAAAAATATTGAAATGCTTGAAAATGCTTAGAAATGTACGATGCCTTCTGGAATCAAACTACTGTATGTCACTTTCTACAGTATGTTGTACAGTATTTATTTATAAAAATGGGAACTATCTTTTTGGTTTGCATGTGGTGGGATAGCGATTACAAATGATATGTATTGTGAGGGATAGCGATTACAAATTATATCTATTGCTAAAATCCTTATTATGCGAATACATATTATATCTCTGACCTGCCCCCATCTGTGTTAAGTGGCTGTCCGGAGAGTATTAATAAATAATGTTTGTCTACATTTGAAGTTGAACCAAATACAATACAAATGTTTACTTCAGGAGATATACTTGTTTTATAAGCTGCAATGGTTAGTTTAGTTTGCGTGCATTGTTAGTTTTGTGAAATATTCAAGAATGGAGCTAAAATGTCACACATATATATGCCAAAGAGTTTTTGCTAGACACCACATACAGTAGGTCAATTATGCAGAAATCACAGTGCAAACATATGTTTATTTTGTGTGGGTGATCAGGATAAAAGTTGGGCACCACATATGTGCTGTATATAATGTTAGTCTGGTGGAAGTAGTTGAACAGGAATTGTATGGCTTTCACTGATCCAGTGGTCTGGACAGAACCACCCAGTCACCTTGAAGATTGTTATTTCTGTCTCACAAAAAAATGAGAGATTTTTTTAAAGACAAGTAAAGCTACAGTAACATTGACTACCCGAATCTCTCACCCACAATCAGACCGATGCCACATACTGTATGCTTGAACTTCTAATACCTGGTCTTCCATCTAGCTGGGAGAAATTTGCCATTCCAGAGTTACCCGAGCCCGCTGCTGGTCCCTCCACATCTTGTGATCCCAGTAACAGTCCCAAGCATGACAGAAAAACACAAGTGAGCAAAGTGAGCTCAGTGACTTAGGGCCTAATTCTGATTTGGGAACAAAGGAAGTAAAGAGCAAATCAAACCATGTTGCAATGAAAGGGGAGCAAATACATATTTATATATCCATGTGGGGCCGCTTTTGCATGTATTCCACAGATGCTGGACAGTATGTTTACACCATTGGCGGAATTAGCGCCGATGAAGTGCACCGGGGCCCACCGCTATGAAGGGGCCCTCAGCCGTCGGCATTATAATTAGTCAGATTGATGCATTATATGCTGCCTGCCACTGTGCCGTGGACCATAACGAATGCATCAGGTCAAAGCTACCATACATTCGTGCATATGGTTGTCGGTCTGCCAATGTTTGCAATGAATTTACTGCATCTATACTTTGCTCAACTTAGGTTAGATGTCCTTCCCTTCTCCCACCATGCCTCCACGGGCACTGGTGTGTGTACGTGCCAGCAAGTCGATATAGAAATGTATGTAAAGAAAATATGAGAGATGAATCCACACTGGAACTGTACTCATGCGTCAACTGTATGTATTTCTGTCCTAAAACAAAAGAATGTTAATAAATGGGACAATTAGAAGCATGTTCTATATAATTTAAAAAAATCACAATATTAAATATTCTATATAACAGCAGCACAGTTGATGTAATGGTTAGCATTGCTGCTTCACAGCACTGAGGTCATGGGTTTGGTTCCCACCATGCTTGCGTGGGTTACCTCTGAGTACTCCAGTGCCTCCCACAATCCACAATATATACTGGTAGGTTAATTGGCTCCCAACAAAAGTCAATCCTAGAGTGTGTAAGTGTACAAGTGGTAGATAATATAGATTGTAAGCACCACTGGGGCAGGGACTGCTGTGAATGGGCAAACATTCTCTGTAAAGCGCTGGGGAATATGTGTGCGCTGTATAAATTACTAGTAATAAACATATCATTATCCATTATGTATATGTGCACAGGTGGAGAGAGAGAAGTTGCAGAACTACATGTATTTATTATAAGATAGTGGGAGTGGCACTTAGGGCACTGTTGAACACACAGGGACTTTACATTGGATTTATCTTGGGGTCTCTGCATGTTTATGAATGAGGAAATAAATTAGGTATTTAATGCTACGTGTAGTATATGGTGGTCACTAATGCACTCTAGTATATGTAGATCACTATTGCTGTCTGTAGTATATGTAGGTCACTAATGCTCTCTGTAGTATATGTAGGTCACTAATGCTGTCTGTGCTATACAGTGTGTAGGTCCCTAATGCTGTGTGTAGAATTATATGGCAGTCACTAATGCTGTCTGTAGTGTACGGGGGTCACTGATGCTGTCTGTAGTGTACATGGGTCACTGATGCTGACTATAGTATACGGGGGTCACTGATGCTGTCTGTAGTATATGGGGAGGTCACAGATGAAGTCTATAGTATATGGGGTCACCTTTACCTCTTTCACATTGCCAATGCCGGATCCCACCCGGGAATTGGAAACTGGTCCTTCCTGGTTGGGATCCGACATTGCCACCTGCTGCAGGCTTCCTCGACCCAGCAATATGCCGGGCGGGTTGCCATAGCAGAGGGGGCGGAGGTGGCGCTGGGAGATGAGCTCATCTCCGTGCCGCCTCTACCTGCTTTAGTAAACGGGTCCCGGGACGCATCGACCCGGGAGCCCGGTTACGCAGCCACTGACCCGGTATTCAACCGAGGTATAACACTGCTTTATTCCCGTGTTGAATTGCCCAGGATTTCGGCTATGCCCCTTTCACACCGCACGCTGACCCGTGTCGACCAGGCAATATGCTGGGTCGATACCAGGTTATTTGTGTGGTGTGAAAGGGGTATAATGCTGTCTAGTATATGATAGTGAGGCCACATCCCTTTTTTGGACACACAAAGAGGCTCTCATTTACTGTAGGGTTGGGGGCTGGAGCCCAAACCATATTGTTGCACCTTGGCCCACCACTCACTAGTTCCGCCATTGGTTTACACTACAATTTAGATTTGAGCTTAGACACACCTCTCTCAAATCTAAATCTGCCTGAATACTTTATATCTGCCCCACCTGTGATGCAACATGGTTTTACCAAGGTGACAGTTACTTGCTCGTTACAGCTTTTTCACAAATCAGAATCAGTTAGACGTTTGAAACATTTTTTACTTCCTACAGACACAAGGAATTTTATGTTTAGAAAGGTATGTTAGAACCTTGCATGTAACTGTGAATGTAAGGTTCCCTTTGTGTCTGAAAAAAGGTAAAATGGATTGATGGAGGAACTTAGAATTTCAGCATAACCCTGAGTAATCGAGATTATTCATCAATTCTTCTAAACTGAGTATAAAAACTGTGTTATTGCATAATGGGAACAATAAACCATTTGTTTGTACCAATGGTTCATTTGGTAGCTGTGAAAAAAACTTATGATGCTACAGTATGTCAGTCTTGATAAATGCCATCAACTCGAATATATTTTGCTGGCATATCTGTGCTGAGTTGTAAGTTATTGGTTTGCTTTGTTGCTTGGACTGTCGTGTGGTTTTATTGTTTTCTGTGCTTGTGAAATAGTCAAGAAACAGAGCAGAATTACATTGTGAAGGACTGGCCCATCAGAGAGGAGTTTGTCTCCGGAAAGCACAATACTGTATGAAGTATACACCTTTTGGGTAGAGATGAGCGCCTGAAATTTTTCGGGTTTTGTGTTTTGGTTTTGGGTTCGGTTCCGCGGCCGTGTTTTGGGTTCGACCGCGTTTTGGCAAAACCTCACCGAATTTTTTTTGTCGGATTCGGGTGTGTTTTGGATTCGGGTGTTTTTTTCAAAAAACACTAAAAAACAGCTTAAATCATAGAATTTGGGGGTCATTTTGATCCCAAAGTATTATTAACCTCAAAAACCATAATTTACACTCATTTTCAGTCTATTCTGAATACCTCACACCTCACAATATTATTTTTAGTCCTAAAATTTGCACCGAGGTCGCTGTGTGAGTAAGATAAGCGACCCTAGTGGCCGACACAAACACCGGGCCCATCTAGGAGTGGCACTGCAGTGTCACGCAGGATGTCCCTTCCAAAAAACCCTCCCCAAACAGCACATGACGCAAAGAAAAAAAGAGGCGCAATGAGGTAGCTGTGTGAGTAAGATTAGCGACCCTAGTGGCCGACACAAACACCGGGCCCATCTAGGAGTGGCACTGCAGTGTCACGCAGGATGGCCCTTCCAAAAAACCCTCCCCAAACAGCACATGACGCAAAGAAAAAAAGAGGCGCAATGAGGTAGCTGTGTGAGTAAGATTAGCGACCCTAATGGCCGACACAAACACCGGGCCCATCTAGGAGTGGCACTGCAGTGTCACGCAGGATGTCCCTTCCAAAAAACCCTCCCCAAACAGCACATGACGCAAAGAAAAAAAGAGGCGCAATGAGGTAGCTGTGTGAGTAAGATTAGCGACCCTAGTGGCCGACACAAACACCGGGCCCATCTAGGAGTGGCACTGCAGTGTCACGCAGGATGTCCCTTCCAAAAAACCCTCCCCAAACAGCACATGACGCAAAGAAAAAAAGAGGCGCAATGAGGTAGCTGACTGTGTGAGTAAGATTAGCGACCCTAGTGGCCGACACAAACACCGGGCCCATTTAGGAGTGGCACTGCAGTGTCACGCAGGATGTCCCTTCCAAAAAACCCTCCCCAATCAGCACATGATGCAAAGAAAAAGAAAAGAAAAAAGAGGTGCAAGATGGAATTGTCCTTGGGCCCTCCCACCCACCCTTATGTTGTATAAACAAAACAGGACATGCACACTTTAACCAACCCATCATTTCAGTGACAGGGTCTGCCACACGACTGTGACTGATATGACGGGTTGGTTTGGACCCCCCCCCAAAAAAGAAGCAATTAATCTCTCCTTGCACAAACTGGCTCTACAGAGGCAAGATGTCCACCTCATCATCACCCTCCGATATATCACCGTGTACATCCCCCTCCTCACAGATTATCAATTCGTGCCCACTGGAATCCACCATCTCAGCTCCCTGTGTACTTTGTGGAGGCAATTGCTGCTGGTCAATGTCTCCGCGGAGGAATTGATTATAATTCATTTTAATGAACATCATCTTCTCCACATTTTCTGGATGTAACCTCGTACGCCGATTGCTGACAAGGTGAGCGGCGGCACTAAACACTCTTTCGGAGTACACACTTGTGGGAGGGCAACTTAGGTAGAATAAAGCCAGTTTGTGCAAGGGCCTCCAAATTGCCTCTTTTTCCTGCCAGTATAAGTACGGACTGTGTGACGTGCCTACTTGGATGCGGTCACTCATATAATCCTCCACCATTCTATCAATGTTGAGAGAATCATATGCAGTGACAGTAGACGACATGTCCGTAATCGTTGTCAGGTCCTTCAGTCCGGACCAGATGTCAGCATCAGCAGTCGCTCCAGACTGCCCTGCATCACCGCCAGCGGGTGGGCTCGGAATTCTGAGCCTTTTCCTCGCACCCCCAGTTGCGGGAGAATGTGAAGGAGGAGATGTTGACAGGTCGCGTTCCGCTTGACTTGACAATTTTGTCACCAGCAGGTCTTTCAACCCCAGCAGACTTGTGTCTGCCGGAAAGAGAGATCCAAGGTAGGCTTTAAATCTAGGATCGAGCACGGTGGCCAAAATGTAGTGCTCTGATTTCAACAGATTGACCACCCGTGAATCCTTGTTAAGCGAATTAAGGGCTCCATCCACAAGTCCCACATGCCTAGCGGAATCGCTCCGTGTTAGCTCCTCCTTCAATGTCTCCAGCTTCTTCTGCAAAAGCCTGATGAGGGGAATGACCTGACTCAGGCTGGCAGTGTCTGAACTGACTTCACGTGTGGCAAGTTCAAAGGGCATCAGAACCTTGCACAACGTTGAAATCATTCTCCACTGCGCCTGAGACAGGTGCATTCCACCTACTATATCGTGCTCAATTGTATAGGCTTGAATGGCCTTTTGCTGCTCCTCCAACCTCTGAAGCATATAGAGGGTTGAATTCCACCTCGTTACCACTTCTTGCTTCAGATGATGGCAGGGCAGGTTCAGTAGTTTTTGGTGGTGCTCCAGTCTTCTGTACGTGGTGCCTGTACGCCGAAAGTGTCCCGCAATTCTTCTGGCCACCGACAGCATCTCTTGCACGCCCCTGTCGTTTTTTAAAAAATTCTGCACCACCAAATTCAAGGTATGTGCAAAACATGGGACGTGCTGGAATTTGCCCATATTTAATGCACACACAATATTGCTGGCGTTGTCCGATGCCACAAATCCACAGGAGAGTCCAATTGGGGTAAGCCATTCCGCGATGATCTTCCTCAGTTGCCGTAAGAGGTTTTCAGCTGTGTGCGTATTCTGGAAAGCGGTGATACAAAGCGTAGCCTGCCTAGGAAAGAGTTGGCGTTTGCGAGATGCTGCTACTGGTGCCGCCGCTGCTGTTCTTGCGGCGGGAGTCCATACATCTACCCAGTGGGCTGTCACAGTCATATAGTCCTGACCCTGCCCTGCTCCACTTGTCCACATGTCCGTGGTTAAGTGGACATTGGGTACAACTGCATTTTTTAGGACACTGGTGAGTCTTTTTCTGACGTCCGTGTACATTCTCGGTATCGCCTGCCTAGAGAAGTGGAACCTAGATGGTATTTGGTAACGGGGGCACACTGCCTCAATAAATTGTCTAGTTCCCTGTGAACTAACGGCGGATACCGGACGCACGTCTAACACCAACATAGTTGTCAAGGCCTCAGTTATCCGCTTTGCAGCAGGATGACTGCTGTGATATTTCATCTTCCTCGCAAAGGACTGTTGAACAGTCAATTGCTTACTGGAAGTAGTACAAGTGGGCTTACGACTTCCCCTCTGGGATGACCATCGACTCCCAGCAGCAACAACAGCAGCGCCAGCAGCAGTAGGCGTTACACGCAAGGATGCATCGGAGGAATCCCAGGCAGGAGAGGAATCGTCAGAATTGCCAGTGACATGGCCTGCAGGACTATTGGCATTCCTGGGGAAGGAGGAAATTGACACTGAGGGAGTTGGTGGGGTGGTTTGCGTGAGCTTGGTTACAAGAGGAAGGGATTTACTGGTCAGTGGACTGCTTCCGCTGTCACCCAAAGTTTTTGAACTTGTCACTGACTTATTATGAATGCGCTGCAGGTGACGTATAAGGGAGGATGTTCCGAGGTGGTTAACGTCCTTACCCCTACTTATTACAGCTTGACAAAGGGAACACACGGCTTGACACCTGTTGTCCGCATTTCTGGTGAAATACCTCCACACCGAAGAGCTGATTTTTTTGGTATTTTCACCTGGCATGTCAACGGCCATATTCCTCCCACGGACAACAGGTGTCTCCCCGGGTGCCTGACTTAAACAAACCACCTCACCATCAGAATCCTCCTGGTCAATTTCCTCCCCAGCGCCAGCAACACCCATATCCTCCTCATCCTGGTGTACTTCAACACTGACATCTTCAATCTGACTATCAGGAACTGGACTGCGGGTGCTCCTTCCAGCACTTGCAGGGGGCGTGCAAATGGTGGAAGGCGCATGCTCTTCACGTCCAGTGTTGGGAAGGTCAGGCATCGCAACCGACACAATTGGACTCTCCTTGTGGGTTTGGGATTTCGAAGAATGCACAGTTCTTTGCTGTGCTGCTTTTGCCAGCTTGAGTCTTTTCATTTTTCTAGCGAGAGGCTGAGTGCTTCCATCCTCATGTGAAGCTGAACCACTAGCCATGAACATAGGCCAGGGCCTCAGCCGTTCCTTGCCACTCCGTGTCGTAAATGGCATATTGGCAAGTTTACGCTTCTCCTCCGACAATTTTATTTTAGGTTTTGGAGTCCTTTTTTTTCTGATATTTGGTGTTTTGGATTTGACATGCTCTGTACTATGACATTGGGCATCGGCCTTGGCAGACGACGTTGCTGGCATTTCATCGTCTCGGCCATGACTAGTGGCAGCAGCTTCAGCACGAGGTGGAAGTGGATCTTGATCTTTCCCTAATTTTGGAACCTCAACATTTTTGTTCTCCATATTTTAATAGGCACAACTAAAAGGCACCTCAGGTAAACAATGGAGATGGATACTAGTATACAATTATGGACTGCCTGCCGAGTGCAGACACAGAGGTAGCCACAGCCGTGAACTACCGTACTGTACTGTGTCTGCTGCTAATATAGACTGGTTGATAAAGAGATGTCTATGTAACTATGTATGTATAAAGAAGAAAGAAAAAAAAAACCACGGTTAGGTGGTATACAATTATGGACGGACTGCCTGCTGAGTGCAGACACAGAGGTAGCCACAGCCGTGAACTACCGTACTGTACTGTGTCTGCTGCTAATATAGACTGGTTGATAAAGAGATGTCTATGTAACTATGTATGTATAAAGAAGAAAGAAAAAAAAACCACGGTTAGGTGGTATACAATTATGGACGGACTGCCTGCCGAGTGCAGACACAGAGGTAGCCACAGCCGTGAACTACCGTACTGTACTGTGTCTGCTGCTAATATAGACTGGTTGATAAAGAGATGTCTATGTAACTATGTATGTATAAAGAAGAAAGAAAAAAAAACCACGGTTAGGTGGTATACAATTATGGACGGACTGCCTGCCGAGTGTAGACACAGAGGTAGCCACAGCCGTGAACTACCGTACTGTACTGTGTCTGCTGCTAATATAGACTGGTTGATAAAGAGATGTCTATGTAACTATGTATGTATAAAGAAGAAAGAAAAAAAAACCACGGTTAGGTGGTATACAATTATGGACGGACTGCCTGCCGAGTGCAGACACAGAGGTAGCCACAGCCGTGAACTACCGTACTGTACTGTGTCTGCTGCTAATATAGACTGGTTGATAAAGAGATGTCGTAGTAGTATGTATGTATAAAGAAGAAAAAAAAAACACGGTTAGGTGGTATATACAATTATGGACGGGCTGCCGAGTGCCGACACAGAGGTAGCCACAGCCGTGAACTACCACACTGTACTGTGTCTGCTGCTAATATATAGACTGGTTGATAAAGAGATAGTATACTCGTAACTAGTATGTATGTATAAAGAAAGAAAAAAAAACCACGGTTAGGTGGTATATACAATTATGGACGGGCTGCCGAGTGCCGACACAGAGGTAGCCACAGCCGTGAACTACCGCACTGTACTGTGTCTGCTGCTAATATAGACTGGTTGATAAAGAGATAGTATACTCGTAATTAGTATGTATGTATAAAGAAAGAAAAAAAACCCACGGTTAGGTGGTATATACAATTATGGACGGGCTGCCGAGTGCCGACACAGAGGTAGCCACAGCCGTGAACTACCGCACTGTACTGTGTCTGCTGCTAATATATAGACTGGTTGATAAAGAGATAGTATACTCGTAACTAGTATGTATGTATAAAGAAAGAAAAAAAAACCACGGTTAGGTGGTATATACAATTATGGACGGGCTGCCGAGTGCCGACACAGAGGTAGCCACAGCCGTGAACTACCGCTCTGTACTGTGTCTGCTGCTAATATATAGACTGGTTGATAAAGAGATAGTATACTCGTAACTAGTATGTATGTATAAAGAAAGAAAAAAAAACCACGGTTAGGTGGTATATACAATTATGGACGGGCTGCCGAGTGCCGACACAGAGGTAGCCACAGCCGTGAACTACCGCACTGTACTGTGTCTCCTGCTAATATAGACTGGTTGATAAAGAGATAGTATACTCGTAACTAGTATGTATGTATAAAGAAAGAAAAAAAACCACGGTTAGGTGGTATATACAATTATGGATGGGCTGCCGAGTGCCGACACAGAGGTAGCCACAGCCGTGAACTACCGCACTGTACTGTGTCTGCTGCTAATATATAGACTGGTTGATAAAGAGATAGTATACTCGTAACTAGTATGTATGTATAAAGAAAGAAAAAAAACCACGGTTAGGTGGTATATACAATTATGGACGGGCTGCCGAGTGCCGACACAGAGGTAGCCACAGCCATGAACTACCGCACTGTACTGTGTCAGCTGCTAATATATAGACTGGTTGATAAAGAGATAGTATACTCGTAACTAGTATGTATGTATAAAGAAAGAAAAAAAAACCACGGTTAGGTGGTATATACAATTATGGACGGGCTGCCGAGTGCCGACACAGAGGTAGCCACAGCCGTGAACTACCGCACTGTACTGTGTCTGCTGCTAATATATAGACTGGTTGATAAAGAGATAGTATACTCGTAACTAGTATGTATGTATAAAGAAAGAAAAAAAAACCACGGTTAGGTGGTATATACAATTATGGACGGGCTGCCGAGTGCCGACACAGAGGTAGCCACAGCCGTGAACTACCGCACTGTACTGTGTCTGCTGCTAATATAGACTGGTTGATAAAGAGATAGTATACTCGTAACTAGTATGACTATAAAGAAAGAAAAAAAAAACACGGTTAGGTGGTATATACAATTATGGACGTTGTCCGATGCCACAAATCCACAGGAGAGTCCAATTGGGGTAAGCCATTCCGCGATGATCTTCCTCAGTTGCCGTAAGAGGTTTTCAGCTGTGTGCGTATTCTGGAAAGCGGTGATACAAAGCGTAGCCTGCCTAGGAAAGAGTTGGCGTTTGCGAGATGCTGCTACTGGTGCCGCCGCTGCTGTTCTTGCGGCGGGAGTCCATACATCTACCCAGTGGGCTGTCACAGTCATATAGTCCTGACCCTGCCCTGCTCCACTTGTCCACATGTCCGTGGTTAAGTGGACATTGGGTACAACTGCATTTTTTAGGACACTGGTGAGTCTTTTTCTGACGTCCGTGTACATTCTCGGTATCGCCTGCCTAGAGAAGTGGAACCTAGATGGTATTTGGTAACGGGGGCACACTGCCTCAATAAATTGTCTAGTTCCCTGTGAACTAACGGCGGATACCGGACGCACGTCTAACACCAACATAGTTGTCAAGGCCTCAGTTATCCGCTTTGCAGCAGGATGACTGCTGTGATATTTCATCTTCCTCGCAAAGGACTGTTGAACAGTCAATTGCTTACTGGAAGTAGTACAAGTGGGCTTACGACTTCCCCTCTGGGATGACCATCGACTCCCAGCAGCAACAACAGCAGCGCCAGCAGCAGTAGGCGTTACACGCAAGGATGCATCGGAGGAATCCCAGGCAGGAGAGGACTCGTCAGAATTGCCAGTGACATTGCCTGCAGGACTATTGGCATTCCTGGGGAAGGAGGAAATTGACACTGAGGGAGTTGGTGGGGTGGTTTGCATGAGCTTGGTTACAAGAGGAAGGGATTTACTGGTCAGTGGACTGCTTCCGCTGTCACCCAAAGTTTTTGAACTTGTCACTGACTTATTATGAATGCGCTGCAGGTGACGTATAAGGGAGGATGTTCCGAGGTGGTTAACGTCCTTACCCCTACTTATTACAGCTTGACAAAGGGAACACACGGCTTGACACCTGTTGTCCGCATTTCTGGTGAAATACTTCCACACCGAAGAGCTGATTTTTTTGGTATTTTCACCAGGCATGTCAACGGCCATATTCCTACCACGGACAACAGGTGTCTCCCCGGGTGCCTGACTTAAACAAACCACCTCACCATCAGAATCCTCCTGGTCAATTTCCTCCCCAGCGCCAGCAACACCCATATCCTCCTCACCCTGGTGTACTTCAACACTGACATCTTCAATCTGACTATCAGGAACTGGACTGCGGGTGCTCCTTCCATCACTTGCAGGGGGCGTGCAAATGGTGGAAGGCGCATGCTCTTCACGTCCAGTGTTGGGAAGGTCAGGCATCGCAACCGACACAATTGGAGTCGGACTCTCCTTGTGGATTTGGGATTTCGAAGAACGCACAGTTCTTTGCGGTGCTACTGCTTTTGCCAGCTTTAGTCTTTTCATTTTTCTAGCGAGAGGCTGATTGCTTCCATCCTCATGTGAAGCTGAACCACTAGCCATGAACATAGGCCAGGGCCTCAGCCGTTCCTTGCCACTCCGTGTGGTAAATGGCATATTGGCAAGTTTACGCTTCTCCTCCGACAATTTTATTTTAGGTTTTGGAGTCCTTTTTTTACTGATATTTGGTGTTTTGGATTTGACATGCTCTGTACTATGACATTGGGCATCGGCCTTGGCAGACGACGTTGCTGGCATTTCATCGTCTCGGCCATGACTAGTGGCAGCAGCTTCAGCACGAGGTGGAAGTGGATCTTGATCTTTCCCTAATTTTGGAACCTCAACATTTTTGTTCTCCATATTTTAATAGGCACAACTAAAAGGCACCTCAGGTAAACAATGGAGATGGATGGATTGGATACTAGTATACAATTATGGACGGGCTGCCGAGTGCCGACACAGAGGTAGCCACAGCCGTGAACTACCGCACTGTACTGTGTCTGCTGCTAATATATAGACTGGTTGATAAAGAGATAGTATACTCGTAACTAGTATGTATGTATAAAGAAAGAAAAAAAAACCACGGTTAGGTGGTATATACAATTATGGACGGGCTGCCGAGTGCCGACACAGAGGTAGCCACAGCCGTGAACTACCGCACTGTACTGTGTCTGCTGCTAATATAGACTGGTTGATAAAGAGATAGTATACTCGTAACTAGTATGTATGTATAAAGAAAGAAAAAAAAAACACGGTTAGGTGGTATATACAATTATGGACGGGCTGCCGAGTGCCGACACAGAGGTAGCCACAGCCGTGAACTACCGCACTGTACTGTGTCTGCTGCTAATATAGACTGGTTGATAAAGAGATAGTATACTCGTAACTAGTATGACTATAAAGAAAGAAAAAAAAACCACGGTTAGGTGGTATATACAATTATGGACGGGCTGCCGAGTGCCGACACAGAGGTAGCCACAGCCGTGAACTACCGCACTGTACTGTGTCTGCTGCTAATATATAGACTGGTTGATAAAGAGATAGTATACTCATAACTAGTATGTATGTATAAAGAAAGAAAAAAAAACCACGGTTAGGTGGTATATACAATTATGGACGGGCTGCCGAGTGCCGACACAGAGGTAGCCACAGCCGTGAACTACTGCACTGTACTGTGTCTGCTGCTAATATAGACTGGTTGATAAAGAGATAGTATACTCGTAACTAGTATGTATGTATAAAGAAAGAAAAAAAAACCACGGTTAGGTGGTATATACAATTATGGACGGGCTGCCGAGTGCCGACACAGAGGTAGCCACAGCCGTGAACTACCGCACTGTACTGTGTCTGCTGCTAATATAGACTGGTTGATAAAGAGATAGTATACTCGTAACTAGTATGACTATAAAGAAAGAAAAAAAAACCACGGTTAGGTGGTATATACAATTATGGACGGGCTGCCGAGTGCCGACACAGAGGTAGCCACAGCCGTGAACTACCGCACTGTACTGTGTCTGCTGCTAATATATAGACTGGTTGATAAAGAGATAGTATACTCGTAACTAGTATGTATGTATAAAGAAAGAAAAAAAAACCACGGTTAGGTGGTATATACAATTATGGACGGGCTGCCGAGTGCCGACACAGAGGTAGCCACAGCCGTGAACTACCGCACTGTACTGTGTCTGCTGCTAATATAGACTGGTTGATAAAGAGATAGTATACTCGTAACTAGTATGTATGTATAAAGAAAGAAAAAAAAACCACGGTTAGGTGGTATATACAATTATGGACGGGCTGCCGAGTGCCGACACAGAGGTAGCCACAGCCGTGAACTACCGCACTGTACTGTGTCTGCTGCTAATATATAGACTGGTTGATAAAGAGATAGTATACTCGTAACTAGTATGTATGTATAAAGAAAGAAAAAAAACCACGGTTAGGTGGTATATACAATTATGGACGGGCTGCCGAGTGCCGACACAGAGGTAGCCACAGCCGTGAACTACCGCACTGTACTGTGTCTGCTGCTAATATATAGACTGGTTGATAAAGAGATAGTATACTCGTAACTAGTATGTATGTATAAAGAAAGAAAAAAAAACCACGGTTAGGTGGTATATACAATTATGGACGGGCTGCCGAGTGCCGACACAGAGGTAGCCACAGCCGTGAACTACCGCACTGTACTGTGTCTGCTGCTAATATAGACTGGTTGATAAAGAGATAGTATACTCGTAACTAGTATGTATGTATAAAGAAAGAAAAAAAAACCACGGTTAGGTGGTATATACAATTATGGACGGGCTGCCGAGTGCCGACACAGAGGTAGCCACAGCCGTGAACTACCGCACTGTACTGTGTCTGCTGCTAATATAGACTGGTTGATAAAGAGATAGTATACTCGTAACTAGTATGACTATAAAGAAAGAAAAAAAAACCACGGTTAGGTGGTATATACAATTATGGACGGGCTGCCGAGTGCCGACACAGAGGTAGCCACAGCCGTGAACTACCGCACTGTACTGTGTCTGCTGCTAATATAGACTGGTTGATAAAGAGATAGTATACTACTAATATTATATATACTGGTGGTCAGGTCACTGGTCACTAGTCACACTGGCAGTGGCACTCCTGCAGCAAAAGTGTGCACTGTTTAATTTTAATATAATATTATGTACTCCTGGCTCCTGCTATAACCTATAACTGGCACTGCAGTGCTCCCCAGTCTCCCCCACAATTATAAGCTGTGTGAGCTGAGCACAGTCAGATATATATATACATTGATCCAGCACACTGGGCTGAGCAGTGCACACAGATATGGTATGTGACTGAGTCACTGTGTGTATCGTTTTTTTCAGGCAGAGAACGGATATATTAAATAAAACAAACAACTGCACTGTCTGGTGGTCACTGTGGTCGTCAGTCACTAAACTCTGCACTCTCTTCTACAGTATCACAGCCTCAGGTCAATCTCTCTCTCTCTCTCTCAACCCTAATCTAAATGGAGAGGACGCCAGCCACGTCCTCTCCCTATCAATCTCAATGCACGTGTGAAAATGGCGGCGACGCGCGGCTCCTTATATAGAATCCGAGTCTCGCGAGAATCCGACAGCGTCATGACGACGTTCGGGCGCGCTCGGGTTAACCGAGCAAGGCGGGAGGATCCGAGTCTGCTCGGACCCGTGAAAAAAACATGAAGTTCGTGCGGGTTCGGATTCAGAGAAACCGAACCCGCTCATCTCTACTTTTGGGGCCAATTTATCAACATTATTTAGCCTTATATCATTAGCCTTATATCACTTATTATTTACGAAGTATCTCCTTCTTCCAGTAATGATAATTGCTCTCCATCCGGTTATTTAATTCCTTAAGCACTGTCCCTTTAAATATATTTTCACCTTCACTTCTGTTTATACATTTATTACTATACCTAAATTACCATAACAGCTCTTGATTGATAAAGGGGGTTGTTTTTTTATTTATTATTCACTTAGCATGTTAAATATCCATTCATCCCTAATTACATTTCGGGATTGTCACTTCACTTAAACAGCTGGAATGCATAGTTTACCTCTTCTGGTATTGTGTGGAACGCATACCGAAAGTGTAAGCTTATCAAGCTGAGGCTCGGGTCCCGCATAACCTTATTTGCGGTGACTGATGGGCTCTTTAAATCTGAATTGTCACTCCCTCCAAGTCTGATGAGCTGTGGAGATATTTAATTTCTCCTCCTCAGTATTCGGACCCTGTTATAGAGGAATCATGCCATACAGGAAGTTCCACTGAAACAGTGGAACGCATAGCCAGAAGTTAATTGCCGCCGGTGGAATGCAGATGGGAAATGCGTTCCACCGGCTGCATATTAGTAGTTTTATACACTTTTTCTTTATTCCACCTTTTCTAAAATTGGCTGTACCTTTAGAACGCTCTATTGGCATCCTATAAATAGTTATGTAATTTCATATATATGCCTTTTTTCTACCCCTCCTCACTTCACTACAATATCCCATTAATAATAGGGGAGGAAGTGAGGTCATCAGCTCTAGGGGTTTAAATAGTGTGGTTCTGTGCCCTCTCTGTTATCCACTGAACTTTGAGAGGAACACATTACCTTGATTGTAAGTATCATTGGGTCTCTCTTTTTATATTTCATTGCCTTCTTATATGGATATCTTTTACTGGTGTATTTTTGAGCTTCAAAAAACTGCATTTATTGTGTTAAACCATTTTATTATGTATTCTTATGCTATACTTATGCTGTAATATGAATTAATGTTTATTATCCAGAGTCCTAAAAAACTGCATTTAATGCCTTATGCCAAACTTCTATGGGTCATTTAATCATATTTAGGTTACTATGGTAATCGATTCCAATTTCTGCCTGTAAACCAATACCATCTGTTATGTGTTATAGGGGTTTCTATAGGATAATCTGGTATATTAAGGTAATTAATATCAATCATTGTCTGTATAATATTTGCCACATGATGTAAGGGTTTTGGATATACAGGTTGAGTATCCCTTATCCAAAATGCTTGGGACCAGAGGAATTTTGGATATCGGATTTTTCCGTATTTTGGAATAATTGCATACCATAATGAGATATTATGGTGATGGGATCTAAATCTAAGCACAGAATGCATTAATGTTACATATACACCTTATACACACAGCAGGAAGGTAATTTTAGCCAATATTTTTTAGAACTTTGTGCATTAAACAAAGTGTGTGTACATTCACACAATTCATTTATGTTTCATATACACCTTATGTACACAGCCTGAAAGTCATTTAATACAATATTTTTAATAACTTTGAGTATTAAGCAAAGTTTGTGTACATTGAGCCATCAAAAAACAAAGGTTTCACTATCTCCGTTCTCTGCCTGAATAACGCTCCATATCTGTGCTGCACTGTAGTATATAGTAGGAGGACAGTGCAGAATTTTGCTGACCAGTGACCACCAGTATTATATAGCAGTACGGTACAGTAGTCCACTGCTCTACCTACATCTGTGTCGTCAAGTATACTATCCATCCATACCTGTGGTGCATTTTAGTTGTGCGCAGTATATATAGTAGGAGGACAGTGCATAATTTTGCTGACCACCAGTATATAATATATAGCAGTACGGTACAGTAGGCCACTGCTCTACCTACCTCTGTGTCGTCAAGTATACTATCCATCCATACCTGTGGTGCATTTTAGTTGTGCGCAGTATATAGTAGGAGGGGACAGTGCAGAATGTTGCTGTGACCACCAGTATATATTAGAGATGTGCACCGGAAATTTTTCGGGTTTTGTGTTTTTGTTTTGGATTCGGTTCCGCAGCCGTGGTTTGGATTTGGACGCATTTTGGCAAAACCTCCCTGAAATTTTTTTGTCGGATTCGGGTGTGTTTCGGATTCGGGTGTTTTTTTTACAAAAAACCCTCAAAAACAGCTTAAATCTTAGAATTTGGGGGTCATTTTGATCCCATAGTATTATTAACCTCAATAACCATAATTTCCACTCATTTCCAGTCTATTCTGAACACCTCACAATATTATTTTTTTTAGTCCTAAAATTTGCACAGAGGTCGCTGGATGACTAAGCTAAGCGACCCAAGTGGCCGACACAAACACCTGGCCCATCTAGGAGTGGCACTGCAGTGTCAGACAGGATGGCAGATTAAAAAAATAGTCCCAAAACATCACATGATGCAAAGAAAAAAAAGATGCAATGAGGTAGCTGTGTGACTAAGCTAAGCGACCCAAGTGGCCGACACAAACACCTGGCCCATCTAGGAGTGGCACTGCAGTGTCAGACAGGATGGCAGATTTAAAAAATAGGCCCCAAACAGCACATGATGCAAAGAAAAAAAGAGGTGCACCAAGGTCGCTGGATGGCTAAGCTAAGCGACCCAAGTGGCCGACACAAACACCTGGCCCATCTAGGAGTGGCACTGCAGTGTCAGACAGGATGGCACTTAAAAAAATAGTCCCTAAACAGCACATGATGCAAAGAAAAAAAGATGTGCACCAAGGTCGCTGGATGGCTAAGCTAAGCGACCCAAGTGGCCGACACAAACACCTGGCCCATCTAGGAGTGGCACTGCAGTGTCAGACAGGATGGCACTTAAAAAAATAGTCCCCAAACAGCACATGATGCAAAGATAAATTAAAGAAAAAGAGGTGCAAGATGCAATTGTCCTTGGGCCCTACCACTCACTCTTATGTTGTATAAACAGGACATGCACACTTTAACAAACCCATCATTTCAGCGACAGGGTCTGACACACAACTGTGACTGAAATGACTGGTTGGTTTGGACCCCCACCAAAAAAGAAGCAATCAATCTCTCCTTGCACAAACTGGCTCTACAGAGGCAAGATGTCCACCTCCTCCTCATCCTCCGATTCCTCACCCCTTTCACTGTGTACATCCCCCTCCTCACAGATTATTAATTCGTCCCCACTGGAATCCACCATCTCTGTGTCCCTGTCTGGAGGCAATTGCTGGTGAATGTCTCCACGGAGGAATTGATTATAATTAATTTTGATGAACATCATCTTCTCCACATTTTCTGGAAGTAACCTCGTACGCCGATTGCTGACAAGGTGAGCGGCGGCACTAAACACTCTTTCGGAGTACACGCTGGAGGGGGGGGGGGCAACTTAGGTAAAATAAAGCCAGTTTGTGCAAGGGCCTCCAAATTGCCTCTTTTTCCTGCCAGTATATGTACGGACTGTCTGACGTGCCTACTTGGATGCGGTCACTCATATAATCCTCCACCATTCTTTCAATGGTGACAGAATCATTTGCAGTGACAGTAGACGACATGTCAGTAATCGTTGGCAGGTCCTTCAGTCCTGACCAGATGTCAGCACTCACTCCAGACTGCCCTGCATCACCCCAGCGGGTGGGCTCGGAATTCTTAGCCTTTTACTCGCAGCCCCAGTTGCGGGAGAATGTGAATGAGGAGCTGTTGACGGGTCACGTTCCGCTTGACTTGACAAGTGTCTCACCAGCAGGTCTTTGCAACTCTGCAGACTTGTGTCTGCCGGAAAGAGAGATACAACGTAGGCTTTAAACCTAGGATCGAGCACGGTGGCCAAAATGTAGTGCTCTGATTTCAACAGATTGACCACCCGTGAATCCTGGTTAAGTTAATTAAGGGCTCCATCCACAAGTCCCACATGCCTAGCGGAATCGCTCCATTTTAGTTCCTCCTTCAATCTCTCCAGCTTCTTCTGCAAAAGCCTGATGAGGGGAATGACCTGACTCAGGCTGGCAGTGTCTGAACTGACTTCGCGTGTGGCAAGTTCAAAGGGTTGCAGAACCTTGCACAACGTTGAAATCATTCTCCACTGCGCTTGAGTCAGGTGCATTCCCCCTCCTTTGCCTATATCGTAGGCAGATGCATAGGCTTGAATGGCCTTTTGCTGCTCCTCCATCCTCTGAAGCCTGTAGAGGGTTGAATTCCACCTCGTTACCACCTCTTGCTTAAGATGATGGCTGGGCAGGTTCAGGAGTGTTTGCTGGTGCTCCAGTCTTCGGCACGCTGTGGCTGAATGCCGAAAGTGGCCCGCAATTCTTCGGGCCACCGACAGCATCTCTTGCACGCCCCTGTCGTTTTTTAAATAATTCTGCACCACCAAATTCAATGTATGTGCAAAACATGGGACGTGATGGAATTTGCCCACATGTAATGCACGCACAATATTGGTGGCGTTCGATGTCACAAATCCCCAGGAGAGTCCAATTGGGGTAAGCCACTCTGCGATGATGTTCCTCAGTTTCCGTAGGAGGTTGTCATCTGTGTGCCTCTTATGGAAAGCGGTGATACAAAGCGTAGCCTGCCTAGGAACGAGTTGGCGTTTGCGATAAGATGCTACTGGTGACATCGCTGCTGTTCTTGCTGCGGAAGGCAATACATCTACCCAGTGTGCTGTCACAGTCATATAGTCCTGAGTCTGCCCTGCTCCACTTGTCCACATGTCCGTGGTTAAGTGGACATTGGATACAATTGCATTTTTTAGGACACTGGTGACTCTTTTTCTGAGGTCTGTGTACATTCTCGGTATCGCCTGCCTAGAGAAATGGAACCTAGATGGTATTTAGTACTGGGGACACAGTAGTTCAATCAATTCTCTAGTTCCCTGTGAATTAACGGTGGATACCGGGAACACGTTTAACACCACCCAGGCTGCCAAGGCCTGAGTTATCCGCTTTGCAGCAGGATGACTGCTGTGATATTTCATCTTCCTCGCAAAGGACTGTTGGACAGTCAATTGCTTACTGGAAGTAGTACAAGTGGTCTTCCGACTTCCCCTCTGGGATGACGATCGACTCCCAGTAGCAACAACAGCAGCGCCAGCAGCAGTAGGCGTTACACTCAAGGATGCATCGGAGGAATACCAGGCAGGAGAGGACTCGTTAGACTTGACAGTGACATGGCCTGCAGGACTATTGGCTTTCCTGTCTTAGGAGGAAATTGACACTGAGGGAGTTGGTGGTGTGGTTTTCAGGAGCTTGGTTACAAGAGGAAGGGATTTAGTTGGCAGTGGACTGCTTCCGCTGTCACCCAAAGTTTTTGAACTTGTCAATGACTTCTGATGAATGTGCTCCAGGTGACGTATAAGGGAGGATGTTCATAGGTGGTTAACGTCCTTACCCCTACTTATTACAGCTTGACAAAGGCAACACACGGCTTGACAAATGTTGTCCGCATTTCTGTTAAAATAATTCCACACCGACGAGGTGATTTTTTTTTTGTAATTTGACCAGGCATGTCAATGGCCATATTCGTCCCACGGACAACAGGTGTCTCCCCGGGTGCCTGACTTATACAAACCACCTTACCATCAGAATCCTCCTTGTCAATTTCCTCCTCAGCGCTAGCAACACCCATATCCTCATCCTGGTGTACTTCAACAGTGACATCTACAATTTGACTATCAGGAACTGGACTGCGGGTGCACCTTCCAGCACTTGCAGGGGGCGTGCAAATGGTGGAAGGCGCCACATCTTCCCGTCCAGTGTTGGGAAGGTCAGGCATCGCAACCGACACGATTGGACTCTCCTTGGGGATTTGTGATTTAGAAGAATGCACAGTTCTTTGCTGTGCTTTTGCCAGCTTAAGTCTTTTCATTTTTCTAGCGAGAGGATGAGTGCTTCCATCCTCATGTGAATCTGAACCACTAGCCATGAACATAGGCAGGGGCCACAGCCGTTCCTTGCCACTCCGTGTCGTAAATGGCATGTTGGCAAGTTTACGCTTCTCATCAGACGCTTTTAATTTTGATTTTTGGGTCATTTTACTGAACTTTTGTTTTTTAGATTTTACATGCTCTCTACTATGACATTGGGCATCGGCCTGGCAGACGACGTTGATGGCATTTCATCGTCTCGGCCATGACTAGTGGCATCAGCTTCAGCACGAGGTGGAAGTGGATCTTGATCTTTCCCTATTTTACCCTCCACATTTTTGTTCTCCATTTTTTAATGTGTGGAATTATATGCCAGTAATATATCAATAGCAATGGCCTACTGTACCGTACTGCTATATATTATATACTGGTGGTCAGCAAAATTCTGCACTGTCCTCCTACTATATATACTGCGCACAACTAAAATGCACCACAGGTATGGATGGATAGTATGCTTGACGACACAGAGGTAGGTAGAGCAGTGGCCTACTGTACCGTACTGCTATATATTATATACTGGTGGTCAGCAAAATTCTGCACCGTCCTCCTACTATATATATTGCGCACAACTAAAATGCACCACAGGTATAAATGGATAGTATACTTCACGACACAGAGGTAGGTAGAGCAGTGGACTACTGTACCGTACTGCTGTAAATTATATACTGGTGGTCAGCAAAATTCTGCACTGTCCTCCTACTATATATACTGCGCACAACTAAAATGCACCACAGGTATGGATGGATAGTATACTTGAAGACACAGTGGTAGGTAGAGCAGTGGCCTACTGTACCGTACTGCTATATATTATATACTGGTGGTCAGCAAAATTCTGCACTGTCCTCCTACTATATATACTGCACACAACTAAAATGCTCCACAGGTATGGATGGATAGTATACTTGACGACACAGAGGTAGGTAGAGCAGTGGCCTACTGTACAGTACTGCTATATATTATATACTGGTGGTCAGCAAAATTCTGCACTGTCCTACTATATATACTGTGCACAACTAAAATGCACCACAGGTATGGATGGATAATATACTTGACGACACAGAGGTAGGTAGAGCAGTGGCCTGCTGTACCGTACTGCTATATATTATATACTGGTGGTCAGCAAAATATTGCACTGTCCTCCTACTATATATACTGCGCACAACTAAAATGCAGCACAGGTATGGATGGATAGTATACTTGACACAGAGGTAGGTAGAGCAGTGGCCTACTGTATCGTACTGCTATATATTATATACTGGTGGTCAGCAAAATTCTGCTCTGTCCTCCTACTATATATACTGCGCACAACTAAAATGCACCACAGGTATGGATGGATAGTATACTCGACGACACAGAAGTAGGTAGAGCAGTGGACTACTGTACCGTACTGCTATATATTATATACTGGTGGTAAGCAAAATTCTGCACTGTCCTCCTACTATATATACTGCACACAACTAAAATGTACCGCAGGTATGGATGAATAGTATACTTGACGACACAGAGGTAGGTAGAGCAGTGGACTACTGTACAGAACTGCTATATATTATATACTGGTGGTCAACAAAATTCTGCACTGTCATCCTACTATATATACTGCGCACAACTAAAATGCACCGCAGGTATGGATGGATAGTATACTTGACGACACAGAGGTAGGTAGAGCAGTGGCCTATTGTACCGTACTGCTATATATTATATACTGGTGGTCAGCAAAATTCTGCACTGTTCTCCTACTATTTATACTGCGCACAACTAAAATGCACCACAGGTATGGATGGATAGTATACTTGATGACACAGAGGTAGGTAGAGCAGTGGCCTACTGTACCGTACTGCTATATATTATATACTGGTGGTCAGCAAAATTCTGCACTGTCTTCCTACTATATATACTGCGCACAACTAAAATGCACCACAGGTATGGATGGATAGTATACTTGACGACACAGAGGTAGGTAAAGCAATGGCCTACTGTACCGTACTGCTATTTATTATATACTGGTGGTCAGCAAAATTCTGCACTGTCCTCCTACTATATATACTGCGCACAACTAAAATGCACCACAGGTATGGATGGATAGTATACTTGACGACATAGAGGTAGGTAGAGCAGTGGACTACTGTACCGTACTGCTATATAATACTGGTGGTCACTGGTCAGCAAAATTCTGCACTGTCCTCCTACTATATACTACAGTGCAGCACAGATATGGAGCATTTTTCAGGCAGAGAACGTAGATATTTTCAGCACACTGAGCACAGATATTTGCAAGCACACTGAGCACAGATATTTGCAAGCACACTGAGCACAGATATTTGCAAGCACACTGAGCACAGATATTTGCAGCACACTGAACACAGATATTTGCAGCACACTGAACACAGAAACTGAGAGAACGCTGCACGTCCTCTCCCTAACATCTCCAATGCACGAGTGAAAATGGCGGCGACGCGCGGCTCCTTATATAGAATACGAATCTCGCGAGAATCCGACAGCGGGATGATGAAGTTCGTGCAGGCTCGGGTTAACCGAGCAAGGCGGGAGGATCCGAGTCTGCCTCGAAACCGTGTAAAATGGGTGAAGTTCGGGGGGGGGTTCGGATTCCGAGGAACCAAACCCGCTCATCACTGGTATATATATATAGCAGTACGGTACAGTAGTCCACTGCTCTACCTTCCTCCATGTCGTCAAGTATACTATCCATCTATACCTGTGCTGTAATTTAGTTGTGCGCAGTATATAGTAGGAGGGGACAGTGCAGAATGTTGCTGTGACCACCAGTATATATATATATATAGCAGTACGGTACAGTAGTCCACTGCTCTACCTCTGTGTCGTCAAGTATACTACAAAAGTTCAGTAAAATGACCCAAAAATCAAAATTAAAAGCGTCTCATGAGAAGCGTAAACTTGCCAATATGCCATTTATGACACAGAGTGGCAAGGAATGGCTGAGGCCCTGGCCTATGTTCATGGCTAGTGGTTCAGATTCTCATGAGGATGGAAGCACTCATCCTCTCGCTAGAAAACTGCAGTGCCACTTCTAGATGGGCCAGGTGTTTGTGTCGGCCACTTGGGTCGTTTAGCTTAGCCATCCAGCGACCTTGGTGCACCTCTTTTTTTCTTTGCATCATGTGCTGTTTGGGGACTATTTTTTTAAGTGCCATCCTGTCTGACATTGCAGTGCCACTCCTAGATGGGCCAGGTGTTTGTGTCGACCACTTGGGTCGCTTACCTTTGTCACACAGCTACCTCATTGCACCTCTTTTTTTCTTTTGCATCATGTGCTGTTTCGGGACTATTTTGTAAATCTGCCATCCTGTCTGACACTGCAGTGCCACTCCTAAATGGGCCAGGTGTTTGTGTCGGCCACTTGGGTCGCTTAGCTTAGCCACACAGCTACCTCATTGCAACCCTTTTTTTCTTTGCATCATGTGCTGTTTGGGGACTATTTTTTAAATCTGCCATCCTGTCTGACACTGCAGTGCCACTCCTAAATGGGCCAGGTGTTTGTGTCGGCCACTTGGGTCGCTTAGCTTAGCCACACAGCTACCTCATTGCAACTCTTTTTTTCTTTGCATCATGTGCTGTTTGGGGACTATTTTTTAAATCTGCCATCCTGTCTGACACTTTAGTTCCACTCCTAGATGGGCCAGGTGTTTGTGTCGGCCACTTGGGTCGCTTAGCTTAGCCATCCAGCGACCTCGGTGCAAATTTTAGGACTTAAAATAATATTGTGAGGTGTGAGGTGTTCAGAATAGACTGGAAATGAGTGGAAATTATGGTTATTGAGGTTAATAATACTATGGGATCAAAATGACCCCCAAATTCTATGATTTAAGCTGTTTTTGAGGGTTTTTTGTAAAAAAACACCCGAATCCAAAACACACCCGAATCCGACAAAACATTTTCAGGGAGGTTTTGCCAAAACGCGTCCGAATCCAAAACCAAAACACAAAGCCCGAAAAATTTCCGGTGCACATCACTAATTTTTATGAATACATTTTACCTTCATGGAATTGAGAATTGTATATTAATAATATTGAAACATTGCTGTATATTTAGCACCCTTATATCTGTTTGTTTATTGTTGTCCCTGAGCCTTGCTAACAGGAGGTTCCTCTAGAGGTGCTGCTCCTGACTCTCGTAGCGCTATTGGGTACCCCCCTTTCTACAATAAATTTTATGTTTAGAAAAATATGTAGAAACCTTGCATATAACTGTGACTGTAAGGTTCCCTTTGTGTCTGAAAAAAGGGTAAATGGATTCATGGATGAATTTAGGGTTTCAGCGTAATCCTGAGTAATTGAGATTATTCATCAATTCTTCTAAACTGAGTATAAAAGCTGTGTTATTTCATAATGGGAACAATAACCCGTTTGTACGGGTGTCGTACGGTATGCCGGCGCTTGGGCTCCCGGCGACCAGCATACCGGCGCCGGGCGCCCGACCGCCGGCATACCGACAGCGTGGCGAGCGCATAGGAGCCCTTTGCGGGCTCGCTGCGGGCACGGTGGCGCGCTATGCGCGCCACACTATTTTATTCTCTCTCCAGGGGGGTCGTGGACCCCCACGAGGGAGAATAGTTGTCGGTATGCCGGGTGTCGGGATTCCGGCGCCGGTATACTGTGCGCTGGGATCCCGACATTTGGCATACAGAAGACCACCCGTTTGTACCAATGGCATATCTATGCTGAGTTGTAAGTTATTGATTTGTTGATTGGACTGTCGTGTGGTTTTATTGTTTTCTGTGCTTGAGAAATAGTCAAGCAACACAGCAGAATTACATTGTGAAGGACTGGCCCATCAGAGAGGAGTTTGTCTCAGTTTGTCTCCGGAAAGCACAATACTGTATGAAGTATGCACCTTTTATGGGCCAATTATCAACATTATTTCTCCTGCATGGTCCACAGGTTATCCACGGGATAACATTGGGATATGAGGTAGTGGCAGCGGATTGACACCAAACGATCAAAGCTTTTGAGCTACCACAATGCAATGGGCCCGACCCTATATCCCCGCCTCCTGGGTCAGGCAAATCTGTTTTTTGTTTGGTGCGGCATAAGCCGGACCATGGCCAATGGGCTGCTGGTTTTTAGCAGCCATAAGCTTTTTTTTTATTTTATTTTTAGAGTCTTACTAGTTGTTTTTTTTAGCGATCTTTCTAAAAAGCATCTTATACGTACCTTAGAAAGAATTGTTCCAACAACTTCCCGCCAGGTCGCGACAACGCTTACCCATGTGTACAGTGCTGTTTCGGCGGGGTTCTGTGTATGATGTACTAGCAAGTCCAGCAGACATTACCAGGCTGTGACCGGAGCACAGTGAGAAGGTAAGGAATTGGTTCCGCTTAGCAAGGGAAGCGCGAGACACAGCTGCACTGTTTCAGAATGGAGACTACCGAACAGTCACTGACGCGACTGCCACCTCGGGTGCACCAGCACTAGGCCTCGGGGATCATAAGCTCCAGGGGTAGTATGAGACCGTGATCCCTAGGGTTGATGTCAGCAGTGGGGAGTAAGACGCTGCCTTGGTTTCCTCTCCCCGGTTCATGACCAGTTTCCTACAAGTTTCCCGCCATGAACAGAGTTCCCGCTTCCGTCTGAGATGCTGTGTATCTAAAAGGACCCAGTTGCAGCATAGGCGGCTGTGTGTGACTGGTGCGTCGGTGTTCACTTGGGCGTCTGTGTTCACTGTAAGTTCACGGGGCGGTTGTGTACACTAATAGCATCTGGATCCACTCAGCGTTCATTAACGTATTGATCGATCCTGGAAGCGGGTGAAGTCTCCCTGTATCCAACTCTCCTGAGACGGGGGATACAGCACTAAGTCTCTGTCTACCTTTGAGTACTGTATGAATAGTTGGATAAGTGCCTGATGCATATGAGTCTGTAAACCTTTGCGGCCGTTTCTTTCACTGTGCGACTGAATACGATTAAACTCCTATATAAGGTAATGTACTAATGTTTCTCCTACATACTTGAAATCTATCTGTAGTTGATAATGTACTCATATTGCTTATTATACTAATGTATAACCTGTGACTGATTGCTAGTGTGATTACTGACTTTACTATAATTCTGTCAGGGAGGGATCGGCTTGTATGTCACTTTAACAAATTTTAAAGTGATTGCAGTCACAAATTGTGTAGAAAACACTGTACAGGTGTGTGATTTATTTATCATGTCTAAGAGAGTCAAGGGTAAGGAGGATACACTCTCCACAGCAACACCTATGCTCATATCATGTTTGTCGTGCAAAGCTGAGTTAACCTCTCAGGATCTGGTTCAAAATGGATTATGTGCAAATTGTTTTAATAATCCAAGGCAGGCACACGTTCAAGTTGAACCACCATGGGCTTCTTTTGCACAGACATCCAGTACAGCTGAGCGGATAATGCCAGCTCCTATACCAGGAATAGGTTACCCTATTAACCGTTATATGTAACATTCCAACTGAGGTTTATCACATCCAGTACAGGATACAACAGCCTCTTCACAAAAACAGACTGAAAGGCCCGTGGTAAATAAATCACATAGATATGAAACAACATCTTCACAGTCTACACATGTTTCAGATGAGGACTCATCAGAGGATGAGGGCTCATCGCACTCTGTTTCTGCATGCGGAGACGAGGATGAAGGCCTCAGCTCAGTGGACATACCTGAGCTAATTAGTGCTTTAAAAGCCATTCTATCCTTAGAGGAGGCATCAGAGCCTTTGGTAAAATCTAAGGCACCTGTGTTTAAATGTCCCAAAACAGTTAGGACTGAGTTTCCTGGGTCAGAACAGCTGACAGAAATTATGCAAGAGGCTTGGGTTACGCCGAAGAATGGAATTCCCATTATCCTCTTATGGCTGGGGACTGTTTAAAAAGTGAGGTGGCTCCCAAAGTAGATACACATTTCATTCGATTGGTGCAAAAATCTACATTACCTCTGCCTTCAACATCATTACATGATGTCACAGATAGGAAAATAGATGGTTTTCTAAAAACCATTTATTCCTTGTCTGGGGCAATTATAAGACCAGCCATGGCTTCAGCCTGTATGGCAAAAGCAATGGCAACCTGGGCTAATGCATTGGAGGATGATCTTTCATTGGCATCTAGAGAGCAAAAATCCCATATTGCACTTATAAAACAGGTTGCTATTGTTATGGAAGAAGCAGCCTTGGATATGGGTACAATTGCCTCTCAGGCATCAGCCTCAGCAGTAGCAGATCGCAGAGCGGTTTGGCTACGTACATGGAAAGATGACTCAGAGTCCAAGAAGTTTCTGGAGTCTTTGCCTTTTAGTAGAGATATTCTTTTTAGTAAAGAATTAAACAGTATTTTGGAGTCAGAAGCAGACTCCAAGAAAGTGAAGTTTCCTTCCACACAAGCTAAGCCTAGATTTCCAGCTTTTCGGCTCTTTTGGACTCAAGGAAAAGCAAAAGGAAAGGGTTATGGCAAACAGTCTCAATCGGACAAGTAAGTCTAAAAAGCATTGGGCTACCAGAGGGCCGGCTTCCAAATCAGAAGATAAGCCATCAGCCTGATGGTGCGATACATCCTAAAAATCCAGCATTATCACGGAGGTGGTAGCTATTGCATCCAGCAGGGCATATTTCTTTTATCATCAGCTGCCTACTGGACTACACCAGGTTACGTGCATTCACATACTGACACATACTGACATGCTGTCCGCGGCCCGCTCACACAACAGTACTTCACTGCACTCACGATCGGCAGCACCAACACTTTACACTATCCGGGATGTTAATGATACAGATTGTAAGTTCAGTGGAGCACTGTTAAATGTGCTGACCATTGTCAGCGTGACAATATGCAATTGCAGGTAGCCAGATAGTGTAAAGTGTTGGTGCTGCCGATCGTGAGTGCAGTGAAGTACTGTTGTGTGAGCGGGCCGCGGTCAGCATGTCAGTATGTGAATGCAGGTAACCTGGTGTAGTCCAGTAGGCAGCTGATGATAAAAGAAATATGCCCTGCTGGATGCAATAGCTACCACCTCCGTGACAATGCTGGATTTTTAGGATGTATCGGCGGGCGGAGGAGCAGATGGCCAGTAGGCAGCTGATGATAAAATAAATATGCGCGGTGTCCATTACTGGCTGCATCCATTGGAATCCAAGAACACATCTACACAAGATGCATTTACAGCACTACAGGCTTGAAGTGCACATTAGGAGGAGAACCACGGCTGTGACAGGTAAAGTTGGAAACTGTCTAAAGAATATATGTGAAACATTTGATAGTGACAACAGCAGTGACTCCCATCTCTCCCTCACCCCTCTCTCTCTCCCTATCTCTCCCTCACCCCTCTCTCTCTCCCCATCTCTCCCTCAACCCCCTCTCCTATCTCTCTCACTCTCTTCTCTCCAATCTTTATCTCTCACCCCTCTCTCTCCCTCTCCTCCATCTCTCTCCCTCACGTCTCTTTGTCTCTCTCTCTCTGCTCTCCTATCTCTTTCTCCCTCTCTCCCCTGTGGGGCTGCATAATGTTAATGAGGGGCACTACTGTGCCGTGTAATGAGAACAAGGTTGCACTACAGCGTGGCGTAGTTTTTTTTTTTTTTTTTTTAACCTTTTATCAATTAACGTTCAATTATTATTTCTTTAAAAAATAAAAAAAATAAAAAAATTGTAATTAATGGGTCATGTTTTATGTATTTTTTTAATATATATATATATATATATAGAGAGAGAGAGAGAATTTTTTTTTTTTGGGGGGGGGGGGGGGGGGGGGGGGGCTGGGGTGCCAAATTACTGCCTGGCCCCGGGTGCCGAGAATCCTAGTTTTGGCCCTGGTCTTTGATACCTTTGCCTCTCAGGACTGAATTCGGGCAAAGTATTCTCCTGTTCAATCAGGAGTGTCCCCACCACTAAATTGCTTCGGGACATCCCAATGTTATCCTGTGGATAACCTGTGGACCCTGCAGGAAAAATAATCGTTATGGTAGACAACTCTGTATGGTTGATAACTATTTCTCCTAAGCCCACAGGATCTACAGGGATCCCACCCTGATGCACCTGATTTGAGGATCCTTTCACTTACTAACCTCTTCCTTCTTTCACGGAAGGGTGTGCATGTGTGTTCTTCTCGCCTGATTAGGGCTCTCTATGATGCTCTTGCCTTGAGTTTTGGAAAACAACTGATTTGTCTGAGCCAGGAGGCGTGGATATAGGGACGGGCCTGTTGCATTCTGGGAGGCCAAAAGCTTTGATAGTTTGGTGCCAATCCGCTGGCGCTACCTCATGTCCCAATGTTATCCTATGGATTCTGTGTACTTAGGAGAAATAGAGTTATCAGTGCTATGTTTACCATAACAATTTTTTTTAACTAAAATAATGTGAAAAGGGTGTTTTCACACCTTTTTCACGTTAGTTTACTTAGTTTCACCTAAATGTTTGCAAAATTGTCCTCCAAAACCTAAATATCGCATTTGTTTAGAAACCAGATCACATTTCCCATAATTGTAACAGGAAGTGTGATCTGCTCAATTTACTTCCCTCCAATTGTAAACAATTTCGGGTATGAACCTAGTGATAATAACGCCACTTCAAAACAGTGTAATCCAGGCTCACTGTTGTCTGTATTAGCGATAAGGCTGATTTTGCTTCAGGGAGAGAGCTCTGCAGCTTCCTCCCCCCTTTCCATAATTAACTAATGATTGCAATGCAAATGCAGGAGATGGCGCATACCACCCTGTATTTGCGATGCTAAGGCATCTGAGATGACCATCGTGACGGCAGGCCTCCTTGAAAATGGGGACGACACCCCCCACCCCCCGTTTTCCCAAACTCTGGACATTCTTGCCCCTCCCCGTGTACACCTCTGCCTGTCAATCAGGCATAGGTGTCCGCATTTCTGCGCTGAGATCGCAGAACCCGACAGCTGGGGTAAATGCAGTAAGGATTGCATCAGCAATCCTTACTGAATCACGCCCTGTGTTTACTCAGTAGCGGCAGCAAGAGGACTCCTCCGTACTCAAAAGCCTGCAGCAACAAATTTGTTAATTATCCTTTTTTTCAAAAAATATACTCTTATCTCCTGCTGTTTTCTCTTCTCACCCGGCCATGCTGCCTTCTCCCATTCCCCCCACTCTGCCCTAGTGCAGTAGCACATACAGTGAGGTATAATAATGATGGAGATGCCGGTTGGAGGTTTTAATGCATCTCTCCCAGAGAGTCAAAGGGGAAGGACTGTGCATGTGGGGTGTGAGCAGTGCCGTGTCCCCGTCTGCCTGCAGCCCTGGAGGAGACAGCAGCCTGAGCCCCCCCCCCCATACAGCGTCATTACCCCTGCCTCATGAAAACTGTTGTAAAGGCTGTGGACATAACTGGAGATGGTTTGAATATTTAAAAGGGAATCAGTATGATTTACCGACGGGAGGGATGCCGGCAGCGGTGGAAAGCTCAAAGAGTCCCCTTGCGGGCTCGCCACAGGATCTGTTCACACTCTATGGGTGTTGTGGACACCCACGAATGGGAATAGTCCTGTTTTGCTGGGATTCCAGCTGGCGCCACTGTCGGCTGTCGGGATTCTGGCGCCGATATCCTGATCACCGGGATCCCGACAGCCGGCAAATTGGACGGATCCCTTTAAAAGGTCCGTTTCCAAAACTGAGTGATGCCACATTGAAGGAAGATCTCAAATTAGACTGCTTTTAAAAGACATAGGGGCCCATTTAGTAACTTTTTTTTTAACTAAATTAATGTGAAAAAGGGTATTTTCACACCCTTATCACATTATTTTAGTATCAACTGAATGCATTAAAGGGCATTTGGAGCAGTTTTCATGAAAAACTTCTCCAAACCCTTTAACTCTCATTTTTTTAGTAAGCCACATCGCATTCCCCATACTTCTAATGGAAAGTGTGATGTGGCCAAATTTACTACAAAACAAAATGTAAAAAAATACTGCAGTGTGCCCTGTGATAATCTCGCCATTTTAGGCTGGAAAGATCACAGGGCAGCACTGCAATCTGCACCTTTTTGCCCAGCTTTCTCTGCCCCTGGCAGGCTATGCGCTCTGCTGCGGAAAATGGCACCCTGATAGCCCTCTCAGTGCCCTGGAATACGTACTGCACATGTCATATTCTCTGTCATCATGCAGCAGCATAAGCAGGACGGAGTGAGGAGGGGCCAGACATGGAAGACGCTGCAGCTCAGGCAGTGCTCAGTAGCGATGATGACTGAATCATTCATCTCTCTGCACTGCAGACTGTCTGCAGCAGTGAGTGGCACAGACAATTACAGTGTCGGCGTTAGGCATTGGCAGGCTTGGACTGGCCCACAGGGGAAACCACTGGTGGGCCCTACTGCCTGGGGGCCCACCTCCTGCTCTAAGGATCAGGATCCAGACTGTGCACTTGAATTATACATTATACATATGTTACCTTATACTGGACTATGGTGTATTTTCTACAGTGCATTGCTGTTATTAATCTGGTACATTATCATGCATGCAGCAGCTGAATTTACTGTATATATTTAGGAAGGGGCCCAAAAGTTGCACTCTCTAATGGTTTGTCAAACCAATGAGGTGGCAGAGCACACCCCCTCTGCAGACCGGCAACACCCCTAACATGGGCCCCTACCACTGCATTCCCCCGGTGGGCCGTACATGCCCCAGTCCGACACTGGGCATTGGATGTGGTTTATGCAGGGTTCAGTAGGTGTGTACACTGTATAAGGCATAAACTATTATATGATGGCATCAGGGGTAGTGCCAGGGTCACAGACGCAACAAGTCTCTGATTTCACTACCGCTCAGGCTAATTTTGATGTTCCTGTTATGCTTAAACCTTGCTGCTCATGAGTGAACAGGAGTTACTCTAAGTCATTATTCGGGTTGGGCTGAGCACGAAAACGGGTCTGTTTCTGGGGATTTGGTTTCGCCAGCCTGAGGCAGATGAAACAAAATCCCCAGTGACTGCGGACAACCTGCAGCGTCCCATGCCTGCTGCGGCAGCTGCAGGCTGGGACTGCAGGCATGGCGCCGCGGCCCGGAAACTGCTACTCGACGCGGTGACCCTTGGAGGGGAAACGGCGGGCAGTGCCATAACTGCATCCCCCAATCTCCTCCGCCCCCGGCAGCGGTCACATGACGAGGAGCGGCCATGTGACCGGGGGTGGTCTTCAGTATGCCGGCTGTCGGGATCCCGGCGCACATTATACCGGCGCCGGAATCCCGACAGCCGGCATACCGACACTTATTCTCCCTCGTGGGGGTCAACGACCCCCCTGGAGGTAGAATAAAATAGCGTAGCGCGCCACATTGCCCGCAGCGTTGCGAGCGCAGCGAGCCCGCAAGGGGCTCATTTGTTCTCGCCACACTGTCGGTATGCCAGCGGTCGGGCTCCCGGCGCCGGTATGCTGGTCGCCGGGAGCCTGACCGCCAGCATACCATACTACACCCGTGACCGGGGAGAGCCGGAGGAGCAACGCTGTTTCGGGAGCTATCAGCAGCCGGCACCCGGTGCAGCACCAGGTAACCCCCGATAAGCCACCGCTTGTGCTGGCTTATCGGGGGTAATAGGATAGCCCCCAGCGGGACAATTAGCCCCGGTAAATTACGGGGGCTAATTGAATAGCCCCCATAGTGTAGCTTGGTCTGTGTTTTATACTGTGGTTTTTTTTTAGACTCTACCTTTAAAGCACAACTCTATCCAAAACTAAAAGCTGAGGAATTACCTGCTGTAGTTCATTTGCTTGTTCTGTTGGGAACCCTGTTTGAAAGGGATCGGTATGCGATCCTGGCGGATGGTGTGGCGGCGCTCACAGTACCGATGTCAGCATCCCAATGGTCACGATTCCGACAGGGGTGAGGAAAGTATTCAATCCCCCTAACCCTGACTCTTCCTTACCGCAACCTAACCCTATTCTCCCCCCTTAGTGCCTAAACCTACCCCCCCCCCCTTTTCCGCAGCCCAACCCTAACCTTCCTGGGTGGTGGCAAAACCTGACCCTCCCCCTTGCAGCCGCTTCCTAACCCACCTGTCAATACTAACCATCAGGATTCCGGTGTCGGGATGCTGTACTGGTCGGTATCCTGGCGTCTGTGTTCTGACAGGTGCCGGGATTCCTGCGTTGGTATTTTGATCTTGAACGTATACCGTTTGAAAGAAGCTGAGAAGTTCTCCATGCCATTTCATTGTGGGGCAAATGTACTAAGCCTTGGAGAGTAATAAAGTGGAGGGAGGGGAACTACCAGCCAATCAGTTCCTTACTGTCATGACAGGAGCTGATTGGCTAGTACTTTATCTCTCTCCACTTTATCACTCTGCAAGTCTTAGTATACCTACCTCTTCTATATCTGTGTGAAGTTCACAGGAAATGGGCATCATCAGTCGCCAGTGGCGTGCGGTGAGGTCAGTGGCTGGTGAGGCATGCCCACTAAAGCCACCGCTATGGCCGCTGCCAGAGGCGAGTTTAGACCTCATGGAGCCCTAAGCAACACACGGATTTGGGGCCCCCTTCCTCATACAATCCATAGCGCTATATCATGTCATCACAGCCCCTGGCTGTGCCTGCTGTGCTTGTGTCTCCTTCTACCTGCACTACAGCAGTAGGGGGCAGATTCTGGAGCCTCCTCTCGGACAGCATATGGACAGACTCTGCTCACCTCCATTCTCCTCAAGCAGCAGCAGGTCTCCCAACAACTGCGCTGCTGCTTGTGATGGAGGCTGGAGACAAATAGAGTCATCCCTGGCCATCTGTACCAGTCTAGGAATGGGCTCTACCTGGCGCAGTTTAAGAACAGGCTGCAGGCAGGGAGGGTTGGGGGGTTGTTGGGATCCTGCACATCGGTATGACGCTGTCGGTATTCTGACCATCGTTATCTCAAGCGCCAGGATTCTGATACCATCCCTCACAGAGATCGAAGTGGAATTTTGAAGTGGGGATATGGAAAAGTGAAGGTTGCAATTATGTGCGCGCCGAAGGCGCATGCGCTCTGGATAAGGCGGCGTGGCCATTCACAAAGGGCGCGTGTCCTTCCATGTAGTTTACCACACCATATACCCCACAATAGCAGAACCCCTTATACTGTCTGTCTAGTACTGGTGCCCATTTCACATTATACCACACAGTATATGCGGAAATTTACATTGTAGCACACTGAATGATCCGACATTCACATTGTAGCACACTGAATGATCCGACATTCACATTCTAGCACACTGAATGATCCGACATTCACATTGTAGCACACTGAATGATCCGACATTCACATTGTAGCACACTGAATGATCCGACATTCACATTGTAGCACACTGAATGAGCTGAAATTCACCTTGTAGCACACTGAATGATCCGACATTCACATTATAGCACACTGAATGATCCGACATTCACATTGTAGCACACTGAATGATCCGACATTCACATTGTAGCACACTGAATGATCCGACATTCACATTCTAGCACACTGAATGATCCGACATTCACATTGTAGCACACTGAATGATCCGACATTCACATTGTAGCACACTGACTGATCCGACATTCACATTGTAGCACACTGAATGAGCTGAAATTCACCTTGTAGCACACTGAATGATCCGATATTCACATTGTAGCACACTGAATGATCCGATATTCACATTGTAGCACACTGAATGATCCGACATTCACATTATAGCACACTGAATGATCCGACATTCACATTCTAGCACACTGAATGATCCGACATTCACATTGTAGCACACTGAATGAGCTGAAATTCACCTTGTAGCACACTGAATGATCCGATATTCACATTGTAGCACACTGAATGAGCTGAAATTCACATCGTAGCACACTGAATGATCCGATATTCACATTGTAGCACACTGAATGAGCTGAAATTCACCTTGTAGCACACTGAATGATCCAATATTCACATTGTAGCACACTGAATGATCCGATATTCACATTGTAGCACACTGAATGATCCGACATTCACATTGTAGCACACTGAATGATCCGACATTCACATTGTAGCACACTGAATGATCCGACATTCACATTCTAGCACACTGAATGATCCGACATTCACATTCTAGCACACTGAATGATCCGACATTCACATTGTAGCACACTGAATGATCCGACATTCACATTGTAGCACACTGACTGATCCGACATTCACATAGTAGCACACTGAATGAGCTGAAATTTACCTTGTAGCACACTGAATGATCCGATATTCACATTGTAGCACACTGAATGATCCGATATTCACATTGTAGCACACTGAATGATCCGACATTCACATTATAGCACACTGAATGATCCGACATTCACATTCTAGCACACTGAATGATCCGACATTCACATTGTAGCACACTGAATGAGCTGAAATTCACCTTGTAGCACACTGAATGATCCGATATTCACATTGTAGCACACTGAATGAGCTGAAATTCACATTGTAGCACACTGAATGATCCGATATTCACATTGTAGCACACTGAATGAGCTGAAATTCACCTTGTAGCACACTGAATGTTCCGATATTCACATTGTAGCACACTGAATGATCCGATATTCACATTGTAGCACACTGGCTGATCCGACATTCACATAGTAGCACACTGAATGAGCTGAAATTCACCTTGTAGCACACTGAATGATCCGACATTCACATTATAGCACACTGAATGATCCGATATTCACATTGTAGCACACTGAATGAGCTGAAATTCACCTTGTAGCACACTGAATGATCCGATATTCACATTGCAGCACACTGAATGAGCTGAAATTCACATTGTAGCACACTGAATGAGCTGAAATTCACATTGTAGCACACTGAATGAGCCGAAATTCACAATGTAGCACAGAGAATGAGCTGAAATTCACATTGTAGCATACTGAATGAGCCGACAGTCACATTGTAGCACACTGAATGAGCCGACAGTCACATTATAGCACACAGAATGAGCCGAAATTCACATTGTAGCACACTGAATGAGCCGACAGTCACATTGTAACACACTGAATGAGCCGAAATTCCCATTGTAGCACACTGAATGAGCCCACAGTCACATTGTAGCACACTGACTGAGCCGACAGTCACATTGTAACACACTGAATGAGCCAAAATTCCCATTGTAGCACACTGAATGAGCCGACAGTCACATTGTAGCACACTGAATGAGCCGAAACTCACATTATAGCACACAGAATTAGAGATGAGCGGATTCGGTTTTACTCTGTTTTACTCGGTTCTCAAAACAACATCTTATTGTCGGATCATTCAGTGTGCTACAATGTGAATATCGGATCATTCAGTGTGCTACAATGTGAATATCGGATCATTCAGTGTGCTACAAGGTGAATTTCAGCTCATTCAGTGTGCTACAATGTGAATATCGGATCATTCAGTGTGCTACAATGTGAATTTCAGCTCATTCAGTGTGCTACAATGTGAATATCGGATCATTCAGTGTGCTACAAGGTGAATTTCAGCTCATTCAGTGTGCTACAATGTGAATGTCGGATCATTCAGTGTGCTAGAATGTGAATGTCGGATCATTCAGTGTGCTATAATGTGAATGTCGGATCATTCAGTGTGCTACAATGTGAATATCGGATCATTCAGTGTGCTACAATGTGAATATCGGATCATTCAGTGTGCTACAAGGTAAATTTCAGCTCATTCAGTGTGCTACTATGTGAATGTCGGATCAGTCAGTGTGCTACAATGTGAATGTCGGATCATTCAGTGTGCTACAATGTGAATGTCGGATCATTCAGTGTGCTACAATGTGAATGTCGGATCATTCAGTGTGCTAGAATGTGAATGTCGGATCATTCAGTGTGCTACAATGTGAATGTCGGATCATTCAGTGTGCTACAATGTGAATGTCGGATCATTCAGTGTGCTACAATGTGAATATCGGATCATTCAGTGTGCTACAATGTGAATATCGGATCATTCAGTGTGCTACAAGGTGAATTTCAGCTCATTCAGTGTGCTACAATGTGAATATCGGATCATTCAGTGTGCTACAATGTGAATTTCAGCTCATTCAGTGTGCTACAATGTGAATATCGGATCATTCAGTGTGCTACAAGGTGAATTTCAGCTCATTCAGTGTGCTACAATGTGAATGTCGGATCATTCAGTGTGCTAGAATGTGAATGTCGGATCATTCAGTGTGCTATAATGTGAATGTCGGATCATTCAGTGTGCTACAATGTGAATATCGGATCATTCAGTGTGCTACAATTTGAATATCGGATCATTCAGTGTGCTACAATGTGAATATCGGATCATTCAGTGTGCTACAAGGTGAATTTCAGCTCATTCAGTGTGCTACAATGTGAATATCGGATCATTCAGTGTGCTACAATGTGAATTTCAGCTCATTCAGTGTGCTACAATGTGAATATCGGATCATTCAGTGTGCTACAAGGTGAATTTCAGCTCATTCAGTGTGCTACAATGTGAATGTCGGATCATTCAGTGTGCTAGAATGTGAATGTCGGATCATTCAGTGTGCTATAATGTGAATGTCGGATCATTCAGTGTGCTACAATGTGAATATCGGATCATTCAGTGTGCTATAATGTGAATATCGGATCATTCAGTGTGCTACAAGGTAAATTTCAGCTCATTCAGTGTGCTACTATGTGAATGTCGGATCAGTCAGTGTGCTACAATGTGAATGTCGGATCATTCAGTGTGCTACAATGTGAATGTCGGATCATTCAGTGTGCTAGAATGTGAATGTCGGATCATTCAGTGTGCTACAATGTGAATGTCGGATCATTCAGTGTGCTACAATGTGAATGTCGGATCATTCAGTGTGCTACAATGTGAATATCGGATCATTCAGTGTGCTACAATGTGAATATCGGATCATTCAGTGTGCTACAAGGTGAATTTCAGCTCATTCAGTGTGCTACAATGTGAATATCGGATCATTCAGTGTGCTACAATGTGAATTTCAGCTCATTCAGTGTGCTACAATGTGAATATCGGATCATTCAGTGTGCTACAAGGTGAATTTCAGCTCATTCAGTGTGCTACAATGTGAATGTCGGATCATTCAGTGTGCTAGAATGTGAATGTCGGATCATTCAGTGTGCTATAATGTGAATGTCGGATCATTCAGTGTGCTACAATGTGAATATCGGATCATTCAGTGTGCTACAATGTGAATATCGGATCATTCAGTGTGCTACAAGGTGAATTTCAGCTCATTCAGTGTGCTACAATGTGAATGTCGGATCAGTCAGTGTGCTACAATGTGAATGTCGGATCATTCAGTGTGCTACAATGTGAATGTCGGATCATTCAGTGTGCTAGAATGTGAATGTCGGATCATTCAGTGTGCTACAATGTGAATGTCGGATCATTCAGTGTGCTACAATGTGAATGTCGGATCATTCAGTGTGCTATAATGTGAATGTCGGATCATTCAGTGTGCTACAAGGAGAATTTCAGCTCATTCAGTGTGCTACAATGTGAATGTCGGATCATTCAGTGTGCTACAATGTGAATGTCGGATCATTCAGTGTGCTACAATGTGAATGTCGGATCATTCAGTGTGCTACAATGTGAATGTCGGATCATTCAGTGTGCTACAATGTGAATGTCGGATCATTCAGTGTGCTAGAATGTGAATGTCGGATCATTCAGTGTGCTACAATGTGAATGTCGGATCATTCAGTGTGCTACAATGTGAATGTCGGATCAGTGTGCTAGAATGTGAATGTCGGATCATTCAGTGTGCTACAATGTGAATGTCGGATCATTCAGTGTGCTACAATGTAAATTTCCGCATATACTGTGTGGTATAATGTGAAATGGGCACCAGTACTAGACAGTATAAGGGGTTCTGCTATTGTGGGGTATATGGTGTGGTAAACTACATGGAAGGACACGCGCCCTTTGTGAATGGCCACGCCGCCTTATCCAGAGCGCATGCGCCTTCGGCGCGCACATAATTGCAACCTTCACTTTTCCATATCCCCACTTCAAAATTCCACTTCGATCTCTGTGAGGGATGGTATCAGAATCCTGGCGCTTGAGATAACGATGGTCAGAATACCGACAGCGTCATACCGATGTGCAGGATCCCAACAACCCCCCCAACCCTCCCTGCCTGCAGCCTGTTCTTAAACTGCGCCAGGTAGAGCCCATTCCTAGACTGGTACAGATGGCCAGGGATGACTCTATTTGTCTCCAGCCTCCATCACAAGCAGCAGCGCAGTTGTTGGGAGACCTGCTGCTGCTTGAGGAGAATGGAGGTGAGCAGAGTCTGTCCATATGCTGTCCGAGAGGAGGCTCCAGAATCTGCCCCCTACTGCTGTAGTGCAGGTAGAAGGAGACACAAGCACAGCAGGCACAGCCAGGGGCTGTGATGACATGATATAGTGCTATGGATTGTATGAGGAAGGGGGCCCCAAATCCGTGTGTTGCTTAGGGCTCCATGAGGTCTAAACTCGCCTCTGGCAGCGGCCATAGCGGTGGCTTTAGTGGGCATGCCTCACCAGCCACTGACCTCACCGCACGCCACTGCATTATAGCACACTGAATGATCCGATATTCACATTGTAGCACACTGAATGAGCTGAAATTCACCTTGTAGCACACTGAATGATCCGATATTCACATTGCAGCACACTGAATGAGCTGAAATTCACATTGTAGCACACTGAATGAGCTGAAATTCACATTGTAGCACACTGAATGAGCCGAAATTCACAATGTAGCACAGAGAATGAGCTGAAATTCACATTGTAGCATACTGAATGAGCCGACAGTCACATTGTAGCACACTGAATGAGCCGACAGTCACATTATAGCACACAGTATGAGCCGAAATTCACATTATAGCACACAGAATGAGCCGAAATTCACATTGTAGCACACTGAATGAGCCGACAGTCACATTGTAACACACTGAATGAGCCGAAATTCCCATTGTAGCACACTGAATGAGCCCACAGTCACATTGTAGCACACTGACTGAGCCGACAGTCACATTGTAACACACTGAATGAGCCAAAATTCCCATTGTAGCACACTGAATGAGCCGACAGTCACATTGTAGCACACTGAATGAGCCGAAACTCACATTATAGCACACAGAATTAGAGATGAGCGGATTCGGTTTTACTCTGTTTTACTCGGTTCTCAAAACAACATCTTATTGGCTCACGGATGTCACGTGTTTTGGATAGCCAATAAGATTCGGTTTTGAGAACCGAGTAAAACCGAATCCGCTCATCTCTACGCAGAATGAGGCAAAATTCACATCTGGTATATGACTATGCTGCGATCACCCCCGCTGGTGGCTCATGTGGTGTATACATACATCACATGAGTCGCCAGCGGGGGTGAGCCTAGCAGTCTCAGCGGAGCCCTAGGCACAGCACTGCAGCTTCTCCCGGCCGACACTCAATGAGCCACCAGTGGGGGGTGAGCGCAGGATAGTGTCAGTGAAGCCCCGGGCACGGGCTGGCACTACAGCTTCCCCCAGCCGCCCAATACCCCAGAAACCAGGAGGCTGACTGTGAGCTGGGGGTGGAGCCATGGGCAGTAAATTCCTCAACCCGCGGCTCCACCCCCAGCTCACAGTCAGCCTCCTGGTCTGTTGCGCGTGCAGCCACGGCGACATAATTATGTCACGGCACCCACCGGCAAAAAGATAGATTGGCGCCACTGGGTGGGGGGAGTTTGGGAATTTACAAGCTACTCACCAGTCACCGGTGTCTGTCAATAGCGGTTGTGGTCTCTCACATATTCCCAGATGCTGCGGCCAAGCCTCTGCAACTTCTCCTGCGCTCCCTCCAGGTGATAGCCCAGCTCAGCTCAGCTGGCAAGCAAACGGCGGGCGGTAGTGAGGTGGAGGGGGGAGATGAGCAGCACTGGCAGTAAGCAGGGGGAGGGGTGGGAGTCTGTTCGGAAGATGAGCAGCGCTGGCAGTGAGCGGGGGGAGATGAGCAGCACTGGCAGTGAGCGGGGAGGGGCTGTGGGGAAGATGAACAGCACTGGCAGTGAGCGGGGTGGGAAGTGAGAAGCACTGGTGGTGAGCGGGGTGGGAAGTGTAAGCACTGGTGGTGAGCGGAAGGAGAGGTGGGGCCTGTGGGGAAGATGAGCAGCACTGGCAGTGAGCGGGGGGATGACCAGCACTGGCGGTGAGCGGGGGGGGGGGGGGGTGATGAGCACTGGCGGTGAGTGGGGAGGGAGAGATGAGCAGCATTGGCACTGAGGGGGGGGGATGTGCAGCACCAGCGTTTGTTTGGGGGTTGGGGGATGAGCAGCACTGACGGTGAGTGGGGGGGGGAGATGAGCAGCACCAGATGAGTTGGGGGGGGGGTGATGAGCAGCACTGGCACTGAGCAGAGGGGGGGGGGGGGGAGAGATGAGAGGAGAGATGAGCTGCACTGATGGTGAGCTGGGGGGGGAGAAGATGATGATCAGCACCATGAGAGTGGGGGGGAGATGAGATGCACCAGCGGTGGTTGGGGGGGAGAAATGAGCTGCACTGATGGTGAGTGGGGGAGAGAGATGAGCAGCACTGGCACTGAGCAGGGGGAGGGGGGGAGATGAGCGGAGGGATGAGCTGCACTGTTGGTGAGCGGGGGATGGGGGGGAGATGAGCAGCACCAGGTGAGCGGGGGGGGGAGACGGGCAGCACTAGCACCAAGCGGGGGGGAGACTAGAAGCACCAGCGGTGGTTGGGGGGGAGAGATGAGCTGCACTGATGGTGAGTGGGGGGTGGGGGGGAGATGAGCAGCACTAGGTGAGTGGGGGGGGGGGAGAAGATGATGATCAGCACCATGAGAGCGGGGGGGGGGGGAGATGAGATGCACCAGCGGTGGTTGGGGGGGAGAAATGAGCTGCACTGATGGTGAGTGGGGGGGGGGGAGAGATGAGCAGCACGCACTGGCACTGAGCAGGGGGAGGGGGGGAGATGAGCGGTGAGATGAGCTGCACTGTTGGTGAGCGGGGGGTGGGGGGGAGATGAGCAGCACCAGGTGAGCGGGGGGGGGGGGGGGGGGGGGGGGGAGACGGGCAGCACTAGCACCAAGCGGAGGGAAGATGAGAAGCACCAGCGGGGGTTGGGGGGGGGAGAGATGAGCTGCACTGATGGTGGGGGGGAGATGAGCAGCATCACGAGAGTGGAGGGGGAGGGAAAAGATGATGAGCAGCACCAGGTGAGCAGGGGGATGGGGCGAGATGAGCAGCACCAGCGGGGAGGTAGAGGGGGAAAGATGGGCAGCACTGGCACTGGGGGGGGGGGGGGGGGAGAGATGTGCAGCACTGACGGTGAGGGGGGGCGGGGGGGGGGGTAAGAGATGAGCAGCACTGACAGTGAGGGGGGGGGGGGAATAAGCAGCACACCACGAGATGAGAGCCACCAGCGGTGGTTGCAGGGGAGGGTAGCACTGACTGTGAGCGGGCGGGCGGGGGGGGGGGTTTGGATGAGCAGCACCAGGTGAGCGGGAGGGGGGAATGAGCGGCGCCGGTGGTGTGCGGGTGATTAGCGGCGCAGAGCGCTCTACGCAGCCGCCTGTTCAGGAGGAGAGGTCAGCACCAACGAGCGGAGGGAGGGTGCGGGGGTGATGAGCGGCTCCGGCGGTGTGACTGTGCGGGTGATGCGGGTCTGGCCGGAGGAAGGAGGATCAGACAGTACCCAATCATATCTGTCTCAGAGGAAGGGGCGTGCTTTCATATGGGCAGAAGGCACGCCCCTGTCACTGAGGCACTCACACTGGTGCCGCTGTTCCTGTTTTTTTTAATGGGCTTTTACAGCCCTCTCCTTGGCCCCGCCCCCTGCCCGCCCCCCGCTTCCGGACCTTTGTCATTATCTACAGGAGGCACCGCTCTCGATGCCTCTAAAAACAAATTAAACAGTTTGAAAATGTAGAAATGACTAAAATAATATAAAGCATATACTTAGGACACAGAATATGTGTCAGAAGTATCTTCTTTATATTATTGTAATGAAATCGTTAATGACAGGGGAGAATGACAGGGGAGGCACTGCCTCCCCTGCCTCCCCTGACTGCACGTCCCTGTCAGTCGCTCATCTTGTTTCATTCAGTGCAAAGAATTGAGTGCATCAGGGGCCATCGGATTGCATCAGGGACCTACGAGAATACAGCAAATTGTATGTTTAAATATTAGATTAGATTATGATAAAATAAATATGTTATGCTACAAAATATTTAAAATGTGTTGGTGTTTTTAAGGATTTTCTCACATATGTTGATGCAGTGTATAGTTATGTTTAATTAATTAAGGAAAATGTTAATTAAAACAATAAAATCCTGTGAACCCGAGATGTCTATAAATCTATACACCGTGAATTATGGTTACGCATGTAATGGCATGTGTAATATTCAGTTAATCAAAGCCAGTGTATAATAGTGGACCCTTAGATAATTCTAGAAATCTAAACAGGGAAACTGGCTTTGCTTATAGCATCCCAGGGTTATCTATAATTAGGTATGGTTAAAACATATTCATTCAGTTTTCATATCTTTACTCAGCGTTGTAATGTTGAATGATTTCTACACTGAAAACCTCATATTCTTTGAAAATGACACTGTTGCAATAATATGCCATTACTTTTTCGAGGAATGTAATGAATATACATTAGGAACATATTTTCTTTTTACTACTCAAATGTCATATAGTAATGAACTATAGGCAGAAACATAGGTTTTGTCAGTGCTTATCCTTCCTAATGCAAATCTGTAGTACAGTTTGGCCTGCAAAACTTTCACTGGCTGTATCCCTGCTTCTTCCTGTTTTGTGACGTATTAGTCCTTTTCTACGCTTTATTCTCCTTCAAACTTCCCAGCTTTCCCAGCTCTTCTTAAGTGAGTTTGCAGGCTGAGGGTGTTCTAGGGATATTGACCCTCATTCCGAGTTGATCGCACTTAGCAACTTTTTGCTGCTCGTGCGATCAACTTGACGCCGCCTATGGGGGAGTGTATTTTAGCATAGCAGGGCTGCGATCGCTTGTGCAGCCCTGCTATGCTAAAAAAGTTTCCTGCAAAACAAGACCAGGGTCAGACCTACTTACCCTGTGCGACGGATCAAGCAACGAAAGTCACAGGATTAACGTCAGACATCCGCTCTCCAAACGCCTGGACACTCCTGCGTTCGGATCTCCACACCCAAAAAACGGTGAGTAGGCGCCCAAGAACGCCTCCCCGCTGTCAATCTTTTTGCGATCGCGCTAGCTATCACTTTCTTTCTTCTGGTCGTTGCTTGACAACGGCGCACGTGCGCATTGTGGCTGATGCACATGCGCATTTCTGACCAGTTCGCACTGCAGCGAAGAACCGCTGCGTGTGAACGGGTCAGAATGACCCCCATTAGGAGTTCCTATGGGAGTTTTTGGATAAACATACCTCCCAACATTTTAGAATGCACTGCAGAAAAGGGACTCCCGCACCTTGCCGTAGATGGAGCATGGTCTAGCTGAAATGGGTGTGGCCTCTCGGCATTGCTGCTATCGCGAGTCACGCCCATGTTTACTGTCAATAAGAGGGGCATGACCAGCACTCTGTGAGCTGCTGGAATGCCCCCAGACCATACATGCCGACATCCTGGCTCAGCAGGGAAGCGGGTCAGGGCTATGACGTGAATAGGGGGCGGGGTTATTGCAACATCATTTAAGCCACGCCACCTGCTCTGTAATGCTGCGATTACCGGCATTATACAGCAGGGGGCGTGGCTCAGCAAGGATCGTGTCATCGACCGCCCGGACAGCCCACTTTACTCATTAAGTGAGCGGCCGGGCAGGAGGCACTTGAAAAATCGGGAGACTTGCCTGCTCTTCTGGGGGGCCGGGTAGGTCACCCGATTTTCGTGAACCTCCCACCCAGTCCAGGAGAGTAGGCAAGTATGCCCCAGACCCTCTGTCTCCATTGAATAGATACACGCACACATCGTCGATTCACCGCTACTCTGCACTGCACAGCAGTGACCGACAGGAGCCTCCCAACTGCCCTCCCTCACCCCCACCGCAGGACACTGCGGCCCGGGGATGCGACAGCGGGACAGTACCAAAAAAAGGTGACTGTCCCGCGAAAATCAGGACAGTTTGGAGGTATGGGATAAATAGTATTCTAATGGGCTTATATGGGCAGTATGACAGGGCGGCATTCTAAGGGGTATGTGGTGTGTTTTGGGGGTTAGTGGTGGTTTGAGTTTCGTGGGTGATCTATTATAATAGCATGCCGAAGGGGAATTGTTACTGGCACCTATAATTTTAATGTTTTAACATCTGCACAACTGGAGTTATGCTAATATATCACAGTAATATACCACCATTAACATGTGTAACATAGTATGCAATATATTGTCAGTTACAGAGATACTGTAGGTGACTCGTTTAATTATAGAAGATGGCACTTTCACAGAAGAGGCCCCCATACTTCTATTTCCCCTTCAGTTTTAATATCAAATTACAGGTGACCAGAACCAGCCCTAGCTAATTTGATGCCCTAGGCAAAATTTTGTCTGGTGTCCCCTAGTACTGCTGCTAGTTCTGCATCTGACCCAGCAACACCCAGGCAGTGTGGCCCATTGAGGGGAGGGGGGGTGTTACCCTGTGGGCCAGTTCAACCCTGCATAATGGCACACAGTAATGCCCATAATACACATAATTCCACACAGTAATGCACCTTATACATATGCCCTACATTAGTAATGCCCATTATACACATAATTCCACACAGAAATGCACCTTATACATATGCCCCACATTAGTAATGCCCATAATACACATAATTCCACACAGTAATGCACCTTACACATATGCCCCACATTAGTAATGCCCATAATACACAAAATTCCACACAGTAATGCACCTTACACATATGACCCACATTAGTAATGCCCATAATACACATAATTCCACACAGTAATGCACCTTACACATATGCCCCACATTAGTAATGCCCATAATACACATAATTCCACACAGTAATGCACCTTACACATATGCCCCACATTAGTAATGCCCATAATATACATAATTCCACACAGTAATGCACCTTACACATATGCCCCACATTAGTAATGCCCATAATACACATAATTCCACACAGTAATGCACCTTACACATATGCCCCACATTAGTAATACTAGTAGCTTTTTTTTTTAATAAAACGTACTTTTGCATGCTGGTGTGCTTGCAGTCAGTGTGTGCGCCCATGCAGCTCCCTGGATCCGTGATTGTGTTTTGTGAGATGGGGGTGGCAGGATGGGTGGATGTGTGCTTGCGCTTGCACTCGTTAAAGGGCCACCCGTACAAGGGATGTGACCTCACAGGGTATGCCTTCCTTTGCAAGCCTCACCCTTTATTTTCGATTGCTCGTTGGAAACAGATAGCATCAAATGTCCAGATACTGCCATACTTGCTGGTTATACAAAAAGACCAGTATCAAACATGTAGCAACTGTCCATTCTCTTCACTGTTCAGTGTGTTTGCTGGTGTCTGTTACTCCCGGCAACTGCATGCCCTTTATATTATACTGTGGGAGCTATATGCTCTGCACTCCAGTCTGATGTGTCCAAAAGTCACACTGCTCTGATGTTTCATATAGAAATAGCGCAACGCAACTTACTGACCATGGTACAGTGCTGGATGGCAGGGGAATTTTACGCCATGGACTGACTAGGAAATAAAGTGTGGGTAGAACACTGCCCATGTTACGTCCCTGCAGACACCTGGGGTTTGCACAGGGATAAGGGACACACACACAGGATGGCAGGGTCCCCCTCCCCCATGTGCACAAGCAGTATAGGTGATGTCAGATTTATGTGAAGCAGTCTTCCAAAATACATATGTGGTATCATAAGGAACCATCCAGTAATAACCTTATATAGCCAGTGAAAATTAGAGATGTGCACTTGAAATTTTTCGGGTTTTGTGTTTTGGTTTTGGGTTCGGTTCCGCTGCCGTGTTTTGGGTTCGACCGCGTTTTGGCAAAACCTCAGCGAATTTTTTTTGTCGGATTCGGGTGTGTTTTGGATTCGGGTGTTTTTTAAAAAAAACACTAAAAAACAGCTTAAATCATAGAATTTGGGGGTCATTTTGATCCCAAAGTATTATTAACCTCAAAAACCATAATTTCCACTCATTTTCAGTCTATTCTGAATACCTCACACCTCACAATATTATTTTTAGTCCTAAAATTTGCACCGAGGTCGCTGGATGACTAAGCTAAGCGACCCTAGTGGCCGACACAAACACCTGGCCCATCTAGGAGTGGCACTGCAGTGTCACGCAGGATGGCCCTTCCAAAAAACACTCCCTAAACAGCACATGACGCAAAGAAAAAAAGAGGCGCAATGAGGTAGCTGTGTGAGTAAGATAAGCGACCCTAGTGGCCGACACAAACACCTGGCCCATCTAGGAGTGGCACTGCAGTGTCACGCAGGATGGCCCTTCCAAAAAAACACTCCCCAAACAGCACATGACGCAAAGAAAAAAAGAGGCGCAATGAGGTAGCTGTGTGAGTAAGATAAGCGACCCTAGTGGCCGACACAAACACCTGGCCCATCTAGGAGTGGCACTGCAGTGTCACGCAGGATGGCCCTTCCAAAAAACACTCCCCAAACAGCACATGACGCAAATAAAAATGAAAGAAAAAAGAGGTGCAAGATGGAATTGTCCTTGGGCCCTCCCACCCACCCTTATGTTGTATAAACAGGACATGCACACTTTAACCAACCCATCATTTCAGTGACAGGGTCTGCCACACGACTGTGACTGAAATGACGGGTTGGTTTGGACCCCCACCGAAAAAGAAGCAATTAATCTCTCCTTGCACAAACTGGCTCTACAGAGGCAAGATGTCCACCTCATCATCATCCTCCGATATATCACCGTGTACATCCCGCTCCTCACAGATTATCAATTCGTCCCCACTGGAATCCACCATCTCAGCTTCCTGTGTACTTTGTGGAGGCAATTGCTGCTGGTCAATGTCTCCACGGAGGAATTGATTATAATTCATTTTAATGAACATCATCTTCTCCACATTTTCTGGAAGTAACCTTGTACGCCGATTGCTGACAAGGTGAGCGGCGGCACTAAACACTCTTTCGGAGTACACACTTGTGGGAGGGCAACTTAGGTAGAATAAAGCCAGTTTGTGCAAGGGCCTCCAAATTGCCTCTTTTTCCTGCCAGTATAAGTACGGACTGTCTAACGTGCCTACTTGGATGCGGTCACTCATATAATCCTCCACCATTCTTTCAATGGGGAGAGAATCATATGCAGTGACAGTAGACGACATGACCGTAATCGTTGTCAGGTCCTTCAGTCCGGACCAGATGTCAGCATCAGCAGTCGCTCCAGACTGCCCTGCATCACCGCCAGCGGGTGGGCTCGGAATTCTGAGCCTTTTCCTCGCACCCCCAGTTGCGGGAGAATGTGAAGGAGGAGATGTTGACAGGTCGCGTTCCGCTTGACTTGACAATTTTGTCACCAGCAGGTCTTTGAACCCCAGCAGACTTGTGTCTGCCGGAAAGAGAGATCCAAGGTAGGTTTTAAATCTAGGATCGAGCACGGTGGCCAAAATGTAGTGCTCTGATTTCAACAGATTGACCACCCGTGAATCCTTGTTAAGCGAATTAAGGGCTCCATCCACAAGTCCCACATGCCTAGCGGAATCGCTCCCTTTTAGCTCCTCCTTCAATGCCTCCAGCTTCTTCTGCAAAAGCCTGATGAGGGGAATGACCTGACTCAGGCTGGCAGTGTCTGAACTGACTTCACGTGTGGCAAGTTCAAAAGGTTGCAGAACCTTGCACAACGTTGAAATCATTCTCCACTGCGCTTGAGACAGGTACATTCCACCTCCTATATCGTGCTCAATTGTATAGGCTTGAATGGCCTTTTGCTGCTCCTCCAACCTCTGAAGCATATATAGGGTTGAATTCCACCTCGTTACCACTTCTTGCTTCAGATGATGGCAGGGCAGGTTCAGGCGTTTTTGGTGGTGCTCCAGTCTATTGTACGTGGTGCCTGTCCTCCGAAAGTGTCCCGCAATTCTTCTGGCCACCGACAGCATCTCTTGCACGCCCCTGTCGTTTTTTAAAAAATTCTGCACCACCAAATTCAAGGTATGTGCAAAACATGGGACGTGCTGGAATTTGCCCATATTTAATGCACACACAATATTGCTGGCGTTGTCCGATGCCACAAATCCACAGGAGAGTCCAATTGGGGTAAGCCATTCCGCGATGATCTTCCTCAGTTGCCGTAAGAGGTTTTCAGCTGTGTGCGTATTCTGGAAAGCGGTGATACAAAGCGTAGCCTGCCTAGGAAAGAGTTGGCGTTTGCGAGATGCTGCTACTGGTGCCGCCGCTGCTGTTCTTGCGGCGGGAGTCCATACATCTACCCAGTGGGCTGTCACAGTCATATAGTCCTGACCCTGCCCTGCTCCACTTGTCCACATGTCCGTGGTTAAGTGGACATTGGGTACAACTGCATTTTTTAGGACACTGGTGAGTCTTTTTCTGACGTCCGTGTACATTCTCGGTATCGCCTGCCTAGAGAAGTGGAACCTAGATGGTATTTGGTAACGGGGGCACACTACCTCAAGAAATTGTCTTGTTCCCTGTGAACTAACGGCGGATACCGGACGCACGTCTAACACCAACATAGTTGTCAAGGCCTCAGTTATCCGCTTTGCAACAGGATGACTGCTGTGATATTTCATCTTCCTCGCAAAGGACTGTTGGACAGTCAATTGCTTGGTGGAAGTAGTAAAAGTGGGCTTACGACTTCCCCTCTGGGATGACCATCGACTCCCAGCAGCAACAACAGCAGCGCCAGCAGCAGTAGGCGTTACACGCAAGGATGCATCGGAGGAATCCCAGGCAGGAGAGGACTCGTCAGAATTGCCAGTGACATGGCCTGCAGGACTATTGGCATTCCTGGGGTAGGAGGAAATTGACACTGAGGGAGTTGGTGGGGTGGTTTGCGTGAGCTTGGTTACAAGAGGAAGGGATTTACTGGTCAGTGGACTGCTTCCGCTGTCGCCCAAAGTTTTTGAACTTGTCACTGACTTATTATGAATGCGCTGCAGGTGACGTACAAGGGAGGATGTTCCGAGGTGGTTAACGTCCTTACCCCTACTTATTACAGCTTGACAAAGGCAACACACGGCTTGACAAATGTTGTCCGCATTTCTGTTGAAATACTTCCACACCGAAGAGCTGATTTTTTTGGTATTTTCACCAGGCATGTCAACGGCCCTATTCCTCCCACGGACAACAGGTGTCTCCCCGGGTGCCTGACTTAAACAAACCACCTCACCATCAGAATCCTCCTGGTCAATTTCCTCCCCAGCGCCAGCAACACCCATATCCTCCTCATCCTGGTGTACTTCAACACTGACATCTTCAATCTGACTATCAGGAACTGGACTGCGGGTGCTCCTTCCAGCACTTGCAGGGGGCGTGCAAATGGTGGAAGGCGCATGCTCTTCACGTCCAGTGTTGGGAAGGTCAGTCATCGCAAACGACACAATTGGACTCTCCTTGTGGATTTGGGATTTCGAAGAACGCACAGTTCTTTGCGGTGCTTTTGCCAGCTTGAGTCTTTTCATTTTTCTAGCGAGAGGCTGAGTGCTTCCATCCTCATGTGAAGCTGAACCACTAGCCATGAACATAGGCCAGGGCCTCAGCCGTTCCTTGCCACTCCGTGTGGTAAATGGCATATTGGCAAGTTTACGCTTCTCCTCCGACAATTTTATTTTAGATTTTGGAGTCCTTTTTTTACTGATATTTGGTGTTTTGGATTTTACATGCTCTGTACTATGACATTGGGCATCGGCCTTGGCAGACGACGTTGCTGGCATTTCATCGTCTCGGCCATGACTAGTGGCAGCAGCTTCAGCACGAGGTGGAAGTGGATCTAGATCTTTCCCTAATTTTGGAACCTCAACATTTTTGTTCTCCATATTTTAATAGGCACAACTAAAAGGCACCTCAGGTAAACAATGGAGATGGATGGATACTAGTATACTTATGGATGGACCAGCGACTGCCGACACAGAGGTAGCTACAGCCGTGGACTACCGTACTGTGTCTGCTGCTAATATAGACTGGATGATAATGAGATGAAATCAATATATATATATATATATATATAATATCACTAGTACTGCAGCCGGACAGGTATATATATTTATTATGTAATGACTGATGACGGACCTGCTGGACACTGTCAGCTCAGCAGCACCGCAGACTGCTACAGTAAGCTACTATAGTAGTATGTATCAAGAAGAAAGGAAAAAAAAAACACGGGTAGGTGGTATACAATTATGGATGGACCAACGACTGCCGACACAGAGGTAGCTACAGCCGTGGACTACCGTACTGTGTCTGCTGCTAATATAGACTGGATGATAATGAGATGAAATTAATATATATATATATATATATAATATCACTAGTACTGCAGCCGGACAGGTATATATATTTATTATGTAATGACTGATGACGGACCTGCTGGACACTGTCAGCTCAGCAGCACCGCAGACTGCTACAGTAAGCTACTATAGTAGTATGTATCAAGAAGAAAGAAAAAAAAAACACGGGTAGGTGGTATACAATTATGGATGGACCAGCGACTGCCGACACAGAGGTAGCTACAGCCGTGGACTACCATACTGTGTCTGCTGCTAATATAGACTGGATGATAATGAGATGAAATTAATATATATATATATATATATAATATCACTAGTACTGCAGCCGGACAGGTATATATATTTATTATGTAATGACTGATGACGGACCTGCTGGACACTGTCAGCTCAGCAGCACCGCAGACTGCTACAGTAAGCTACTATAGTAGTATGTATCAAGAAGAAAGAAAAAAAAAAAACCACGGGTAGGTGGTATACAATTATGGATGGACCAGCGACTGCCGACACAGAGGTAGCTACAGCCGTGGACTACCGTACTGTGTCTGCTGCTAATATAGACTGGATGATAATGAGATGAAATTAATATATATATATATATAATATCACTAGTACTGCAGCCGGACAGGTATATATATTTATTATGTAATGACTGATGACGGACCTGCTGGACACTGTCAGCTCAGCAGCACCGCAGACGGCTACAGTAAGCTACTATAGTAGTATGTATCAAGAAGAAAGAAAAAAAAAAACACGGGTAGGTGGTATACAATTATATATATATATTATATACAATTATATATATACACACAGAGGAAAAACCACAGCACTCACCACACCAGAAGCGGGGCACAGCTATGCACTTACCACTCACAGGGTGGGTGCATGTAACACTGCACTCTCCACCACAGAAGCGGGGTACACAGCTGTACTTACCACTCACAGGGCGGGGTGCATGTAGCCCATGACCACATCGCTCTAATAAATACAAACAGAGAACCCAGCACTCACCAAAGTAAACTCACTTATCCTCAACAATTCAATAAATAAATGATGGGGGTTTAGTTGGTGTATTGGCCAATGCACGGAAGCCTGCACACCGATTTTCAAGGTGATTAATTAAACTGGTGGTCAGGTCACTGGTCACACTATCAGCAACTTGCAAGTAGTACTCCTAAGCAGACAATCACAATATATACTGGTGGTCAGTGTGGTCACAATGGCAGTGTGGCACTCTGGCAGCAAAAGTGTGCACTGTACGTTAAAATATGTACTCCTGCTCTCAGACTCTAACTGCTCCCCACTGTCTCCCCCACAAGTCAGATATACAGTCACACTATCACTTCAGCAAGTAGTAGTACTCCTCCTAATGCTCCCCAAAATTACTAAAGTTAATACTGTGTCTCTCTCTACTCTAGTCTCACTCTCTTCTCTATAAACGGAGAGGACGCCAGCCACGTCCTCTCCCTATCAATCTCAATGCACGTGTGAAAATGGCGGCGACGCGCGGCTCCTTATATAGAATCTGAGTCTCGCGATAGAATCCGAGCCTCGCGAGAATCCGACAGCGGGATGATGACGTTCGGGCGCGCTCGGGTTAACCGAGCAAGGCGGGAAGATCCGAGTCGCTCGGACCCGTGTAAAAAATCCTGAAGTTCGGGCGGGTTCGGATTCCGAGGAACCGAACCCGCTCATCTCTAGTGAAAATGTCAGATCCAGGAATTGCAGTTACCGAGCTTCTGCTGTCTGAACTCTCACAAGTCAGGGGCATTCAAGCATGTGGGAGGGAGTTCAAGGGACAGTGTGCATTTTATTTGACAAATGTAATCAGCAGTGTATACAAGCAGTGTTGGACTGGCCCACAGAGGCACAGGGGAAACCACCGATGGGCCCCACTGCCTGGGGGCCCACCTCCTCCTCTAGGGATCAAGTTCTAGACTGTGCACTCAAAATTATTCATTATACATATGTAACTTTGTAGTGCACAGGACTATGTGACAGCTGGCCACACCCACTCTGGAGAGTGGCCACACCCCTAAACATGGGCTCCTACCACTGCATCACCCCGGTGTGCCCTTCATACCCCAGTCCGACACTGTATACAAGTACTGATTGAATACGTTTGGAAAGTAAGTTAGTTTGCAGACTGTCCCTCCCAGCATGAGATACTGCAGGGGCATACTTGGATGCTGCTAGACATGCTTGGATGCCCTAGGCAAATGCCTAGCCTGCCTATTGCTAAGGCCGGCTCTGCAGGTGACCAAACAAGTGACAAAAGCCTTAAAAATGACTGTTAGGAGCTGATAGGTTGGTACTTTATCTCTCTCCAAGCTTTAATAAATCTCCCCCCAGTACTAACCCTTTAATACAGGAATGGTTTTCCACGTTATCTTTATCCTCTATTCATCCTTTTTACTCCTCATTACTCCTATTACAAGAGCAGTAGTAAAGCAGTGTCTTGCACTCTTGTTGCAAGTACAGATGTGTCCTTACTTAGTTTTGCGCTCAGTGTGACGCATATTCAATAAAATGGCGCAAATTGGTATATGTTGTTAATGACACCAAGGTGGACAAGGGTTTTGCAGGTATATTTTCGCTCTGCCATCACTGCTGCTCTATATTTAAAATGGCACTTTCAGTTGTTACTATTTGCTCATATGTAGTAATAATGTAAGCAAATTAGCTAAAATAATTGGAAAATATTAGCAAAAGAGTTGCGAAGAACATTATGACTAGTCAATGTTGCTGTCTACTCATGAGGCTGACAGTGCAGGTAAAAGTGGATAATCATGTTAACATACATTTTCCACATTTAGCTGCATTGTTAGTTATGGATAGACTGCAACATTGAGTCTTAATGCTCTTCCATAATCTTTTGCATATATTGTGCTAAATGTTTTCAATATTGTGCTACATTTTTGTTATGTTTTGCAATTTTTTTTTTCAAACATTCTCAATATTCTTCGTATTTATCATATTTAATATAGACTAAAAGGACTCTTTTGTGAGAACTTGCACATTACATATGGTCGATAACATTGCACGCCACCGTCACTGTGGTGCAAGATAGAGGGGTCTTAGGCACGATTTTAGCAAAGCTTAGTAAGGACTAGTGATGAGCGGATTCGGTTTTACTCGGTTTTACTCGGTTCTCAAAACCGAATCTTATTGGCTATCCAAAACACGTGACATCAGTGAGCCAATAAGATTCGGTTTTGAGAACCGAGTAAAACCGAGTAAAACCGAATCCGCTCATCACTAGTAAGGACCAATCTGTAAGAGCAATCATCACCTCATACAAAATAACTCGAAAAACTGCAATCTGTTAAATATAAATATGGAGAATTATATAGTAATTAAATTTATACTGTTGCAAAATAAATGAAGCAAATATGCCCCACATAAGTGCACCCAAGTCATAATATGCCTCACCGTATTACACTGTAGTGCCAACAATTCATAGTTTGCCCCACAGTAGTTGATACTATGTGATTCGTTTCATAACTAGTGATGTGCACCGGACATTTTTCGGGTTTTGTGTTTTGGTTTTGAATTCGGTTCCGCGGCCGTGTTTTGGATTCGGACGCGTTTTGGCAAAACCTCCCTGAAATTTTTTTGTCGGATTCGGGTGTTTTTTTCAAAAACCCCTCAAAAACAGCTTAAATCATAGAATTTGGGGGTCATTTTGATCCCATAGTATTATTAACCTCAATAACCATAATTTCCACTCATTTTCAGTCTATTCTGAACACCTCACAATATTATTTTTAATCCTAAAATTTGCACGAGGTCGCTGGATGACTAAGCTAAGTGACCCAAGTGGCCGACACAAACACCTGGCCCATCTAGGAGTGGCACTGCAGTGTCAGGCAGGATGGCACTTCAAAAAAATAGTCCCCAAACAGCACATGATGCAAAGAAAAAAAGAGGTGCACCAAGGTCGCTGGATGGCTAAGCTAAGCGACACAAGTGGCCGACACAAACACCTGGCCCATCTAGGAGTGGCACTGCAGTATCAGGCAGGATGGCACTAGGGAGGCCAATCCCGGGATCGGCGGGATCCCGGGATTTGGGCCCAAAAATGCCGGGATTTAAATCCCGGGATTGGAGCATCCAATCCCGGGATTCACGGGATTATACTGCGCATGCGCGGCGGCAGGAGGGTGGGTGTGTAAGTAATAGTACTTACTCATTTAGGCGGGCAGCAGCCATGAACAAGTTGAACGCGCGCGGCACTTCACATGTAGCGCCGGCCGCCAGCCAATCAGAGCTGGCGGACCGGCAGCCAATCAGGGAAGCTGCAGCGGCAGCCAATCAGGAGCGACTGCTGTGGCCGCTTCCCTGATTGGCTGCCGGTCCGCCAGCTCTGGTTGGCTGGCGGCCGGCGCTTCATTTGAAATGCCGCCGCGTTTAGTGTGTTAATGGTTGCCGCCCGTCTAATAGTAAGTACTATTACTTACACACATGATCCTCTCTCCCTCCGTGCAGCCTTCCTCCCTCCCTGCCGCAACCTACACCCTCTGTCCTGAGTCCCGCACCGCTACCTACACCCTCCCTACCTCCCGCACCACTACCTACACACTCCCTACCTCCCGCACCGCTACCTACACACTCCCTACCTCCCGCACCGCTACCTACACCCTCCCTCCAGCGCTGCTCCCTACAATTTTCTCTAATCCCTACTGCAATCCCGGGATCGACCATTTTTCAATCCCGAATCCCGGGATTGAAAAAACGGCCCGGGATTGGCCTCCCTAGTTGGCACTTCAAAAATAATAGTCCCCAAACAGCACATGATGCAAAGAAAAATGAAAGAAAAAAGAGGTGCAAGATGGAATTGTCCTTGGGCCCTCCCACCCACCCTTATGTTGTATAAACAGGACATGCACACTTTAACAAACCCATCATTTCAGCGACAGGGTCTGCCACACAACTGTGACTGAAATGACTGTTTGGTTTGGGCCCCCACCAAAAAAGAAGCAATCAATCTCTCCTTGCACAAACTGGCTCTACAGAGGCAAGATGTCCACCTCCTCCTCATTGTCCGATTCCTCACCCCTTTCACTGTGTACATCCCCCTACTCACAGATTATTAATTCGTCCCCACTGGAATCCACCATCTCAGGTCCCTGTGTACTTTCTGGAGGCAATTGCTGGTGAATGTCTCCACAGAGGAATTGATTATAATTCATTTTGATGAACATCATCTTCTCCACATTTTCTGGAAGTAACCTCGTACGCCGATTGCTGACAAGGTGAGCGGCTGCACTAAACACTCTTTCGGAGTACACACTGGAGGGTGGGCAACTTAGGTAAAATAAAGCCAGTTTGTGCAAGGGCCTCCAAATTGCCTCTTTTTCCTGCCAGTATAAGTACGGACTGTCTGACGTGCCTACTTGGATGCGGTCACTCATATAATCCTCCACCATTCTTTCAATGGTGAGAGAATCATATGCAGTGACAGTAGACGACATGTCAGTAATCGTTGGCAGGTCCTTCAGTCCGGACCAGTTGTCAGCACTCGCTCCAGACAGCCCTGCATCACCGCCAGCGGGTGAGCTCGGAATTCTTAGCCTTTTCCTCGCACCCCCAGTTGCGGGAGAATGTGAAGGAGGAGCTGTTGACGGGTCACGTTCCGCTTGACTTGACAATTTTCTCACCAGCAGGTCTTTGAACCTCTGCAGACTTGTGTCTGCCGGAAAGAGAGATACAACGTAGGTTTTAAATCTAGGATCGAGCACGGTGGCCAAAATGTAGTGCTCTGATTTCAACAGATTGACCACCCGTGAATCCTGGTTAAGCGAATTAAGGGCTCCATCCACAAGTCCCACATGCCTAGCGGAATCGCTGTTTTAGCTCCTCCTTCAATGTCTCCTGCTTCTTATGCAAAAGCCTGATGAGGGGAATGACCTGACTCAGGCTGGCAGTGTCTGAACTGACTTCACGTGTGGCAAGTTCAAAGGGTTGCAGATCCTTGCACAACGTTGAAATCATTCTCCACTGCGCTTGAGTCAGGTGCATTTCCCCTCCTTTGCCTATATCATAGGCAGATGTATAGACTTGAATGGCCTTTTGCTGCTCCTCCATCCTCTGAAGCATATAGAGGGTTGAATTCCACCTCGTTACCACCTCTTGCTTCAGATGATGGCAGGGCAGGTTCAGGAGTGTTTGCTGGTGCTCCAGTCTTCGGCACGCGGCGGCTGAATGCCGAAAGTGGCCCGCAATTCTTCGGGCCACCGACAGCATCTCTTGCACGCCCCTGTCGTTTTTTATATAATTCTGCACCACCAAATTCAATGTATGTGCAAAACATGGGACGTGCTGGAATTTGCCCAGATGTAATGCACGCACAATATTGCTGGCATTGTCCGATGTCACAAATCCCCAGGAGAGTCCATTTGGGGTAAGCCATTCTGCGATGATGTTCCTCAGTTTCCGTAAGAGGTTGTCAGCTGTGTGCCTCTTCTGGAAAGCGGTGATACAACCGTAGCCTGCCTAGGAACGAGTTGGCGTTTGCGAGATGCTACTACTGGTGCCGCCGCTGCTGTTCTTGCTGCGGGAGGCAATACATCTACCCAGTGGGCTGTCACAGTCATATAGTCCTGAGTCTGCCCTGCTCCACTTGTCCACATGTCCGTGGTTAAGTGGACATTGGGTACAACTGCATTTTTTAGGACACTGGTGACTCTTTTTCTGAGGTCTGTGTACATTTTCGGTATCGCCTGCCTAGAGAAATGGAACCTAGATGGTATTTGGTACCGGGGACACAGTATCTCAATCAAGTCTGTAGTTGCCTGTGAATTAACGGTGGATACCGGAAACACGTTTCTCACCGCCCAGGCTGCCAAGGCCTGAGTTATCTGCTTTGCAGCAGGATGACTGCTGTGATATTTTATCTTCCTCGCAAAGTACTGTTGGACAGTCAATTGCTTACTGGAAGTAGTACAAGTGGTCTTCCGACTTCCCCTCTGGGATGACTATCGACTCCCAGCAGCAACAACAGCAGCGCCAGCAGCAGTAGGCGTTACACTCAAGGATGCATCGGAGGAATCCCAGGCAGGAGAGGACTCGTCAGACTTGCCAGTGACATGGCCTGCAGGAGTATTGGCTTTCCTGTGTAAGGAGGAAATTGACACTGAGGGAGTTGGTGGTGTGGTTTGCAGGAGCTTGGTTACAAGAGGAAGGGATTTAGTGGTCAGTGGACTGCTTCCTCTATCATCCAAAGTTTTTGAACTTGTCACTGATTTATGATGAATGCGATGCAGGTGACGTATAAGGGAGGATGTTCCGAGGTGGTTAAACGTCCTTACCCCTACTTATTACAGCTTGACAAAGGCAACACACGGCTTGACACCTGTTGTCCGCATTTCTGTTAAAATAATTCCACACCGAAGAGGTGATTTTATTTGTAATTTGACCAGGCATGTCAATGGCCATATTCGTCCCACGGACAACAGGTGTCTCCCCGGGTGCCTGACTTAAACAAACCACCTCACCATCAGAATCCTCCTTGTCAATTTCCTCCTCAGCGCCATCAACACCCATATCCTCATCCTGGTGTACTTCAACAGTGACATCTTCAATTTGACTATCAGGAACTGGACTGCGGGTGCTCCTTCCAGCACTTGCAGGGGGCGTGCAAATGGTGGAAGGCGCAACCTCTTCCCGTCCAGTGTTGGGAAGGTCAGGCATCGCAACCGACACAATTGGACTCTCCTTGGGGATTTGTGATTTAGAAGAACGCACAGTTCTTTGCTGTGCTTTTGCCAGCTTAAGTCTTTTAATTTTTCTAGCGAGAGGCTGAGTGCTTCCATCCTCATGTGAAGCTGAACCACTAGCCATGAACATAGGCCAGGGCCTCAGCCGTTCCTTGCCACTCCGTGTCGTAAATGGCATATTGGCAAGTTTACGCTTCTCCTCAGACGCTTTTAATTCTGATTTTTGGGTAATTTTACTGAACTTTTGTGTTTTCGATTTTACATGCTCTCTACTATGACATTGGGCATCGGCCTTGGCAGACGACTTTGATGGCATTTCATCGTCTCGGCCATAACTAGTGGCAGCAGCTTCAGCACGAGGTGGAAGTGGATCTTGATCTTTCCCTATTTTACCCTCCACATTTTTGTTCTCCATTTTTTAATGTGTGGAATTATATGCCAGTATCAATAGCAATGGCCTACTACTATATATATTGCGCACAACTGAAATGCACCACAGGTATGGATGGATAGTATACTTGACGACACAGAGGTAGGTAGAGCAGTGGCCTACTGTACCGTACTGCTATATATTATATACTGGTGGTCAACAAACTGTGCAAAACTGAAATGCACAACAGGTATGGATGGATAGTATACTTGACGACACAGAGGTAGGTAGAGCAGTGGCCCTCTGTACCGTACTCCTATATATTATATACTGGTGGTCAGCAAAATTATGCACTGTACTCCTACTATATACTACAATGCAGCACAGATATGGAGCGTTTTTCAGGCAGAGAACGTATAATACTGGTGGTCACTGGTCAGCAAAACTCTGCACTGTACTCCTCTTATATAATACTGCTAGTCCCCAGTCCCCACAATAAAGCAGTGTGAGCACAGATATATGCAGCACACTGAGCACAGATATGGAGCATTTTACAGGTAGACAACGTATACTGGTGGTCACTGGTCAGCAAAACTCTGCACTGTACTCCTCCTATATAATACTGCTGGTCCCCAGTCCCCACAATAAAGCAGTGTGAGCACAGATATATGCAGCACACTGAGCACAGATATGGAGCGTTTTTCAGGCAGACAACGTATACTGGTGGTCACTGGTCAGCAAAACTCTGCACTGTACTCCTCCTATATAATACTGCTGGTCCCCAGTCCCCAGAATAAAGCAGAGTGAGCACAGATATATGCAGCACACTGAGCACAGATATGGAGCGTTTTTCAGGCAGACAACGTATACTGGTGGCCACTGGTCAGCAAAACTCTGCACTGTACTCCTCCTATATAATATTGCTGGTCCCCAGTCCCCACAATAAAGCAGTGTGAGCACAGATATATGCAGCACACTGAGCACAGATATGGAGCGTTTTTCAGGCAGACAACGTATAATACTGGTGGTTACTGGTCAGCAAAACTCTGCACTGTACTCCTATAATACTGCTGGTCCCCAGAGTAAAGATATGCAGCCCCCTGAAACAAAGTGAGAGGACGCCAGCCACGTCCTCTCACTATCATTTCCAATGCACGAGTGAAAAATGGCGGCGACGCGCGGCTCCTTATATAGAATCCGAATCTCGCGAGAATCCGACAGCGGGATGATGACGTTCGGGCGCGCTCGGGTTAACCGAGCCATACGGGAGAATCCGAGTATGCCTCGGACCCGTGTAAAATGGGTGAAGTTTGGGGGCGTTCGGATTCCGAGGAACCGAACCCGCTCATCTCTATTCATAACCCCACAGTAGCGCCCCAGAGCAAGTTCATAATAAGTGCAGGCCATTTCCTGTGTTTAACTTACCTAACGATGCTGCTTCAGTTGGCGGGCAACAGACCTGACCTCAAGTCACATCATTGGAATTCTGGCGGGCATCTATGCCAGCAGCTTTGTTGCAGTGCTAACTTCAGCTGTGATGTCAATGTGAATAGGGTGTAGCTGAGACAGGCCTCTTATGCCTTTTAGCGTCTTAAAGCAACTGCACCCACAACTTATGCCCTGCAACACATCAGAGTTGAAGAATGCAAATAGTTTTTCAGTAGGTTAACCAGGCTGTCCTATTTTTAGATCACTGTATTATATACTGTAAACCAGGCTTTTTCAACCAGTGTGCCGTGGCACACTAGTGTGCTGCGACTAGTTGCAAGGTGTGCCGTGGAGCCAGAGCAGCTTCCTGCACCTTCAGAGTGAACTGTTGGCCCAGGCTCTTCTTAGAGGATTAGTCGTACTCCAGCCGTGACCTATGCCTTGAAGACGCGGTGGTGCTATATCATAGGTCACAGCCGCCGCTTCTCACCACCCAGCCAGCCCACCCGCCTGCATACACATTTTCCAGTTCCCTTCCGCATACACAGCTTTCCTTGCCCACCCACATCCACACCTGCCCGACTGCCCACTGCTCAGTATTCGCAGCACTCCACTATGAACAACCCCGCCACTGAGGGATAGGGAGGACGACAGCTGACCGGTAGGGGCTAATATTTGTTATTTTAATTCTCCCGAAGGGAACAATAGGATTCATGTGGGGAGAATAAGAATTTATGGGGGGAACAATGTGAATAATTCATGTGGGGAGCAATAGGATTCATGTATTGAGCAACATGATTTATGTGGGCAGCAATGCGATTGTTTTTTCTGTGTAGGCCAATTTTGCTCACTATTTGTAAATTACACGTAACTTCGTATAGTAAGAATTCTCATGCTTCCTATACAGGAGCAAATAGCTCCATCAGTAAAGTGTCTGCTGTCAGTGTAACAGGTCATGGGTTCTAATCCTGGGTATGACTGCTAAGAAATGTGTGATTTAAAATAAAGACAATGAAATGTGTGTATGTGTGTGTGTGTATAGATACATATATATATATATATACACACACATATACATACATACACACACACACAGTATATATATATTTTTTTTTCAGAATACTACACCCACTTATCTAAATATAGGGGGGGGGGGGGACCAATATTTATCTTGCCTCCGGGCTACTGGGTCAAACTTACGCCACTGATGTATACCATACTTGCTGTCCACTCCTTTATTCTCTCATATATATATATATATACACGTTTGTACCTGAAAGCCACTACCACTAACCGATATGGGGTTCATTCCGAGTTGATCGCTCGCTAGCAGTTTTTAGCAGCCGTGCAAACGCTATGCTGCCAAGCACTGGGAGTGTATTTTAGCTTAGCAGAAGTGCGAACGAATGTATCGCAGAGCGCATGCAAATTTTTTTTGTGTCGTTTCAGAGTAGCTCAAAACCTACTCAGCGCTTGCAATCACTTCAGACTATTTAGTTCCGGATTTGACGTCACACACCCGCCCAGCGTTCGCCCAGCCACGCCTGCATTTTTTCTGGCATGCCTGCGTTTTCCCAAACACTCCCTTAAAATGGTCAGTTGCCACCCAGAAACGCCCACTTCATGTCACTCACTCTGCGGCAACCAGTGCGACTGAAATGCATCGCTAGACCCTGTGCAAAACGACATAATTTGTTGTGCCCGTACGTCGTGCGTGCGCATTGTGCCACATATGCAGAACTGCCATTTTTTAGCCTGATCGCTGCGTTGCGAACAAATGCAGCTAGCGATCAACTCTGAATGACCCCCCTTGTTCATAGAAACATTTTTCTCATACAGGGGCAGCTGTATTAAGCCTGGTGAAGTGATAAAGTGGAAGGAGATAGAGAGCACCAGCAAGTCAGCTCCTAACTGTCATTTTTCAAACCCAGCATGTGACTTTAGCAGCTGATTGGTTGGTGCATTATCACCTTCCGCTTTATCACTTCTCCTGGCTTAATACATCTGCCCCACAGTGTGGCAACCTGGAGCATAGCACTGTATGAGCCAGTGTTCCAGCACTGCCCGTTTCCTGCTCAGTTGTCTCCTGGCAGAGCTAATAAAGCATGAAGTTCTTCATTTACTGCTTTAAACTGTTCGCAAAGGAAGGATGAGCTTGTGGTCATGTGCTTGTTATGTAGCTAATAAAACGCAGTCTTGGGACAAGGTATCCAATTCAAGTTCAGTCTTATATCTAATCTCCCCCATTTCCTTCATGTGTAAAGCATATACAGATGTAGCCATGCTCATCAAGCCTGCAGCTTGGCGTATCCACGGCAAGTGTGCCTGCGACAAGGATGTGCGCCCATAGGAATACATGGGTGGTATACTAAGGTGCGGCGCATTGTACTAAGTCACACCCGCGCGTAAGCCTGTGCGGCTCAGTCTCGGGATGGATGAGGGTGGCTACATCTGTATGCTGTTAATTATCACCTTTTTATATTTTCTGTTTATGTACAGATAAAATGTCAGTAAATATATCCATTAGGGCTGTACCTCAAAGTAGTTTTAATTAACGGAAAGAAGATTGTGTCTAGTAAACAATTTTATATGACACCGCAAATCTGCGTTTGTTGTATTCAGGCATCCTTCCACAAGGGAATATTGTGTCATTTGTCTTTATGTATTATGTGGGTTAGCATTCTGATAACAGAAACAATGCTAGACTAAATGGTGAACCAGAACTACCTCTACTTCGTGTACAGTGCATCGATTCAAATCGGACATAAATATTTACTGAAAAGGTCAGCATCTAGCTAATGGTGAACACTGTTATTGAACCATGAGCGGAACGCTATAAAGTTATGCTGGAGTAATGAACATATATTAAATGTTTTTGTGTTCTAGCACTGACAGTTGAATTTCTTTACTGTGTGCTCTAATTGCATGCTCTGCGGTGAAAGGAGATCATTTATGTTTTGGAAAAATGCAGCTACTCAAGAAGTATTAAAAATGCCATTATTGATAGATTTTTACTCTAACGATAGTACATATGATTAAATAGCATTTTGTGTTTAGGAATTTAAAAACATATTCGAGCCATGGGCTGTTATGCAGAACTGACTGCTCCGTGCAATAATTAAACCATGATATGTTCCATGTTTTTATGTTCATCTGTACCATATTCATCCTACTTATCTGGAAAGTAAAATTTCGGGGGAACTCTCCCAGATTGCTCTCATTTACCAATCCGGGGAACTTGATGGCACAATTTGCACTTTTGCGCCCACACCTCTGCTGCACAAAGCTACAGATTGTAGCATTTTACAGTGGGGGTGAGTCTGCGTTGACTCAATGCAACATACCATGCTCCTTATACGGGAGGCATTTGATACGCCAGCTGTCGGGATCCCGGCGCTCATTATACCGGCGCAGGAATAGCGACAGTTGACATACCGACAACTATTCTCCCTCTTGGGGGGTGGGGGTCCATGACCCCCCCATGGAGGGAGAAAAATAGCGTAGCGCACCACCGCGCCCACAGCGAGCCCACAAGGGGCTCTTTTGCTCTCTCGCCCTGCTGCCGGCATGTCTTATACAGTACCTCCAACCTGGAGTCACCATTCCTGCAGGGGAGCATTGAAAAGCTGGTAGGTTTATCTGGACAGATGCCATGCCTGCTACTGTAGTTCATCCTCATTTGCTTTTCTGATACCAGATCTACTATATGCCTTTTAATCTCTTTATACAGTACTGACTTTCAACATCAGTCATCTACTTGCACATGTTATATATGTCATCATACACCTAGCCTCAATACACGATGCGCCACAAGATGCCTTGTGTTGATTGAGCTGCGCTGAGTGCTGCCGTGTCTGTTTCGGGTTGGGAATGGAATCCCGGAGGTTGGGATCCAGGAGGTCAGAATAGAGACCCCGGGATACCGGCCGGCAGAATGCCGGCAGCGGGGCGAGTGCTAGAAAGCCACTGCACCAAAGCACTGAATTTGTCCTGGAAAATACAGCAGACGCTGCACCGTAACACAGTGTCATGAAGCAGTTTGGTTGCATTACACTGAGTCTCAGATGCAAATTTACACAAAAAGACACGATCAAGACACACTGCACAGGTCACACATGACTGGTGCTCCAGGAAGTGATGTTTGGCACGACTCCAGTAATAGTGTATGAGGACACATTTGTATGTGAAAAATCATAGTAAAGAGGCTGATGCTGCCATAAGTATATAAAATGACTGAGCTGATCATCTTCCCACCCTCCCGCACAACCTCACCTCACACAATTTCATTATCTATAGATGGCACTACTATCTCCTGTAGCCCCCAAGTGCGCTGTCTTGGAGTAATCCTTGACTCCTCCCTCTCCTTCAAACCACACATTCAGCACCTATCACAAACCTGTCATTTTCATCTCAAAAATATTTTTAGGATCAGACCCTTTCTCACCTAGGATGCCACCAAGACCCTTATCCACTCACTGGTCATCTCCAGACTGGACTACTGTAATCGCTGAGAAGTTCGATAGACTTCTTGGAAAACAGCCACTAACCCCTATTGCACACTGTAACTGAAGCCGCTGCGGCTGCTGTAATAAATACTCTGTCCCCAGTTAGCGTACACACGCCGGAATAGCCGTGCAGCTTACACTCAGTGCATACACACAGACCGACACGCTGAGAGCACGAGGCAGCTCTAGGTGTGGCAATTATACTATACAAACGCTCAACAGAAACTGAATGCGACACCAGTATTTGATTGTATGTTGTGGTCCAAAGCAGCAACAAGTAATAATATATTTGTAAAAGGGGGTTACAATAAGTTAAAATATAATGGTACAACACAATACAATTCTATCACAGAGAGAGAGTCACATCCAATGATATGTACGCTTTGTCGCTTGCGCCACCCGGATCCGGTCCCCAGCCGTCTGGCAAGACGACCTATGAGTCTTTTAAAAAGCAGAGAGAGAGTGACCGGCCCAGGTGCAATGTTTATATACCCTTGCCCAAAATACAATACAATGGGGTGTATGCTCTCCACTGATTGGTTGGAGGGATGGTCGTTTACAGTACAGGAGAGGTCATTGGTCGGTTTGAAGAGATGGGCGATGCCTTGATCCAGGGGTGTGTAGCTCTGGATTCCAGCTGCATACCAAGTACATAATAAACACAAATATACCTTTAATCTGCCTTTGCGAATAACTATTCGCAACGACATGCGATCTTCTCCAAACCAACTCCGGATTATTACTCATAATTATCCGAACACGTAGATACCATGCATGATGCTCTGATCAGTTACTGTCCCCTCGCATACTGTAAAGGTGTATAATTCCCTTGTTGTGCCTTGCAAATAAGTAAAAGTTGCATGAGGGGAAAGGGGAGTCTATGTGCAATGTGTGCACCAAATTTGGGAAACATGCAATGTGTGACAGATATTTCCATGTTCATTAGGTTACCCTGTCATGCGATCTCTCAAAGCAACATGATCCTACACATGAAATGACCAACCATTCTCAAGATACACACAAATATATATATATATATATATAATTCCAAGAGTTTTGACTATAAATGTTACACCTCTGATCCATGTAAGTTGTCAGCTGCTAGTGATCTGTATCAGCAAGGCCTGTGCTCTTTGTATAGTATATTTGTCTCCTATTGTCCTGGTTTCCATTAAACAATGACAGTTTGGTTTGTGTGTATCTTTCTTCACAGACCAGGGGGTCTGTTCAAACATTGGAATACCAAAACATTGTGTTGGAAGGATGTGCATGTTTGGTTAGATTAGTGTGTGTGAACAGTGACTCAACACAGGCTGGGCACTGTGGCATGTCTCTGCATTAATAATAAGAATCTTTCTGTAATTGCTCATACCACGCCCATACGCGCACTCCCCGTGGGAGGCGATTGTACGCAATTTGCGAGTATGCTGCACGCACGCCAGACTAAGTACATATATGGATGCCATCTGTGTGGTGTTTGCATGTGGTGTGTGTATTGTAATATTTTCCGACTTCGACACGCCTACTGACTGGAATCCCTAACACATACATCTCTCCACTCCAATCTATTCTCAATGCTGCTGCCTGGATCATCTTCCTCACCAAACGCACTACATCCACCTCACCTCTCTTACTAGCCCTTTACTGGCCTCCCTTCCCCTTCAGAATCCATTTCAAGCTTCTCACACTCACTTACAAAGCCCTCACCCACTCCTCTCCCAGTTACATCTCTGACCTTATCTCCCTTTACACTCCCACCCGTCCTCTTCGCTCTGCTAATTCCTGTCGCTTCTTTTGCCTACTGATTACCTCCTCCCACTACTACCTCTAAGAGTTTTCACGTGCTGCTCCCTCTCTCTGGAATTCTCTACCTCTCCCCCTCAGACTCTCCACCTCTCTACAAAACTTCAAGCGGGCTCTCAAGACACACTTCTTCACCAAACCCAGCCGTCTCTCATCCTAAGCTTTCTGTGGTCCACGCTCACTTTCTACCCCACCTGTGTCACCCCTGTCTGTGTGCCCCTCCCCTTTGGAGGGTCCTCTTCCCTTATGTGCTTTTACATCTCTTACTTAACTTATCTTCTTCTTTTCAATACTCCCTTTGATGGCACCAAATCCTTCGGTTTTCTACCACCCTGATACTTATTTCAGTGCTGTCTACTGACGCAGCTATGTTTATTTACCCTGTATTTGTCCTATATTGTATTGAACTGTAAGTCACTGTCTTCATGTTTTGCTGGTTTACTCTGTAATTGGGCGCTGCGGATCCCATGTGGCGCCATATAAATAAAGGATAATAATAATTTACATATTATTTAGAAGAATAATTTGCCTTTCTGTGACCTTGGTTAGAAGGCTAGTCTGGAATGTATAGAGTTATTCAATGCAGGAGATAACAGTTACCTAATAAATTAGTTTCAAGTTAATTTGTTATCTTGCATTGACTTTGTAAAAATGTTTTGGGTGTAATGGTTAGTTACTGCCTCACGTCACTTAGGTCCTGGGGTCAATTCCTTCCCCAGCCCTAACCATGTGGAGCTTGTACATTCTCCCTGTGTTTGCGTGGGTTTCCTCCAGGTACTCTGGTTTCCTCCTATACTCCAAAAATATACTGGTAGGTTAATTGGCTTCCAACAAAAATGAACTGTAAATAAATAAATAAATAAATAAATACATAATTTAAGGGTCTATTTACTAAGCCTTGGATGGAGATAAAATACCAACCAATCATCTCCTGTCATTTTTCAAACCCAGGCTTAGCAAATAGACCCCTATGTCCTTTTGTCCATTTCATATACAAATGATTATTCCTTATATATGTTCTATATCCAGACAGTGATGGAGTTTGTGCAGTCTGGAAGCTGTATTTGCTCAATGTGTTATATTTTTTGCCTAGTCGTGCCCATGCAATGTATCAATATAACCATATCTAACGTGTGTTGTCCTTCTTTTGATGCATGCAGTGTTTTCACAATTGTGTTTGTTATTAGATCATTTGCGTAGTAAGTGTAAATAATTTAGGACATTGAAGACTGCTAAATTAACCAATGCAATCATTCCCAGGTTACTTGCTAGCGAGAAAGTAAAAAAGTGTTTTCCTACATTCAGACACACTTATGCTGAGTTGAATGTACACCTGTGTGTTTAGGAGCAAGCTCTGTGGGTGATTAAGCACTTCCAATGTTTGTGCTACCACTGACCATGTCTATGTATGAAAGTTTTTAGTCATAACTCATAAAAATAGCAACACCCAATCATTTTGCTCATCTGGACTGTTCAATACCTTAAGGACAGAGTTTGGCAACCACTGGCTTAAAAGATGAGAATTGGCTATGGTCATGTCTAGCAAAATGTGTTGTCCATATGTAAATCTTGTTGCATTGTACATGTTTGCCTCCTTACCACTGGTGAGGCGGATGATAAGGGGAAAGGTGTGGTCTAATGTGGGCCGAATGCAGTAATTCCATGTTCATGTAATTGTGAACAGAGGCTGACACGTACTGAGAAGCAGCTGTATCTATTGTAGGTGCCTGAGGGCTGGCACACTGCAAACATACACTAATGATGGTAACCATACCTAGCACTAGCTAGCAGCTACTGATTGACTGAATGCAGATTCACCTCCAATGTTGTTTTCATCATTGCTTTTGCTTACAGTATATATGATTTTGTGAGCTCTTTTTAGTTGTATATTATTATTATTATTATTATTATTATTATTATCATCCTACTTTATAATGGGCTACAAGGGATCCGCAGCTCCCAGTTACAGAATACATACACAAATAATCAAAAACGGGACTTACAGTTGAAGACAATATAGGTCAGGTACTGGATATATAAACATAGCTACATCAGTAGGTGACACTGAAAAAAGTATCAGGGTGGTAGAAAACTGTGGGATTAGGTGCAGTCGAAAATTATTAAAGTAAGAAAAGGATAAGCACATGAGAGAAGAGGGCCCTACTCGTGAGAGTTTACATTCTAAAGGGGAGGGTAGACAGACAGGGGTGACACAGATGGGGTACATAGAGAGCGTGGAACAGAGGGTTAGTATGAGATTTGGCTGGGTTTGGTAAAGAAGTGGTTCTTGAGACAGAGTCAGTTTGAAGTTTTGTAGAGAGGGGGAGAGTCTGAGGGGGAGAGGTAGGGAATTCCAGAGAGAGGGAGCAGCACGTGAAAAATCTTAGAGGTAGGAGTGGGAGGAGGTAATCAGTAGGCAAGAGAAGCGACAGGCATTAGCAGAGCGAAGAGGACGGGTGGGAGAGTAAAGGGGAAATAAGGTCAGAGATGTAAATGGGAGAGGAGTGGGTGAGAGCTTTGTGAGTGTGAGAAGCTTGAATTGGATTCTGAAAGGGAAGCCAGTGTATAGCTTTTCATAGATGCAAAGGAAAATGATACATGCTGTATTAAGTGTTTTTTTTAAATATAAAATGGAATGCATATTTTATAATCAAAAACTTTTTAGTCGGTTTCAAAATAAATGTTTAAAAATTTTTTTGTGTGTATGATGCATGCCTGATGCAAACCTGACACACATGCTATTGGTGCAGCCCTACATGTGTCTTGCCTTTCACCAAAACTTTGCATGCACCCGCAATTTCTTAGCAAGGTCCCGCTCATTGTTCATCCTGAGTTTATGCTGGCATTGGCTTACAATGACACATAACATTGTCCCTATTTTGAGGAGCATTCATGCAGAAAGTGACTGAAGCCAATCCCTTCCATGTACTATTTGGTTCACTTTAATGTTTTATTGAATCTAGAGGCACTAGAGCTATAAAAGGATAATGACCTGTATAATACATCTGGCTGGAATTCACAATTTATGGAACGTAAGATATTCACTGTTCTGTAACTTCACTATAATAATTATTTGGTGAAACAGGCAGTGAAATGAACTAGAATACATCCAATCTATAAAGAAGAGTTGTTACAATGTGGGAATGGAATACAGCCGTTATCAGAGATAGAATGTGGCCATTGGGGACATTTGGGGAAAGAGGGATACAATTACATTATAACTGTATAGATCCAGTTTGAAATTAAATCAATTGATTTAATTGTAAATTACTCAATTTGATTAATGTGTATTAATGTAAAAACAAATATATTCATTCAAACATCAACATCATATTAAATCAACATCCATCAATAGTTGAGTTGTAATATTGCTTTGTAAATAGATATTTACAGGTATCCTCACCTGTAAAGGTGTTGTAATATTGCTTTGTAAATAGATATTTACAGGTATCCTCACCTGCAAAGTGGTAAAAAAGGGTTGTTTTGTTTTGGGTTTTTTTTTTTTTTTAGAAATTTTCTAAACAAATATGGATGGGGCATTTTCTGCTATATAAAGTAACTTGTTAGGTTCTAATAATTTTTTTTTTTTTAAACATATATTTATTAAAGGCCAGTACTGTAAAAAGTTACAAGTAGAAAAACCAAAACCATAGACCAATAGTACATACTGTAAGCATGCAACAGAGGAGTGGTTTAGAAAACAGAACAAATATTGTATGACCCATTTTTGATTATGTGAACATAAAAGTAGCCAATAGAAGTAATCAAATAGAACAGAGAGAGAAGGGATAGTGCTGCTAGAACCGTCAAAGAGAAAAGAGGATAGAGGAGCAGGAGAAGAAAGGAGAGAAAATTAAGTAAAGGTTGATCTGTTGTGAAAGAAGGCCAACCAAAGACCCCAGACCTTGTCAAAGGTCTTGGAGAAGTTCTTAAGAATGCTGCTTATAAATTCAGTGAGTTGAAAGTGCCAAACCATACAGGTGACTGATTGGAGAGTAGGAGGGGATGACTGTAGGGGAAAATACAAGATTGGAAGAGGTGGTGGTGGTGGTGTTGGGGTGGGGGGCAGGGAGGGTTTGGGGTGTGTATGTATATGTATATATATATATATATATATATATATATATATATAGTGTGTTTGTGTATATACATATATATATATATATATATATATATATATAGAGGGAGAGAGATAAGGGGAGGCATCCTTGATGCATGCCATTGGAGAGCTCAAATGGAGCTGAAGTTAAACCATTAGCAGAATGGTGGCCATGTAGGAATTTGCCACTGAAGGTCATCGACCAAGTGACCCCACAAATGAACTGCCAGCAATATTAGTTCAAATGCCTTTTCTGCATCCAATGACATTATCGGGGAGTGGGGGGAAGGTAATTTATCCCAGTCTCCATGGGATAAATCCCTCCTTTGTCAGGATGGATTAGAGATGGCATGAGGGGGTTTAACCTATTGGCCAATATCTTGGCGTAGTTTTAAGTCTACATTGAGTAAAGAAATTTCACTTTTACTAGAGCAGTACAAGTGGTCCGTACCGGTCTTGATCCTAATAATATTCATTGCTGATTTACATCCGTTTGGAAACAGAAACTATTCATCTTAATTCTTCTACAGTCCCTGGACAGTGTCATTTATTAAGTTTTGTATAACTTGGATAATTATAAGGCAATTCACATACAATGCGAATCTTGATGGTTGTTTATAATATTACAAGGGTATTTCAATAGCAAGACCTCTCACATGTGTAATGTTCTCTATTTAATTCTAATTTTCTGCCAGGCCAGAGCAGTTAGACCGCTGCTGCCTCTCACAGCCATTAGACTGCGCCTCATATCAGTCATACTGTTCCAACATTAGCTGTAAGATGGCGGGCTGGGGGAAACATGGTCAAACACTGAGGTATGTACTGTAGTGTGATCAGATATCTGTGTCTAAAGGGCACAACAGTAGCTGAAATTCATCGCCAACTTGTCGAGGATAATATTATATCGTATCTTGATCGCTAAATAAAGTGATGAAAAATTGAAAATTATAAAATGGTTGCATTGTCTCTAAATCAAATAATAGAATGAAAACACAATAGGAAGAAACATGATACCTATGACCTCCAACATTATGATGTTGTGAGACGAAGCGTGAATAAATTCTGCAGAAATGGGTGAACTACTCTAGTTACTGTATTTTCAGATTTCAAATAATTAGTTTTAGAACACAAGCTCTTTGTCATTTACAGAACAATTACATTTTTTGGTGCAATTTTGGAAATGTACTTTTCAAAATTATTGTATGTACAGATTTCACGCACCTTTGACTGAAAACAGAACTGCCACTCACTGTATCTGAAAAGCAGATTATATATAGTTATATATAGATAACAAAATACATCTGTATGTCAAGTAGAATGCTTGCATTACATACTCAAAGTTACTATTAACAAAACCATGTTTCCACCCTTGACGCGTCTCAGCACCTGAGCTCCCACGCAGGCAGAGTGGAGGGGGAAGAAGATGAATTCTTTGCACTCAGGATGAATCAAGCATACAGTAATTGTTATTTCTCTTTTTTACTTGTGTCTACATATTGTGCGTTTTTTTAAGGCCATAACCATAGCAGATGTCTATGGAACAAAAGTGAATATTCTCTTTCTCATACTTTTACCAGAGACATTTTGTGTGGGAGCTGATGCAGAGTTGTACATTCATAATGAAGACCCCAAAATGTCGACAGTTGTGATGTGGATAATGAACATGTTAGCATTTGCGGAATGTTGACATGATCACAACTTTCGACATACAAAATGTCAACATTCTGAAGGAACCGGAGAGTTATACTGCACGCACACTATGCGATGCAGCGGATCTGACAGACCTATCGTGCACAGCTGTTGAGATCGGGGTCAACCCATCTGCTGTGCTGAATGGCAGATGAGATGACCCTGCAGCCAGTAGCATACAGCTGAATGCAGCTAATGAATGATATATCACACAGTCGTGCACTATATCATTCAATGTGTATAGACGACCGATGTATATTTCAATCGGTCATCCCACCGTACGCGATCCAGGATCATCTAATGTGTACCCAACTTTAGGCAGTGGAGGGTTTAGGTTAGGGTATGGGAGGGCAGAGTTAGGGTTAAGCACCAAGGGATGGGTTAGGGAAAGGCACTAGAGGGAGAGTTAGGGTTAAGCAATGAGAAGGGTATGGGAGGGGAGGTTAGAATTAGGCACTAGGGGGAGAGTTAGGGGTTAGTGATTTACTCACCACTGGAAGTGACACACAATGTGCTGTAAGTTATCAGGACATTACCGCTGGACAAAGAAGACAGCACTAAAGCCACCTGCCCCTCTGCACCAGATATGTCACTCCTAGCCCACCATTCTAATCATGTTGACATTTCATCAGTATTCAGTAGCAATATGTAAAAGACAATGGTGCTTATTGGGATAAAGCTGCCTAGATGTTTTATGGTGGAACCCAACCACCTATAAGATACAAATATTAAACAATAGTAAAAACACCTTTGGCACTACCAGATAAATTCCTCAGTCAATTTCAATTACTTATGCAGTGCACTGGCATTTCATTGCATTCAAAGTCCAATCTCTGCAGTGGTAATGTCCTTATTAGGAAAATGAACTCCAGAAAGAGCTTTCTTCTTCAAAGGAAATGGATAGTTGCTTGTAGGATTTTTCCAGTAAATGTATATAAAAAGGAATAAGAAAATATATATGGCGCAATACCGTCTTCATAAAAAACTTTAATTTCATCAAAGGTAAAAATATTTTATTTCATAAAAGGTTGATAACAGGATACATTTCTTTGCATAAAAAATGCTTGAGTAAAGTAAAATGCGTACCTTGCTTAGCTCCTGGCAATGATCAAATAATGGAAGGTTCCAGATACCTTCCTTCTTCCCTCCAAGCAGATTGCCAACAGTAGGACATGGTAGGCTTCTTTGGATGCAGGTAAGTAGACCACGGAAACACCACCAACGCGTTTCAAGTTGCTCTCAACTCTTTTCAGCACTTTGACTAGTTTTAATTTTAAGTTATTAGATCTCCTGTATATAAATGTCGGAGTTTTCGGGATCAAGTTGTTTAATACATGAACCTTTTGGACAATATCCCAATGTTTTTTTAATGACTAATTCCATGTTCTTATAATTTTCACCAAAAGTCATAATAAAGGCTAGATCATAACCATCTCTATTGGCCTTCTTCCTTGGTTTGGCTGTTAGTAAATCATTTCTTTCTATTAATGATACTTCCTGCTTTGCCTTCTCCAAGAGATCATTTGCGTTTCCCTGTGAATGGAAGTTTAGAATCATCATACTCTTTGTTGTCAATACAGTTCCTTTTTAGTTTAATAAGCTGACTCTTAGGGATACCCTTTACCCAATTTGGATGGTGTTGGCTTGTTGTACTGATGTATTGTTGTGAATCAGTGGGCTTCACAAAACCTTTTATATTGATATTGTTATTTTCAATAGAGACCGTTATATCTAAAAAGTTCACCCTATTTTTACTAATATCAAAGTTTACTTTTAGGCCAGCATCAGTATTATTAATTATATTACATAAAGTGACTAAAGATTCATCCGAGCCATCCCAGATGAGAATGACATCATCTATTAAATGATACCAGAAGACCAAATTTGCAACACCAGCCACATCACCCCAAACATGGATATTTTCCCAATATGCATGAAGAGGTTGCATAGTTGGTTGCGAATTTGGTCCCCATGGCTGTACCTACCATCACGGCCATGGCAGTGTCAGCATGCAGGGGCCTATGGCTATGTCATTGGACTGCGAATTCCAGAAAAGGTGTGGAAAGCCTATCTTTCACAGGTGAGGCCCTGTTTGGAGATGAACTGGATACGTGGATATCCAAGGCTACGGCGGGTAAGTCTACATACCTTTCTTCTGCAACTCTTCCCAGCTTGGAAGACCTACTCTGCTCCAACTCTGCAGTCCTTTCGGACTGCAAAATGTAAAAATAAAACCAAAGTTCTTCTACAGCCTTCAAAGGCAATAGAGGTAAAGCCAGAAAACAAGCAACTGCAGGTTCACAGGAACAGAACTCAGGTTCTGTTTCCTTAAAGCCTTCAGCATGACGGTGGACCGCACTACCTGGAAGACAGGCAGGTGGGAGCCCGATTAAGAGATTTTAGTCACATATGGGTGTCATCATGCCAGGATCCCTGGGTCAAAGAGCTCATCGCCCAGGGATACAGACTGGAGTTTCAGGAACTTCCACCTCACAGATTCTTCAAATCAGGCTTTACAAGCTTCTCAGGAGGCAAGTATAATTTTACAGGATGCAATTCAAAAACTGGTCATTGTTCCAGTTCCACCTCGGCTACAGAACAAAGGTTGTTATTCCAACCTGTTTGTGGTATCAAAACCGGATGGTTCGGTAAGACCCATTTTAAGCCTCAAGTCACTGAACCCATATTTACGGGTGTTCAAATTCAAGATGGAGTCTCTGAAAGCAGTGATCTCGGGTCTGGAGGAAGGGGAATACTTGGTGTCTCTGGATATCAAGGATGCGTACCTTCATATCCCAATCTGGCCGCCTCATCAGGCTTATCTAAAGTTTGCATTACAGGACTGTCACTACCAGTTCCAGACCATGCCATTTGGCCTCTCCATGGCACTGAGTGTGTTCACCAAGGTAATGGAGAGATGATGTTTCTCCTCTGCAAACAGGGAGTGAACATAATTCCGTACCTGGACGATCTGCTGATAAAAGCACCATCCAGGTAGCGGTTGTTGGACAACATTGCCCTCTCAGCTCGATGACTCCGGGATCATGGGTGGATTCTGAATTTACCAAAATCTTACTTGCAACCAACATGGAGGCTTCCGTTCCTGGGGATAATACTGGATACGGAGGCACAGAAGGTATTCCTTCCATTGGTAAAGGCATTGGTAATCCAGTCGATGGTGCAGGGTGTTCTAAAACCAACCCGGATATCGGTGCATCTATGCATTCGCCTTCTGGGAAGGATAGTAGCCGCTTACAAGGTGCTGCAGTACAGAAGGTTTCACGCAAAGCCCTTCCAGTTGGATCTGTTGGACAAATGGTCCAGATCGCATTTCCACATGCACCAGAGGATACGTCAGACGCCAAAAGAGCCAGGATTTCTCTTCTTTGGTAGCTTCAGACTTCTCACCTGACAGAGGGCCGAAGGTTCGGGATTTAAAATTGGATTCTGCTAACCACAGACGCAAGCCTCAGAGGTTGAGGAGCAGTCACCCAGGGGGAACACTTCCAAGGAAAAAGGTCAAGTTTGGAAACCATTCTTCCAATCAACATTGTGGAACTAAGGGCCATATACAACGCCCTTCTACAGGCATCACATCTTCTTCAAGAACAGGCCATCCTGGTTTAGTCGGACAATGTGACGGCGGTAACGTACATAAACCGACAGGGCAGATTAAAGAGCAGAGCTGCAATGTCAGAGGTAACAAGGATTCTCCTCTGGGCAGAAAGACACATTGTGGCATTGTCCGCAATCTTCATTCCGGGAGTAGACAACTGGGATGCAGACTTCCTCAGCAGACACGACCTCCACCCAGGAGAGTGGGGCCTTCACCCGGAGGTGTTCGGGTGCTTGACATGTCGGTGGGGAATTCCACAGATGGACACGATGGCCTCTCGTCTCAACAAGAAGCTCAGGCAGTATTGTTTCAGGTCGAGAGACCCACAGGCAGTGGCGGTGAACGCTCTGGTGACTCCATGGGTCTATCAGATGGTGTATGTGTTTCCACCACTTCCATTGATCCCAAGAAATCTCAAAAGAATAAAAAGTGAAAAAGTTCAAGCAATTCTTGTCAGGCTCAGGAGTCTTACCTCCACGGGTGCTCCTGCGGGTTACCGTCCTGCTGGTTGGCGCGGCTGCGGCGGCAGGGAGCTGCTGGCGGCGGGTCCTCCTGGACGGATGTGCGGCTGGCAAGGGCCGAGGGTCTGGAGAGCCGAGCATTGCTGCAGAGATCGCTGCGGTAAGGTCCTCTAGTGGTGACACAGTATAGTGTGTCAGAGACCGAAGCTGGCTAAAGCTGTGTGCCAACAGCTAAGTCTCCTGTGCTGGGGGCAGCCATGTTGGAGACCAGAGTATTACCAATGAAGTTCCCAATCTGTGTCCAGCCAATCCTGCTTGTTCTCCCCTTACAAAAGGGGGCTGGCTCAGAGGGAAAGTGCCAGTGCTTCAAGTTACCTCCTTGTGAAAGGTTCTCCAGCTCTGTGCTCCCAGGTTACTTCTGTTTCCCTAGTCCTGGTTGCTCTCATCTATCAGTTACCTAAACGCTGCTGCAGTCCTGCTGTCTAAGTCCATTGCCACTCGTGGAAGCGCTCACGGGGTCCCAGGTCGTAGAGGAGCTCCAGGTGCTAACGGCAGGTTCCCGCAGACGTCTTCATTTCTTCAAAGTCCGAGTTCTTCAGCCTCGGCTTTCAATCACAAACCACAGTCTTCATTTCTTCAAAGTCCAAGTTCTTCAGCCTCGTCTTTTAATCATAAAACACAGTCTTCAGTTCTTCTTTACCGGAGTTCTTCAGCTTCACTCTTCAAGTTATTTAACCATAGACTCTAATTCTTCCAGTTTCTTCTATTTCTCCAATATTCGTGTACAGCCTGATTATTTATTAAAACTACAGTTATCTTCTTATGGAGTCCACCTTTTCTTTACGCCCTCCGGCCAACGTTAACACTTTGTTTGGCTTCCACCCCATGAGGAGGAATTACATTCAGCCGCCTCGTTTACTCTCCTCACAGGTAGCTGTCCCTTCAGCCAAAACTCGGTTGTCGGAACCCCAACTTACGCCGAGCGTGACAATTCTCCTACTGGAAATGCTACTGGAGGTTCCGTGGCCTCTACCTCTTAGAGAGGATCTTCTGCAACAGGGGCCGTTCATCTATCAAGACTTACCGCGACTACGTTTGACGGCATGGAGGTTGAGCATCAAATTCTAGCCCAGAAAGGCAATCCAGACAGGGTAATTCCTACCTTGATCCAAGCCAGAAAAGGGGTAACGTCTGAACATTACCACCGTATTTGGAGAAAATACGTCTCTTGGTGTGAAAACAGGAAATTTCCTGTGGTGGAGTTTCAACTGGGGCGTTTTCTGCTTTTTCTGCAGTCAGGTGTGGATGTGGGCCTACGCCTGGGCTCCATAAAAGTCCAGATTTTGTCCTTATCCATTTTCTTCCAGAAACAATTGGCTTCTCTCCCTGAGGTTGACATTTTTGAAGGGGGTTCTCCACATCCAACCGCCCTTTGTGCCTCCTATGGCACCTTGGGTTCTCAATGTGGTGTTGCAGTTCCTACAATTGAAATGGTTTGATTCTTCATAGGAGGTTGACATTAAGTTTCTTACGTGGAAGACCGCCAGTGTTGGCTTTGGCTTCAGCAAGACGTGTGTCGGAGCTGGGGGCGTTGTCTTGCAAGAGCCCCTATTTGATTTTCGTGAAGATGGAGCTCAACTCAGAACTCATCAGCAATTTCTTCCTAAGGTGGTGTCTGCGTTTCATATCAACCAACCTATTGTGGTTCCAGTGGTTACCGACACCTCTGCTACTGCAAAGTCCTTGGATGTTGTGCGGGCTTTGAAGATATATGTGAAGCGGACAGCTCATCATAGAAAATCAGACTCGCTATTTGTTCTCTATGATCCCAATAAAATTGGGTGTCCTGCTCCAAAGCAGTCTATTGCTTGCTGGATCAGGCTTACTATCCAGCATGCTTATTCTACGGCAGGTTTGCCAGTTCCAAGATCTGTACAGGCCGAGCAGCTACTTGGTCAGGTTCAAACATGTTTGCTAAATTCTACAAATTCGATACTTTGGCCTCTGAGAACCTCCAGTTTGGTCAATCAGTTCTGCAGGAACTCTATTGCCTCTGCTAGATGGGTTTCGGATTTGGGTGCCTTGTCTTGTAGGTCTCCCTATCTGATTTTTCACCGTGACCGGGCGGATCTTAGCACACGTCCCGGATACCTACCTAAGGTGGTGTCTTCTTTAGACCTTGATCAGGAGATTGTGGTTCTGGCCTTTGTCTCTCCTGAATTGTCTTCCAGAGGCTGGTCTTTGGATGTGGTACGGGCTCTCCGTATCTATGTGAAGAGGACACCTCCCTTTACGAAGTCTGATTCTCTCTTTGTACTGTTTGGTTTTCACAAACGTGGCTGGCCTGCTCACAAGCAGACTCTGGCCAGATGGATTAGAATGGTGATTGCACATGCTTATGTACAGGCTGGTCATCCAGTTCCTGCTACTATCAAGGCCCATTCTACGCGGTCTGTTGGACCCTCTTGGGTGGCCCGACGCGGTGCGACCCTTGAACAATTGTGCAAGGCAGCTACGTGGTCCTCAGTGAACACGTTCATAAGGTTCTATGCCTTCGATGCATCCGCCTCCCAGGATGCTTCCTTTGGATGCCGGGTTCTTATGCCCACTACAGTGCGTCCCCTCCCATGAGGAACTGCTTTAGGACACACACGGGGTACACTGGGTTCCCTGTGGAACCCAGTGTACCCCGCTGCAGAAAACGAGATTTATGGTAAGAATTTACCATTGTTAAATCTCTTTCTGCGGAGTACACTGGGTTCCCAGGGCGCCCACCCTGACACACTTAGCTTCTTTGGGTTTGTATGGCATTAGCCGCTGATACCTTCTCCTGTTGTGAGAATGTGGTGTACGTGGCTACTAACGGTTGTCGTCTCTTTTACCTACTACTGCATTGGACTGGTTAACAAAACTGAGCTCCTGTGCACAGAGGCGGGGTTATAGAGGAGGCAGCCCTATGCATCCTGGGAACAGTTAAAGCTTTTAGCCTGTTGGTGCCTCGGATCAAGATCTTACTCTTCACCCCTGATGTTATTCCCTGTGGAATCCAGTGTACCTCGCAGAAAGAGATATAAGTTCTTACCATAAATCTCATTATTAACAGTTTGTTGTATAGTGCAACATATTATGTTGCGCTTTACAATTGGAACAGCTGTAATAGAACAAAACTGGGTAAAAACAGACAGACATAGAGGTAGGAATGCCCTGCTCACAAGCTTTCAATCTATAGGGAAATAGGCATTGATACACAAGGATTGATGCTACCTATTGCATGATGGTTCACCAGATTGCAAAGTTTCTTAATGGGCTGTATGTTATGGTCACCCAGCAATTTTGGCCATTGGTCAGGAGGATGTGAAAGTGAAGGAAAATAAAATGTGAGGTTATGAGTGGACTGTACAGAGGGGATTTAATTAGATAGGGAGGTATTGAAGGTTATGTGGGTGTGTCCGGAATTTGATAAGCTTGCCTGAAGAGGTAAATTATCAGGTAACAATTGAAAGTCTGGAGATTAGAGGTGAGTCTTATTGTGTGTGGGAGGGCATTCCACAGAGTGGGTGCAGCCCAGATAAAATCCTGTAATTTTGAGTGGGAATAAGTAATGCTTGTGGATGAAAGAGGCAGATCTTGTGTAGAGCGGAGAGGTCAGGTAGTGAAATATTTTGAGATGCGTGAAGAGATGTTGGTACAGTTTGGGTAATAGCCTTTTATGCAAGTAAAAGTATTTTATATTGAATATGATACAATACCGGTAACCAATGGAGGGACTGACAGAGTGGATTCGCAGACGATTAATGTCTAGCAAGCAAAATTAGCCTTGCAGCTGCATTCAAAATACTGTCGCGACAAGAGGGGGGAGGAGAGCAAGGTTGAGAACATGAGACCCAGTGTACCCTCGTCGGCTCGCTTTGCTCGCCATCAGGTTACTAAAAGGAAATAGATGGTGACGTGGATTGTGAAACTGTTCTTCCTCTAGTGAGATGGTATTTCACCTTCTCTGAAGAGGATCTAGCCACTACCGGCGGGGGGGTTGATAACGGACTGTGGCCAGCGGGGATACAGTCATTGCGAGGTTCAGGTTGCGGACAGGTGCACTTAATTTGAATGGCGTGGGCGGGATGATTGCACCGAGCCCTCAGGCCACAGCACCCCGGACACCCGCCCTGCTAGCCCGCATCTAAAACTGGTACTGAGTGTTAGATACCATAAAAGAGTTGATTTGTATTGTGTGAATTAGAAGTCATCACTGCGAGTTACAGGGGGGTGGTCTTCAGTTTGCCGGCGGCCAGGCTCCCGACGACCAGCATACTGGCGCCGGAATCCCGACCGCTGGCATACCGACAGATTTTCTCACTCTTGGGGGTCTACGACACCCCTGGAGGGAGAATCGTGCCACCATGTCTGCAGCGTGGCGAGCGCAGCGGGCCTGCAAGGGTCTCATTTGTGCTCACCCAGCTGTCAGTATGCCGGCGGTCGGGATTCCGGCGCCGGTATGCTTGCCACCGGGAGCCCGACCGCCAGCATAACATACTACACCCTTACAGGGGAATGTTCAGGGATAACGTGGAGATTTGAATATGCTACTAATCCTGACCAATGTGTTTAATACTTAATGCTGTCACTAAGACATTTCAATCTTTATAACACAGTGAGACAGTATAAGATATGTGTGACAAAACTGCAGCGAGCGTTCAAATGCAGACTGCATGAATGTTGTGATCTGTTTCTATCTCTCTATCTTGTGGCAGCACCACCTTGTCTCACCTAAGCCCTATGCACCCAGACAGAGCTTTGAAGTTGTTGTTAGCTACATTGACCTACATCACTCTGTGCATATGCCTTAAATGCCTTTTCTTCATGGTTGAGTTAACTGTAAACCAGACAGGCAGTCTACCTGAACACAATTACTGGACATAGAGGAATATTACATAAGCTCCTCTTTATCCTCATACACTGTTTCCAAGATTCTTGTTTTTCATTGTTTAGTTGGTATACTTTAAAACAATTTGCTTTAAAATTAAAAAGAAAGATTAAAAAAAAGAAAGGAATACTTAGTATTAAGTATATGTACACTTTTTCTTTATTATAATCAGTTGTATTTGTGGTGTTAAGACAAAGGAAACATAGGCACACTAATGTAGAAAAATGTTTTGCAGGTTTAGCAGGAGGCTTTAGGGTTCCTTAACATAACAGGATAAGGGTGTATGAGGAAGATGAGAAATTGCAAGCATGCAGCAATTAGGTATGGAGGATAGTCTGCATGTGCAGCAACTTAAACAGCAAGTAAATGACTGTATATTACTGAGCTGCATAAATTACAGTACATGAGTAGCTAGAATGTTTATGACAGGGGTATTCAACATGCAGCCCGCCATCTGCCATGGAACTACCCAGAAAGCTCTGGCACAGTTTTGCTATTAGGGTATGCTAAAACTGTGGCAGGGTCTCCAACACTCCTGTGAAGCCCCACCCCCAGGCTCTCATTGGCACACCGCCTACTGAATTCTAAAGCAGGGGTAACCATCAATGTATGAAAGCATTGATGGTTTCCTTGCAGATAGATTGACACCATCGAGGTTACCAATCAATGGTACGATTGATGGTGACCATCAGTGGGTAACCCACCAATAGCCATCCCTAATTTGAAGTGAATCTAGTGACTTTCCTGTCCCGCCCTCCTCTCTTCTGTCCCCCCCCCCCCCTGCTCTGTCACACTCCATCCCAGCCCACGACTCCCACTTACCCTGTTCCCGGTAGCCACTCCTCCTCTCCTAGGTCTGTCCCATCTCTTTTGCAGTGGAAACCGTTGGGGCACGCGCCCAGAGGTGTAGTAAGGTGTCATGGTGCCTGGAGCAAGGTTTGTTTCGGTGGCCCCCTCACCTGTACTGAATTGTGTGCGTGGCCACCAGGGCTGGTTTTAGACCTTGTGGCATCCACGGCGAAAGTTTCCTTTGGCGCCCCCTCACACTCACAAACCCATAAGTCAAACATAGTGCACGCCAAAGGCGCACGGCAAAAAATAGGAGGGTGGCTTCATAGGGAAGCGGCGTGGCCACAGTTATGCCCCCTGTAGTTATAGACCCAGTAGTTGTTCCCCCTGTAGATTTGCCCCCAGTAGTTGTGCCCCCTGTAGATTTGCCCCCTGTAACTGTGCCCCCCCATAGATTTGCCCCCAGTAGCTATGCCCAGAGTAATTGTGCAATGCTGCATCTCAGAAAGGGAACCGAACCACCATGATGTGAATTATGCCCTCATTTCCAATTTCACTCAGAAGTAGGTGTGTATGTGGGAGGGTGACCACTCCATCAGTCTCCTGAATGATTGGGGAAGGTAGGCAAATATGGTGTAAATATAACTAAATATGTTCACTATGTCTCTCTCCCTCAGTGATGATGTAGGGTTTTCTCCTTAATGATGTGTGGGGTGCCTTAGCTGTTCTGTAATGGAGTGGGAGGCAGTACTTCACCTCAAGTGGAATGGGTATTATATCTTCTTGGTCCATATCTGCCAAGTTTCCATTTTTTATTGGTCCTTTAAAATGAAAACAGTGATCCTGATTTAGAGTAGTACTCCGCGCGCATATCAGCGATGCTAGCAGGAGGTGTCTTTTATTCCACAGACGCCTCCTGCGGCATTAGCATGTTTTCGCACCGCTATTGCATCCATCTCTGTATCCCCCCATTCATATTTGCCATTTCTTCATAAATAAGCAGCATTCTTCCTGACTCCCTGAACAGTCTAGAAATCTCCCTAATTGCACCTTACTCCCATTATGTAGCTATTACATACATGGAGAAATAAGAAATCAGAGCTATACTGTATACATTGAAATGGGATCACCACTGACATTTCCCTGCATTGGTTATAAAGGCACAATGATCCCTGCATACATTTTCAAATAAGGTTTCTCATAACCATTTATATAGAACCACATGTGAGTAGAAAACAATACATGAACATGCCTGAAATGTATCAGCTTCTTTTCATCAACAGAGAGACAGGTGAGGCAGAGCCTTTCCTGTCATACTAACATTTGTGCCAGAGTTTTGACTGTATATAGTATATGAAAAATACAAAGAATATGTTAGAAATATCTTCTTTGTATTATTTTAATCATGTTCATAGTCAACTTTGGAGTAAAATGTCTATGGCAGGAGAGGCAGTGCCTCCCCTACCTACCCTGACCGTACATCTCTGATCAAAGTGCACCAAATTTCCCGGAGTTTATACTGCTGCACCTGTGTATAGTGCCCACATGAATCCTTTGGCTTATATATTGTGTGTAAATCTGGCTCTGATTCTAGCCAACGCCTGCTGAGCGATTTACCTCATTACACGTACCTGGTACCCAGTCTATCATCGCTGCCGCCGTGACTTGGCATGCGGCAAGTGCATACACACTTGCTGACGCCGGGTCCAACTTGGAGGGGGGGGGAGCCATGTGACATGCTGCATTCTGCAGCATGTCATTGCTAGCGACATCTCCTTTGGCCCTGCTGCAGGGCAGATGGTGGATGTCGCTAGCGACCTGTGGGAGTGTGTATATCATGGGTACAGGGGCAGATCCAGGAGAAAATGAAAGGGGGGGGGGGGGGCACCATGATATCGGAACGGTAAGTTATATTTACATGCACCTAAGGCACGCGTGCTCCCATATAAGGGGTGTGGTATCACAGGGGGCGTGGCCTCACATAATACGTCATCAGGTAATGATTGGCTAAAGGAGCGCATCCTGGTTTATTGCCAATGTTTCACCCTGTTGAAAATGCTGATTGGGCCTTTGAAATGTTGGTCATCTGTTCCATTAGTTATGGGAGCCTGGAATGCACCCCAGCACAATATAATTATTAAAGTTTTTAGTTGGTGGTGGCAGGTGCAGCATACCTTGTTTTGGGCACTGCACTGAGACTCAGACTGCAGGACACGAACTGCCCATCTTTAATTAGCAGAAGCAGCCAGCTGGATCTTCAACAAGCAGCATAAGACATCTGCAGGACAGCCCTGTCACAATCACACGGGCCGCCTTCTCAAAGCTGAGGCTGAGTGTGACTGCACCTAGCATGGTGGTAAAGGAAGTGGAGGAGGAAGTGCTGGGAAACTGTGCAGTGTAGTGAGGACTAATGAAGCCTTCTGCACCGTCATAAGTAACAGTCTTACTCGATGCTGGCAATTGAACCCTGCGCCTGGGCTGGACTCTGGCCAGCTGGCAGTGGGGGAGGTAGGTTGCGGTGTGAGCAGGGGGAGGCTGGAGCTGCAGCTCCAGCCTCCCCATCGGTTACCACCAGGGCTGTTTCTGGCCAATTTGGCTCCCAGTGCGAGATTTAAAAATGCGCCCCCCCATGACATAAAAAATGTGCCCCCCCCAACACACACCTAGATAAAAAAAAACCTTGTGCGCGCTCCCGGCAAGGGGGCGTGACCTCACCTAAATGGGTGTGGCCTCATTTAAATGAGCATGGCCTCGTCTGAAAAGACTACCTCACAATCCAGTTTTTGACCCTGCTCCAACAGATCACGACCACCACAGGAAAAAAAAATTCTACCATATTAAGCCCCACACAGTAATGCCCCCTGCACCATATTATGCCACACACCGCAATGCCCTTGATACATTAAATCCCCACACTACGGCAGGCAAGAGTCCCCATTTCACACATTACGGCAGGTGTCCCCATTTTACACATTGAGAGAGAGAGAATACTTACAGAGGCGATTACCGCTCTTCGGCCCGCCTCACCTGTCGCTCCTCGCGCCGGCCTTTCCCTCTTCCTAACTTGGATCCCCCTCTGTACTCCGCTCGGGGGGGGGGGGGAGTTTCGCGGAGTGACTGGGTTGCGTCGTTACGTAATGACGCAACCGCGTCATTCTGTGAAACTCCGCCCCCGAGCGGGTTACTCAGAGAGAAGTAAGAGGGGGAAGCAGGGAGCCACAGTTAGTGCCGCGGCGGTTGCACTGCTCGCCTGCCCCAAGAAACGGCCCTGGTTACCACACAGACTTGCTGTTAGAGCCGCGGCGGGTCCTAGTGCTTTTTTATCAAATCTGACTGATAGAAATAGCAGTAGCTGCTGCTGTTCTCCTTTTGAAAAAAAAAGAAGTCCGAAACAACAGGGGGGGCACGGGCCCGAGTGCCCGCCCCCCCTGGATCCGCCTAAGCATGGGTATACACTAAATGATGTACCCGTTATGACGTTTAGGCAGAGCAGTGCACGTCCACTATAACACCGCGCTCATAGATGTTGCTTTCGCAATCTCTCTTAAACGCTTTTCAATAGTAGGCAAGTATGTTCCTATGGTCCATATACTGAAGTGTAGGTATTATACAACATATATAAACATTACGTTTGGGCTTCTCTTTTTAATGTTGAGTTCTAAATTTCCATAGGTAAACTAAGGTTTTAACGTGTAACATTATTTTCTTGTCAGACTAGAAGAAAACTGGGAAAATACAGTGTTCCACCTCAGCCATGTCATCAGAATCAGAATCAGGTTTATTGGCCAGGTATACTTGCGTATACTAGGAATTTGTCTTCGGTTTGCTTTACAACAGCCAAGTAGGTAACAGATAAGCAGGTGGGGGGGTAAGCAAAGTCACACAGATAGGTATACGGTAGGAACACAAGTGAGTTACATGTACGTCTAGTCAGTCAATGTTCACGAGTTCAGCAGGCGGACCGCTTGGGGAAAGAAACTTTTGAGGCTTCTGGTGGACCTGGCGGGGACGGCCCTGTAACGCCTGCCTGAAGGAAGCAAGTTAAACATGCTGTGGCCGGGGTGTAGCTGGTCTTTTACTATCTTCATTGACCACTTTTTAGCTCTAGACAAGTACAGGTCCTGGACTGAGGGAAGGTCGGCCCCGATGATCTTTGACCACCTTTTGGAGCCTGCATCTGTCCCTCGCGCTGGCGGAGCTGTACCATACGAGTATTGAGGAGCACAGTACCGACTCCACAATCGCGGAGTAGAAGAGGAGCAGAAGCTTTTGTGGGATGTTGAACTTCCTTAGTTGCCTGAGAAAGAACAACCTCTGCTGCGCTTTCCGAACAGTGGTGTCAGCGTTGGACCCCCATTTAAGGTCCCGGGAGAATTGTAGTCCCTAGAAACTTGAAGGAGTCCACTAGCGATACCACACTGTTGGCAATCGTTAGCGGAGGTGCACTAGATGACTTCTTCCTGAAGTCCACTATCATCTCGACAGTTTTGAGGGGGTTGAGCTCGAGGTTGTTGTGGATGCACCACTGGGCCAGCCGGTCTACTTCCCGTCTATAGGCCGATTCGTCCCCATCCTTGATGAGGCCGATGACGGTGGTGTCATCGGCGAATTTGATGATCCTTACTGATTGCGCCTCTGAGGTACAGTCATTTGTGTACAGGGAGAAGAGCAGGGGTGAGAGGACACAACCCTGAGGGGCCCCTATACTAATGGACCACGCTTGAGAGGTGAATTCCCCCGCTTTCACCACCTGTGTCCTTTCTGTCAGGAAGTCTATTATCCAGGAACAGGTAGCTTCTGGGACCCCTAGGCGAAGTAATTTGGGGTGGAGGATGCTGGGGACGATTGTATTGAAGGCCGAGCTGAAATCGACAAACAGGACCCTCGCGTAGGTACCGGGAATGTCTAGGTGCTGTAGAATGTAGTGCAGGCCCAGGTTGACTGCATCCTCGACACACCGATTTGAGCGATAGGCGAACTGCAGGGGGTCCAGTTGGGGGCCAGTCACAGTTTTCAGGTGATTCAAAACCAGACGCTCAAACGTTTTCATGACCACAGACGTCAGTGCTATCGGCCTGTAGTCGTTCAGGTTCGTGATAGTGGGTTTCTTGGGGATCGGGACTATAGTAGACCTTTTGAGGCAGGAAGGGACTTTCTGTAGCTCCAGCGATTTATTGAAGATCTTGGTGAATATGGGGGCGAGCTGACCCGCACATGCTCTTAGGGCAGATGGTGACACTCCGTCAGGACCTGGAGCTTTCCTGGTTTTGGCCCTTTTGAACAATGCCTCCACCTCTTCTTGGGTGACTTGCAGTGCCTGGGGTTGGCCGTCGGTGTTTGGGGCATCGTAGAGGTGATTGTTTGGGTTGCAGGGGACTTCTTTTGCGAACCTGCAATAAAAGTGGTTCAGTTCATCTGCAAGGTCTTGGTGCATGGCGGTGGACTTTGATGTTTTCCTATAGTTGGTTATGGATTGCATTCCTTTCCATACAGATACGGGGTCATTGGTGGAGAGATCGTTTGTCAGCTTGTCCGAGAACCGCTTTTTTGCTAGCCTGATTCCTTTAGTCAGAGAGTTGCACGCGGGATAGACCGGAAGGCAGACTTGAGGGTAGTATAGCAGTGATCAAGGGTGCGCCCTTCTCTAGTGGGACACGTGACTTGTTGTTTGTACTTAGGTAGCTCCTTGCTCAGGTTAGTTCTGTTGAAGTCACCCAGTACTATAAGCAGAGAGTCTGGGTGTTTTTGTTCTATGTCGGATATACATACGGCCAGGTGGTGCAGGGCTTCGTTCGCGCAGGCGAGGGGGGGGATGTACACTCCCACAAGGACAATTGAGGCAAATTCCCGGGGGGAATAGAAGAGGTTGCAGTTGATACTCAGCATCTCCAGGTGAGGGCTGCATGATTTGCCTATGATCGTGACATTGGTGCACCATCCGTCGTTGATGTAGAAGCAGATGCCACCACCCTTCGTTTTTCCTGAGAGAACCTTGGAGCGATCGGCCCTGAAGAGACTGAAGCCCGGCAGAGACATCGGGTTGTCCGCAATATGGTCGTCCAGCCACGTCTCCGTAAAGCAGAGGACGGATGACCCTGTAATGCCTGACCTTGCACTGCCCAGAAGGAGGGACAATTCATCGAACTTGTTTGCCAGTGAGCGCACATTCGAAAGCAGGATCGCGGGAAGTGCAGACCGGTGCCCTCGCCGCCGCCACCTCACTAGGGCGCCTGCGCGACAGCCTCTCCTCTGAGTCCCGGTCCTTCTACTAGGGCCGACATGAGGGCCTCCATCATTCTCTTTCCAGGGCCGGTGATCCATTCGCCAGTCGCCACCTGGGCTGCAGGGGGGCGCGGCCGCTCGGTCATTCACTTCGGTCTCCACAACGTCTGCATCCTTGCCACACAGGGCAGCAAGGGCAGCGAGGGCTGCAAGGGCCGCTGATCCGCCCGCCGACGGGCCTGAACGTGTGGTAAGCACCTCGGGAGCGCTCCAACTTAGGAGGGCTTCCCTGCTGTATTTGGTCACCGGTGGGGTAGACAAGGGCAAGGGAAAACAAGGGGAAACAGGTATTTTGGCTGAGCTGCGTAGCTCCGAGGCAGCCATCTGCGGCGCCATCTTAGACTGTAATCGCTATAATCGTTGTTGCTGGAACCTATTGCTGCTCCTTAATACAATGGGTATATTTGAAACAAGTGATACTGTAAATAAAATAACTGCTTTTTCTGTTGCTGATTTAGTCAAAACTAAAAGCAGCCTTGTGGTGAGGTGTTAGATTCCAATTCCTGTTGTGTAGGTGTGAAAGATCTCAGTGTGAGAGGCCTTTGAAGTAAATTTCTTGTGGGGGTAGTGATAACATGTGTCCTTTGGAATGGCTCTTGCAAATTGAAGTGAGCAGTGACCCTTCAGTGATTCAGAGCCTGAATATACTGTATATTAGTTCATTAATGCAAGAAGTCCGTTATTTTTTGCTCAGAGAACAGAGGTGAATGATGTCTGAGTGAGGGGCTGGATGGAGCCAAATATACAGTAGGTTGTAGTTCACAGTACCTTGTCTGGGATGTCCAATACAGAGCTCAGTAGATTCCAAACTGAAGGACTTCTAAGTGGAGAGTTGCATAGGTTTCAATCTAGTGTGTATCTCAGCGCAGGAATGCAATCCGTTGGTTTTGATCAGATGTCCGCGTAGAGTAGTACAAGTTAAAGGTAAGTCCTTGGATATTTACGATGATTTATAGGTCAGTTGTGGTGAATTTCAGCTGTTTTATGGAGATGATCAGCAGCATGCAAAAGGTGATGCAGCCATCTTGGTGTTACAGAGCAGCCATAAATCTGTTACAGAGCAGTCATAAGTCAAGTCAGTCCTTATGTATGGCAATGTAGCTTACACGTATTATGGTGATGTAACAGACTTTATTGTGTTATTCTGCCATGTGTCATTTATGAATGTGAAAACATTCTCTATAAAAGAAAACTAATGGCCCTGTAATACCATAAGAGTGTGCCTTTGGTAATAGAAGCTTTGCAAAACGTATCAATCAAGAGGAACATCTGTGCTTTATGTCATCCGTTTCCTGCCACTCTCATCTGTACAGAACTGCTAGAACGGACCATTGCTTACAGAAGTCGCTTATAAGTTTGTAACCTTTCTGATAATTAATGTGCTCTGTATAAGAAGCAGATACACAGATAGAGTGGTGAATGGTGCATCATAGCTATGAATCAAAACATCTGAAACAATAATAAAATAAATTCTCATCTCCCTAAACTAACCAAACTGCAGGATCACTATGGCAAAGATTCCTGCACCCAGTGTGGCTGGGACTGTTGCCCAGGAGCCCCCACACATCGCTACATTAACAGTGTGAGGGTACTGTGGCATAATGGGAGCTGGGTGTGTTCAACACATTGCAGTGCTAGGAGTATACCCGCTTTACAGTGGGGCTGATTCTGAGTTAGACACTTTTGTCACAGTGGAGTCTGTGTTTGTGCTAATGCTACAGACAATCGTCTAAACACTGAGACGTCTACTTACAATGTCTTGAGTTCATACATTTCCCGTCTTGGAGCGTCTAGATGTACCATGGACACTGCATCAGCCCTATGACAGGTGCAGTTTCTGGCCTCCTATGTGAGTGTCTTTCATCATAGCCACGTTCAGTGACACACCTATGACTCATGCATTGGTTTAGCCTGTACTGCATCACTGCGCAATAACAATCTAGATGCATGTACTGTGTGACTCGTGCGTGCACAGACTTACAACATTGGCCAACTGCATACAGCATAGGCAATGGGTCCAGCTCTGTATCAGGCCCAGTGTGTCAAGAGGAGGTTGGGTGTCACAGGATTAGGAGAGGAGTGCAATCTACAGCTGGAATGATGTGTCACATAGTGCATAGAGGAGTTAATGCTGCAGCTGGAATTGTGTCACTTAGTGTGCAGAGGAGTATTTATTATTATTATTATTATTATTATTATTATTATTATCCTTTATTTATATGGCTCCACAACGGTTCCTCAGTGCCCAATTACAGAGTACATATGCACATAATCAAAACAGGAAAACAGTGACTTACAGTTGAAGACAATATAGGTCAAGAACAGGGTAACTAAGCATAACTACACCAGTAAACAACATAGAGATAAGTTTTAAGGTGGGCAAAAAACTGCAAGATTTGGGCAGTTGAGGATTATTAAAGTAAGAATAGGATAAGCACATGAGGAAAGAGGGCCCTACTCGTGAGAGCTTACACTCTAAAGGGGAGGGGCAGACAGTCAGGGATGACACAGATGGGGTAGACCAAGCATGGGGCAGAGGGTTAGGAGGAGATTTGGCTGGGTTTGGTAAAGAAGTGGGTCTTAAGAGCCCATTTGAAGTTCTGTAGGGAGGTGGAGAGTCTGAGGGGGAGAGGTAAAGAATTCCAGAGGAAGGGAGCAGCATGTTGAAAATCTTGGAGATAGGAGTGGGAGGTAGTAATCAGAAGACAGGAGAGTCGGCGTGCATTAGCAGAACGAAGAGGACGGGTGGGAGAGTAAAGAAAGATAAGGTCAGATATGTAAATAGGAGAGGAGTGGGTGAGGGCTTTGTAAGTGAGTGTGAGAAGTTTGAATTGGATTCTGAAAGGGAAGGGAAGCCAGTGAAGGGCTTGTAGGAGAGGGGAGGTGGATGAAGTGCGTTTGGTGAGGAAGATGAGCCAGGCTGCAGCATTGAGTATAGATTGGAGTGGAGAGAGGTAATTGTCAGGGAGGCCAGTTAGGAGGAGATTACAATAATCCAGTCAAGGATTACGCGAAGACAGCGTACTTGGGGGCTAGAGGAATATATGCTGCAGCTGGAATTGTGTCACATAGTGTGCAGAGGAGTGCATGCTGCAGCTGAATTATGTGTCACACAGTGTGCAAAAGAGAACATGCAGCAGCTGGAATTAAGTGTCACACAGTGTGCAAAGGTGTCCATGCTGCAGCTGGAATTATGTGTCACATAGTGTGCACAGGAGTACATGCTGCAGCTGGAATGTTCTGTTGCATAGTTCATGCTGCAGCCGGAATGATGTGAAACATGGTGTGGAGAGGAGTGCATGCTGCAGCTGGACTGGAATGATGTGTCACATAGTGTGGAGAGCAGCTGGAATGATGTGTCACATAGTGTGGAGAGCAGCTGGAATGATGTGTTACAGAGCGGTGAGAGGAGTGCATGCTGCAGCTGGGATAATGTGTCACATAGTGTGTAGAGCAGCTGGAATGATATGTTACATATAGATGGGTCCTCCGTTATCTTGGCTCTTTCTGCGCCTAGATGGAGGTTAAGTCACGCCTAGGCGATAGCTTAGGTTGCTGAGTTTAATCACAGACAGGTGCGTTGTGGTGCGACTAGATACTCAGCATGCAATACACATCTCCACCACTGGGTGGCTAATGCTCCACTAATCCAGTTCTTTAGATCGAATAGCGGCGGATTGATCTACAAGCTCTGGCAAATGGTCAGTGACGACTGCAATGTTAATATACAGTCCTGTACTGCGTAGTGTACACACAGATGGGGACCAATGGTCAGACGGAGAGAGTTAAAAATAAATAAATAAATAGTTTATACAGATATAAACGAACATGTTAAAACACTTGTGTATGCAGACGCAACTAAAGATTGTGTATGCAGACACAACTAATGTGTGAAAGGAATAATGTAGATCATTGACTTTAAAGTATGTACAGTGCATTAAATAACGTGCTTTTGAAATATGAGCGTCCGAGTCCCCTAAGGCATAAACCAACACCAAGGGGAAGGAATCGCTCTTTGTAGTACTTTTACACATGAACTTGTGAATCTTGCATGCAGTGTTGTGGGCTAGCGATGAAGGCTCCCACCTGGCACACTGAGAGTCCCGGGTTAGATTCCCAAAGTGCCGATTTTTTTTTTTTTGTGTGTGTTCCTGTGACATTCACTTTATTATTATTTTTTCTGTGTAATCCATTGTAAAACATTCAATGGAAGGGTGCACAGAGGTTTCACACAAATTGGGGTAAATCTGCAGGAGCGACTCATTCGCTATCTAAAATACACAGCGGTAATGAGCACCTGTAGACATACCAGTAAATATAAATTAGTGTATTCTGATGCAACTAACTGTTCGAGCAACACAGTACTGTAGATCTTCAGTGTTAGAGAATCTGTGTTGTGAGAATCTGTGTTGTACTTAATGAGAAGGGATCACTGCTACTGTACCATTTACACATCTACAGTATCAATGCGACTGCAGTTCTCTTTGTGATTTTCATACAAAGTATACTGTTGCACATGTCTTGTAGCCTGACCTGTCTACTGCATAAACTGTGCAGGCTCCCAGGGGAGAAGGGCAATGGGGGTAGGGGGAGGCAGTGGAAAATATTGTGCTTTTGAAATACAGTATGAGCGTCAGAGTCCCCTAAGGCATAAACCAACACCAATGGGAAGGAATCACTCTTTGCAGTGCTTTTACACAAGAACTTGTGAATCTTCCGTGCAGTGTCATGGGCTAGCGATAAAGACTCGTGCCTGCCACGCTGAGAGTCCCAGGTTCAACTCCAAAAGTGCCGATCTTTTTTTTTAATTTTGTGGGTGTTCCCTTGACATTCACTTTATTATTATTATTATTATTTTCTGTGTAATCCATTGTAAAACATTCAATGGAAGGGTACACACAGGTTTCACACATATCGGGGTAAATCTGCAGAAGCGACTTATTCGCTATCTAAAATACACAGCGGTAATGAGCAACTGTAGAGATACCAGTAAATATAAATTATTGTATTCTGACATAACTAACTGTTTGAGCAACACAGTACTGTAGATCGTCGGCGTTAGATAATCTGTGTTGTGAGAATCTGTGTTGTACGGTACAAGCTGTTCGTGCTAATTAGTACACTAATAGAACATACTGTACAGAGATACGAAGGATGGTGATTTGGCATCCAGGAACTTAGGGGGAGCTTTTATCTCTCTCCGTTATACTTAGAAGATTACAATGGAGAGAGATAAATGCTCCTCCCCAAGTTCCTGGATGCCAAATCACCGCTGTGTATTTTAGATAGCGAATGAGTTGCTCCTGCAGATTTACCCCGATTTGTGTGAAACCTCTGTGCACTCTTCCATTGAATGTTTTACAATGGATTACACAGAAAAAAAATAATAATAAAGTGAATGTCACGGGAACACAAAAAAAAATGATTGATTGACACTTTGGGAATCAAACCCAGGACTCTCAGCATGGCAGGTGGGAGCCTTCATCACTAGCCTACAATACTGCATGGAAGTTTCACAAGTTCATGTGTAAAAGTACTTCAAAGAGTGATTCCTTCCCATTGGTGTTCGTTTATGCTGTTAGGGGACTCGGACACTCATTTAGTGCACTGTACATACTGTAAAGTCAATGAGCTACATTATTCTACATTTCACACATTAGTTGCGTCTGCATACACAAGTGATTTAACATGTTAATTTTTGTCTGTATAAACTATACACACAGTGATTTGGCATCCGGGAACTTAGGGATGAGCTTTTATATCTCCCCATTATACTTAATACTACGGTATTTGGACGCTCACATATCCCTAACATCAATAGACCATACTGTATCTGTAAAACATTAATTTACATCTGTACATGCTGAACTATTTGCATCTGTACTGTATATACGGTTATATAATGTATGACATACAGTAGCATAATGAGACGCACCAGTAAAGTAGTTCTTACACTGTAGTTCAGTACTGTATTTTAATGGAGACCACATGAGCATTGGTGATTTTAAAAAGCGACATCTGGTGGATGATCTTAGGTATTACACTCAAAGGTAACGCCAAACGCTCTGTGTGCCTCCCTTCGACTAGGCACGTCTCTTTGTGCCCAGGCATGCTGCGTATGCCTGATCATGACTAACGCCTCAGTCAGCAAACATAACGGAGGACCCATCTGTAGTGTGTAGAGCAGCTGGAATGATGTGTCAGAGAGCGGTGAGAGGAGTGCATGCTGCAGCTGGGATAATGTGTCACATAGTGTGTAGAGCAGCTGGAATGATGTGTGTCACAGTTCATATTTCATGAGTACGAGACTTGAGTAGGGAGGCCCATGTCCTATGTACTGCCCAGCCCAGTGTATCAGATAATTGGGTTCACACTGGTGAGTAGTTGAAGTGTATCGAGGACACAGGAGCCTATCTGTTTAGTATTCTGTATACACCTAAGTGCTTACTGTTCTCATTTAAAAATACATGGAGTTCTACTTTTATGTGGAGGTGCTGTGTTATCTTTAGACTGATGTATAAATATTTTACCAGTGCATAGTACGTTCTATGCCATAGTGAGCAATTTACTTTATCAACCTCTAGTGCATCTGCATACAGCAGAGCTCTTGCTTCAGACGAAACCAACAGAGTTCTATCATTCTAGACATCATTGTATATATTATATTTATGTGTAAATTAATGCATTTTTATATACATTTTTTTCTGCAAATACTCTGTGTATACAAGAAAACCACTTGTTACTGAAATATACACCCTTACCCTGGATGTAAAACTGACAGTGAACCCTATTCAGTAAGAATCACAAATCCTACTTTGTACCTGTAGCAGAATTTGCAATCATTTGCCTCACATGCTGGGGGCCGCCCATCGCAGGGCAAGGCCGCCCAGCATACTAACCACGACCCCCCCATTTGCGACCCACACTAATTGCGATCGCACCGCAATTAGTGTGCAGACGCATAAATTAGGGAAGCTTCCTGCCTGCGACGTCAGGAATGCTGCCGCCATCTTTTAGATTGGAGTGGATGCGTGTGACATCACGCAGCCGCCCCAATCACACCAACGCCACGCTCCCCGTTCACACAGTCTCCGCAACGCTTCATCTCCACCTTGGAAACGGAGCGTTGCTGCCCCCTCCCGCCCCGTGAATGCCTCTGCCTGTCAGTCAGGCAGAGGCATTCGCATTTACTGCGGGCTCATGTGCAGGATGAGCCCTGTGCATGCGCCTGCCTGGTGAACGCAGAAATTCCGTTGGATCGCGATTTGCAATCCAACCTGAATGAGAGCCGCTATTCGTTATGCCCATAGTTCATCTGCTGAATAATCTTTAATGTTTGCTTTTTCAAAATTTTATTCAGAAAACTTCTGCACAATCCACTCGGCACGGTAGCAAAGGGTGAGACCAGACACTAGTGGAACCCCGTGCAGAAACTGTTTTTTGGGGGTATGGCTGCTGCATTTGGGGCATTAGTGCTTCATTATGGTGTGCATGCTGGGAAATCTAGAGAAGGATGCCTGTACTGAGGGGCATGTTAAGCACTACTTTTATGTTATCAAACCCTCCTCTCATCATCATGTCTGCTTAACCTTCTTCACATATTAAGTCTCACTCAATCTCTCCCCATAATCCTCATCACTCCAAATCCCTCACCTCACTTGTCTATAACCATTTTATGCCCCACAGTAGTGCCCTGGGTTGGGTATGAAATCCCCAGCAGTTAGTATCCTGATGGTCAGGATGCTGACAGTCAAAATCCCAACAGATACCAGTAAGTACTTAGACCCAGTGGCGTCAAGAGCTGTGTGCGGGGGGTGCGGCCCGCCCCCATGTGTCAGCCTTGGAAGGGGAGACACCAACGTGCCAGCTGTTCTGCAGTGACAGGAGCCGGGTGCTGCAGTGTGATATTCTCTTGCAGCACTCGGCTCCTGTCATAGATGAAGAGCCGGCCCAGCAGCACTGCACACAGCCGACAGCCCAGTCTCCTGGGACAGACAGCCATGCAGGACACCCCTATCCCCCCTCCCCCCAAGGTGATGTGACATGGATCTCTGTGAGGCCACACCCCATTTTATTCAGTAAAGATGAGTGTGCACCGGGTGTCACCACACGCGGTGACGTCTCTGTTTATACCCTAGCCAACCCATTCTGCTGCCTAACCCTAAAAGACAACCCCCTACCCCGCAGCCTAACCCTATCCTCCCCCACCCTGCAGCCTAACCCTCCCGCTAGTGCCCTACCCTAACCCCTGTACTTACAGTATTATGTCATTATTCTCACTGTCCGCATCTTGAGAGCATTCTTAGTGCCCCCAATCTTATTACTCCAAATAGAACTGAATGGGGTATTTTATACTGTATATGTACAACTTACTGCACCACCGCGAATTCTCCAGGGACAGAAATAATTATGGCATAAATTTGAAGGGGAGGACACCAATGCCCTGCCTTAACTTGTGACACTCTCATTGGCTCTGCTTTCTCATAACAATGCCAGCGGCACTGGAAATTGTTGAAAAGCACGGAGACAGAGTCTAACATCAAGGTCCACCAAGGTCCACCCCCCTCCACGATAATTGCCTCTGCCACCCAGTAAACACAGAGACTCCTGGGGGAATTTGTGAGTTATTATTATCACCATTCTTGTTTTGAGTGTTGGAAGGGGATTTCCCATATAGTTTGGTGGATTATTTTTTTAAATGTTTCTATCTGTCTACATTATCTTACTATCCTAGGTTTAATCATGTAATACTTTTTATTTTATTTTATAACCAGCGCATACTTTAGAAGAGCCGCTTCTCTGTTTAACCCAGGCATGACATTATGCCATTATGTTAATAAGATAGAAGTGAGAGGAGTTTGATTTCTCTCAAACAGATAGCAGATGCGGTCCTCTAGCCTGACCTCCCAAATATCTGCAGTGAAATGAATGGCAGGCAGGATACAATGAAATTCATCTTGATAGAAATAGTGGAAACAACCTTGAAGAAAGGGTACTAAAAATAAATCTCATCTGCTATTTAACATGCATGGCCCAGTAATGAAATCTCTATCAGTCTCACAATGCTGATCTCGATCACCCTGGTGTTAAAATAATCGTGTCTCCCTGTCAGGCCTCGCTTTCTGCGAGCAGAGGCAAGCTGTCAGTCACTTATTGGCTCAATCTGTTTTATTATACTCTGTTGTTTTGCAAACATCTCCTTTCATAATTTTTATTTCTAATATGCATTCACTGATTCCTATAATAGTCGAGAAAATTTTCTTTTTTTACTGTCTACGTCTGGAGAAGTTTTAGTAGTTTATTGTTAAAGTATGACCATTGCGAATTTGTAAATAATAAAATTGGGACAATCCTGTATTATTCTGGGAGATGTCAAAAGTAATAACGCATCGTATTATACCTAACCAGGAATAATTAATGAAAACAGTTTTCACACACTCCATTGCTGATTTTAGGGAGAATATGAAACGTATCGAACGTAGACCAACAGGAGTAACTATCTAAAACATTATTATAAATGTTCATATTTAAAAGACACCCCAAATAAAACCAATGTCACGAAAATCAAATAATATATAACAGTGCAACAAAAAAGAAAGTGTATAACTACAATTAAAGACCCATTAACGGAACGTTTATGCACAATTCAAAAAGAAATAAATGACCGGTCTGTTCCTACTGACTTTACTTGGAGCATTTCTCTTCTGGGGAATCCTATAACGTTGGCAAAACTGGCATAAGGCAGTAGTTTTCTCCTTTCTACGATATCTACAGTGGCTAGAAAGTGTATTCCATAACAATATATCCACTCAACCAGGACCATCACTAGAGGTATGCCTCCCGGTCCCTGCATCTGGTTAGCATGGCGCTTGGAATGAATTATCTGCTGGGAGATGCTTCAGATGTGCACCTCGCAACCCTTGCAACATATCTGCCAACTCTCCCTGATTGTCGGGGAGACTCCCTGAAATAGTAGCAATCTCCCTCACTACCTGAAGAGTCTAGTAATCTCCCTGATTGCATCTTATCTCCATTATGTAGCTGTTATATACTTGGGGGGAAAAAGGCCAAGGACTACTATAGGGCTTGAGCCTCTATTTCTCGCATCTGGAATCTTGTTTTAAGACAGTTGTAATAATGATTGTAGATATCCAAAGACTCCCAACCCTATGTTAATTTTCGTCAGTGTTTCCGGGGTTGGCCAACCCCAGTTTAATTGTTTATAATGCTGTAAATAAATACATTTATACATTATTAAATAAATATTATTACTAATCTTAACTACCAATTTGTACAATAGCTGCTAGAAAGATAAATTCACTTGTTCATCTTAAAAATTTACATTTTTCATAGTCATCAACCTAGTTTTTATTCAGATTTCGTTGACAGTCTAATCTCATTTAATTGGGTATATATTTGAACCTTTAGTCACTGCCTCACTGGAAGTGGTATGTACTAAACATTTAAATTGCTATATCTTATGTTTGTAACGGGATGCATCGCATGAAAGTCAGTGTAAAAGTAAAGTGAATAGTTGTTCATCAATACTGGTTATTAAATGTTTATTAAGTTTTTATGGAACACTTTTTTTTTTAATAAACCAATCAATCTGTATACTAAGGCAATCTATATTAAAGAACATTTGGTAGTTAAACTAATGGGCCCTACACACTAAGCGATAACACTGAAATATATGAACGATCTCGTTCATTAATGAACGAGATAGCGTTCATATCTTTCAGTATGTTTGCACCAATGATGAACGTTGCGCGGCCATGCACTCATTCATTGTTGGTGCTATGTCGTTTATACATGCAAGCCAATATGGACAATTTCGTCCATATTAGAATGCAGGGCTATGAGGCCGGGTGACGGGGGATTGAAGATGGTGTAATTGTTAGCATTACTGCCTCACAGCCCTGAGGTCATGGGTTCAATTCCCACCATGGCCCTAACTGTGCAGAGTTTGTATATTCTCCCCTTACTTGCGTGGGTTTCCTCCGGATACTCCGGTTTCCTCCCACAATCCAAAAATATACTAGTAGGTTAATTGGCTCCCAACAATATTAACCCTAGTGTGAATGTGTGTGTGTGTGTGTACATGTGATAGGGAATATAGCTTGTAAGCTCCACTGGGGCAGGGACTGATGTGAATGGACAAAATATCCTTTGTAAAGCGCTGCGGAATAGGTGTGCAATATATAAATAACTGGTAATAATAATAATTCCCCCCGTCACTTCCCCTTCCCCCACCGCCGGGTCATCTGTCGGCCGTATCGGCAGCCGGACACCTCAACGGCATATCCACCAGTGTGTAGGGCCTATAAGATAGTATATTCTAATTTAAGAATGTTTCATGAGTTTAGAACAGATTCCATTACTTCAGAAAGTAGCATGATGGAACTACTTATACACTTTGCAAAAAAATGTTTCCTCTCATGATTTCTGGTTACAAATCTCTCTCGAAACATCAAAGGGAAGTGCAGCTTCTTAGTCTCATGTGTCTGCTTATGCTTACTGCAAACTGTGATAGCAAAATGAGTGGGGCTTCTAAGAAAGAAAAAAAGCATTTGCAAGAAGAAAATGTACACACAATAACATGAAGATAACTTCATTTTTAGAAAACAGAAACAACAATAGTTAGCAAGTTCAAATAAAGCTATTATCGCTTCATCCCTATATTCATTTCTTTCGTCCCCATTCACCTTTGTGTAGAAGTTCATGGGGGGCTAAAACACATTCTTTGCCCACTTAATGTTGTACACTTGAGGTTGAGAATACTTCCTTCTGGTACTAGCACCTATCCAATCTACCTTTTGGTGTTTTAGTTAGCACAGGTTCCTGCATTGATGATTACATTTTAGAATGGGCTTCATTTAAAGCTAAGACCTGGATACATTTATATGATGTGTTAGTATTGGAGATGTTGGGGACTCATCTAATGAAGTCACCTGGATGCAGTGGATGGGCCCACATATTTGTCCAAATGTGTACTAATAATTTCACTTATAGTCCATGTTAATTGTAAGAGTTTATATAAAAAAAATGACTATCCGTATTCTTGGTGCATAGAGTGTGGGCCGGCATTTTTATTTCTTTTTCCTGTGTGGTACTAGAAGCCTTAGCATGGTAGCACCTATTATGCTTAAAACTAGGGTGTGCTGTCCTAGTCCCCCTCATCCTCTTACCAGTCAATCAATGTTAAATAGAGAAATTTTGCCAAGAACAGAGACAGGGAAAGGAGTCTTGAGTGCAGTGCCGTAATTGGGAACCAAAACTAATAGTTAATATGTGAAAGGGTACATTGGTTTCCACAGGGAAACATCGGGTGTAGAGTGGATCCAGAGAGGCACCAACAGGCTAAAGCTTTAGGCTGTCCCAGGATGCATTGAGGGTCCTCCTCTATAACCCCGCCTCCAGGCACTGTGAGCTCTGTTTTGAGTTGGTGCCTGTAGAAGCCATCACTAACAGGAGGGCTGCATTGGGCTTTTTCTGACCGAAAATTTCAAAACTGTGCTGTTAGCGCTGTATGTCATGGTGACACTTCAGCGCTGCAGCTCCATCACCTCCCAAGCGGTGTCGCATACTCCCGCGACCTGTTCCCGGGTACTTGCATCGAAGACACTCCGGCTATAGGCACACGGTCGCTGATGCTCCCTTGGTTTGCGTGGCTGCTACCGGGAGGAGGTAAGAGGGTCCCGCCACTAAATCACGTTCCTGTCGCAGTCTAGGGAGACGGACTGCAATGCTGGCGTGGACACTGGAACCAAGCAGGGACCCCACTATATCCACCAGGGCATAGGAGTACAGGTCGGATATACTAATATCCATTTTAATAAGACTCCATAATACCAGGTGGTGAAGTCCAGCATAGGGGAACCGGCGCGTGACTTGTAGCCTCTCCCCCGGCCCAGGGCGCCATCTCTACTGCTGGTGTTCCCGCCCCGGAGCTGCCTCACACTCTCCCTCACTCCCTGACAGAGACACTGGGTGACATTTTCTAAAATAGATGTGACTGGTCTCTGGGACTGCATGGCAAGGTCTCCTTTGTAAACCCGCCTGTACATCAGTGCCGTGTTTTTACAAGCACTTAAGTATTCTACATGTCAATATTAAGACAGTGTTAGTTAAGAACAAGTGTACCTGTGCCAGAATATATTGTATGCGTATTCTGATATATACATCCGGGCTCAGACCGTGCATTGTTATATATAATATACATATACTAGTAAAATGCAGTTTTATTGTATTACTAAAATAATTATCTGCATTGTTACTGTGACTGTGTGTGCCTGTATCTGCTGTGTGGATTTCACTTTCAGTGTATCCCAGCTATAGCTTTCACTGTATTCTGTACCCTAAGGGACTAGGTGCGTCAGGGTCCATATATAGTGCTTCACAGTATTTACAGATTAACGTGTACTCTGCTGTGTACTCAGTCACCTAATACTGGATTTATTGGTGTTGTGTACTACGGGCTCAGTCGCATAATACCGGACTTATTCGCTGGTGTTTGTGTACTGTATACACAGTCACATACTAGGGAATTTTATTCGCAGGTATTACTCTGTCTGGCTGTATCATACTAATATGCTCTGCGGTTGCATTCACTAATAATGTCTAACACAAAGGGCGGGAAATACGAGGATGCTCCTGCATCATGCAGTGCATGCGCCAAGGGTTTGCCGGAGGGGAAAGTTTGGTATGATGGTCTGTGTACTATGGGGGTAATTCTGAGTTGATCACAGCAGCAAGTTTGTTAGCAATTGGGCAAGGCCATGTGCACTGTAGGGGGGGCAGATATAACATTTGCAGAGAGAGTTAGATTTGGGTGGGTTATTTTGTTTGTGTGCAGGGTAAATACTGGCTGCTTTATTGTTACACTGCAATTTAGATTTCAGTTTGAATACACCCCACCTAAATCTAACTCTCTCTGCACATGTTATATCTGCCCCTCCTGCAGTGCACATGGTTTTGCCCAACTGCTAACAAATTTGCTACTATGATCAACTCAGAATTAGGCCCTATGTGCCATACATCTCCCAGTCAGTCTGCGGCACCTGTAACCAATCAGGAGCCAACTTGGGCGGCGTTCTCCACTATGCTTAATACGCTTGTGACACGCTTTATGCCCCCTATGGGACCTCCTGTGCAATTACAGCCACATATTGTCCCTATGGTAAATTTGCCTTCGGCGGATAATTTGTCTACCCAGTTGCAGCAATGGAGTCACTCCTTGGTTAGACATAAAACTGCCCCAAGTCACTCTCGTGTCATGGGGTCATCTAAACTGGCTACTTCCTCCTCCCAATCCACTAATCTCTCAGAAGATTCTTCTGATGAGGATGGGAAGTATACTGTCCCGTCAGACACTGACACGCTGGTTCTGATGAGGAATCCACTACTCAGGTTGATGTCCCTAACTTAGTGGTTGCTATTAAGCAGATCCTACAAATCACTGATGATGACGAGGATTCCACTACGGTATCAAAGAAACCTGATAGGTTTGAACGTCAGAAGGTAACTAAAACATTATTACTTCTGACCATCTAGTGGACATACGACGAGAGCCCTGGATTACTCCAGGGAAGAAATTCTCTCTGTCTAAAAGGATGGTAGCTCGCTATCCTCTCCCTACAGGGTTGTGTAACAAGTGGGAAAATTCACCACCGGTGGATTCCCATGTCACCCGTCTAGTGGTGTCGTCTACTCTGCCTGTCACCACTGTCACCTCACTGAAGGAACCGACAGATAAGCGTGTGGAAGGATGCCTGAAGTCTATTTACTCCCTTACAGGTGCTTTACATAGACCCACTATAGTAGCCTCTTGGCTGCAAAAAAGAATTGAAGCATGGGTTCAGGCATTAGAGGAAGAACTGTCTCAGGATATATTTGACATTGCCAGATGGTACCTGTCTCACATGACCACCACCGCCGCCTATTACATTCAGGAGGCGTCCTCTGAGGCAGGTGTGTTGGCGGCCAAGGCATCGACTACGTCCATCCTGGCTCACAGTATTCTGCGGTTGAGCTCATGGAAGGTGGACCTGCACTTTAAAAAGACCTTGGAGGTACTCCCTTTTAAGGGAGACATCCTGTTTGGGGAAGACCTCAATTAAATTGTGGCTGACTTGACGGCTGCTAAGCCTGCCTTTCTCCCTAACACTACTCCTTCTGCACAGAAGGCAAAAGGTACCACTTTTCACTCCTTTTGACCTCAAGGGAAAGCAATTTTGTGCTTCCAAAACCACAAAGCCCAAGGCTAGACAATCCTGGGCATCCCGTCAGCCTGCTTCTAAACACGACAAGCCTGCTGCATGACTGGACAAGCCTCCCCTTGGGGGACGCCAGGGTGGGAGGCAGACTTCTGCGATTCACCCAGGTCTGGTTAAAGACCACTTCAGACGCATGGGTGCGAGAAGTTATCTGTCACGGGTATGCAGTCTCTTTCAAGAGGCATCCCTCTCGCCAGTTCTGCACAATGTTTACCCCTTCGGATCCGTTACAGGCGCAAGCTCTACACTTGTTTGTGCGTTCCCTTCTGGATACAGGAGTAGTGGTGCCGATACCTCTATCCCAGAGAGGCAGAGGATACTACTCAACTCTGTTTCTTGTACCAAAACCCAATGGGTCTTTCCGGCCTATACTCAACCTCAAATCACTGAACAAGTTTGTTAGAGTATCCAAGTTCCGTATGGAAACACTGCGCTCAATTGTACTGGCCATGGAACCTGGAGATTATATGGTATCCCTGGATATACAAGATGCTTACCTGCATATACCTATTGCCATATCACATCAGCAATATCTGCGGTTTGCTATTGGCAACCTTCACTAACATATCCAGGCTCTACCATTTGGACTGGCCACGGCCCCACGGATCTTCACCAAAGTTATGGCTGTGATGACGGCTCATCTCCATCGCCAGAGAGTAAGGATTCTGCCGTATCTGGATGACTTGCTGATCCTGGCAAACTCCCACGATGCCCCCCTCAGTCATCTGCAACTGATAATAAACTTCCTACAAGCCCACAGATGGCTCATCAACTGGAAGAAGTCCTCGCTGGTCCCTGCTCGGAGCAAGGTGCACCTGGGGGAACTGCTGGGGACACACAGTCAGCATCTGTTTCTGTCTCCAGAGAAGGTCCTGAAGCTTCAGAACAGGATAAGATACTTCCTCTCTCGTTTAAGAGTGTCAATACACTCGGCGATTCAAGTACTAGGCCTGATGTTGTCGGCTTGCAACATGGTACAATACGCTCAATTTCATTCCCGCCCTCTGCAGAGGTTAATCCTTTCCAAGTGGGACAGCCTACCTCATCGGAACAGGTCTCACATGATCTCCTTGACTCCGGAGGTTCGTCTATCACTGATCTGGTGGCTACAGAACCAGCAGTTAAACAGGGGCCATCCCTTCTGGGCCTTACTGACTACGGATGCCAGTCTGAGGGTCTAGGGCACGGTGTTGGAGAAATACTCTTACCAGGGTCGGTGGACCAGGAGGAATCACTCCTCCTGATAAACATTCTGGAATTGCAGGCAGTGTTCAATGCTTTGTCTCTCGCCCTGCCTCTGTTAAAGAACAGGCCTGTTCAAGTACGGCCAGACAACGCCACCACGGTGGCATACATAAACCATCAAGGAGGCACTCAAAGCCGCATGGCAATGATGGAAGTGTCGAAAATCCTTCATTGGGCGGAACGCCATCTGCCAGCAATATCGGCAGTGTTCATTCTAGGAGTCCTCAACTGGGAAGCGGATTTCCTCAGTCGTCAGGATGTGCATGCTGGAGATTGGAGCCTTCATCAGGAAGTCTTTCAACTCCTAGTGGACAAATGGGGACTACCAGATGTAGACCTGATGGCGTCTCGACACAATCACAAAGTTCCAGTCTTCGGGTCAAGAACCAGGGATCCTCAAGCAGCGTTCGTGGATGCACTGGCAATTCCTTGGAACTTTCGGCTGCCCCATGTGTTCCCTCCAGTGTCACTCCTGCCCAGGATACTACGGAAATTCAAACAGGAAGGAGGAATACTACTTCTAGTCGCTCCAGCGTGGCCCAGACGGCATTGGTTCTCAGACATGCAGGGTTTGTCGATAGAGCGTCCTCTTCTACTTCCTCAATGCTCAGACCTGCTCGTTCAGGGTCCTTGTGTCTACCTGGACCTGGCCAGACTGGCTTTGACGGCGTGGCTCTTGAAGCATCACTCCTGAGGGCCAAAGGATTCTCTGAAGTGGTTATCCAAACTATGCTAAAGGCCTGAAAAAACGACATTTGCATGGATATATTACAGGGTCTTGAATTCTTACTTCACCTTGCGTGCTGCTAAGAATTATGAATCATACAAATTTGAAACTTCCAGAATTCTGTTTTTTCTGCAACAAGGCCTGGACTTCGGCTTTCGTCTACCCTCCCTCAAGGTTCATATATCTGCCTAGTCGGTGTGGATTCAGAGAAAAATTGCGTCTATTCCTGACGTTCATACTTTCACTCAGGGGGCGGGATGTACTAATGTACATCGCCGCCCTGCGCCATGATGCTGATCGCATATGTACTTACATATGCGATCAGCATTGCGGAGGACAGCTCTTCCAATAAGAGCTGTCCTCCGTGATGCACAGTGGCAGCCTGACTTCCGGGATTCGGCCCCAGGAGTCAGTCTGCGCATGCGCAGGGTGACGGGGGTGGCCGCAAGGCATGCTGGGAGGGATCCGATCGGATCCCTCACACAGCGCCACGGAGAGAAGCCCACAGGCTTCTATGGACTATCGCCAGCTAAAGCTGGCGAACCCCGCCGCGGCGCTGACCTGCCGGCCAGGGGATGGTACATCAGGAAAATGCAGTAAACAGGGGGTTTACCGCATTTTCCGCTTAGTACATCCCGCCCAGGGTGTTTTTTGGATTCAGTCTCCCTATGTCCCTCCTGTGGCTCCATGGGACCTGTTTGTTGTCCTGAATGCCCTGCAAGAGTCTCCATTTGAACCTCTTGAGTCATTGGACCTTAAATGGCTCACAGTCAAGGTCCTGTTCCTACTGGATTTTGCCTCTGCTAGGAGGGTGTCAGACCTAGGCGCTTTGTCCTGTCGTCCACCCTTCCTGAAATTTCACAGTGAGTTATTTACCTAAGGTGGTGTCATCTTTCCACTTAAACCAAGAGATTGTAGTTTCGACCTTCATCTCTTCTGGTTTGTCCTCCAAAAAGCGGTGTTTTGATGTAATACGGGCTCTCCATATATACGTGGAGAGGACTGCCTCTATCTGGAGGTCAGATTCCCTTTTTGTACGGTTTGGATTTCACAAACGTGGCTGGCCTGCGAATAAGAAATCCCTGGCCAGATGGATTAGAGTAGTGAATACACAAGCTTAAGCACAGGCTGGACTCCCAGTTCCTGCTGCTATTATTGCCCATGCTACTCGGTCTGTTGGACCTTCTCGAGCGGCCCGCCATGGCGCGTCCGCTGAACAATTGTGCAAGGCGGCAACGTGGTCCTCAGTGAACATGTTAATTAGGTTCTATGCCTTTGATACTTCCGCCTCACAGGATGCTTCCTTTGGATGCCGGTTTCTCATACCCGCTAAGGCACGTCCCCTCCCTTTAGGAACTGCTTTAGGACATCACCCGATGTTTCCCTGTGGAAACCAATGTACCCTGCTGCAGAAAAGGAGATTTATGGTAGACTTACCATTGTTAAATTTCTTTCTGCAAAGTACATTGAGTTCCACAGGGCACCCACCCTGACACACCTAGCTTCTATGGGTTTGTATGGCATTAGCTGCTGGTCCCTTCTCCTGTCGTGAGAATGTGGTTCTATGTGACTAACATATGTCTTCTCTTTTGCCTGCTCCTACATTGGACTGGTTAAAAAAACTGAGCTCACAGTGCCTGGAAGAGGGGGGAGGGGGAAGGGGGGGTTATAGAGGAGGCCCCACAATGCAAGCTTTAACCTGTTGGTGCCTCTCTGGATCAAGATCCGCTCTACACCCGATGTTTCCCTGTGGAACCCAATGTCCTTCGCAGAAAGTTTTAACAATGGTAAGTCTACCATAAATCTCCTTATTGATACTTTATATGAAACAATTAAGTTACAGTTTAAGGGGCCTGTATATTAAGCTTTTATTTCAGAAAATTATGTAGCAACTACAATTGTGGATATCTTATGTATTACTGCAATGTACTAATAGCCTAACGCAGGAGATTTCACAGAAATTTCCCACAAGGTTCTAATTACTACCGCAAACAACATTCCCTATTATTAATAGGGGCTACGTTCTGGCCCCATGGACCAAACCCCGGAAAGCATAGCTTTTCAGGCCCCTATTAGTTTACTTCTTCCTCAGAGGTGCGCATGCGCATTATTAGATTCTCAAGGGAAGTCTTTCGATAATGTGGAATACTCCTCTGAGATGCAATTGGCAGGGACCCATGGCTATTGCTATCACTGTCGCTGCCAGTTACATTTAGTACCTAACAGAATAATATTTGTTAAGAATGAAAAATGATTTTGCGATACGGACAGTTATTAATTGCGGCACTACCATGATTATTAATGCACAGACCCCTAAGTCACTTTTACATGACCAATTGGCATAAAATGAGAATGCTTATTGAAGACCTATTGTAGCAATTTAAATACAAACTTAAAAGGAAGTACTGTATTCATGCAAAGCCTACTACTCCTTTAGTCTATTCAATTCCTTTCACCTCCCCATCTTTCCATGCTTCTTCTTTGAGATCCCACCTTTATACAGTTTGTTTAAGGCTAACGGTGTTTTATATTATAGTAAACAAAGGGCCAGATGTTCTAAGCCTTAAAAAGTGACAAATTGCACAGTGATAAAATACCAACCAACCAGCTTCTAACTGTCATTTTTTAAATCCAGCTCTAACATGGCAGTTAGGAGCTGATTGGCCTGTACTTTATCACCGTGAAATTTATCACTTTTCAAGGCTTAGTACATCTCCCCCAAAGAGACTGTGAGGTTACAAGTAGTTGTTCAGTGCTATAAAGCAGTGATGCAAATAGGTTGGATACGGGATCCTGGCGGTCAGAATGCCGGCAGGGGGGCGAGCGCAACGAATCCCCTTGTGGGCTCGGTGGCTCGCTGCGCTTGACACAGGTTCTATTCCCACATCGTGGGTGTCGTGGACACCCAGGAATGGGAATAGCTGTGGCGGCGCTGCCGGCATTCTGGCGGTCGGGATACCGGCATCGGTATTCTGACCGCTGGGATCCTGACTACATCCCATGCAAACCATAATGCCATCTGTACTGAATTTTTTGAAGGATTATGTATAGGCTTTGTTGATGTTTGCCATAGCAAGTACGGATGAAGAGTCAAGGTACATACACATGCACCATGTGTACACAGCTTGCAGTACCAATGTGCGGCCCCGTGGGGTCGGTTTCACAAGAAAAAATAGACTGTGCAGTCAAGTCGATCTTGACTATCTAGTTCAAAGTATGCCATAGTCAAAATCGCACCGTGTGCATATACAGTATCTGTGCTTCTGGGCTCTGGGGGAGTTCAAGGGAAATCGCATAATCAAAATCTCACCGTGTGTGTGCACCTTAAGAAACACAGGAGAAATATATTTAAAATAAAGCATAGCTTTGTATCTTAAAATGCAATTTCACATGCATTTAAAACAATTAATTCACATGACATGTAGATAAAGAACATTGGACGATCAGTGAATGGAAATACACATCATCTCAACATGATTCTTGCCAGCATCGTCGAATGGGAATAGCATCAACTGGGTTCATGTTCAGTCCTAGATTAATAGTAATTAGTACTACATTCTGGTAAACTTTTCTGCAGCGCTTTGTCTAACTTTTTTAACAATGCATTTGTCAGCAATAGCCAGCATCATTGTTTTAATTAGCCAATAAAACAAGTTGTTAGTACGAGGTGATCCTCTGATGTGGACAGTTCTGCATTTAGTTTTGGAACACAAACTGATCTGGACAGTGAGACAAGTGCAAAACATGTTCTTGGCTGCTTTGGTAATACACATCTATACTAACAATGGTACCACGGCAAGGTTTTACAGATTAATACCTTAGTTTGTAATGAAGACAGTAGCTTGTCAGTACAATCCTTTACTAATGATGTCAGTGACTCATGTCATTGATTGAATATGTAGCATTATGTGAAATTAACTAGAAAAATGCACTTGGCTACTCACGAGTCAATATTGGGGTGGGTATGAATTGCTCTTAATGGACCATTGAAATTTTGATCGTTTTCATTAACAAACTATAGTCATCATATCCTTCTCAATAAAATGTGTTATTATTGTGATTACTAAATTGCCTATCCAGTGTAATGAGCAGCAATTACTAATATTGACAGGAAGGGGATAAGTGTAACGTGTTCTGCATTCTCTGCTCAGTTATACTGTATCAGTACTATAGTCAACAAGAATGTTGAATTCATTTGTTTATATTTAAAATAATGTACCTCCTACATTTAAATTAGGGGCGAAATATGTTACTCCGCACTAACATGGTCATATAAGGTGAATGCTTTTCTTAAATGCAGGGAAACCTTAGGTCACTTCTCTTATTTGTTCTGTGCTGTTTAAAGTGTGTTATTATTTCTAATATTGGCAGGGCTGCTGAGACTTTGGCTGCTACACCCCCTCATTGCATACTGTACATTACTATGGTGCGTGCCCCTGCGAAGGAGAGTACAATGACAAGGATAGTCCATACTTGCCTACCCTCCCGGCCCCCCCGGAAAGGTGGGCAAGTGTCCCGCTTTTGCTGGCAGCCCCCGCACTCCCCCTCGGCCGCCCACAGCAGAGAACAAGTGGGTGGTCTGAGGGGGTACCTCCGCCGTCCGCTGTACAGTGCCTGTTTTCTCGGCACTGTCTAGCGGGGCTACGATGACTCAACTATGGTACCACACCCCCGGACCGCTCACTTTCCCATCGGCCACGCCACCGGACCACCCACATTGCCGCTGGACATGCCCCCATTAGCCTACCATGCTGCAGCCTCCCGGAGGATGGTGCAGCAAGGCAGGCAACTATGGGATATTCATGCATATACCTCCCCTACACTGCGGTCTCCTACAGAGGCCTGTGCCTTTGCAATCCAAACTCCCTACCAAGTAGTAGAAGTGCATAATGAAAGTACTGACAACACATCTAACCGTTTATACAGCTCCTGTGCATATACTTATTACCATCACAAAGTAATGTATTCTAATTATTAATAAAAATATCATTTTGATGCCTCATATAACTTACACTCCGTATTCAAAATAGAATAGAGAAAGATTGAGGGGTCTATTTACTAAGCCTTGGATGGAGATAAAGTACCAGCCAATCGGCTCCTAACTGTCATTTTTCAAAGCCAGCCTGTGACATGGCAGTTAGGAGGCGATTGGCTGGTACTTTATCGCCGTCAGATTTATCTTCATCCAAGGCTTAGTATATAGACCTTTAATTGATTTATTCTAAATGTCAAGAACTAAGAATTGGAACATAAAGGCTATCAGGACCCTGTCAATGTCATTTTTATTAGTATGAGGGCCCTTATATAAAGACTGTATACATGAAATATCTAAACGCTTTTGTTTATTATTAAGAAGTGATAAAGATTTTCCAGTTACAGTATGTTCGGAATTTACTAAGAGAAACTGTAGTTAGGGTAGCTGAATGATATTTGGTTCCCTGACGATACTGACTGGTAGGAGTAAGTCTAGACTGGATTCATATGTGCATTCATGAAACGGGTTTGTCAGTTCAAACATGCACAGTGGACTGGAAGCCTGGTTTTAGGTCCCCAGTTCCGCTTTTGTTAACTTAAATTGAAAAAAAAAGGTTAAAAGATAGAAAAAGATCAAAAATATTGAGTTATTTTCCCTGAAAAAATGCTGATAAAAGTTTTTTCTTAGTGGCCTGCCCCTGATTCTGCCATCCTTGGATGTGACAGTGATAAGAGAATTGTAGCGGTGCATGTACGACGCCCACTGCCATCCTCTTTAAGTAAGCTCCCCCCCTATGAAATATGTCCTTTGGCAGGGACTAAACCTTTAGTAGATATGGCTAAACTTAGCATGTCTACAACTAATAAGTATATCCCATAGAATGGACCAGCTATTAAGAACATTAATACCATTTATTTGGAGATGTGCTTTGTCTAGTGCACTACCCAAGTGCTCTCTCTGAAACTCATTATGCCTTAATGCCTGGGCAGTTGCAGACAACCTAACTAATATGCAGTCTGAGGCTATGGGGTCTATTCATGAAGCAGTGAAAAAAAGGACCAGTGGAGAAGTTGCCCTTGGCAACCAATCAGCTTTGAAGGAAGCCTTTATCAAGTACAGTCTATAAAATGTAAGGGAGATGCTGATTGGTTGCCATGGGCAACTTCTCCACGGGTCTGTTTCACCACTGTTTTCACTGCTTCATGAATAGACCCCTAAATCAGGGACAGACTACACAAATAATATGCTGTAGTTTCATGCCACACTGTACTGTCTAGGCTCTGTAAGCATATCGCATTATGTTAATATTCCTACTCCAATATTATTTAATTCTCTTTAATACAGTAATTTCATATAATACATTACATACAGTACTAGTACTCTATTCACTCCTTCACAGTTAAGCATCTTCTAATGGGCCCTACACACTTTGGGATCCGCCGCCAAGCTGCCCAACGGCGGATACGGCCGACGGGCGACTCGGCAGCGGGGGGCAGTGACGGCCCCCCATCACCCGGCTCCATAGCAGTGCAGGCAAATATGGACGATCTCGTCCATATTGGACTGCATGCACAAGCGACGGGGCACCAGCGATGAACGAGCGTGGGCCGCGCTTCGTTCATCGCTGGTGCCTCCACATTGAAAGATATGAACAGTATCTCGTTCATTAATGAACGAGATCGTTCATATCTCAGTATTATCACCCAGTGTGTAGGGCCCCTAAGCCATAGATCCCTAGAATTCTGATTGATGCCAAGAAGACAGCTATATTCAGTTCTCTGCTGCTTAAGAATACATAATGCTGCTGTAACTGACTCATTTTAATTGCTTGTGAACCATATATTTGTCCCAAGGGTAAACAGTGAACTGTAAAACATAGAATCGTAATCAGGCCCTAACATAAGGATTTGTAATAGTTGCACACGCGTTTACCTGTAGGGTACATATACTGGGCAGCTTTTACAATGAAATCTAGATGTTAGCTACAGTAGGTAGGAGTCAGGCACGCACTGGAATTGATTCAATTAGGAGTGAGCAGGGCGCATTGGCATTGCCATGGTGTGGAAACACCACCAAGAGCACCTGGGCTCATCTCCATCTCGTCTGTGGGTACACACTGGCCGATATATCGTCCGTTCTCTTGAACAGCCGATATATTGCAGGTCCGTCGGCCAGTGTGTCGGTCTGTGGGTACACACTGGCCGATACGTCTGTGAACTCCGTCGTTTACAGACGTATTGCGTCGGCCCCGCAGCACAGCCGACGGCCAATATATTGGCGCGTCGCTGTGTGTGTACGGGCGCTCGGCCGACCGCCCGTACACATGCTGCGGCGGCCGGCAGTGATTGACAGCTGAACTGGGCGGTCGTGTGTACATGCCCGCCCAGTTCATGACATCAGTACCCGATGGATCGGGCAGTGTGTATGCTCAACACACTGCCCGATCCGTCTATAGATATATCTGCCGAACAATTGATCGGCAGATATGTCTACCAGTGTGTACCCACCTTTAGACACACAGATTTTAGCATGCAGTCCTATGGGTCTGCAAACAAACAAGTTCAGAGATACAGTAAGTGTGGCATATGGATGCACAGTGAGATGGCTCGTGGTTAATTACATTTACTTCCGTATGCTCCTTATAAATTTGACCCAACATGGTGCTGCAAATGTGCAGAGTTGCTCCTTTCCTTATCCTTCTTTGCTCCCACCTCTGCATGACGCCCATAATGCATAAGGGGTTTACATGAATGCTAATATTGCATCCCTTTAACTTTAGTATTGGTTATTAAGAATGATCAAAATCCGCTCAACTTTTGTTTCTCCTGTCCTATCTGGGGGAGAAGGAATAGGGTGATCATGGAATTCTGAGAGCTCAACTCAAGTGGGGACAATAATATTGCGGTAATGGAAACCAAGCTGATCCTATTCCTTTGCACCTGTCAAGGCTACACTCCAGTGTTATTTTCAGTGCCGTAACTAGGTGTTTGTGCTGGCGGTGCCTGGCACACAGCGCATGTGCACTGAGGGCGCAGGACCGCCGGCAACACCGGCAGGTCCGCGCTGCTCAGTGCTTGTCTGCGGAAGCACTGTACCTGCAGCGGCGGATCAGGACGGTAGATGCTAGAATCAAGTGGGCTAAGGGACCTTTTCCATCTGGGGGAGGAGTAACGACACAAGGGGGAGGAGCTAGGCCAGCGGGATAGTTCCTCTACTATCCACGCCACCAACTATTACCTTTAGTAATCAGGTGGCGAGCAAAGCGGAGCGGAGCGAGCCACCGAGCCCGAAGCGTGGCGAGCGAAGCGAGCCCGCGAGGGTACTTTTCGGGTACCCTGTTCGCCCGTAGCTCCTCCCCCTGGTGACGTGTCTCCTCCCCTAGATACGTCAGAAGGTCCCTTCTCCCACTCCGAAATAGAATCAACCGGATCAGGACGCTGAAGTGATTGCCATATGTCCGGTCCGTCCTGCGCCTCCTCGTCTCCCAGGCCGCCTATCGGTGCTGAAAGGGGGCGTGACCATGGGTCCGCGATTAGGCCACGCCCCCGACATTGCTGTTTGGTCTCTCTGCGTACATCTCTGCTACAGCTCTCCTGGAGGTAAAGTTGGCGGGAGGGGAGGGGGGGAGGATGTGTGTGTGTGGTGTGACTGGAGGTGACAGACTGTGCATGTGTGTGTAGGGACTGTCTGCCATAATGTGTAATAAGGGGACGCTGTCTGCCGCAATGTGTAATATGGGGACGCTGTCTGCCGTAATGTGTAAAAGAGGGGACGCTGTCTACCGAAATGTGTAATAAGGGCACGCTGTCTGCTGTAATGTGTAAAAAGGGGGGTGCTGTCTGCCGTAATGTGCAATATGGGGACGCTGTCTGCCGTAATGTGTAAAAGAGGGGACGCTGTCTACTGTAATGTGCAATAAGGGCACTCAGTCTGCCGTAATGTGTAAAAAGGGGGGCGCTGTCTACCGTAATGTGTAAAAAGGGGACGCTGTCTGCCGTAATGTGTAAAAATGGGGGCGCTGTCTACTGTAATGTGTAATAAGGGCACGCTGTATGCCATAATGTGTAAAAAGGAGGACACTGTCTGCCGTAATGTGTAAAAAGGGGGACGCTGTCTGCCGTAATGTGTAAAACAGGGGGCGCCATCTACCGTAATGTGTAATAAGGGCACGCCATCTACCGTAATGTGTAATAAGGGCACGCTGTCTGCCGTAATGTGTAAAAAGTGGACGCTGTCTGCCGTAATGTGTAAAAGGTGGTCGCTGTCTGCCGTAATGTATAAAAGGTGGTTGCTGTCTGCCGTAATGTGTAATAAGGGGACGTTGTCTGCCGTAATGTGTAAAACAGGGGACGCTGTCTGCCGTAATGTGTAATAAGGGGATGCTGCCTGCCGTAATGTGTAAAACAGGGGACGCTGTCTGCCGTAATGTGTAAAACAGGGGACGCTGTCTGCCGTAATGTGTAAAAAGGGGACGCAGTCTGCTGTAATGTGTAATATGGGGACGCAGTCTGCCGTAATGTGTAATAAGGGGGATGCTGTCTGCTGTAATGTGTAATAAGGGGGACGCTGTCTGCTGTAATGTGTAATAAGGAGATGCTGTCTGCCGTAATGTGTAAAAAGGGGATGCTGTCTGCCATAATGTGTAAAAAGGGGGACTGGCTGCCGTAATGTGTAAAAAGGTGGACTCGCTGCCGTAATGTGTAAAAAGGGGTACTCGCTGCCGTAATGTGTAAAAAGGGGGACTCGCTGCCGTAATGTTTAAAAAGGGGGACGCTGTCTGCTGTAATGTGTAAAAAGGGGGACTGGCTGCCGTAATGTGTAAAAAGGGTGACTCGCTGCCGTAATGTATAAAAAGGGGGACTCGCTGCCGTAATGTATAAAAAGGGGGACTGGCTGCCGTAATGTGTAAAAAGGGTGACGCTGTCTGCTGTAATGTGTAAAAAGGGGACGCTGTCTGCTGTAATGTGTAAAAAGGGGGGTGCTGTCTGCCGTAATGTGCAATATGGGGACGCTGTCTGCCGTAATGTGTAAAAGAGGGGACGCGGTCTACTGTAATGTGCAATAAGGGCACTCTGTCTGCCGTAATGTGTAAAAAGGGGGGCGCTGTCTACCGTAATGTGTAAAAAGGGGACGCTGTCTGCCGTAATGTGTAAAAATGGGGGCGCTGTCTACTGTAATGTGTAATAAGGGCACGCTGTATGCCATAATGTGTAAAAAGGAGGACACTGTCTGCCGTAATGTGTAAAAAGGGGGACGCTGTCTGCCGTAATGTGTAAAACAGGGGGCGCCATCTACTGTAATGTGTAATAAGGGCACGCCATCTACCGTAATGTGTAATAAGGGCACGCTGTCTGCCGTAATGTGTAAAAAGTGGACGCTGTCTGCCGTAATGTGTAAAAGGTGGTCGCTGTCTGCCGTAATGTATAAAAGGTGGTCGCTGTCTGCTGTAATGTGTAATAAGGGGACGTTGTCTGCCGTAATGTGTAAAACAGGGGACGCTGTCTGCCGTAATGTGTAATAAGGGGATGCTGCCTGCCGTAATGTGTAAAACAGGGGACGCTGTCTGCCGTAATGTGTAAAACAGGGGACGCTGTCTGCCGTAATGTGTAAAAAGGGGACGCAGTCTGCTGTAATGTGTGATATGGGGACGCAGTCTGCCGTAATGTGTAATAAGGGGGATGCTGTCTGCTGTAATGTGTAATAAGGGGGACGCTGTCTGCTGTAATGTGTAATAAGGAGATGCTGTCTGCCGTAATGTGTAAAAAGGGGATGCTGTCTGCCATAATGTGTAAAAAGGGGGACTGGCTCTCGTAATGTGTAAAAAGGGGGACTGGCTCTCGTAATGTGTAAAAAGGGGGACTGGCTGCCGTAATGTGTAAAAAGGGGGACTCGCTGAAGTAATGTGTAAAAAGGGGGACTCGCTGCCGTAATGTGTAAAAAGGGGTACTCGCTGCCGTAATGTGTAAAAAGGGGGACTCGCTGCCGTAATGTTTAAAAAGCGGGACGCTGTCTGCTGTAATGTGTAAAAAGGGGGACTGGCTGCCGTAATGTGTAAAAAGGGGGACTCGCTGACGTAATGTATAAAAAGGGGGACTGGCTGCCGTAATGTGTAAAAAGGGTGACGCTGTCTGCTGTAATGTGTAGAAAGGGGACGCTGTCTGCCGTAATGTGTAAAAAGGGAACGCTGTCTACCGTAATGTGTAAAAGGGGGACTCTGTCTGCCGCAATGTGTAAAAATGGGGACTGGCTGCTGTAATGTGTAAAAAGGGGGACGCTGTCTGCCATAATGTGTAAAAAGGGGGACTGGCTCTCGTAATGTGTAAAAAGGGGGACTGGCTCTCGTAATGTGTAAAAAGGGGGACTGGCTGCCGTAATGTGTAAAAAGGGGGACTCGCTGCCGTAATGTGTAAAAAGGGGTACTCGCTGCCGTAATGTGTAAAAAGGGGGACTCGCTGCCGTAATGTTTAAAAAGGGGGACGCTGTCTGCTGTAATGTGTAAAAAGGGGGACTGGCTGCCGTAATGTGTAAAAAGGGGGACTCGCTGCCGTAATGTATAAAAAGGGGGACTCGCTGCCGTAATGTATAAAAAGGGGGACTGGCTGCCGTAATGTGTAAAAAGGGTGACGCTGTCTGCTGTAATGTGTAAAAAGGGGACGCTGTCTGCTGTAATGTGTAAAAAGGGGGGTGCTGTCTGCCGTAATGTGCAATATGGGGACGCTGTCTGCCGTAATGTGTAAAAGAGGGGACGCGGTCTACTGTAATGTGCAATAAGGGCACTCTGTCTGCCGTAATGTGTAAAAAGGGGGGCGCTGTCTACCGTAATGTGTAAAAAGGGGACGCTGTCTGCCGTAATGTGTAAAAATGGGGGCGCTGTCTACTGTAATGTGTAATAAGGGCACGCTGTATGCCATAATGTGTAAAAAGGAGGACACTGTCTGCCGTAATGTGTAAAAAGGGGGACGCTGTCTGCCGTAATGTGTAAAACAGGGGGCGCCATCTACTGTAATGTGTAATAAGGGCACGCCATCTACCGTAATGTGTAATAAGGGCACGCTGTCTGCCGTAATGTGTAAAAAGTGGACGCTGTCTGCCGTAATGTGTAAAAGGTGGTCGCTGTCTGCCGTAATGTATAAAAGGTGGTCGCTGTCTGCCGTAATGTGTAATAAGGGGACGTTGTCTGCCGTAATGTGTAAAACAGGGGACGCTGTCTGCCGTAATGTGTAATAAGGGGATGCTGCCTGCCGTAATGTGTAAAACAGGGGACGCTGTCTGCCGTAATGTGTAAAACAGGGGACGCTGTCTGCCGTAATGTGTAAAAAGGGGACGCAGTCTGCTGTAATGTGTGATATGGGGACGCAGTCTGCCGTAATGTGTAATAAGGGGGATGCTGTCTGCTGTAATGTGTAATAAGGGGGACGCTGTCTGCTGTAATGTGTAATAAGGAGATGCTGTCTGCCGTAATGTGTAAAAAGGGGATGCTGTCTGCCATAATGTGTAAAAAGGGGGACTGGCTCTCGTAATGTGTAAAAAGGGGGACTGGCTCTCGTAATGTGTAAAAAGGGGGACTGGCTGCCGTAATGTGTAAAAAGGGGGACTCGCTGCCGTAATGTGTAAAAAGGGGGACTCGCTGCCGTAATGTGTAAAAAGGGGGACTCGCTGCCGTAATGTGTAAAAAGGGGGACTCGCTGCCGTAATGTTTAAAAAGGGGGACGCTGTCTGCTGTAATGTGTAAAAAGGGGGACTGGCTGCCGTAATGTGTAAAAAGGGGGACTCGCTGACGTAATGTATAAAAAGGGGGACTGGCTGCCGTAATGTGTAAAAAGGGTGACGCTGTCTGCTGTAATGTGTAGAAAGGGGACGCTGTCTGCCGTAATGTGTAAAAAGGGAACGCTGTCTACCGTAATGTGTAAAAGGGGGACTCTGTCTGCCGCAATGTGTAAAATTGGGGACTGGCTGCTGTAATGTGTAAAAAGGGGGATGCTGTCTGCCATAATGTGTAAAAAGGGGGACTGGCTCTCGTAATGTGTAAAAAGGGGGACTGGCTCTCGTAATGTGTAAAAAGGGGGACTGGCTGCCGTAATGTGTAAAAAGGGGGACTCGCTGCCGTAATGTGTAAAAAGGGGTACTCGCTGCCGTAATGTGTAAAAAGGGGGACTCGCTGCCGTAATGTTTAAAAAGGGGGACGCTGTCTGCTGTAATGTGTAAAAAGGGGGACTGGCTGCCGTAATGTGTAAAAAGGGGGACTCGCTGCCGTAATGTATAAAAAGGGGGACTCGCTGCCGTAATGTATAAAAAGGGGGACTGGCTGCCGTAATGTGTAAAAAGGGTGACGCTGTCTGCTGTAATGTGTAAAAAGGGGACGCTGTCTGCTGTAATGTGTAAAAAGGGGGGTGCTGTCTGCCGTAATGTGCAATATGGGGACGCTGTCTGCCGTAATGTGTAAAACAGGGGACGCTGTCTGCCGTAATGTGTAAAAAGGGGACGCAGTCTGCTGTAATGTGTGATATGGGGACGCAGTCTGCCGTAATGTGTAATAAGGGGGATGCTGTCTGCTGTAATGTGTAATAAGGGGGACGCTGTCTGCTGTAATGTGTAATAAGGAGATGCTGTCTGCCGTAATGTGTAAAAAGGGGATGCTGTCTGCCATAATGTGTAAAAAGGGGGACTGGCTCTCGTAATGTGTAAAAAGGGGGACTGGCTCTCGTAATGTGTAAAAAGGGGGACTGGCTGCCGTAATGTGTAAAAAGGGGGACTCGCTGCCGTAATGTGTAAAAAGGGGGACTCGCTGCCGTAATGTGTAAAAAGGGGTACTCGCTGCCGTAATGTGTAAAAAGGGGGACTCGCTGCCGTAATGTTTAAAAAGCGGGACGCTGTCTGCTGTAATGTGTAAAAAGGGGGACTGGCTGCCGTAATGTGTAAAAAGGGGGACTCGCTGACGTAATGTATAAAAAGGGGGACTGGCTGCCGTAATGTGTAAAAAGGGTGACGCTGTCTGCTGTAATGTGTAGAAAGGGGACGCTGTCTGCCGTAATGTGTAAAAAGGGAACGCTGTCTACCGTAATGTGTAAAAGGGGGACTCTGTCTGCCGCAATGTGTAAAAATGGGGACTGGCTGCTGTAATGTGTAAAAAGGGGGACGCTGTCTGCCATAATGTGTAAAAAGGGGGACTGGCTCTCGTAATGTGTAAAAAGGGGGACTGGCTCTCGTAATGTGTAAAAAGGGGGACTGGCTGCCGTAATGTGTAAAAAGGGGGACTCGCTGCCGTAATGTGTAAAAAGGGGTACTCGCTGCCGTAATGTGTAAAAAGGGGGACTCGCTGCCGTAATGTTTAAAAAGGGGGACGCTGTCTGCTGTAATGTGTAAAAAGGGGGACTGGCTGCCGTAATGTGTAAAAAGGGGGACTCGCTGCCGTAATGTATAAAAAGGGGGACTGGCTGCCGTAATGTGTAAAAAGGGTGACGCTGTCTGCTGTAATGTGTAAAAAGGGGACGCTGTCTGCTGTAATGTGTAAAAAGGGGGGTGCTGTCTGCCGTAATGTGCAATATGGGGACGCTGTCTGCCGTAATGTGTAAAAGAGGGGACGCGGTCTACTGTAATGTGCAATAAGGGCACTCTGTCTGCCGTAATGTGTAAAAAGGGGGGCGCTGTCTACCGTAATGTGTAAAAAGGGGACGCTGTCTGCCGTAATGTGTAAAAATGGGGGCGCTGTCTACTGTAATGTGTAATAAGGGCACGCTGTATGCCATAATGTGTAAAAAGGAGGACACTGTCTGCCGTAATGTGTAAAAAGGGGGACGCTGTCTGCCGTAATGTGTAAAACAGGGGGCGCCATCTACTGTAATGTGTAATAAGGGCACGCCATCTACCGTAATGTGTAATAAGGGCACGCTGTCTGCCGTAATGTGTAAAAAGTGGACGCTGTCTGCCGTAATGTGTAAAAGGTGGTCGCTGTCTGCCGTAATGTATAAAAGGTGGTCGCTGTCTGCCGTAATGTGTAATAAGGGGACGTTGTCTGCCGTAATGTGTAAAACAGGGGACGCTGTCTGCCGTAATGTGTAATAAGGGGATGCTGCCTGCCGTAATGTGTAAAACAGGGGACGCTGTCTGCCGTAATGTGTAAAACAGGGGACGCTGTCTGCCGTAATGTGTAAAAAGGGGACGCAGTCTGCTGTAATGTGTGATATGGGGACGCAGTCTGCCGTAATGTGTAATAAGGGGGATGCTGTCTGCTGTAATGTGTAATAAGGGGGACGCTGTCTGCTGTAATGTGTAATAAGGAGATGCTGTCTGCCGTAATGTGTAAAAAGGGGATGCTGTCTGCCATAATGTGTAAAAAGGGGGACTGGCTCTCGTAATGTGTAAAAAGGGGGACTGGCTCTCGTAATGTGTAAAAAGGGGGACTGGCTGCCGTAATGTGTAAAAAGGGGGACTCGCTGCCGTAATGTGTAAAAAGGGGGACTCGCTGCCGTAATGTGTAAAAAGGGGTACTCGCTGCCGTAATGTGTAAAAAGGGGGACTCGCTGCCGTAATGTTTAAAAAGGGGGACGCTGTCTGCTGTAATGTGTAAAAAGGGGGACTGGCTGCCGTAATGTGTAAAAAGGGGGACTCGCTGACGTAATGTATAAAAAGGGGGACTGGCTGCCGTAATGTGTAAAAAGGGTGACGCTGTCTGCTGTAATGTGTAGAAAGGGGACGCTGTCTGCCGTAATGTGTAAAAAGGGAACGCTGTCTACCGTAATGTGTAAAAGGGGGACTCTGTCTGCCGCAATGTGTAAAAATGGGGACTGGCTGCTGTAATGTGTAAAAAGGGGGACGCTGTCTGCCATAATGTGTAAAAAGGGGGACTGGCTCTCGTAATGTGTAAAAAGGGGGACTGGCTCTCGTAATGTGTAAAAAGGGGGACTGGCTGCCGTAATGTGTAAAAAGGGGGACTCGCTGCCGTAATGTGTAAAAAGGGGTACTCGCTGCCGTAATGTGTAAAAAGGGGTACTCGCTGCCGTAATGTGTAAAAAGGGGGACTCGCTGCCGTAATGTTTAAAAAGGGGGACGCTGTCTGCTGTAATGTGTAAAAAGGGGGACTGGCTGCCGTAATGTGTAAAAAGGGGGACTCGCTGCCGTAATGTATAAAAAGGGGGACTCGCTGCCGTAATGTATAAAAAGGGGGACTGGCTGCCGTAATGTGTAAAAAGGGTGACGCTGTCTGCTGTAATGTGTAAAAAGGGGACGCTGTCTGCTGTAATGTGTAAAAAGGGGGGTGCTGTCTGCCGTAATGTGCAATATGGGGACGCTGTCTGCCGTAATGTGTAAAAGAGGGGACGCTGTCTACTGTAATGTGCAATAAGGGCACTCTGTCTGCCGTAATGTGTAAAAAGGGGGGCGCTGTCTACCGTAATGTGTAAAAAGGGGACGCTGTCTGCCGTAATGTGTAAAAATGGGGGCGCTGTCTACTGTAATGTGTAATAAGGGCACGCTGTATGCCATAATGTGTAAAAAGGAGGACACTGTCTGCCGTAATGTGTAAAAAGTGGACGCTGTCTGCCGTAATGTGTAAAAGGTGGTCGCTGTCTGCCGTAATGTATAAAAGGTGGTCGCTGTCTGCCGTAATGTGTAATAAGGGGACGTTGTCTGCCGTAATGTGTAAAACAGGGGACGCTGTCTGCCGTAATGTGTAATAAGGGGATGCTGCCTGCCGTAATGTGTAAAACAGGGGACGCTGTCTGCCGTAATGTGTAAAACAGGGGACGCTGTCTGCCGTAATGTGTAAAAAGGGGACGCAGTCTGCTGTAATGTGTGATATGGGGACGCAGTCTGCCGTAATGTGTAATAAGGGGGATGCTGTCTGCTGTAATGTGTAATAAGGGGGACGCTGTCTGCTGTAATGTGTAATAAGGAGATGCTGTCTGCCGTAATGTGTAAAAAGGGGATGCTGTCTGCCATAATGTGTAAAAAGGGGGACTGGCTCTCGTAATGTGTAAAAAGGGGGACTGGCTCTCGTAATGTGTAAAAAGGGGGACTGGCTGCCGTAATGTGTAAAAAGGGGGACTCGCTGCCGTAATGTGTAAAAAGGGGGACTCGCTGCCGTAATGTGTAAAAAGGGGTACTCGCTGCCGTAATGTGTAAAAAGGGGGACTCGCTGCCGTAATGTTTAAAAAGGGGGACGCTGTCTGCTGTAATGTGTAAAAAGGGGGACTGGCTGCCGTAATGTGTAAAAAGGGGGACTCGCTGACGTAATGTATAAAAAGGGGGACTGGCTGCCGTAATGTGTAAAAAGGGTGACGCTGTCTGCTGTAATGTGTAGAAAGGGGACGCTGTCTGCCGTAATGTGTAAAAAGGGAACGCTGTCTACCGCAATGTGTAAAAATGGGGACTGGCTGCTGTAATGTGTAAAAAGGGGGACGCTGTCTGCTGTAATGTGTAAAAAGGGGACACTGTCTGCCGTAATGTGTAAAAAGGGGACGCTGTCTACCGTAATGTGTAAAAATGGGGACTGGCTGTCGTAATGTGTAAAAAGGGGGACTGTCTGCCATATTGTGTAAAAAAGAGGACTCTGTCTGCCACGCCCCTATATATTTTTTGCGCGCCTATGCCGCGTACTGCCCCTGTTTTGCATGGGGGGGGGGGCACCGAGGCCGTTTCTTGCACACATCGCTAAAATGTCTAGTTACGCCACTGTTTATTTTGTACTGTCACTGTGAGCAGTGCTGGATTTCCTATAGGCAGTCTGTGCAGGCTCCTGAGACTCGGTTTGTTCTGACAGCCACCTGTTGCCACCATTTTGAATAATACCTTCCTTATCATAACACAGAATCTAGAGGCTGGGTGACAGGGATCTGCAATTTCTGATTATGCCCTGGGTCAGTGCTTGTGAAGACGCTGGCCCATCCGCTATACGGAGAGTGCAGTGTGGGCTGTTATTCCTGCTGCAATGTCTCTATTGGCTCAGCTTCAATGACAGACTAAGGCCCCCATTTATCAAGTCTTGGAGAGTGATAAATTACACAGTACCAACCAATCAGCTCCTAGCAGCCATGTTACAGGCTGTGTTTGAAAAATGACAGTTAGGATTGGTTGGTACTTTATCACCATGCAATTTATCACTCTCCAAGGCTTGATAAATGGGGGCGGAATTGTGATTGGTGGAATTATTGCCTCTGTATTACCTCTGTAAACAATGTCTTCTTAGATGTGAACAAATTTTGGGTTTGCAATTACACAATTATTTTTAGAACTACTTGTGACAATTATCCTCTGACCCCTTAGGCTTCATGTACCTGTAATATACAGTATGAAGAGTTTAGTTGGTTACAATAAATTGACCAGAATGAGCTTAAAAAACTGTGCTGCTAGTGCAGCAAACCTCACATTCTCTTCTAGATTAAATTGAGATTGGGGTAATCTAACAGAGTGTAGCCTAATGCTGGAAACTCTGGTGCTGGGTTGGGTAGGAAAGAGTATAATACCCCTTTCACACAGTGATTTTGACCTGGGAATTTGCAGGGGGAACCTGGTTGAACCTGGGTCCATTTTGTAAACCAGCACTAAGACTTTTTACCCCGAAGTGGGAACAGGCTCATACCAGTCCTCACTGGACATATTTAGACATTATTAGTGCTAAACACGTAGGATTACCTGCACAGTTTATTTTGCATGCATTCATTTTTTATATATGTATTTTCACATGTGTACTGTATTTCTCATGTTATTTCTTTCATGAATTCTCAGTAAAAGGCATTGCCACAGCATTTTGTTCACAAGTGTTCTTCCAGCACACATTATACATCACACACTTAGGGGTTGAGCGCAGTACAAAACCTCATTTACTTTGTGTAAAAGGGTCCACCCAGGTCAGAATTGCGACTCTGGTCACTACCAGGGTTATTCCCATGTCTGACCCGGGTTTCCTGCAGTGTGAAGCTTGCTACCCGTGTTTTCAGACCCGGGTTACCTTTCAAAGCTGTTGATTTGCTATGCACTCTGCTCCCAGCGCACTCTGTCCCCGGGGGTGATGGGATGCTGTGGAAGCCCTTCTTTATGGTGGCAGTCATTGAGATCCTAGCAGCTTACACTCCGCTCTCATAACTTATCCGAGCTGAGGCACTTCTCAGGCAGCAGCAGAGAATCCTGCCTTCTGACATCTGGGACGGAGCCTTTAGCTGTCACCAGACAACCAGGGCGCCCACCGTTTGGTCACTTACAGTACAGGCGTCACCAGTGGAAGTCAGGTGGGTGGGCAGAAGAGATGGTGCAGGGCAGATGCAGGCTATGTGTGAAAGGGGTGAACCGGGGAATAATCCGGGACCAAAGCGCTGTGTGAAAGGGGGATATGAGCTGTGACTTGGGTCCAACCCATGTTCAGACACCTGGGAAATAGAGGCTCCAACCCCCTGCTTCTGTTCTTTTTTTTAAACCCTGATATTACTGAAGTATCGATCTATATTGCAATCTGTACATTTAAAACATAAAATAAAAACTTTTCATACATGATGTAAATATAATTGTGATTCACTTAGCAGTGCACCCTCATAATGCATGACTGTCTACAGATTCTGGGCCAGATTTAGAGTTATACACTAATGCAATTGTGATTTTCTAGACTACGGAGCTGCTAATGTTAGCAAGTGAAGCTGCCGCTCAGAAATAAAATGAGACGCCCTCCACAGCCATCTCAACTCATTGCAATTGAGTACACAGTCACAGCCTTAATGCAAAAATTAATATTGACTGCTGGAGTAGGTCTATGGCTACACAGACTGGATGCGGCAGTAGCGATATAGGCACCATGTTTCTCTGCAGACATGATCGCAGCTGGCAGCATGTACATGTCCCAAAAACGGACGTGACACACCTGCGTTTTCCCGCCACTCCCTGTTAACTTCCCTATATGATCACTTCCTGTCAATTAATCTGCAACTGCGAGCGGACTTGCAAAGGCACCTTTATACATGCACAGTGTGGTGCATGCGCTGTCTGCCGATAGTCGCTGAACTGTGAGAACACCAGCATATAGGGGTATTCAGTTCTTGTCGGAAACTGCCATCTTGTCAGAAAGACGGCAGTTTCCGACTTTTTAAGGTTGGAAGGGGTTCCGACCTACAGTATTCATTGCCCCCTCAGATTTTCTGACAAGTCAGGAATTCCGACTTGTCGGAAAACATGGGATGGCGGAATAGCCGCCAATCCACGTGTTTTGTCGGAAGCGGCAGCCAATCCGTCAGGTTTTTGCCCCATTTCCGACAGTGTCAATCCGACTTTAATAAAAGTCGGATTGGCATTGTTGTGAGCGGCCAAATCCTTTCGGATTTGGCCTCTCATTGAATACTTTCCATTGGAAAGGATCCGACATCAATTCAATATACCCCATAGTGTACAACTCTGAATCAGGGCCTCTGTGCAGTAATATCACATACAGATGTAGCCGTGCTCATCTATGAGTACAGATGACGCGGCTAGTGTGCCTGTGAATGAATGGGAGAATGCCAGCTGCTTATACATGTGTAAGAGGCTATTTACCGTTTGTTCTAGTCATCAGTCTTATGCCATTCATACACCTGCAGTTATTTATACACTGTCCATCTATGTTTGTTGTGTACATCCAGATAGCTGTACCTTCTGTAAATGATTGATTTCTTATAGTTTATAGATGAATACATTACAATGTGAATTTATTTTACAATATGATAGAAATGTGTTTACTTGTAATATCTTGCAGGGTAAGAAACAGGACATTCCGCGTGAAGAACAAGGCCCAACAATCAAAAACTTGGATTTCTGGCCCAATCTCATTACTCTAATGGTCACTATTATTGATGAAGATAAGACTTCATATACTCCCGCTTTAAACCAGTGAGTATTTACATATTAACATTTTGCAATCATTATTTACTGCAGAGCTACAGGTGCTTGGGTAGGGTCTATTATAAAGTGTGTATTTAAAGAAAGATATTGAAGAGTAGTGGGCATTCTGAAACTACTACATTACGTTTAACAGCATTATACTGCTGTAAATCATATCATCCTAACTGTATGTGAAACAAAAAGGGGGGGACTGGACTGCACACCCTATTTTTAAACATAATGAGGTGCTATCATTCTAAGGGTTTTAGTACCATACAAGAAAAAGAAAAGTGCCGGTGCACACTCTTAGCGCTATTAACACTTACAGTATTGTCAAAATAATTTTGATAAACTCTTACAATTAACATGGAGTATAAGTGAAGTTCTTAACACAAATTTGGCCAAATATGTGAGCCCATCCACTGCGTCCAGGTGAACTTAAATGGGTCAGTAGAGATGTTAAGGACCCATCTATTGTAGTTCATTTAGGACATTGTGAATGGGCCCACATATTTGTGCTAAGAACTGCACTAATACTCCATGTTAATTGTAATAGTTATCATCAAAATTATTTTGACTATTAGTATTCTTTGTGCATATAGTGTGCATTGTGATTTTTCTTTTACTTGTATGTAAAACAAGCATGCAGTGATAGTGATCAGTAAGTATCCATGTCTGCCAAATGATGTTTAGGCCACTTCTCTAATTAGATGATTGCACATAAATACCAACTGGACATTTAAAATGCCATTATAAATTTTTTGGGGAATTATTAATCTTGTGAATGGTGAATAATAGATCATTATTGTAACTAATTTCATTAGTTAGATTTGAGTGGAATGTAATTGAAATCTAAAGGCTTTGATGAGACTACTAGAAGTTTGGAAAAAGTCAGTCCTATGAGGATGGCTACAAGGGGTGAGATATATCAAGTGAAAAAAAATGGTGAAGCCTCTAAAAACTGCTATTTTCGGAGGTCGGAGGATTACTGAATCACACATGTATATGAAAAGTGGTCTGCAGCAGATATCGGATAGCTAATGTACTCCTGTCACCTACAAGTAGGGAAGGCAGGACTTTTGTAAGATTACATAATATCATGAGATTGTGATCTAGTGATTTTACAAAATCCATTACTCAGATTATTAGATCCTGATATATTGACCCCAGAAGATCCTTTTTTTTTTTCATTCTCTTTCTTTGTGATGCACCTGCCAAATTAATGCTTGATAAGTCCTAACTAAAGGGCTTTGTTTCTTGATGTTAGTAATGTATTTCGCTGTGACATAGCAGTCCTCATGAGTGTTTATAGAGCTGCGATGTGGCCGCATTTATCAATTTCCAGAAAGTGTACATTTCCTGAGTGATGGTGTTGGCTGTTGAAGCCTATGAGCTTCTTTAAGCAAAAATCACTAGAGAGGGATCGGAGGACCACACATGCGTATACAAGCGCCGGGTCCAAAACCTGGAATCAACTACTTCGCCAAGACAAGCTGTTTATTGGAAGAGCTCTCCTGGCAAGAAGGGATAATACATGCCGACAATCACAAGTGACAGTAATTATCCGATGGCAGGGGAAGATGTTTGTAAGGTAATTGCAATAAAATTATACATCTTCCCTAGGGTTACCACCTCATCCATTTAATTCTGGACACATATTAATTACACAGGTTCTGTGGCTGATTAAAACCAAGTAAAATGGAGTCTTCAAGTCAGCCAGCCACAGAACCTGTGTAATTAATATGTGTCTAGAATTAAAGGGATGAGGTGGTAACCCTAATCTCCCCCCTATTACTGCTACAGGCATTGTGGGACCCACTAGATGAGAGAACTGGCAGAGCACAGATAAATGGGATTCTTCTACCTACTTACTGTACCTTATAGAATTCCACCCAAATGTTGTTTGTAGGTTTGCTTAGAGTTATCTTTTAGTGGCTTTAATATTACATAGTAAAACTATATTATAGTTATGCTCTCATATTATGAGTTTCTTCTATCAGAGTTGGATGTAATCATTGTGAATTCTGAGATTGATATGTCTGCTATTGGGCTTACAGTAACATTGTGGTTTGTAGGTGTTTATGTCTCACAGTGTCACAGTGGTAGTTATCTAGATGAATTTACTTTACCACTTTATTTGATGGTGTCATGTATTGTAAAAGAAAACGTAGAGACTATTGATTTATAATCTGTTGCTTTTTTATGTTCTAACTTCTAGTACTCTCTAGCCTCAGAGAGGCAGATACGGCTGTTCAGCCCACTAAAATAAGATGGATGTTCTCCTCATACATGGGTCGAATTACTCACTTTTATGGTATCCAAGTGTTTCAGATTATATTTTAATAGCAAGATTATGACTCCCATGTTTAGAAGAGACCATTACCTCTAGAAGGCAGTTATGACAGACTGTACATGAAACTTGTAAATGTATTATTATTATTATTATTATTATTATTATTTATTGCATGTACATTATACAGTGCAAAACAAACAAATGACAGAATTGTACAAGTGCTCGACATCCATTTGCCTTTCCCTTAGAACTAGTCATCTTTGTTTAATGCTGTCAACTATCACACTGTACAGAATAAGAATATGCCACTAAAGGATATTCAGTTTTTGGTAAACTACAAATATCAGAATATTATTTCCAAAGCAATCACACGTATATGGTGGGAGTGCAATATATTGAAATAAAATGACAGACTGACAGTGCAGTGACAATTGCAGACGTAAACATAAATGGCTTCTCTCTTTGGGGGTAATTCCAAGTTGATCGCAGCAGGAAATTATTTAGCAGTTGGGCAAAATCATGTGCACTGCGGGGGGGGGGGGGGGGGGGGGCAGATATAACATTTGCAGAGAGAGAGAGATTTTGGTGGGTTATTTTGTTTCTGTGCAGGGTAAATATTGGCTGCTTTATTTTTACACTGCAATTTAGATTGCAGATTGAACTCACCACACCCAAATCTCTCTCTCTCTGCACTTGTTATATCTGCCCCCCTGCAGTGCAGATGGTTTTGCCCAACTGCTAACAAAGTTCCTGCTGCGATCAACTCAGAATTACCCCCTTTGTCTTTAACTTGATTTTAGTCATTTGTAGCGTGCTTGCGTGTCTGTACGCGATGCACGTCTTTTTTCCCAGGCAGCTTGCCCTTGCAACTCTCTACGACAGGGGAGTTGGGTCATGGGTTGGACACAGCCAGTGTATAGTAAAGCAATGTGGACATGAATTGTGGCCAAGATGGTCACCTAAAGATCTTTATGCACCTGCTTGCAGGTAATGAAACACAGGTGCAAGTTGATGATGATGATGATGACAGCTGCAGGCTGCATCTGGTTTGGCCAGTGCATCTAAGAAACACAATAATGCAGATTAAGTAAAAGAACTGCTCTAGTAGTTTATACGCAGAATTGCAGTGTAACAGACATTAGGTTTAACAACTAAAGTATGTTTCTTACTCTGTTTGGGATGGGGAAGGCTGTCCATATGTTTACTAGTGTGGAGTTAACGGTTTTTATATGCATCTTGTATGTTTTGATACTCAATGATGGGAGTAATTATTTTCTACATTTCCAATAATATTTGCAGTTATGTGTATGGAGCAGTTTGTTCTCACTGTGATGCCACACCACCTGTCATGTTCTTGACACATTTGCTCTTGTTACATGAAGGGGGAGGTACTCTAGGTGCATTTGCTGCCCATACAAAATTGGTTATATTTCACCTCTGTGGCCAAACCAGAATAGTTCCCAAAATGCAACTTTATCCTCCAGTCACTTTTTATCTTTGCATCTAAATTAGGCCCTCAATATCCTTGAAACCTGACCTGGTCTTGGCATATTATGGCTCCCCCAATAGTTTGGAAGCACTGCAATAGAAGGTTGTGACTCCCTTTCATATGCCATTGCAATTGTTTTGCAAGTAATGTTATCATTAAAGATAATCTGCATGACTGCCATTATCAGAGTCAGTGTATAGTCTGGCTACTGTAATGGACAAGTATAAATCAGGGTAAACATGGTCCTGGTACCAGTGGCAGTATTAAAGGAGAAATCCAGACAGGCTTTTTTTTATTTAATTGTTTGTTTATTTTCATTCCTACAGCACTAAACACTATACTCACTGTTATACTCACTGTTATACCCTACCGACAGCGACGATCATTGCCGACCCGCTGGGCCGCGCATCGGTAGTCGCTGGCGGCATACACACTTGACGATAAAATGAGCGACGTCGCTCATTTTATCGTTAAGTGTGTACGGACCTTAAGGCAAAACGTCCTATTAAGCTCAACCTCATTATTAGACAGATCTTGAAACCGTTGGCAATATAAAATTAATCTGTCTTCGTTTTGAAGATGAAAGGGTCTTACTCAATGAGAATTCTCCTAAGAAAGGGATTTCCTGTTGCTGAAAAATTCTTTTTAAGAATTTATACCGAAACAGTAATTGGAGCAGCCGAGCGTTCTCAGCTCTCTGGCGACACTGCAGTGCTTAGAGTACTGTTACCACTTTCCTGACTAGTTAGGTACCAGCACGCATGAGTTTGTCTAACTGCTCCTGCATATACACTAGGACTGGATGCTGAAATTAGTGTCCAGTTACAGATTCTACAAAAAAAAATGCAGTTTGATAAAAATAAATAAAAAATACACATATATATATATATATATATATTCCACTTTTTTCTAGTGTTTGTATTATATATATATATATATATATATATATATATATATATATATTTATATAACACTATATTGTTTGTTATATATATATATATATATATATATATATATATACACACTATAACAAAAAAGTGGAAAAAGTGCTTAATTTTAATGATGATATATTTTTTCATGTAGGCAACCCACACTAATGCCAGCTTGAAATGTTGCTATTCATCGACGCATAGCTGCATTACTAGCACCATAGCATGATAAATAGCTACCCCATGCTTTGCATTGGGAAGCATAGTAGAATGGGGTGTGATACATTATACCGTCAGACGGGATTCCGGCTGTCAATATCCCAACAGCGGCATCCCACCCGCCAGAATGTCGCCAGTGGGGTGAGCGCTAAGAGTCTCCTTGCAGGCTCGCTGCGCTCACCACAGGTTCTGTTGTCACTCTATAGGTGTCATGGACACCCATGAGTGGGAATAGTCACTGTGCACCGGGCTTCCGGCTGGTGGCATTGTCGGCTGTCGGGATTCCAGCATCGCTATCCTGAATGCTGGGATCCCGAGAGCCGGCATTTTAACTACATCCTGCAAAATGCCCCTGATAAAGTATATTGCTTGCTACAGCCTTCACCATAAGTGGGACTTTGATAAACAGACCACATAATACTATAACATTGATATGATAATAGCATGAGGCACATTTCTTGTTAAATTAGAAAATTCTCCCTTCATGTGCATGAAGGGAGGAGACATGCAAACCAGGGTTGGGTGCAGAGGTCTAGTTGAGGAACATATTAGTAATTGGAACTGAAGAGGTGATGACAGAATAATCCCTATTCCTGACTTGTGAGGCTTGGGAAGGAAACATGTTTAATGTGTTAAAGCTGTCTGTGGCTACTGGAGGCTGTGAGAAGTGTGTTTTACGGTTTAGTTGTTATGACTCCAGTTGTAGTTACTGTAGATTCTGAAGAGAGCATGCAATTGTGTTATCAGAAAATGTTTCTCTCATACTATGCAGAGAACAGTTGCTGTCCAGTATTAGCTGTACTAAATTTCAATGAACAGTAGTGTTTCCACTATGTAACAGAGCCTAGAGTTATGTTTGAAACTATGTGTTTTATTGCAGTGGTTGGGGATTGATGATATGTTTGCTTCACCTGCTTGATGACAAATCTATTAATCTAGTCCACCTCTCCTGGGATGTAATTCCAGCTTAGAATGACATAGAACTTCCTGTTCTGTAAAACAAATCCTATTTTCAAATACCTTCATCTCTGACAAGAACTGAAAACTTAAACATCCAGCTTTGTGAAAGTAACAGTACAATGTGACCCTTGGAAATGGTATTTTATTGCCTTAAGGAATTATTTGAACGGTAGCTGCATTACAGAACAGTTGAAATTAAAGTTAGGAATCCAGACATAGTTGGAGGTAAATTTCATGTTAAGTACATTACATAGACTCCAGACCCCCCTCCCCCCAACATTTCCATTTATACATTTTAGTTTTCTTTATTGAAGTAAGACAAATACATACATAACATCAAAGAAGTACATGCAATGTGATTACAATATAACACATACCCCAGGAACAATTATCCAATATGTAATAAAGGTAGATGAACAGCATGTTCACAATGGTATCAATCCGAGTAAATAACATTAATATGGCATGGTGCGACATGGACCCGGATCCATGTCCACCAAGAAAAAAAAAATATATATATATAGGCTATCAGGACGTCAAGCAGCCATAAGCTAATTATCACTAAGAATGATTGGGGATCTTGCTCATAAACTCATATCTCATACCATAGAGTATTCCTAAAATACTTTCAAACCTGTTCCTTAAGTGAATGGGAGAGGGTATCTACAGTATGTAACTCTTCCATGTCTCGAAAAAGTTTTCAGTGAACTTCTCCTTTTGTAGCGAAGCCTCCAACTATTCCATCCTAAACACATGGAAAAGTTTTCCTAAGAATAGAGAAAGCAGAGTAGGCTGTATCCACACTTGCAGGATGCATTTTTTTTGCTACAGCTGATATATTACCCATACTGGAGTGAAAGGTAGGCAATTGACTAGATGACGATTAACACTGGAAACGCCATATGTGTTTCTATAATGGGGGCAGTGTGTGCGGTGCACATTTGCCCCTGTGTTTGTGCACACCCTGCATGTGCATACACGTGCACACCCTGCACCCATATATTAAACTTTCCCCTCCAGAGTCCCACGGCGGCCACTTCCGAGTGATTTGCACATGTGCACTGGAGATGTCCCCGGGAACATAGCGTGGGCTCCATATTCCCGGAGACCTGCACATGCGCAGTAGACTCTGGCATTATGTCACAGTCTACTTGCGGCTGGAGAAGAAGGGGCCCGCAACGGAGGCTGCACGCGGGTCACCATCTCTCTTAAAACACCCCTGGGACACGCCCATAAACAATGCATTAATTTAGGCCTTTTGGAGCCACATCTTGGGCATGTATGATCTTCTGTTGTTCCCATAAGGTATCTCCGATGAGGGGACAAAGATGTCCTGCAAAATATATTCAGAACTAATTCTACATTGGATGCTGCGGGGACCAGCTTAATGGATGCCTAAAGGTGGAAAGTGGTCTTTCCATTGGCCTAACCCAGTTTTCAATGTATCATAATGTAAAGGAGTATGAAGGAAGTAATAATGTACATATGCATTTATTAAGTATGCAGACAATTGCAGGCTAACATGGCTGAGCAATCAGTACAAACTATAAACCAGTATGCTTATTACTTGTAAAATATTTTAAACAAGTCAACACCTTTTCTGCTTCAGAATAAGACAGTGAAAAGATAAAAGTAAGATGTCGGAATTCCTGACATTGTCATTCTTTATCCTAATGAGTGCTGAAAGTGGAGAATACAGGACTTGCTGACGCTCTCTCCATCTCTGCTGGGCGCTCTTATGCTTCACAAAGCCACATTCAGTAATCATGTCTGTTTGCAAACTCAGGTAATCATTAGTGTGTGATTGCCTAGCCACACTACTGTGTTCTACTCTGATACTATTCTCAAGTTGTTCCTCCATTTGTTATAAATACCAACCTGCTGGCTTTTTGGCTCATTTCCTGCAACGGTGCTTGTCAGATTAATCCTGTGTCAGGTGCATTGCATAAAGTGGATTTGATTAGAACGGAATTAATAGGTTGTGTACTTACTGCCACTTTATTAAGAGAGTCAGAATTCTCACACAAGGCATTTAACCCCCTGTTGAGGCATTACTTTTAATTAGTTATCAATTGTTGGATGTAAGAAAAATTTGTGATTTTAATAGAAAAATGAAATATGAAAAATGTAATAAAGTATATGCCAGAGTATATTAGTGTTACAAAGGCTAGGTATCTGCAGTATGCCTAGATGCATCATATGGCTGTAACTTCTAGATGAGAGGGAGCAAACAAGTGTGAGAATTACTATGTACTGCCAAGCACTATGTCTTTGATTTGAAAGGACAGCTATACCTTAAAGTGCAAGTTACTCAAAGTAAACTTCACAAATACAAGGGGTGAGCAATACGTTTCCAGATGCACAGAAAGTATTATATTTACAAAGTTAACATTAAATTTTTTCAAAGTATTCTCCAGCGGAGTCTATGCAAAGTTGCGTGCGCTCAAACCACTTAGTGAAGCAGCTGGACCTGTCCAAAGCAGGTATGTTTTTACGTGTTGGGTGAAAGTCTCCACTGCAGTTTATAGTGACTCAAAGGGAATCCAATGCACAAAGAAGTTGCAGGGGGCCACGTCTGGACCATATGGAGAATGACCAAGCTCCTGGATACATTCATGGGCCAGAAAATCCACCACTTTCCTGGACTTTTCGCCAATGCATTGTCATCTTGGAGAAGGGCACCATGAGCGTGAGTTCTTGGATGGCGCCCGGAAATGGTTTCCAGCTTTTTCGTCAGGCATTGGTTGGTGTACCAGTCCCCAGTGATGGTGCGCTGCTCCACAAGTGGTACGGTAGCAACAGGACCAGTCTCAGCCACAAAAACAGCCACCATCCGCTTGGCCATGCTGTGCTCACATCGGAAATTCTGTGGCATTGCATCTCCAACTGGGGTCCACTAGGTTGTTTGGTCTCATGGTTCGAACTGTATATCCAGGATTCATCACCACTGATGATCTCCCAGACAGAGTGGTAGTGACTGCCATCAAACCTGGCCAGCATGTTCTGGCACCAAGTCACCCAAGCCTCCTTCTGCTCTCGAGTCAGCTGATGGGACACTAAGTACTCATGGAGTACCGAGCTTATTATGTATCCCAATGAGATGCCTATCTCGTTCTCTAATCGGTCCATGATCACGCTGGCATCCACCTCAACTATGGCCCAAATGGCAGCATTGTTGTCCTTGGTGAATGTGGCTAAAGGTCGGCTGCAGCACTGCTCATCTTCCAGGGACCCTCTCCTGCAACAAAATTATGCAAACCACTCAAACACAGTGGTTTGGGATGGTGATTCATCCCCAAAAGCAGCTTTCAGTCGGTCAAAACTCTCCGGCTGTAGCAGACCACTTTTGTAGTCATAGAAGATCATGGCTCTCCATAACGAGTTTGTGAAGGAAGTGAACATTTTCCCAGTTCTAAAGTTTACACTAATTTTAGATTTCCAAAGTCTGGTTCAACCATGGAACACTATGGACATCATGTCCTACAGTAATCCAGATACCCAATTGAGAATAGATAACACCTAGAAGCAAATTTGACGTAATGTTTGCAAAATTAGAACACAAGATATTACACTGTGGTGTTAACAAGAGAGTTGTAGCAAATGTTTGTAATCTGTGTTGCTGACCCCACAGACATGATACATTTGGTGCACCTAACACACAGTGCAGTGAATGATTGTGTAACAATGCACCCCAAACACAGGAGAATCCAATAATGCTGTTGTAGATCCTCCACAAGGGACAAGGGGCCTTATTCATAGTTGTACGCTAATGCCTCAGATGGCAGGATTTCTACTAAGATGCCCACGGTGGCATTGGTAATCTGAGCAGCTGAGTATAAAGACACAGCGCAATCTGTCAACTGAGTAACTGTGTGGTCAGGCAGAATGGCCGCTTGTGTACTGAGACACCAGAGCCATCTTTAATGGATACGAGATCACAGACGCATGCAGTGAATGCCCCCTAAAATTGCTGAAACACACCTGAGCTTTTGCCTTCTCTCCCCATTACCATTACCTCCCCTAAATGGTCCCTTCCTGTCAATCACTTGGCAGATGAATCCTCACTGCAAGCGACTATGATAATAGACTTTGATACATGCACAGTGTGACTAAGACGCATGTGCAAACATGCGATAATCGCTTATCTGTGAAAACATTGGCATATTGTACAGCTCTGAATCAAGCCCAAAATTTGGATGGAATTGGAAATAAATATGTGTACTGTTAATGGCTCTGAAGAGTGATGCCATGCTTCCATATACAAAACGGCACTGCAGGGCACAGGGGGGGCGCCCTGGGCAGCATAAATCCTCAAATAGCGACTGGCAAGAGTGTATACAGTGCCTGGGCACTAAATACAGACCCCCGCCAGTATAAATATGTGAAATTAAGCGGGACTGAAGCGCGCCATTAAGGGGGCATGGCTTAGCCCTCACAGCTCTGACCAGCGCCATTTTCTCTTCACAGAAGCTGCAGAGACACTGAGCCTGGCCTCCCACACTACTGTACAAGTAACAGGGTGCAAAACGGGGGGGGGGGGGGGGGGCACAAGAGATTTGGTGCTATTTTGTTGAAATTAAAAGCGCTAACAGGTCTGGGCAGTATATTACTCGCTTCAGAACCGGGACAGGCGCTGGGTTGTGAGCTGGCAGAACTCCATCTGTGTTTCTTTGACAGGCTTTGCTGTGGTTCTGTCTCCTATAGCCCCAGTGGGTGTCGGTACGCGTGTGTCGACATGTCTGAGGCTGAGTGCTCTTCCCAGGAGGAGGCTGGAGTGGGGACAGAAAAGGTTGTGGGAGTTACCGTGTTGGCACCGCCGACGGCTGATTGGGTAAATATGTTGAGTGTTTTGAATGCAAATGTGGCTCGGTTGACTAAGAGATTAGATAAATCTGAGTCTAAGAACCAGACATGGAGGAAATCCATGGAGGATGCATTGTCACAAGCTCAGACCCCTTCTGGGTCACAGAAACGTGCATTTACCCAGATAGCAGATACAGATACCGACACGGACTCTGATTCCAGTGTCGACTATAGTGATTCCAAATTAAATCCTAAACTGGCTAAAAGCATTCAGTACATGATTGTGGCGATAAAAGAAGTATTGCATATCACAGAGTACCCTGCTGTTCCTGATACAAGGGTCTGTATGTTTAAAGGAAAGAAACCTGAGGTAACGTTTCCTCCCTCTCATGAACTGAACGCTCTTTTTGAAAAGGCTTGGGAAAATCCTGACAAGAAGGTACAGGTTCCCAAAAGAATTCCAGTGGCATATCCGTTTCCCTCTGGGAACAGGGAAAAGTGTGAGTCAACCCCCACGATGGACAAAGCTCTATCGCGTCTGTCCAAAAAGGTGGCGCTTCCGTCTCCTGACACGGCAGCCCTAAAGGATCCTGCGGATCGTAAGCAGGAAAATACACTAAAATCCATTTATGTCACTACGGGTTCGCTACTCAGGCCTGCCGTTGCTTCAGCATGGGTGAGTAGCGCTATTGAAATGTGGGCAGATAACTTGTCATCTGAGAGAGATACCCTGGACAGGGATAACGTGCTTTTGACTCTGGGTCATATCAGGGACGCTGCAACATATTTAAAAGAAGCTGCAAGGGATATTGGCCTTTTGGGATCAAGGGCCAATGCCATGGCAGTCTCGGCTAGGAGGGCATTGTAGCTATATCAATGGAATGCTGATGCTGACTCTAAGAAGACTATGGAGTCTCTACCGTTTAACGGTAGTGTCTTGTTTGGTGACGGCCTCACTGACCTGGTATCTACGGCTACCACGGGTAAGTCATCATTTTTACCTTATGTTCCTGCACAACAAAAGAAAACGCCCCACTATCAGATGCAGTCCTTTCGGCCCAATAAATACAAAAAAGGACGAGGGTCCTCCTTCCTTGCTGCGGAAGAGGAAAGGGAAAAAGGGTCACAGGCTGTGGCAAGTTCCCAAGAGCAGAAGTCCTCTCCGGCTTCTACCAAATCCACCGCATGACGCTGGGGCTTCTCTGGGGGAGTCTGCACCGGTGGGGGCACGTCTCAAACTCTTCAGTTAGGTCTGGGTGCACTCGGACCTGGATCCTTAGATATTAGAAATAGTAACCCAAGGGTACAAATTAGAGTTTCAAGACGTGCCCCCTCACCGTTTTTTCAAATCGGCCTTGCCAGCTTCTCTTCTAGAAAGGGAGGTAGTATGCGCTGCAATACTAAAACTGTGTCAAAATCATGTCATTGTCACAGTACCCCCGTCACAACAGGGGGAGGGTTTTTATTCGAGTCTGTTCGTGGTCCCGAAGACGGATGGCTCAGTCAGACTGATTCTGAACCTAAATTCCCTCAATTTCTTTCTAAAAAAATTAAAATTCAAGATGGAATCTCTCCGAGCAGTGATCTCCGGTCTGGAGGAGGGGGATTTTATGGTGTCGGTCGACATAAAAGATGCCTACTTACATGTTCCCATATATCCTCCACATCAGGCATACCTGAGGTTTACTGTTCAGGATTGTCATTACCAATTTCAGACGTTGCCGTTTGGTCTGTCCACGGCTCTGAGGATGTTCACCAAGGTTATGGCGGAAATGAAGGTTCTCCTGCGCAAGCAGGGAATCACAATTATCCCATACTTGGACGATCTCCTCATAAAGGTGAGATCCAAGGAGCAATTGCTGAAAAATGTTGCGCTCTCACTGACGATTCTGCAACAACATGGTTGGCTCCTAAACTTGCCAAAATCACAGTTTGTTCCGACGACACGGCTGTCGTTCCTGGGTATGATTCTGGATACAGAATTACAGAGAGTTTTTCTTCTAGTGGAAAAGGCTCTGGAAATACAGAACATGGTAAAACAGATTCTGAAACCGGCAAGAGTGTCAATTCTTCAATGCACTTGGTTGCTGGGGAAGATGGTGGCGGCCTACGAGGCCATTCTGTATGGCAGGTTCCATGCCAGGTTGTTTCAGTGGGACCTGTTGGATCAGGATCTCCCTTCTGTGGTGGCTGCACAGTTCTCACCTTCTGGAGGGACGCAGGTTCGGGATTCAGGATTGGATCCTGGTGACCACAGATGCAAGTCTCCGAGGCTGGGGAGCAGTCACACAGGAGAGTGGGATCTTAATCAAGAGGTCTTTGCAGAAGTGACAAGTTGTTGGGGAATTCCTCAAATAGACATGATGGCGTCCCGCCTCAACCTGGATATTGTTCCAGGTCGAGGGACTCTCAAGCAATAGCAGTGGATGCCCTAGTGACACCGTGGGTGTTTCCGTCGGTCTATGTGTTTCCTCCACTTCCACTAATTCCAAAGGTGATAAAGATTAAAAGAAGAACAAGGGTTCAGGCGATACTCATTGTTCAGGATTGGCCAAAAAGGGCCTGGTATCCAGATCTTCAGGAGTTGCTCATAGAAGATCCCTGGCCTCTTCCTCTACGGGAGGACCTGTTACAACAAGGACCGTGCATGTATCAAGACTTACCGCGGCTGTGTTTGACGGCATGGCGGTTGAACGCCAAATCCTAGCCCGAAAGGGTATTCCCAGTGAAGTCATTCCCACACTTCTTCAGCCTAGAAAAGAAGTAACGGCAAAGCATTACCACCATTTTTGGAGGAAATATGTGTCTTGGTGTGAATCCAAGAAGGCTCCTGCGGAAGAATTTCACCTGGGGCGTTTGCTCCATTTTTTTGCAAGCAGGTGTGGATGCGGGCCTAAAGTTAGGCTCTATTAAAGTACAAATTTCGGCCTTATCAATTTTCTTTCAGAAAGAATTGGCCTCCCTTCCAGAAGTTCAGATCTTCGTGAAGGGCGTGCTGCAAATCCAACCTCCATTTGTGCCTCCTGTGGCACCGTGAAATCTTAATGTGGTATTGCAGTTCCTGCAATCTCATTGGTTTGAACCTTTGCGTAAGGTTGAGTTAAAATTCCTTACTTGGAAAGTAGTCATGTTGTTGGCCTTGGTATCCGCAAGGCGGGTATCTGAGTTGGCGGCTTTGTCTCACAAAAGCCCCTATTTAATCTTCCATGCTGATAGAGTGGAGTTGAGAACTCGTCAGCAATTTCTGCCAAAAGTGGCTTCATCATTTCACGTAAACCAGCCTATTGTGGTGCCAGTGGCTACTGACGCCTTGGCGGAATCGAAGTCTCTCGATGTGGTTAGAGCTTTGAAAATCTATGTCGCCAGAAAAGCGCAGATTAGGAAAACAGAGGCTTTGTTTGTCCTGGGGGCTCCCAATAAGATTGGGGCTCCTGCTTCCAAGCAGACTATTACGCGCTGGATCTGTAATACGATTCAGCAGGCTAATTCTATGGCAGGATTGCAGTTACCGAAATCGGTGAAAACCCATTCTACCAGAAAGGTGGGCTCTTCCTGGGCGGCTGCCCGGGGGGGTCTCGGCATTACAGCTTTGCTGAGCTGCTACTTGGTCGAGTTCAAACACCTTTGTGAAGTTTTACAAGTTTGATACCCTGGCTGAGGAGGACCTCCTGTTTGGTCAATCGGTGCTGCAGAGTCATCCGCACTCTCCCGCCCGTTCTAGAGCTTTGGTATAAATCCCGTGGTTCTTGAAGCATCCCCAGCATCCTCTAGGACGTATGAGAAAATAGGATTTTAATACCTATGGTAAATCCTTTTCTCTTAGTCCGTAGAGGATGCTGGGTGCCCGTCCCAGTGCGGGCTGTATCTGCAGTTTGGTTATGGTTACACTCGTGTTGAGTTAAGTTCAGTCAGTCTGTGGCTCATGCATGCGTTGTTGTTGAATGCCATGTTGTACGGCGTGTTTGAGGTGTGAGCTGGTATGTATCTCACCTTAGTTTAAAAATTAAATAAATCCTTTTCCTCTAAATGTCCGTCTCCCTGGGCACAGTTCCTATAACTGGAGTTTGGAGGAGGGGCATAGAGGGAGGAGCCAGTTCACACCCCTTTTAAAGTCTTCAAGTGCCCATGTCTCCTGCGGATCCCGTCTATACCCCATGGTTCTTGAAGCATCCCCAGCATCCTCTACGGACTAAGAGAAAAGGATTTACTGGTAGGTATTAAAATCCTATTTTCTGTAGTAATTTTATTCTAGCCAAGCCACTTGTATGGTCAGCCACTTTTCCCCATAACCTCTAACATTCAGCCTTTAGCCTGTGTATGAAAGCTGATATTATATTTGCAGCTAAATCACGAATGATAACTCTGGAAAGAACATCATAAGGAATCAATAAGCAATGGGCTAGCTACTGGGATACCACCCATTGTCAGCCAATGAAATAACAACTCTGACCTATACAATAAAGGGAAAAGCAATAGGGTATCATTATTCTCAGTAAGTTTTGTTGTTTTGTGTTCAACAATCCTGAAAAATTGGGTATGCAACTCTTCCCTGTTGGCACTTATCCTTGACACCTAAAGCCTAGGTGTGATGTTGCAGTAGGCACATACGATAATACAAATGATAATGATATAAAATTTTATATATAATGTATAAAAACATGGAATAAATTGACTATGTCGGTACTTTAGTATTACAGAGCCCAAAGCACGGTATAAAGTAAATAAATGTCTCCAGTCTGGCGCAAGAGCAGTGCTACTTCCCTACCGTATGTTTAATGTTCTACTCCATCTGGTACAAATTCATTGGGATTCAACTGGTTAGAGTGATTTGCCCTGATTATGCCCCAATTTTGTGCCAGGTTAGTGTACTGAGCTCTAAAGACTTCATTAAGGAGAGTTACAGTGCTTCGTCTATGGCTATAAATACAGCATCCAACTGTACTATAACCTTGAGGGGGTTTCGCAGTGCACTGGAAGATGCTTCATGGCAGGGAACCTTTTAGCAAATAAATCTCATTATCTTTTACGCCTGAAGATACTGTTTTATATTGCTACTATGTATCACTTGCTATTCGTATTCTTAAATAAATGTTTCCTTGTCATTTGAAAAATAAGGGTTATAACTTCTAATACTAGTAACAAATACGCTATGGACAGAATTATCTCAGGCATAGGACTATTTAGAATGGCACACTAAATGAAATCGCAAAGATTCCCTCAGGCCAGTTTTGTGAATTTCACATTTTGTTGAGCTCACGTAAATTAAGAAAATTGAACATATAAATGAATCAAGATAGAATCATTGTTTGCTATAACTTAGTATATAGGGCCTAATTGAGACGTGGTCGCAAAGCTGCCATTAATTGCCTGATGATTTCTTACTGCGCATGCATCTGAGCTGCAGTGCACACATTCCGCAAGGGAATTGCGATTGCGGTTGCACCGAGCAATAGGTGCAAAGTGAGTGACAGGCATTTCTGGACATGTATCAATTATCAGTCGCAACCTTACTTGCCACTGGAGAGCCCTCTGCGTCCTGTTAGAGCAGCTCAACCTGCGCACCTACAGACTCGGCGACATGACCTGTTATGCGATGATGGTATAGATTTATCAGCAATTATTATCTTCTATTTCTTCATTTGTCTCCTATCTTAATTCCAACACTTATAATTTGCTTTTCACCCACACTCACAACAGGGAACGGATAGACTTCCTGGATGTGACCCTTGAAATAATTGACAATCAAATTATGACCTCAAATTACTCAAAACCTGTGAATACTTATTCATATCTACATTATGAGAGTGCACATTATGCACCATGGAAGCACAACATACAGTACCTAAAGGGCAATTAATGCGCCTGAGGCGCAATTGCTCTAATCTAGAAACATTTACCATCCAGGCCAATGAACTGATGAATGCTTTAAGACAACGTAAATATCCAGATAAACTCCTTGACGAAGCGTTCAAAGAGGTTTACCATATGGATAGAAGCAATCTATTACAAATGAAACCTTCAGGTCGATTGCCCCCCAAAAATTAAAAAACAAAAGGTGACGATACTAGACAATTCGCATTTGTATGTAAGTACAATAACTGTGCTAATGAAATCAAAAATATAGTCTTTAAAAACTAGAGAGTATTGAAACAGGACAAAGTTCTGAATGAAATACTACTCCCCAAACCCTGTATAGTATATAAGAAAAATAGATCTTTGAAATCAATATTGGCACCAAGCCATTTGGCGCTAGGGGGATCTAAAGAGACTACTGACGGATACAAATGGCTAACTACAAAACCATTAGGATGCCATAGATGTGGCAAACCCAGGTGTACTACATGTACCTATATGCAGAAAAAGATTAGTACTATAAAATTACCTGGTAATGAAGATCCTTATAGACTTGAATCGTTTATGAACTGTGATTCGAGGTTTATTAATTATCTACTCACCTGTGGATGCGGTTTGAACTACGTAGGGAGAACCATGAGGGCTATCCACGTACGATTTATGGAACATCGCAGAAATATTGTAAAACGTAACAATCTACACAGTGTTTCACGCCACTTTAATTTAACTCATGATGGCGATCCTAAAAGCCTAACACTAGTATGCATAGAACATATCGCCCCCACACCAAGGGGGGGGGGGGGGGGAGATAGATTTAACAAACTGTGCTGCAGAGAAATATACTGGATGTTCAAACTCAGTTCGTTACATCCAGATGGATTAAATAAAAACATTGAACTCAATACCATACCTTAGGCTTTTTGCTGTACCTTTGAGAACCTTTTTTTTTTATCTGAAGCTCTTTCCCTGTTTCCTTATCACTGCTATTTCCTTGAAATTGGGGTGTACTCTCTTGCGTTATCTGCGCCCCAGCTCCAAGGATATGGTGAATCACTATTATCCTTTATAATCTATATAGCTTTGAAATATATTGTGGATATTCCACTTTCCACAAGCCATTGGGAATGGATTATCAGAAGGAAGGGACACTTTGAGGATCTGCACTCAAATTTATTTATCTATATTATTCATATATGGATCGATTTGTATCTAGTGTAAATCACTACCATAATGTGAGGGTCTACGGACAGTATTCTGACTATGCAACATCTATATAGTGTTATTATTATTCCTTTATTTATTTACTTATTGATTTATTTCTTCCGTCATTTTTATGTATTTTTTATTCTTGTCTCAATATTCATTTTCCTTTTTCTTAATTATGTAATAATATCTCTGTTTAGGTTCGGCTTTCAGTACGACAGAACCCGGTCCTCTATAATAATGTGCCTATGGAGAGTCTTATAATATTTATAGTATTATTAATGTGAGATGCTGTATAACAGAACTTATTAACACAGGTTGAGTATCCCTTATCCAAAATGCTTGGGACCAGAGGTATTTTGGATATCGGATTTTTCCGTATTTTGGAATAATTGCATACCATAATGAGATATCATGGCGATGGGACTTAAGTCTAAGCACAGAATGCATTTATGTTTCATATACACCTTATACACACAGCCTGAAGGTAATTTTAGCCAAGATTTTTACTAACTTTGTGCATTAAACAAAGTATGTCTACATTCACACAATTCATTTATGTTTCATATATACCTTATACACACAGCCTGAAGGTCATTTAATACAATATTTTTAATATCTTTGTGTATTAAACAAAGTTTGTGTACATTGAACCATCAAAAAACAAAGGTTTCACTATCTCAGTCTCACTCAAAAAAGTCCGTATTTCGGAATATTCCGTATTTCGGAATATTTGGATATGGGATACTCAACCTGTATAACTGTCTGTAAAGGTATCTCTATTTGTTCTGTCCCCCGGTGTCAAGAACAACATTACTTCCTGTGTTCCGTTACCCTGACAACATATGATACGCAGCTGTATTATCAGTGGAAAGCAACGTCGCGATATGTTGCTCACGCTGTGGGAGCCGATGTCCTAGTCCGGTCACGTGGCTAAACAAAACCATGTGACCGGATCATTACCAAATATAGGTCTTTTCCAGCCTGTATAACGGACAGGAGACGCCCAACACTATATTGATTGGGTAACACTTACTCACGTGGTCGGGACGGACCACGTGACAAGGAAGTAACCATGATTATTCATGAAACTCTGTATGATTCTACTATAACCTATGCTCGTTTTTTTATTTTGCTACCATAATAAGCTATATATACCAGTATGATTCCCTTCTGAGTGCCAATGGTTTTATTATGATTACTCTTTTTATGATGTGTCTGTTCACCTGGTGATTATTGATGTCAGGTGTCTCAGCTTATATCTAATTATGAGGGTATATAAATCTGTCTTGGTTGATCCAAGACATATGCTCCTGAGGAAGCTGGCGGTGACTAAGACCAGCGAAACGCGTTGAGCCCTTTTCCTTCTGACCACAGGCACTGCACTTATCATTCTCAACCATCCGGCAATTATTGGACTTACAAACTCCTACAGGATCCTCATCAGCGCTGTGCATTTGGAATCTCTGAACTTTCCCCTGTTGCCATTGGACCTCGATCTGCAATTGAGAACCAAGGGGACTTTTTTCCTGGGACCATGGTAATTCCCATATCTAAAGCGTATTGAGGACACTTTGGAGGAATGAGTCCTAGCCAGAAAACAAGTGCATATTGTTTAAGTGGAGATAGAAGTGGTCACATGATAATTTGAGAGACTCTCAATTCCTTTAACATTATTTTTACCCTTTTGACTATCAGATTCGCTGTAATCATTTTTAGCTTAATTCTGAATAAATGTATGAATAACTTTTTATTGAAAAACTCATATCCGTTCATTATTTGAAATCCAGCCGGTGCCAGTATACTCTCTTGTCCTTTATCAGCAATTATATGCAGTTGGACAGAAATGATGCGATATCTGTAGGTATCCCTATGCTTAGGTTAGCTTCTGCACAAATTAGCATATAATCGCAATTGTGTATGGCGTGCAGAAGCAACAGCAAGAACAACCGCACCTGAATTAGCCCCATTGAGGCATGGTGCCACAGTGATCTCAGCACTGAGGTCATTTTCCACTAGGGTGGCCCCATCTGCGTTGCGTTTGTATAGTATGTTCTTCCTGTGTTTGTGTTGCTTACTTCTAGTTACGCCGGTGTCCTAAAAAAACTCAAAAAAACATACTGAATGTTAACTTAGCATGTCTGTGTGTAGGTCAGGCTTGGACTAGCCAACAGGGGTACAAGGGAAACCACCCCATTGCCCCCCCCCCCATATAGCCCCTATCCCCCCAACCATAGTTACTGTTTCTCACCTAAGCTTGGCTAGCAATCAAGCAATGCCTCACATGGCTTAGCTAATTATTGAAGTACTGATGGTGTAATGGCTAGCATTACTGCCTCACAGCACTCTGAGGTCATGGGGGTTCAATTCCCACCATGGCCCTAACTGTGCGGAGTTTGTATATTCTCCCCGTACTTGCATGGGTTTCCTCCGGGTTCTCAGATTTCCTCCCACAATCCAAAAATATACTGGTAGGTTAATTGGCTCCCAACAAAAAAATGAACCCTAGCGTGAATGTGTGTATATGAGATAGGGAATATAGATTGTAAGCTCCACTGGGGCAGGGACTGATGTGAGTGGACAAATATTCTCTGTAAAGCGCTGCAGAATATGTGTGCGCTGTATAAATAACTGGTAATAATAAATAAATAAAAATAATAATGAATAGAAAAAAAAAATGTATTAATGGGAGTACCTAGGTAAGTGGCAAACTTTTATAGTGATATCAGTGACCATATATATATACATTTTAAATGAGGAGAGTATATAATACAGTACATAATGACATAACCTAATGAATAGGGAGTACTGTAGGGCAAGCCAAACTGTTCAAACTTGGCACTGAGCCAGTGATTAGCTGGAGGAAACATTTGCAGAGATGCAGAGTGACCATCTGTGAGACTGCCAGCCATGTGAAGAGACACTAAATCAGTGTGCTTCCCTTCTGCTGGGTTTTCTAGAGAACTTACAGTTCATCTATTTAAGATGTCATTTGATTCAGTTACTCCGGTTGGCATATTTAATGGAAATGTGAGTGTAGATCTGCATGGCTTATTGTTATCTGATATGTCTTACGTCACTCCTGATTATTTACTGAACAGCGACGGTACCGCACAAAGGGCCTGATTCACAAATGTACACAATGCCAATGTTTGCACAGTTGAGCAATTATTGGCTGACTGCGCATGCACCAAAGTGCCTTAGTGATGTCTCCACTCACTACTGCGATCCAATACACAGAAAACATGGCGCCAGCGTCTCTGTTCCGGTGTACATTCTGCGCTACCATAGAGTTACTTAGACTATGGAAGGATCTGTGACCTCTGCTGCGTGTTGCTTGAATCTGCGAAGCTGCTGGTGGACATCTCAATACATTTTCAGGTAGCGGAATCATTGGCATATTTTCTTATATCCGCTGTGTAATCCTTACATTGGACAAGGTCTTGTCCAATTTCACAGGCTCTTTTTGGAGTTTGTCTCCGATTGCTAATGCCTTCTTCAGAGGACATCAGCAGCTTTTTCCAGTCATCAGATCCATCCTCTCCTTCCTGTTCCTTTTGTGCTGCCACCGTGCTGATCGGAGGTTCACATGCACTGGAAGACAGCCAAAACAAAACCCAACATTTTTACCATTCATCTTGACTGCAGCTTATTGGCAAATAGCTCTGATACCCTCTTGGCACCCCTGATGATAAAACTTGTAATGATCATAGAAAGGACTATACTCTCTCTTTCTGTTACAAAAGATACAACAACACAATTACACAAGAGACATGATGCAAATAAATGTTATTCATTTGACTTAAAAGTCCTAACATGCCGAAAAATATTTAGGAGTAGATTACATCTATGTGATTTGTCAAAGGACAATTTTAGGATACAGGTTTAAGGAAAAAGAAAAATTAATAATTGTATATAATTCAAGATGAAAATCAACCATGGTTCCCAAACCTTATATACCGCTTATAGGTTTTGACTAAGCATAGATTCATCTGTACAGTAAGCCATTGTCTGGGCACAATGGGACAGATTCTGAGTCAAATACAATGTGCCGACATATGCAAATGTCTGCAGCTGCCAGAATTACTACATACAGATGTGTCCACATACACCTTTTCTATTTTCCTCAATTTGGCACACCATGCATAGCATGCTAGGCTTTTTTTCTATCTGTAGCGGATGAATTTAAATATTTTGTTTGCCATAGTACACAGGTTCTGAAACTCTGTCCTCAGGACCCCACACAGTTCATGTTTTCCAGGTCACCTGTAGATTTTCAAAATGTGACAGTTGGTGATACACAGTACACCTGCCGGGTGACCTGGAAAACGTGACCTGTGTGGAGTCCTGAGGAATGAGTTTGAGAACCACTGCCATAGTAGAATATGTACATTATAAAGTTGCATATTAAAGAATCAAATTAATAAAAAACACAAAGCATGGCTATATCTTGGAGGATATGGCATGCCAAACCGTGCGATACATGGTAGGATATTGGAAAGGTGTATGTGGACACATCAGTATTGGTAATGTGGGTTTCCACTCCCCTCACTGTTTTCCCATTTGCAACTGTCATTATTAGTACTGACCCTTGCACCCACCCATATTGGGTATAAAAGATCTATCTGAAACAGGTGCCCATCTCCAATCACCACCTCCAACAGGGATGAAAGTTGGGCTACACATCCTTGACATGACCATGACACTCCTACAAGAGGAATCTGTACTTTGTGCCCACACAGTAACACCTCAAAATGCCCATTTTATATATGTAGAGAAGCTGCCTCACACTGTGCAAACTGTTCGACATTCTGAGTACACTAGAACATATACTATTACAGGTGACCTGTTCTGTTTAAGACTGTATCTATAAGACATAACTGTTGTGAAACTTAGGGGAGATGTATTATAGCGGCACAGATAATGCTGCTATAGTACTTCCTCCCTCACCTCACCACTGAAGCTACATCAACAAGATCCTGTCTGCCGAAGCGAGGAAGTGAAAACTCCCCTCTCCGGCGATCCCTGCCAGAGTGCACAGCGCATCAGCTTAGTGCTGATGCACTGTGTCTCTCCCCCTGGCCGGCTCCACTGGGCATGTGCGAGGTCACGCTACTATCACATGCAGCTGTCCCTGCTGTGGAGATAGGGCAACGACACCTGCAGCTGTCAAAATCAATAACTGCAGGTGTCGGAACGGTCAGTGCCGCTGACCATTCATACATTGCCCTTCATATCGACATGCTATTCATACATTGCCCTGCATATCGACACCACCACATTCATACATGGGGAGAAGTGGTATCAGCATCACTTCTCCCCCATAACGAGTCATCCCCCTTAGTGTTCTAGAAACCCACACTCCTCAGATATGGGTGTAGTATGGCTGACCGGCGGTCTCCTGACTGCCGGTCAGTTTACCGACGCCGGGATCCCGACAGCATACCGACGCCGGGATCCCGGCGGGGAGGGGCAAGTGCAGCAAGCCCCTTGCGGGCTCGGTGGCAACCTGCGGTCACCACGGGTTCTATTCCCACTCTATGGGTGTCGTGGACACCCACGAGTGGAAATAGTCCCTGTTGGTCGGCATGCCGACCATCGGGATACTGAGCCGCCGGGATGGTGGAGGAGGTCATGTGACTGTCGGTCAGCAGACTGCCGGTCACATGAATACCACCCATCAGATATATATTGATAATTGGTGAACTTTGTTGATTTTAAATGTTTCAAAGCTAAAATAAGATAATTTATCATAATTACATGTAAGAAATGCTAGGCACAGTGAGCCACATCTGCGATATTGAGGGGCCTTTTAATAAATCCATTACAGCTACTACTTAGCATCTTTGTCACCAATATTTCCTTTAATCTTACTCTACAAGCACAGCTGGTATATGTGATCAATAAATGGCCTTCAGCAAAAGAAGGAAATGAATGAGAAAGTCACTGACACTAAAGTCACACAAAGGCTTGCTAGTTTAAAGGCAATTTTGAAAATATACAGCACAAATGACATTTTCCTATATAATATGACATAACTCTGGTATTCTGTAATTTCACCATCTTTGCCTAGCAACATGCAGTCAGTATAGGGGGGTCAGAATATTAAGTTCTAGATGCATAAGGAATATTGACATATTGTGTATAATACCTGCTCAGAATATCTGTATATAATATTTTCTTAGGGGTCCAAAATGCTATCTTGGATCAGATTGGAACAGGTTCCTCTTATCTGTATATGTGAAATAGATATAACAGACTATCCCTTTGCAGTTCATTCATACAGTATTGGAAAATACTTTAAGGGGAGCAGGGATAAAATATAGAAAAGAATAAAGATATAGGAGAATATATCTAAGACATTTGTCTGCCTCCATATACAAATAGTAAAACTACTGTGTACTGTACTTATGGACCATGCATATTGCAAAGTTCAGTATATTGCTCTGATATCGATGCTCTTCAATTAATGTTTATTATGTGCAGTAAAAAATGTACACAGTAGAAAAGATCTATAAAAAATGTAAAATATGTATCATAGTATATCTCCGAAAATAAATAAAATTACATTTTTATCATAAAACAGTAGATGATATGGTGTTGAATTGAAAAAGATTATCAGCCAACTTATATGATGAGTAAAGAGTCTCAGTAGTTTCAAAAACAACCAATTGCCTTGGCTTGGCATGTATATGGTAAGGGTCCCGAGATCTGTGATTCCTTAAAAAGTACCTAACCGGTGTCTGTATTTATTATCTCAAAGAAATCAGCGGATGGTGTAGCCAAATTGATATAGGATCGCACCAGTCTCCTGAGTCACGCTGCAATTCATGTAGTACGAGTGCAGCTCCTTTCCAAATATTGTCAGCTGCAAATGCGTGCTCCTGAAATGTGCAGTAGACCTACCCGTTATGCAGTTTTTCTCCTGTGTCCTCTTAATGTGGCTGTTTCCAATCTGCCGTGTTGGTATGGCTGCAATGATATGTGTGCATACCGCAGCGCGAAGTGTAGCTTACGCCAACAGTTTCCTCTTTCCTAATGTTGCTTGTCCAAGTACTCTGCTGCTCTGGTTACTGTGTACAATTATTTGACTGCACACAATAAATATTTATTGAAGTATATAGATATCATCAGAGCAATATATACTCAGCTGCATAATATGCATGGTCCATAAGCATATAGAATATTGTCTATCTTTGCCAGGGTCAGGGCTGTGACCTGGGAATTTTCTGGCTTGCTAGACCCAGCAAATTTCCGGGATACATGTCTGAAATGGGTATTAGTCTTTACTTAGGAAACTTGGGATTGTGTTCAGGAGGAGGGAATCAAACTTTTATAGTTTACCATGATGATGATGATGATGATGATGTGAGCCTCCTGCCGGAAGCTTATTCATTTGCACCAGCTCCATCAAATATGGGGCAATTCGTAATCAGCAGGTACAGTACCAAGTACCACCAAAATAGGAGTTTATAAGAATTTTCCTTGGTTTGCTTACAGCTCAAAATTATTTCCATTTCCTACTTAATATGCTGCCAATCCCCTGGCTTGAAGAATTCCTCATTGTACTCCTCCCATCCTTCACTGGCTGACCTAGCTTCAGTAATAGAAATGTGATATCTGGTGGATGACCTACTGTATGTAATCAGAAAGCCGTTAGCGTGGAAATCTGGTAAGGTGTTTGATTTTTCTGCCATATAGATGGATGATCTGTATGTATGAATTAACAGACACAGCTTTACTGAAGGTCATATTGGTCAAAGGAACAACATCCCCCTTGTATTTATTTCCTGATCTCACTAAGCGTACAAGTGATATCAAAGTTGTGGTAAAACATTTCACTAAATGTAAGAAGCTTCTCATTTCGGAAATGATGCACAAGGCATCAGATTTTGCATGCAATGCATCCCGCCACTGATCACAAGTGTGTGATGCATCCCGCCACTGATCACAAGTGTGTGATGCATCCCGCCACTGATCACAAGTGTGTGATGCATCCCGCCACTGATCACAAGCATGTACCCGTACCCTGCCACTGATTGCAAGCGTAGCAGCATTGATTATATCATGAAAAAAAGACACCTCTCTCAATAAGAGCTTTGCCATATGAGGAACCTTTCTGCGCATGCATGAGCCACGGAGAACACTGGGAGGAATCCAGTTAAATCCCTATCATGAACAATGCGAAGAGAAGCACATAGGCTTCAAGCTCAAAATAAATTGCTTTCTGGAGCTTGGTTCATATGCAGAATATGGTTGGTGCATCCTGCCCTATTCTGTTAAAGGACATAGGGTGGTTTGGTAACTGCCAGGAGCCACTTCTCAGGAAATGCATGTTAAAAAACTTGTTAAATGCTGTGAGCTACCGTGGATTTACACTGTATGGGTTGTTATGCTTTTTGTTACTGTTGGTAACAAGGGAGCATTGGAAGGTAGTGTCCTTGGTGGAAAATGGATTGGTAATAGTGGCACGTTAAGGAGAAATGGGATATTTTTAAATGCTACAGTATGTGCACAAATCCTCTCAGAATAGGAAATAAGTTCCCTGAACTGATTTCAAGTATGCCAAGGGATAATTTAGATCTTGTAGCTAAAATTGAGTCATGATGAAATAATCACCATGGCTAACAAATAATTTATTCCGTGTTTAGAAAAGCAAACAAGAGAAGTGGAGTTGTTTTAAATTTGAACAACTTTATTACATGGCCCAGCAAGAAGTGTTGAGCTACTATGCCTAGGTAAAGCTAAAAACGGCTAAGAGGCATTTTTGAAATATGAACTACTTAAAGATCACCAGGACAATATGAGGAATCAACTAATTAATGCAGGAAATCACTGAGATGTCAGTGAAGGCGAGGTGATGATCATGGGAGAATATAATATACCTAAGAGCCTTCTTATCAAATATCTGTGAGATATCGCTCAAAAACGGGTGTTTTCCAATATCTGCCGCTGTACCTCCATTTCTAACAAATTTCTATGAGGGCTGCATTGTGATTTAGATAAATTAGAGGAAGGGACAAAAGTATGACAAATTCAGGGAAGTGCCACTGCAGGTGCACCGATTGCATTCATTTTAGCAGGGAGGCCTTCTAGAGCTGAGCACAGAGCAGAAAGTAATGCTACAGTATATAGGATATAACAATTCAAATATCTCGGTATTAATGAACCAGAAATACAGTATTTTTGTATAATTATTTTTTAAAAATAGGAGGATATACAGAAAAAATTTGCACACTTTGAAACTAGAGGGAGGAGAACTGAATGGTATAAAAAGGAAGATCGTACTACAGAAAAGTGATAAATACAATGTAGTGTCTCTACACAGAAAATGCATGGGAGAAATACAGCAGAAAGCTTATCTTCTCATAGACATTTACAGAAGCTCCCCAGCAGGGGCACCATATGGTTTTTGGTGAATCGAGGGACCTGAATTGGAGGACTTTGCGTAATTGAGCAAACCATGGTGGACTCAATAAAGGAACCTATATAAACAGTATTATTGGTGGGCTTCTTACAAAATGCGACATAGAAAATCAAACTGTTTAGGTTAAAAAAAAAAATCAATAAATATGAGGACCAATTGTTCTAAAAACTTTTTTAATGCTGTTGCCACGTTTTTTAACATACAGAATTAGAACATGTTCTATTTTTTTTTTTTATTGTTTTTCTATAAAAATAGATTTTCTTTCCAGCATGCTTTCCTCCTGGACTTTGTTGATCAATAGCACAGACATTGGTACAGTTACTGTGACTAATTCATTTGGACTCAGGGCAGGGGAATCCTTTCAACTGATCAGCAAACACTCACCAGTGACTGGAACTGCAAACCTGATTTAGAACAAATAATATGTATTATATTCCAGACACAGCAAATCTTTTGCCCTGTTAATTATTCTTTAAAACAGGTATATCTTTGGTCACTTCTAATATACATATCTGTGTGTGTGTGTGTGTGTGTGTGTGTGTGTGTGTGTGTGTGTGTGTGTGTATGTGTATGAGGGTGGTTCAATAAATAAGGTAACAAGACCCCTCATTGCGCATATGTGTTCAACTCATACTGTACATATACATATAAACAATAATATGGCCTTGGTACAGATTCTTTTTCGACATAGTCCCCATACTTGTTAAAGCATTTGTTCCAATGGTACACCGAGGCATCCATCCTGGCATAGAAGAAATCAGTGTTGAGTGCCTGAAGCCAGAACATGACGGCATGCTGAACTTCACCTTCAGTTGTGAATCACCTTCCACCCATATGCTTCTTCAACAGTCCAAAAATATGGAAACAGCTTGGTGCTAGGTCAGGGACGTATGGAGAATGGCCCAGTACTTCCCAATGGTAGCACTGTAACAACTCACAGGTGCGGTTGGCTATGTGTGGTCTGGTGTTACAAAAGTTGCCAATGAATTTCATGCTACGCACTACAATGTGTGACCATGTTTCTGCCGTCCCTGCTATCTTACAACTGATGTTGGGACAGAATGACTGATGTGAGTCGCAGTCTAATAGCCGTGAGGGGAAGCAGCGGTGTACCTGCTCTGGCCTGGCGGGAAATTAGAATGAACTTGAGAACATTACTCATGTGAGAGGTATTGTTACCTTACTTATTGACCCACCTCATATTTATTTATAGATATATATATATATATATATATATATTTACACACACACACACACACTACTACTACTACTGGTCAAAAGTTTTAGAACATGTCCATCTTAAGTTTTTTTTTTTTAATTTACGCAGTTTCGAGGCTCAATATACTCTGAAATTAAAGCATAGAACAAATAAACAATTGGAGATTTAAATAGAAAGTAATCAAAGTCTCATTTTGTTTAACAAAGGTTAATCTAATTTCTTACTTACTGCAGTAGCAATGGGGTGTTTTGTTGATTAACTCATTGTCCTTAAATTTTGGGCAGAAACACATCAGGACATAAACTGCACACTCCAAGGAATCATCATTTCCCCTAATCTATGTGAGTAGTCAAAATGTAAACATTTGGATTCATAAATTTGATCTCCTCACAGTCTTTAGTAGCAAACCAGTGGTGCTTCATGGCCCAGCCAAGCCTCTTTCTCATTGCTGCAGAACAGCTGTAAGTTCTTAAACCCATTATTTGTTACCTGAAAATGGCCTTTATCTAACTCTTAACAGAATTTATTTTCAGTTTTTGATAGACTATTTTTTTATTTTTTAGCCTCTAGCACGGTACATTTGTACCATTTCAGGTTGTTAACTGGACTTGAATTGCTTAAATATTATTAAAAACAGAAAAATGGGGTTGCTTATCTGAGGATATGTATAGATCCAGCTGTCCGCCCTGTCTCGAGACCAATGTCCTGGCGATGATATATAGTAATCAAAAAACAGCAAAATAGCGTAAAGCTGATAAAGTAATAATATACTTCCTGTTACTTTGTATTGTAAGTATACGTTTAGCTCACACATGTGCAGAATACTTGCCAGCCAACGTCCTAAGTATAGATAACATCATCCTGAGATGGCATTATGATTTTAGCTTGAAAGGGTTAACTAAGAAAGGGCCCTAAGTAGGAATGTTAAGTGGTTCCATTGCATAGGGTCCTGGGGGCAGCACCATCACTGCACGATGGCACCTGCATGTGGCTTTCAGGGTGCCTGGAAGTAGCCACCAGGAGCATCCAAGGGACTGGAGCGCCCTAAGGATGTTCCAGGCAGTGCCCTACATCCTAGTGCTGGCGGCCCCACCAACTGGCATGAAATCATTACTTCAGGGGCTCAGGAGGCAGGCCGGCACAGGGCAGCAAAGGGCTCTACTCCGGCCCTGGTGAAAACAATAGCTTTCTGTAGTTTGTTAAATTGAGCAGTCTTAGCAAGCTACGGTATGTGATACAGGGGCTGATTCTATGTTGAAAGCAAAGCAAAATAAAGCAAGTTACTTTGCATTTTTGTAAAACCGTGTTGCACTGCAGGTGGGGCAGATGTGAAATGTGCAGAGAAAATGGCAGTGTAAAAATAAAGCTGTTCAGCATCTGTGGGGGCTACAAGCTGAAACAACCGGTATTTACCATGCATAAAAAAATAATAAATGTATTTGTATCACTCACATTGTTACATTGTTTGTTCCAGGTACAAAACTACTTGCTTTGCTACCAACTTAGAATCAGCCCCACAATGTGCAATTTGGGAGATCGCCATAGAAATCTGTAATTTCAGAGAAAAGCAATGAAAACCTATTTATCCATTCAAAAAAAAGCAGAAAAAAAGGGATTATTGCTCCTTGATAAATCAACACCCATGTGTGTGCTTATTATGCACTACTCTGCTTTAAAACCATTACAATTGTGAATTGTATGAGTTTTACATATATATTACAGTATGTGCTTCTGTAATATCTATTCTACAAAAAATGTCCTTATCTAGGATGTTATTCTGAGTCATACGCAAGTGCGGCCTTTGTGCAACAGAAAGAGATCTGTCAGTACGCATGCACTGGATCACACTTACACTAACTGATGGAGTTCCTTCCTTCCACATATGGATTGATTGATCTGTGATGGACCACACTTTCTGTGAAATGTGTATTTCTGGATGGTAACTGGCAGCGACCATGCGTTCGCAAGGAACAGCCCCAGTGTGTGGGAGTGCCATGAGTGACCAATTTAACCTCCATGCGTGATCATAGTGTTCAGACTGTTTCTGATGAATCTTGGCAGCTAGCATGGGCAGGATAGACTTTCACTTTCAGCCGCATGGTTTTTTTTTTTTTTTTATTAAAGTAAGTAGAAAGCCATGGGCATACGGAAAAGCGATCATACATGCATCTGATGCAGGCCCTTAGTTTTTGGAGAGTGAAGTGTTTAAGAAAGTGTTGTATTCCATACACATATTGGTTTTCACAGACGAGATGGCCTATTACATTACATAGAAGCTGTTTCACAATCATTTTGCCATCTAGTGTTTTTACTTTTTCTTTTTCTTCATTCATGATGTTCTCATTTGGTGTGGCATATTATGTATGTATAATGGCTTGGATAGAGATAAAGTACCAGTCAGCTCTTTACTGTTAGTTTACAGGCTGCGTTTGAAAAATGTCAGGAGCTGATTGTTGTCCACGCTTTGATAAATACTGTGTGCCCCAGTCAAGGGCTGTTTCTTAATACTTGGTCCCACAAACACTATATGCAGCACAAACCTGCCGTGTTACATTCTCCCTTTGCTGATTTTTTTATGCAATATTATATGACCTTTTAATGGAGAACACGACATTTATAAATGTTTGTCATTAAGGCTCATTTACATAAGGCTCAAAGTATAATCTCAGCATAAATGTCTTTGTAAGGTGAGGCTTTTTTTATGCAAATGCACCTGTATTCACTGGAAAGCCCATAGGTTGCCGTGTATCCCAGGGGGAACGTCTGCTTCTACTTTTGCACCTACATTCAAAAACCAGGTTTTTGTTATCCAAGATTACTCAAATGAGATAAAGGCATTTTCCATGCTTTGTAGTACAGCACAGACAAAGACGTGATTTTTACACCTAATTAGAAGTTCTTGAAATTCGGTCTTGTATAGTACAATACTTTTAATGGGAGGCATTTTGCACCTACCAGTGTAAAACCAGAACTCTAGGCGCAGTTACTTATGTACAGTTTTCTATGAAAGTTATGCCGGCACTGGCAGTCATCTGAAGTTATAAAAAGAAAATCATATATCCCGCACAGAACATAAATAGATAGGTACAATATATATGAACCAGCTATTACAAGAATTTTCTTGCATTAATTTAGTATCAAAGCTGGAGGTGCTCCACGGAACCGAATATCACATACTCTAATACCGAAAACCCAGAGGCGGATTCACAAGGAAAAAAAGTTCCTTTGTGGAGCACTCTTTTATGTGTATAATTGGTAAATAATTTTAATAAAACATAACTTTTATTCACTCTTATTCATAAAAACTTTCTAGACATAATCATACAATACAAATGTAATAAAAACATATATACGCTCACCAAAATAATAATGGTGGTGGTGGTGGTATTTTAAAGCATCAAATGGTTAAATACCTATAACACATCAATACACCAATTTTTAACTTAAATTATAGAGCTTTAAATGCTGTTTCATAATCATCTCCAGCTGACGATACCCTTGAAAATAGTCTTGGTGATTTCTCATGTGGTTCCTACATATGCTAACTGTTAGTAACATGCATGAAATTCTGAACAGTAGACCGCAGATACTGCTTTGGAACATGCTATCATAATTTGATGTTTAACATGCAAACTAGCCAGAAGGTCTACGTTACTGCTTGTTTCTTATAACAGTTGTTGTAATAGCATAACCAAATGTCCTCTCTCTGTGCCCTCTCCCTTAATAACTGTCAAGTGCAAATTGCAATGTACACACATGGGATAGAAAGGAACAGCGTGAGGGTATGCCGCCCCTTCTGCTGCCGCCGTCTTCTGTGAGCGGACGGGGGTGAGAGCGGGACCGGCAGACGCTGTTCACGATGGAGATATACAGTGATACGCCCTGGCTCCTCCGTTTGCGGTGTTAGATGGTCCTGGTTACACTGGGCATTGCAGGAGCCAAATTCGCCACCGGGAGGAGGGCAGACACCGAAATTGATGGGACAGATACACAAATCACGTATTTATTGCTAGGCTGATTGATAGGTCTAATAATAGCTATGTCAAATGACTTCATTCCTGACCGACCACAATAGAAGTATCTAAAATGTATCCCAGACGTGGTATTATAGTACTGGGTATCAACAATAATTGAAATTCACTGTTGTGCCTATGATTCATTAGAAGAATAAATAACAGTGTGTCCCTAGCATATTTATATTCAGATGCTTGACAGATAGATTGAAAATTAGGGACAGCGTGAGAATCTGCAGCCCTTTCTGCTGCCTCCGTCTTCTGTGAGCGGATGGAGGTGAGAGCGGAGCTTGCAGACACGCTGGCCGGAGAGAAAGATACAGTGTGCGACCCTGCTCCCGTATGCGGTGTTAGGTGGCCCTGGTTACTGACTGCATTGCAGGGACCAAAATGCGCCGCCAGGAGAGGAGAAGACACCTGAAAGGACAGGGTACCTGACTCTTTTGGCTGGAGGGTGTAGATGTGTGCAGGCTGTTCCCCCTGCAGCGGGGAATCAGCAAACGTCCAGAACTCGTTTCACCACGAAGGGCTTAATCACCTGTGAGCCTGACCGGAGTCAGGAAGTGTGTCAGTATTTAAGGAAGGTAGAGCCAATCCTAGAACGGGGACTAATTGCCCAGTAATTAATTGCCATATTGGCTGAGAGTTTTAACCCGATAATACGAGCAGAGAGATTCTGGTTGTGACATTGCCCAAATAGACATAAGATAAAGGAAAGAAATAAATACACCTGATAGTCCTGGTGCTATTATTGGTAATATCCCATCATATAAACATTTGTTAAAGTATACACTCAATTAGATATGCATTAAAAAAAGAGAAAAGAAATAAGAGTTATATAAAATCATGAGGTCAGGATACTTGATTAAATTGTCCATCCCGTGGTAATAATATACTAGCCACTGAGGTGGATATATGAATTTGTATACTTATATGCTCAAAAAGGAAAAGAAAGAGAAGAAAAGAAAAGAGAAGAAAAGAAGGGGGCGGAGGGGGGGGGGAGGGGAAAGGCGGAATGTTTCTCTCTGTGTTAGTGTGGGTGAGTCTTCAGTGGTTTGCTAGAAAAAGGGGGGAGGGAAGGGGAAAAGAATTTTGAAAATGTTAGGTGTTAGTCAAGTGAATATTAAATGAGGAGGGACCGGGAGGTTAGGGGATGGGAAAGCGGCATTGGGATGTGGCCCCATGTAGTGAAAAAAATGCAATTATTAAGCCAAGAAGTGCAACTACCAACTGATGTGTAAAAGTGTGAACCTGTGAAAGGAAGGGGAGAAAACTGAGGAAAGGGGGGGGGGGGGGGAAGGAACAAGTGGAAAGAAGGGAAATAGGGAGAAATAGGATATGCTACCATTGTGTCGATATGCACCTGTGCGTGAAAATGTGTGATATATATATATATACACATATACACATCTAATTGTACATACATATATATATATATATATATATATATATATATATATATATATATATATATGTGTGTATACACATACACATATGCAATACGCATATATATATGCTAGTGTGAAGTGTAGGTTACTAGAAGTATATGTTGAGAATAGTGAAAGGTGCCAAATTATACCTTTATAATGATATGTGAAAGAAGTGTGCAAGTGTACAAATCCTGTGAAAAATGAAATATAATACTATCCACTCAGATAATGTAATTGTATCTGTATACAAACTGAGTGACTTGAATCATTATATATCTAATAAGAAAGGTTTTCAAACAATGAATATGTATGTTATATGATGGTTTACTATCCTGCTATAAATTCAGGAAGCCCCAAAGGGGCATGGCCAAAACCTAAAACTAACGAGCTTGATGAGAGAGATATGATCAAAAGATATGGTGTAACTATTTAATGTCTACATCTGCGTGGAAGGATATTGAAAATCCTACATTCATTAAACCATCCGGTCCCTAATTGGTTGAAGGGATCCTTAGGGAAAAACCTGGGCCTACGAATCTGTGGTCCGATATGTCTTTTAAAGAGTTACATTTTCAAAGAAAGATGTTATAATTGATAGATTCATTGAGACCATCCGGTCCCAGGGTACCTAACATGAAAGTCCACTTGCTCTCTTTTTGGAGAAGCGCTTTGGTCGTATCTCCACCCCTAATATTGGGTTTGATCTTATCCACACAGAATACTTTCATTCTGTGTGAGGGATTATGGTGGAAATGTTTGGCAACGGATGTAATCTGTTTCATGTTCCCCAGATCTCTCGCCGCGTTCCTGATGGACCTGCAGTGTTCCAAAATTTGCTGTTTTAACATCCTTGTTGTCATGCCTATGTATCTTTTACCACAAGTGCACAGAATACAGTAGATCACATGGGCCCTCATTCCGAGTTGATCGCTCGCAAGGCGATTTTAGCAGAGTTACACACGCTAAGCCGCCGCCTACTGGGAGTGACTTAGCTTCTTAAAATTGCGAACGATGTATTCGCAATATTGCGATTACAAACTACTTAGCAGTTTCAGAGTAGCTTCAGACTTACTCGGCATCTGCGATCAGTTCAGTGCTTGTCGTTCCTGGTTTGACGTCATAAACACACCCAGCGTTCGCCCAGACACTCCTCCGTTTCTCCGGCCACTCCTGCGTTTTTTCCGGAAACGGTAGCGTTTTTAACCACACGCCCCTGAAACGCCGTGTTTCCGCCCAGTAACACCCATTTCCTGTCAATCACATTACAATCGCCGGAGCGAAGAAAAAGCCGTGAGTAAAAATACTTTCTTCATTGTAAAATTACTTGGCGCAGTCGCAGTGCGAATATTGCGCATGCGTACTAAGCGGAATTTCACTGCAATGCGATGAAATATACCGAGCGAACGACTCGGAATGAGGGCCATTGGTCGTGGTACAATTGCAGAAGAATCTAATTTTGTGTTTTGTACCATATTTATCTGGAATCTCTTTAACTGGGTCCATATATTGGCAGGCCTTGCAAGACCCACATGGATAAGTTCCACATGTTGATATTTGTTTAGGCGTTTTAGAGACATAGTGACTCTGAACCAGAATATCCCTAAGATTGGGAGATCTTCTCCAGCTCATGGAGACTGAATCCTCAATCTCCATGGCTATATCTGGATCTGTTTGTAATACATGCCAGTGTTTTTGTATGGCTGCTTTCAATTCTCTCCAATCGCTACAAAAATCGCCCACGAATCGAATGGTACCTGAATCCTTACTCTTTTTCTCTTGAAAAATAAGAGTTCCTCTGTCAACCTTCATAAGTGAGGTTCTGGCTTGTTTGATTAGCCTATGGCTATATCCTCTTTCTCGCAGACGAGCAGTCAGTTCTTTGCTCTGCTCTAAAAATTCTTGCTTATCCGAGCAGATATGTTTCAATCTTAAGAACTCACCCTTAGGGATGTTGTTAATAGTGGGTGGGAAATGTGAGCTTGAATTGTGCAAGACACTGTTTGTGGCGGTTTTTTTACGGTATAGCTTAGTTGCAAGAGTATTGCCAGTACTTCGATAAATCTGCAGATCCAGAAAGGAGATATTGCCTCTACTGTGTTCTGAGGTACATTTGAGATTTCGGTTGTTGGTATTCAGTTTATTAATGAAAGTCCCGAGGAGTTCTTCCGATCCATCCCATATAAGGAGGATATCATCTATGTAGCGGATCCACAAGCTGACATGTTTGGTAATTGCTTCGTTATCATCTAAAAAAGACTTCCTCCCTCTCCCACCACCCTAGGAAGAGGTTGGCATATGTGGGCGCACAGGCTGCCCCCATAGCCGTCCCTCTTACCTGCAGGTAGTGGCGATCGTTGAATACAAAATAATTTCGACTGAGGACAAATCGTAGGAGTTTAAGAATGAAGAAATGAAAATCACTCATACCTTCCATCTCCAGAAAATATCTGGTTGCTTTTACTCCCAAATCATGGGATATGCAGGTGTATAAGGACTCGATGTCCATACTAACCAAGATTTGGTCATCTTCCAATTTTACATCGTGGAGTCTCTTCAATACATCTGCTGTGTCTTTCACATAGGAAGGTAAGGTGGTAACGAAATGTCTTAGATGTGTATCAATAAAGATACTTGCCTTCTCTAGGAGGCCTCCCATCCCCGAGACAATGGGTCTTCCAGGTGGTTTGTTGAGGTTTTTATGAACCTTGGGGAGGAGATAAAATGTGGCAGTCTTTGGATTTTCAGTGAGTAAGAATTGAAATTCCTCCTTCATGATAATCCCATCTTGATATGCCTCTGTGATCAATTTAGTATATATCTCCTGAAAATCAGCAGTGGGATTTGAGAACAATCTTTTATAGCAATTAGGGTTCCCAAGATGTGACAGGGCTTCCAGTACATACATGTCCTTTGGCCATATTACGATGTTGCCACCCTTGTCTGATGGTTTTATAATAACATCGTCCCATTTCTGAATCTCCTTCATAGCTGTTTTTTCAGCTACAGTAATGTTGGATGGTTTTTTCCTATATTTGTTCTTTCTATATATAGTATCAAATTCTTTCGTAACAAGATTCAGAAAAACTCGTATCTCGGGGCTGATGTGGTCTGATGGAGAGAAGTTAGACCTATTCTTACAGAGGGGCCTCCTCTGTTGATCTATGGAATCATAGTTGGTATCTCTTCCTGCCAGTTCTTCCAGGATGGTTAGGGTAGCTATATCTTGTGTATCAAAGATTTGATCCGTACTATCCCATGACTGGTGTTTAGCCATAGAGGGGTCAGATTGGGCCTGTCCATCCTTCCTATTTTTATTATGTGATGAAAAAAATTTGGTTAATAGGAGTTTACGACCAAATAGTTGTAAATTGGTCTCCCATTCAAAACGGTTAAAAGGTTTGGAGGGCGAGAAAGTTTTCTCCCCTTCCTTTCACAGGTTCACACTTTTACACATCAGTTGGTAGTTGCACTTCTTGGCTTAATAATTGCATTTTTTTCACTACATGGGGCCACATCCCAATGCCGCTTTCCCATCCCCTAACCTCCCGGTCCCTCCTCATTTAATATTCACTTGACTAACACCTAACATTTTCAAAATTCTTTTCCCCTTCCCTCCCCCCTTTTTCTAGCAAACCACTGAAGACTCACCCACACTAACACAGAGAGAAACATTCCGCCTTTCCCCTCCCCCCCCCCTCCGCCCCCTTCTTTTCTTCTCTTTTCTTTTCTTCTCTTTCTTTTCCTTTTTGAGCATATAAGTATACAAATTCATATATCCACCACAGTGGCTAGTATATTATTACCACGGGATGGACAATTTAATCAAGTATCCTGACGTCATGATTTTATATAACTCTTATTTCTTTTCTCTTTTTTTAATGCATATCTAATTGAGTGTATACTTTAACAAATGTTTATATGATGGGATATTACCAATAATAGCACCAGGACTATCAGGTGTATTTATTTCTTTCCTTTATCTTATGTCTATTTGGGCAATGTCACAACCAGAATCTCTCTGCTCGTATTATCGGGTTAAAACTCTCAGCCAATATGGCAATTAATTACTGGGCAATTAGTCCCCGTTCTAGGATTGGCTCTACCTTCCTTAAATACTGACACACTTCCTGACTCCGGTCAGGCTCACAGGTGATTAAGCCCTTCGTGGTGAAACGAGTTCTGGCCGTTTGCTGATTCCCCGCTGCAGGGGGAACAGCCTGCACACATCTACACCCTCCAGCCAAAAGAGTCAGGTACCCTGTCCTTTCAGGTGTCTTCTCCTCTCCTGGCGGCGCATTTTGGTCCCTGCAATGCAGTCAGTAACCAGGGCCACCTAACACCGCATACGGGAGCAGGGTCGCACACTGTATCTTTCTCTCCGGCCAGCGTGTCTGCAAGCTCCGCTCTCACCTCCATCCGCTCACAGAAGACGGAGGCAGCAGAAAGGGCTGCAGATTCTCACGCTGTCCCTAATTTTCAATCTATCTGTCAAGCATCTGAATATAAATATGCTAGGGACACACTGTTATTTATTCTTCTAATGAATCATAGGCACAACAGTGAATTTCAATTATTGTTGATACCCAGTACTATAATACCACGTCTGGGATACATTTTAGATACTTCCATTGTGGTCGGTCAGGAATGAAGTCATTTGACATAGCTATTATTAGACCTATCAATCAGCCTAGCAATAAATACGTGATTTGTGTATCTGTCCCATCAATTTCGGTGTCTGCCCTCCTCCCGGTGGCGAATTTGGCTCCTGCAATGCCCAGTGTAACCAGGACCATCTAACACCGCAAACGGAGGAGCCAGGGCGTATCACTGTATATCTCCATCGTGAACAGCGTCTGCCGGTCCCGCTCTCACCCCCGTCCGCTCACAGAAGACGGCGGCAGCAGAAGGGGCGGCATACCCTCACGCTGTTCCTTTCTATCCCATGTGTGTACATTGCAATTTGCACTTGACAGTTATTAAGGGAGAGGGCACAGAGAGAGGACATTTGGTTATGCTATTACAACAACTGTTATAAGAAACAAGCAGTAACGTAGACCTTCTGGCTAGTTTGCATGTTAAACATCAAATTATGATAGCATGTTCCAAAGCAGTATCTGCGGTCTACTGTTCGGAATTTCATGCATGTTACTAACAGTTAGCATATGAAGGAACCACATGAGAAATCACCAAGACTATTTTCAAGGGTATCGTCAGCTGGAGATGATTATGAAACAGCATATAAAGCTCTATAATTTAAGTTAAAAATTGGTGTATTGATGTGTTATAGGTATTTAACCATTTGATGCTTTAAAATACCACCACCACCATTATTATTTTGGTGAGCGTATATATGTTTTTATTACATTTGTATTGTATGATTATGTCTAGAAAGTTTTTATGAATAAGAGTGAATAAAAGTTATGTTTTATTAAAATTATTTACCAATTATACACATAAAAGAGTGCTCCACAAAGGAACTTTTTTTCCTTGTGAATCCGCCTCTGGGTTTTCGGTATTAGAGTAAGTCATCTGAAGTTACAGGTTCATGCACCATTTATAGTAGATTGCATACTCTGGACATTTGTTCTAACACCAGTTTAATCATTTCTGAAATTACTTAACGGATTTATTCCTGTATCAGCAACTAGTTAAAAGAATAAAAAAAATCTTCTAGAAAAAGGTGCCGCGTACCGCTGAGTACTACTACAGAAAAAGCATTGCTACATAAGAAATACCCTCATGCACACAAATATGGTACATACAGATATTTACAATTTTAGACAATTTTTAAACTAAAAAGAAGAAAAAATATGGATTGTTCCTGTAGATATAGTTATTACCACTAGAGGTCTAGTTTAATAGATTTTTTTGGCACATTATTTTAACAAAAAAGCCATCAATGAATCATTCAAAATAGAGTCACATAAATGTCATGAAACAGCACACAGCTAGGTTGTATTATTATTATTCACACCTGACGAGTTTTCACCCCGCTGGTTGTGTCCAAGGATATTATATTGTCCTTTATAATATAGTGCAAACAGCAATGTATCTCACAATCTCCAACCACTGTAGATGTTGAAATTGTCAGAAATAGGAGACTTAAAAGCAGATTTCTTTGTTCTAATAATAAATGCAAAATTCCTGAAGAATAAGAAGCAGCGGCAGATTTAAACTACCCCAGCCCCCCAGTAAAATTTGCCATCTGCAGACACTGCCTAGCAGTGGCAGTGACTTCTCATATGTAAGGCTAAGCATATGGGGACAGACCATAACATTAGATAAACCCAGTATGCAACACAGGGAGAATGATATGGGGTAGCCAGAGCCCTCTGAGAATCCATATGATTGGGGATTAATTATGTTACTGACCACTCAGTGATTGACTTTAGAACTGTACAAATCAGGGTGAATTGTCTCGAGGATCGACTTATAAGCTGAACTGCCCCGATGTGCGGTGCTTGATTTTAAAACTGAACAACTAGGAGCGATCATTCGGGAATCCATTAAAAATAAACAGCCCCGATATGCAGCACTGAGCTTACAGCAGTGACGTGTGGAGGGGTGAGGCAGAGCCTTTCCTGTCATACGAACGTTTGGACTAGAGTTTTGACTGTATTAAGTATATGAAAAGTACTGTACTGTATATATTAGAAATATATTCTTAGTATTATTTTAATCTTTTTTATAGTCAAACATGTGGAGTAAAAGGTCTATGGCAGCACCTGTGTATAATGCCTACATGAATGATTTGCCTCATATATTGTGTGTAAATCTGTCTCTGGCACTAGCCAGTGCCTCTGGTGCCATTTACCTCACCGCATGTCCCTGGCTTACGGTATATATAACAGCAGCTATTTACCCTATGTCACGATCCGGATAACTGGACGCCATTTTCTACCAGTTAGGTGTCTCCTGAGATTGGCTCAGCGTGCTAGGGCCGGGTCATAACTATGTTTTGTTTTAGATTCCATTTTTATGTTACCTGCAGCGCTGGTTCAGCGGCCTTCTTAGTGTGTTCACTTAGCTTAGTGTGGCGCTCTCAGCTCCATCGCGGCCATCACCGCCGCACCCCTGATCTTGCCGTATGGAAGCTGAGTGTGGCATCTCCTGTGTGCCGCGGCCGCCGCCGTCATCCCTGAGGCCGCTGTGCGTATGAGGGTTAGCGTGGAGTCTTCTGCTGCTGTGGCCTCCGCCGCCATTATTGTTTGGCACATGGTTCTTTCCCCTTCAAACCCGGTCATGGGCGCAGCCATGTTGGACAAAGTCACATGTCATTCTTCTCACCAATCTGCAGCACTGCTGGTGCCTGTGCCTAATTGTTAGCCAATGCCTGCTCACCAGCAGGTATAAATATCCTGTCCCAGCACCCAGGAAATTGTCAGTGCTTCAATTGTCTTTTCAGTGATTCCAGTCTTCACTAGAGACTCTCCTGTGATTACACTCTGCGGTGCAGTCTGCTTCTCCTGTAATTACACTCTGCGGTGCAGCCTGCTTCTCTTGTGGTTACACTCTGTGGTACAGCCTGACTCCCCTGTGACTATACTTTTCAGTACAACCTGACTCTCTCGTTATTGCACCCTGTGTGGGCAGAGTATATGCCTTCGCTTCCAGTAGCCTCTCTTCAGCGGTATTCTGCTCTCTCTGTTCCCAATAATCTACTGTTACAGCTAAGTGCTGTCCCTGCGATCTCAAGCATCACTTTAAAGCTTCACCTGCTATCTCAAGCATCACTTTAAAGCTTCACCTGCGATCTCAAGCATCACTTTAATGTTTCACCTACAATCCCAAGTATCATAAAACATCTCAAACCAATTCCTAAATTCTGGTCACAAACCAGTGGGAATTCAGACATGGCGCTCCCTGATTGGCTGAAGGGACCCTCTGTGACAGGAGTCACGGGGGGTCCCGGCATTTGGGGAAAGGGGTCCCATGTGTAAACATGGGACCCCTTTCAGTGTCGTGGTCCGGGTAATGCGTTTTGGTTTTTTGCCAAGTACGTGTATTACAAGCAGAAGAGGACAGATGCTACACAGGATTTTTGTGAGTATAATTTTATTTTCAGGTACCCCATGGATTCTACATGGAGAAGTGGACCGAGTCGGCGTGTCAACATAGGTAAGTATGTGTGTGTCGGCGTGCATGTATGTAATAAAGTTTTACTTTCACGGTGTGCGTGTACTGTTTTTATTTGGGTATTTTTTTTGCAGTAGAACTACAGGTACCAGCGGGCCCATTTTCCCCCCGCATGCTGGTACTTGTCATTCTCCAAGTACCAGCTTGCGGGGGAGGCTTGCTGGGACTTGTAGTTCTGCTACAAAATACAATATTCTTTATTTTTGTCACTTGGCTATCAGCCTCCCATCCGCAGCCCTTGGATGGGGGGGACAGCATCGGGCTTCACCCCTGGCCCTTGGGTGGCTGGAGGGGGGGACCCCTTGATTTAAGGGGTCCCCACTCCAGGGTACCCTGGCCAGGGGTGACTAGTTAGTGATTTAATGCCACGGCCGCAGGGACCGATATAAAAGTGTCCCCCGGCTGTGGCATTATCTCTCTAACTAGTGGAGCCCGGTGCTGGTGTTAAAAATACGGGGGACCCCTACGTTTTTTGTCCCCCGTATTTTTGGCACCAGGATCGGACGCAGAGCCCGGTGCTGGTTGTGAAAATACGGGGGATCCCCTGTAATTTTCCCCCCTTATTTTTACAACCAGGACCGGCTCAAAGAGCCCGAGGCTGGTTATGCTTAGGAGGGGGGACCCCACACATTTTTTTTCAGGATTTTTTACACATTCCCAGCCCTTCCCACTGAAAAACATGCTCTGATCTCTCCATATTATTTTAGTCATTAAAAAAATATATATTCTTTTAAAAAATATATAAATAATACTTGTGGCTCCTAATAGACAAACCAAGTACATAATCCCTTCTAATATAAATAGATATGCTATTAGCAATAAAAAAAACACACAAAAAACATGTTTTTAATTTTTTTTATTAGATCCCGCCAGCAAAATGAGGCGGACTGAAATTGACGAAATGACTGTCGAAAAGCACTGTTGTCGAATCGACATTCTTCAATTGAATATACTTTTGTCGAAAAGCCGTATTTTTACCATTGCAGACATGTCGAATTTGACAACTGTCGAATTGCAAAAAATCGAATTTGAAACGGACGTTTTTTGTCGAAAAGGAATGTATTGCATTGTCGATTAATTTTTTTGAGTTGAAAATGCCCCGTTTTTCGACCTTTGCGGCAGTTCGACCGCAATTGCATATACCTCATAATATCCAGGCATAATATTTATTAAAGTGGAATAGCCAGGCGTAAAACACACAGAGCTCACTATCCTTTCAGTACTGAATAGGAAGAATCTATTAAATCCAGGCATTGAAAAGGATAGTGATTTAGAACATTTGTAACTTTGAAGGCAACATATGTATCAAGTACACTTGTACTGAAAGTATTGTATCTTTATAATGTTACAGAACAAATCTCTTCTGTGACAGAGGAAGACTACTACCAAAACTGTTGTGTTTAATCTTAAGAGAATCCTGGAAATAAATAAATTTTTATCTTTACAATGTTACACAATAGCCAATTTTTGCGGGATCCAGTCCCTACGTCAACAATGAACTAGGTCGACCACTATTGGTCGACAGTAAGTAGGTCAACATGGTTTCTAGGTCGACATGTCAAAAGGACGACATGAGTTTTTTTTTTAAATAATTTTTTAAAATTTTTCATACTTTACGATCCACGTGGACTACAATTGGGAATAGCAACCTGAGCGAAGCGAGCCATGCGAGGGGACACTGTGCACTAATTGGGGTTCCCGGTCACTCTACGAAGAAAAGACACCATTTTTAAAAAAAAACTCGTGTCGACCTTCTTTCATGTTGACCTAGTACATGTCGACCTACTTACTGTCGACCAATAGTGGTCGACCTAGACACTGTCGACCTAAGTCTAGTCTATCTAACATACCACACCCATTTTTTTCTAAGGAGGAGGTATACTACCAATACTAGTGTGTGCATGTATATAATAACAGAAATACTAACCTGCATAAAAGGTAAAATCACTATAATATAAATACATTGTGATAGTATAACACAAGTTTGTATGTGTGATAATAACAACTACACCAATCCACATATGACTAAAACTCCCTGTAAGGATCACAGTGGGAATAATAACCTCATACACTGCTCGAAAAAATAAAGGGAACACCAAAATAACACATCCTAGATCTGAATGAATGAAATATTCTTATTAAATACTTTGTTCTTTACATAGTTGAATGTGCTGACAACAAAATCACACAAAAATTATCAATGGAAATCAAATTTATTAACCCATGGAGGTCTGGATTTGGAGCAGTGGTGCAAGTAGAAATATTTTCTTATGGGTACTGAGTGATGGAAAATGGGCGTGGTCATGTTTTGTGATGGGGCATGGCCACATGCTGCTAGTGGGAGTGGCTACATGACACTAGCGGCGTGGCCACATGACACAGCCCCTTTTGGGGGGGATTCTGGAGGCACGGCTAAAAATATGTAGTAATGCCTCCAGTATAATAGAAATATATAGTGATACTTCCAGTATAATAGAAATATATAGTAATGCCCCCAATGTAATAACAATATAAAGTAATGCCTCCATTATAACAGGAAAATACAGCTACTGTTGCACTCCCAGTAACTCTGACAAAGTGGGAGGAGCAGTCATGCTGCCAAGCACCATGGTCTTGTTGCTTTGTGGCACATTATAATTGTGGCAATGGCAAAGTGTGTGGCAGGTGGTACTGCGTACCTGCTGCCAAATTCTTAAGGGTACTCCGTACCCGAGCGTACCCGCATACTTGCACCACTGATTTGGAGTCACACTCAAAATTAAAGTGGAAAAACACACTACAGGCTGATCCAACTTTGATGTAATGTCCTTAAAACAAGTCAAAATGAGGCTCAATAGTGTGTGTAGCCTCCATGTGCCTGTATGACCTCCCTACAACGCCTGGGCATGCTCCTGATGAGGTGGCGGTTGGTCTCCTGAGGGATCTCCTCCCAGACCTGGACTAAAGCATCCGCCAACTCCTGGACAGTCTGTGGTGCAACGTGGCGTTGGTGAATGGAGCGAGACATGATGTCCCAGATGTGCTCAATTGGATTCAGATCTGGGGAACGGGCGGGCCAGTCCATAGCATCAATGCCTTCATCTTGCAGGAACTTCTGACACACTCCAGCCACATGAGGTCTAGCATTGTCTTGCATTAGGAGGAACCCAGGGCCAACCGCACCAGCATATGGTCTCACAAGGGGTCTGAGGATCTCATCTCGGTACCTAATGGCAGTCAGGCTACCGCTGGCGAGCACGTGGAGGGCTGTGCGGCCCCCCCAAAAAATGCCACCCCACACCATTACTGACCCACTGCCAAACCGGTCATGCTGGAGGATGTTGCAGGCAGTAGAACGTTCTCCTTGGCATCTCCAAACTCTGTCACGTCTGTCACATGTGCTCCGTGAGAACCTGCTTTCATCTGTGAAGAGCACAGGGCACCAGTGGCGAATTTGCCAATCTTGGTGTTCTCTGGCAAATGCCAAACGTCCTGCACGGTGTTGGGCTGTAAGCACAACCCCCACCTGTGGACGTCGGGCCCTCATACCACCTTCATGGAGTCTGTTTCTGATTGTTTGAGTAGACACATGCACATTTGTGGCTTGCTGGAGGTCATTTTGCAGGGCTCTGGCAGTGCTCCTCCTGTTCCTCCTTGCACAAAGGCGGAGGTAGCAGTCCTGCTGCTGGGTTGTTGCCCTCCTACGGCCTCCTCTACGTCTCCTGATGTACTGACCTGTCTCCTGGTAGCGCCTCCATGCTCTGGACACTACGCTGACAGACACAGCAAACCTTCTTCCCACAGCTCGCATTGATGTGCCATCCTGGATGAGCTGCACTACCTGAGCCACTTGTGTGGGTTGTAGACTCCGTCTCATGCTACCACTAGAGTGAAAGCACCGCCAGCTTTCAAAAGTGACCAAAACATCAGCCAGAAAGCATAGAAGCTGAGAAGTGGTCTGTGGTCACCACCAGCAGAACAACTCCTTTATTGGGGGTGTCTTGCTAATTGCCTATAATTTCCACCTGTTGTCTATTCCATTTGCACAACAGCATGTGAAATTGATTGTCAATCAGTGTTGCTTCCTAAGTGGACAGTTTGATTTCACAGAAGTGTGATTGACTTGGAGTTTCATTGTGTTGTTTAAGTGTTCCCTTTATTTTTTTGAGCAGTGTATATAAATACAAGGTAACATTACAGCAACACTGACAGCCTGGAATGAAAATTTGCTAGCCTTTATTAAAGTGTCTATTATCGTAATATAAACAATATTATGATATTCAAATATATATGTGAGTGGAACGCACACACATCTGTATGGAATTGGGTGGATATACCATATACCCAATAAGTAGGACACAATATCCAGACATATTTATTAAAATGAAGTATGCAGGTATAGTACTGTATAACAGAGCTCACCCCACTTTTAGTGCTGAAAAGGTGAAAACAATTAAATCCAGGCATAGAAAGAGGGGGTGTGGTATTGAAGGTCGACAGTAACTAGGTCGACAATGTCTAGGTAGACATCTATTGGTCGACAGGGTCTTTAGGTCAACATGTTGTAGGTCGACAGGTCAAAAGGTCAACATGAGGTTTTTATGTTATTTTGGTGTCGTTTTCTTCGTAGAGTGACCGAGAACCCCAGTTAGTACACTGCGTCCCCTCATATGGCTCGCTTCGCTAGCCATGCTTCGGGCATGGTGCCTTCGCTCCGCTACCGATTCGCTCGGCACAGATTACTGTTCCAATCGTAGTCCACGTGGATCCTTAAGTATGAAAAGGTTCAAAAAAATATTTTTTTTAAAAAAACTCATGTCGACCTTTTGACCTGTCGACCTAGAACATGTCGACCTTTTGACCTGTCGACCTAGAACATGTCGACCTAAAGACCCCTTCGACCTAGTTACTGTCGACCAATAGTGGTCGACCTAGTTACTGTCGACTTAGAGACGGGATCCCGAAAGAGGACAATATTTTGGAACACTTGTAATCTTGTCTGAAGGCAACATATGTATCAAGAACAGGTGCTCTGAAGGGAATCTTGGAAATAGATACAGTACATGTGTATCCTAACATTGTTGCAGAATAAATATCTTCTGTGGGATAGGCAGAATATTATTCTGGAGAGAATCCTGGAAATATATACATTAATACTTTTATAGTGATGCAAAATAAATATCCTTCAGAAGAAATATTACCAACATTAGCATGTTTATCTGTATAATAAATAATCAGTGGTGGCTCCTACCTTGTTGGAGGAGGAGGGCTGCCGCTGCTGCTGTGTCTCCCACTCCTTTTCCCCGTCGCAACCGCTGCCTGGGTGCCGGCACCTGTGCTATGTATAGTTCACAGATGCCGGGATCTGGCACATGCAGTAGCGGTGATTGTACTGCACATGCACAACACCTATGGACTGTATCGGCTGCAGTCCATTGAAGCAGGCTAGGGCTGACGATGCAGGGAGCTGGCTTCCTACAGGGGCTGACGATGCAGTGAGCTGGCTGCCTATTGCAGCCCGGTCTGACAGACTCAGAGGGAGGAAACACCTCCCAATGGGACTGCATGTAGTGTTTGTGACTAGCAGGTAGGACTTCCAATAGGAAGTCACAGCCAGTCAAATGAAGCCAGTGCAGTCTCATGGACTGCATCTGGCTTCACTGTCAGTGAGCTGGGTTGCAAATTTTACCAGGGGGCTGCAGTCCTGCAGCCCATAGTTAAAAACTGCCACTGAATAACAGATACAGATTGAGTATACCTTATCCAAAATGTTTGGGACCAGAAGTATTTTGGATTTCGGATTTTTCCGTATTTTGGAATAATTGCATACCATAATGAGATATCATGGCGATGGGACCCATGTCTAAGCACAGAATGCATTTATGTTTCATATACACCTTATACATACACAGCCTGATGGTAATTTTAGTTAATATTATTTAATAACTGTGCATTAAACAATGTTTGGGTACATACACACAATTCATTTATGTTTCATATACACCTTGCACACACAACCTGATGGTCATTTAATACAATATTTTTTATAACTTTGTGCATTAAACAAAGTTTGTGTACATTGAGCCATCAAAAAAACAAAGGTTTCACTATCTCAGTCTCAAAAAAATTCCGTATTTCGGAATATTCCGTATTTCGGAATATTTGGATATGGGAGACTCAACCTGTATTAGTTTACATGCGAGGTTTAATCACTATGATATGGATACCTTGTGGTCATGAAATATGAAATTGCATGTGTGATATAAGAAACTGGCTAAACTAATTCCTTATATATTTATAATTTCTCATATGTCCTAGAGGATGCTGGGGATGCTTCAAGAACAGTGGGGTATAGACGGGATCCGCAGGAGACATGGGCACTTTAAGACTTTAAATGGGTGTGAACTGGCTCCTCCTTCTATGCCCCTCCTCCAGACTCCAGTTAGATTCTGTGCCCAGTGAGACTGGATGCACACTGAGGAGCTCTTCAGAGTTTCTCAGAAAAAGACCTTATGTTAGGTTTATTATTTTCCGGGAGACCTGCTGGCAACAGGCTCCCTGCATCGTGGGACTGAGGGGAGAGAAGCAGCCCTACTTCTGTGAGTTTCAAGGCTCTGCTTCTTAGGTTACTGGACACCATTAGCCCCCGAGGGTCTGATCGCTAGGTACCCCTAGATGCTCGTTTCCGGAGCCGCGCCGTCACCCCCCTTGCAGAGCCAGAAGTCAGAAGACGGGTGAGTAAAAGAAGATCATAAGACTTCAGTGACGGCAGAAGACTTCAGTGTCTTTGAGGTACCATGCAGCGCGCCATGCTCCCACACACACAGCGGCACTACAGGGTGCAGGGCACAGGGGGGGCGCCCTGGGCAGCATGTATCCTCAATTATAGACTGGCAAAAGTGGTTTACAGTGCCTGGGCACTAAAACCGGACCCCCGCCAGTATAAAGATTTAAAAAATAGCGGGGCTGAAGCGCGCCATTGAGGGGGCGTGGCTTAGCCCTCACAGCTCTAACCAGCGCCATTTTCTCTTCACAGAGTTGCAGAGACGTTGGTCCTGACCTCCTACACTGCTGTACAAGTAACAGGGTGCAAAACGGGGGGGACGGGGACACAGTATTTTGGTGCTGTTTTATTAGAAATAAAAGCGCTAACAGGGCTGAGGCATTATTAAATCGTTTCAGTACCGGGATAGGAGCTGGGTTGTGAGCTGGCAAAACTCCCTCTGTGTTTCTCTAACAGGCTTTGCTGTGGGTCTGTCTCCTATAGCCCAGTGTGGTTGCGGGTGTCGGTACGCATGTGTCGACATGTCTGAGGCTGAGTGCTCTTCCCAGTGTGGGGACAGAAAAGACTGTGGGAGTGACCGTGTCGGCACCGCCGACGGCTGATTGGGTAAACATGTTAAGTGTTCTGAATGCAAATATGGTTCGGTTGAATAAGAGATTAAATAAATCTGAGTCTCAGAACCAGACATGGAGAAAATCCATGGAGTATGCATTGTAGCAAGTTCAGACCCCCTTGGGGTCACAGAAGCGTTCATTTACCCAGATAGAGGATACAGATACCGACACAGACTCTGATTCCAGTGTCGACAATAGTGATGCCATATTGAATCCTAAACTGGATAAGAGCATTCAGTACATGATTGTGGCGATAATAGACGTATTACATATCACGGAAGACCCTGTTGTTCCTAATACTAGGGTCTGCATGTTTAAGGGAAAGAAACCTGAGGTGACGTTTCCTCCCTCTCATGAACTGAACGCTCTTTTTGAAAAGCTTGGGAAAATCCTGACAATAAGTCACAGGTTCCCAAGACAATTCCGGTGGCATATCCGTTCCCCTCTGGGGACAGGGAAAAGTGGGAGTCAACCTCCACAGTGGACAAATCTCTATCGCGTCTGTCCAAAAAGGTGGCGCTTCCGTCTTCTGACACGGCAGCTCTAAAGTATCCTGCGGATCGTAAGCAGGTAAATGCACTAAAATCCATTTAAGTCACTACAGGTTCGTTACTCAGGCCTGCCGTGGCATCGGTATGGGTGAGTAGCGCTGTGACAGGACGGTCCCGTACGAAAGCACTCGCCGCTTTCGCGTCCCATCTCCTGCGCACAGAATGGAGGGTCAGGTCACACGAGGCCTGACCACATAGGGGATTCCCGCTTACCGTCAGTAACCGCCTGTTACTGACTCCACCCACTGCGCTGTGGGCGGGTTTATGCTGCCACCACCAAACTCCTAACCTGCCGTGGCGTTTGGAACCACGGTTCTGCTCTGTATGTGCCGACGCACTGCCTTACCACACCTGTGTGGTGTTGACGAATACCCACAAGCCACTTGCTAGGCCTCTACCGGTAGCTGTCGGAAGGCGGAACTTGGAGACGTTAGGTGCTTCCCTGGACAGCCGGAGGACGGAGCTATGTTTGGCATAACCCTGTAGGTCACAAGATGAAGCAATCTTTTTGAGGCAGATGTTTATTTGCTCAATAATAGCCTTAAAAAAGACTCATCCCTATTGCTAGGGGCAATAGCATACAACAAGATGTTCCAGCAGAATAAAGATGGTACAACACAATTTTCATGGGGCAACTGCCCTCCTTTTATCTTACTCCAATACACATTACCACAGGGGGTAAGCCCGCCCTGTGGTGTACAACCAATAAATGTTTACCCATGGGCTGTGCATACCTTGGTCACATGCACAGCTAACATTGTTCTCTATGGACAGTGGGGAGTGGTCACTCTCCTTTGACTGTCCTATCCTGGAGGATCAGGATACGCCCCGGTGCCGTTCAGTCTAGACTGGGGGAAGTTTTCCCTCCTAAACTGACTTCCAAAAACCTGCCCGGAACCTAGCCCGCTGCCTGCAGCCTGGATTTGGGCTCCAGAGCTGGGCAGCCTAGATCCCCAGTCAAGGTTTCCTGGCCACTACGGGTGATCTCCATGGAGCTCCAGAAAACCACTCAGCTTGTTTCAAAGCTGAGCTTCTTCTCTCTCTCCCAATGCCCCTTTCAAGTGTGAGGCTGGAAGGGAAAGTATTCCGTTTTTGGGGAAAAGGTCTGGGAGAATCCATCAGCCTGCACAGCCATGGATTCCCCCCTCCTGGGACACACAACCAAGTAAGTGCAATTTACCTTTAAATACATTTAATTTAAACACATGTGTTTCCCTTTAAATCTACACTGAGCCTGTGCCCTGCACAGGATCTACACTCCCAGGCACTGCAGTGCCTCCCAGCACAATATATTTATATTTTACATTTAAAACGCAATGTTTTTGTTTTAAATACTGTGCCCTGCGCTGGCTCCCCTTGCCCTGCAGCCTGGCAGCTAGGGCTCGCTCTCTCAGTGCTGGAGGTATGGGGCTGGCTTCCCCCATCCTCCAGCCTGCCTGCCAGCCACTGGGGTCCAGGGAGCTGGCTCTCCCTGTCCCCCCAGTGTGGCGCTCACTCAGTGGCCTCCTCTCCCCCGGTGCGCACACACAGATCAGCGCGACGGGGAGCTCCCTCACTGCCGCGGTCGCCGGAGAGGTCTGGGACCGCGGCACACAATTTGAAAATACATTTTTAAATCACTCTCTACACACGGCGCCTAGCACCCACAATATTTTAAACCTGGCGCCAAGCGCCCATTGTCCTTATAATGGCGCCGGGCACTAGGGATTAACCCCTTCAGTGCCGCAGCGGCCATTGTCCACATGGGCTGGGGGTCTCACTGGCCACACTCCTGCCCCCCCATTCAATCGGGTCAACCAGGGACCCATGTCCCAACGATTTGGTCCCTGGTCCCGCAGTCTGTTGGGTTGAAGGTGACGCTACCTGGGGGGCGTAGGCTCCGGCCTAGACAGTTCATCCATAGTGCAGTGGGCCTCTCTTCCTGAGTGCACAATGTTCAAATAGTCCACCTGAAGTCCAAGTTCAAGGCTCCACCACAAAAGTCTGTTCAATTTCCCCAAGGCAGGTTGCAGCCACCTAACAGGTGGGTGGTAAGTCACCACGGTGGGGGGCCAGTTACACACAAGTGCCACCCACGGTGTCCCAATTGTGGCATACCCCACCTCCCACAATAGCAGTATTCTGCTCAAACAGGCCACAGGGTGCTCCTGACCATATGGCTCCTCCTTGCTCTGTACTGCTCCCAGTCCGCGCAGTGGCGCAGTAGTTCGTAAAACACAGTCCTGGTCAAGAAGGTGCGCCATCAGCACTGGAGCGGGTACCAGAGCATCCTTCAATGACTGGAATGCCAACTTGCAAGCGGGTGCAAAGTCCACTGACTTGGGAATGCCCTTCCTAGCCATCTCTGTAAAGGGGTTCACTACAGGACTAAAGTCAATGACAACGTGTCCGTAGGGCCTTACAGGTTCTAAGGTCAGTACCAGTCTGGGTGATGTGGGTCGGGGACAGCCTCTGGTTGCCTCCACCCCCTCTGGTTTGGGCCTAACCCTGTCTCCTCCCACATGGTGCCCCAGGCACTGAACCTCCGTCATACCTATCTGGCAACTGTCTGCCCTAACTGTCAGACCTGCCCTCCCATCCTCCTCTGTCGACCTATGACTCGGGAAACCTACCCTGTAACCTAGGCCTCTCTTTCCTCCTCATACGCTACCTGTGCCACAGTGATGGCGGCCAGACCACCAGCATCTGGATCCTGTGTGGCATCCACTACAGGGAGGCTGCGTGTCTTCCCCGATCTACTGAGCACAGGCAGGGGACCTGCTATGTCCACAGCAACTTGCTGTAAAGGTTCTCCTGTGGGCAGAGGCCCAGAGACAACACAACCGCTGGAGTGCCCCAGCTGCCAACGCATGGCCCCAGCCTTACAGTTGGTCTGGGCGTCATCCGACATTCCAGACCAGGGTAAGCACTGTGTCAGGCACTATCTCAGGGTTACTGTCCAAAGGGGTTTCGCTGGCAACCGACACCGGTTGCGCAGGAAAGTTCCCTGGGGGGACCAGTTGGACACATTCCCTATTTGGTCTATCCCCTCCCACTTTCCTGTTTACCCTGTACCTTAACCCTCCCTGCCAGGTCAAACTTCCTGCCCCAACCCTGTCAAGGCCGCTGCCAGAGTGGCGCCTCATGCCTTTTGGGGATGGGTCAGAGAGTTGAGCCTCCCTAAACTCCTGCCTGTGGCCCTCAATCTCTCCTTAATTGGGACACTCTACAGGGGGATCTAGGTGGGGACTACTAGGGTCAGCAGTGGCGGATCCAGGGGGGGGGCACTCGGGCCCGTGCCCCCCCTGTCATTTGTGGCAGCATCCGTATCCACACTGATTAGCTGCCACCAGCTGATGCGCTGCCCGCTGTAGTGTACAGTATATTAGTAGCGCTGCGCCCGGCTCCTTCCCCGCCGGAGGCAGCGCTGCTAATATAGATCACAGGCACAGCAGGCAGCGCTGGGCAATCTGTGTCTGTGAGTCTCTCCTCCGTGTGCTGCTGGGCTCTGCTCCGCCCCCCCTCCTCCTGCTCTGTACACTGACTTCCGGGTACAGGAGAGACGGCTGTTGCTGCTGCTGCTGCTTAACACAGCAAGTGAAGTCTCTTCCTTCGTCCCTCCCACCCCTCGTGCAAGTGCTGCTTATATTGTAGGTACAGTATGTGCTGCTAATTACTGCTTATTTCAGTAAAACAACATTAAGAAATACTTTTCTTGTGTTTGGAAATTCTGGACTTTCTCTCTGTGACTTTTTAGATAAACTACTAGTGCAGAGATTTTGTAAAAAAACAAACCCCAAAACTGCATATACATTTATGTAATGTCCCCTGTAAATTGAATACATAAGATTGTGTGTAAATATTCTTCTGCTATGGTATAAAACTATATGTATATTTGGAGTATTACTGTCTGGTGTAATGTGACTAATGAACGCTACCATGCGGTGTAATGTAACTAATGGACGCTAATGTGCGGTGTAATGTGACTGCAGATGCTACCATGCGGTGTAATGTAACTAATGGACGCTAATGTGCGGTGTAATGTGACTGCAAACGCTACTATGCGGTGTAATGTAACTGGCGGACGTTACCGTGCAGTGTAATGTAACTGGCGGATGCTACCGTGCGGTGTAATGTAACTGGCGGATGCTACCGTGCGGTGTAATGTAACTGGCGGATGCTACCGTGCGGTGTAATGTAACTGGCGGATGCTACCGTGCTGTGTAATGTAACTGGCGGATGAAACCGTGCGGTGTAATGTAACTGACGAATGCTACCGTGCGGTGTAATGTGACTGGCGGATGCTACTGTGCGGTGTAATGTAACTGGCGGATGCTACCGTGCGGTGTAATGTAACTGGCGGATGCTACCATGCGGTGTAATGTAACTGGTGGAAGCTACCGTGCTGTGTAATGTAACTGGCGGACGCTACCGTGCGGTGTAATGTGACTGGTGGACGCTACCGTGCGGTGTAATGTGACTGGTGGACGCTACCGTGCGGTGTAATGTGACTAGTGGACGCTACCGTGCTGTGTAATGTGACTGTGCAGTGTAATGTGGCTAACGGAGGGGGGCAATTCTTTTTCTGGCAGAGGGCACCAAAATGTCTAGTTGCTGCTCTGGCAGTGGCGTAACTAGCAGTATGTGAATTATGGGAGGGGGAGGGGGGAGAGGCAGCATTCATTTCAAAACATGACAAGGGGGGGGGGGCGCCGTTGCGGTTACTTGCACACAGCGCTAAGAAGTCTAGTTACGGCACTGATTTGTGCCCCCCCCGTCCCCCCCGCTTGTGTCACTGAGACACGCTGCCGCTCAGTCCGGCAGCAGCGTGTATCAGCTGTCAGGAGGAGAGCGCAGCTATCTGGCGGCGTGTTGCAGACTTCAAACCAGTCGCCGGTTCGTGAGCCAATCAGAGCTCGCGGACCGGCAGCCAATCAGGAGCCGCCGGTCCGCGAGCTCTGATTGGCTCACGAACCGGCGGCTAGTTTGAAGTCCTACACGCCGCCGCCACCGGCGTCAGACATAGCCGCGCTCTCCTCCTGACACCCTTAGAGCCTGGCAGATAAGCAGCAGCAGCAGCAGCAGCAGCAGCGGTAAGCAGCTGCAGCACTGCTGTGGGGGCATTTGTATACCTGCTGTTGGGGCATTTGTATACCTGGCACTGTGAGGGCAATTGTATACCTGGCACTGTGGGGGCAATTGTTTACCTGGCACTGTGGGGGCAATTGTTTACCTGGCACTGTGGGGGCATTTGTATACCTGACACTGTGGGGGCATTTTTGGATCTGGCACTGTAGGGGCATTTTTGGATCTGGCACTGTAGGGGCATTTTTGGATCTGGCACTGTGGGGGCATTTTTGGATCTGGCACTGTGGGGGCAATTGTGGATCTGGCACTGTGGGTGCAATTGTGGATCTGGCACTGTGGGGGCAATTGTGGATCTGGCACTGTGGGTGCAATTGTGGATTTGGCACTGCACTATTGGGGGCATATGTCTGTGTATCACGTCTCATTTTAATTGGCCACACTCACTAAATGACTGCGGACATTACTACAGGCAACATTACTACTGGGGGCAATACGGGCATTGCATAAGGGGCACCACTACTATGGGGTCTATATAAGGGGCAATACCAGTACAGTGGACATTGCATAATGAGCGCTACAACTGTGGGCATTGTATAAGGAGCGCCACCTCACATGCACCAAAGCCTCACGCAAATGTACTTCCCCTTCCATGGTGCCCCCCCTATCATTTTCTTCTGGATCCGCCCCTGAGGGTCAGTCTGGTAGGGGTCAGTCATGGAAAAGTCAGTGTGGTTTCTCATACTCACCGCCGGAGTTGGCAAACCACTTGGGTCAGGAGCATCATTGGGCACCCCCACAGGATCAAACGAGCTGGAACCAACATCCTCTGCATTGCTAGGGGACGTAGGCATACCAGAGGCAAAAGGCATGCGGGGTCGACGTGCCGATCTAGCCGCTGTAATCTTTTCCTCTGGGCTGGTTGATGCTGTGGTTGGCTGTGCTGGCAGTTGTCTAGCAGCTGTAGTCTTTTCCTCTGGGCTGGGCTGTGCTGGAGTAGCTGATGTCAACGGTGGTTGTGGAACTTGACTCCGGGAAATGGTGCCAGCAAACGTGGTGACGATCCCACCACCCAGATCATTTCCTAGGACCACATCAGTTGGGAGACCATCCATGACGGCAACTTCTCGCAACTCTGGTCCAGCTCCCCAGTCCATGTATACTCTTGCCATGGGAACCTCTTTCTCTGTTCCATCTGCCAGGGTGACCTTGGCAGTGCGACCCTGCAATACTGCAGCAGGATCTATAAGGTGGGGGCTCACCACAGTGATCGAGGCCCCAGAGTCTCTTAGGCCTTCCCCCTGCAGGGGTCCCATGTGGACCGGCTGCAGGTGCCTCCACATATTGTGTAGGGGCTGTTTGGTCATGCAGGTGACTCTCTCCGCAGAGTGCACCTGTCTCTCGCCACACTCCATTGGACTGACTGGAGGGGGAACAGTCTCTGTAGGCTCATCTCCTCTCGTCAAACAAACGATCCGGGCTCCAGCACTCGGATTTGGGGCACGAGTCTGGAGTGCTTGGGATGCAGGACAGTTCATCCTCAGATGTCCGATTTTCCAACAGCCATAGCACTTCTTCTCCAGTCGTGGCACCGATGATCTCTGATCAGCTGCAGGGACGCTGCGGTGCGGTTGCTGGCCAAGAGCACCCGGGTTGGAAGATGCTTGTCTTTGGGAGTGATGAGCTGAAGAGGGGGGTCCCCTTGGTGGTACAGTCTTTTGGAGCTGGCTGCTGGCTGGGCGCTTCTGCCCCTGTGGCCGAATTGCCACATACTTGTCTGCTAACTGGGCAGCCATCTTTAAGCTGGGTGGCTCCCGGTCTAGCACCCACTCCTTCACTTCTGGGGCGCACCAGCGGTAGAACTGCTCCCTGCAGATCAGGTCGATCAGTGCGTCCCATGTAGTGGCTTCCGAATCCTTCACCCATTTCACCACGTACTGCCGCAGCAGGTTGGTGAACTGCTCATGGGTGCTGCTAGGATTCTTGGGCAAGTCTCTGAACTTCTTCCTGTAAGACTCTGGAGTGATGAAGAATCGCTGGAGGAGGGCCCGTTAGACTTCGTGGTAGTCCCCACAGTCCTCCGTGGCCACTCCTCGATAGGCCTCCAAGGCCTCTCCATGCAGAGTGGGCACAAGGTGTCTCACCCACTCCGACTTGGGTAAATCATGTAGTTTACAAGTCCTTTCAAAAACTTGTAAATGTCCATCAATGTCCCCATCACTGTCTGCAAACTTGGCAAACTGAATGCGTCCCGATCTGTGTACAACAGCTGACAACGGCTCCCGGGGTACCACGGCCTGTGGTGCCCGCTCATCACGCCACATCTGGATGATGATCAAGCGCTCTTGCTCCGTTGCCCTTTCCCCCAATTCCGCTAGCCGATCTGCTAGGCTATCCGTGCCGCCCCCCCCTGGGACGTTGAGATCCTGTCCCTGCCAGGGATTGCTGGGAAACATTGCTGCTGTGAGAGGGGGCGGGGCTTGTGGGTCTCACCGGTTCCTTACGAAGGTCCACTGTTGGGCCGTCCTCTGCGACGCTGACGCCGTCAGTGCTTTCCACCTCCACCCAATGGGACTCCTCCAAGCTCATGAGCGCCGCCTACATGACGCTTCTGGACGCGTTGAAAGGGATATCCACACCCTTCTCCTGGCACACGATCTCCAGATCATCCTTGGACATTCCGCTGAATTTCGCCATCTTGTGCGTTCTCCTGCACTGCAGTTACTCCTCCCCTGAGTAACTCGGCTTCTCCAATCGGGTGATGAAAAGCCGCCTGGGATTATCCCACCGCTATGCCACCAATTTCTGTGACAGGACGGTCCCGTACGAAAAGCACTCGTCGCTTTCGCGTCCCGTCTCCTGCGCACAGAATGGAGGGTCAGGTCACACGAGGCCTGACCACATAGGGGATTCCCGCTTACCATCAGTAACCGCCTGTTACTGACTCCACCCACTGCGCTGTGGGCGGGTTTATGCTGCCACCACCTAACTCCTAACCTGCCGTGGCGTTTGGAACCACGGTTCTGCTCTGTATGTGCCGACGCACTGCCTTACCACACCTGTGTGGTGTTGACGAATTCCCACAAGCCACTTGCTAGGCCTCTACCGGTAGCTGGCGGAACTTGGAGACGTTGGGTGCTTCCCTGGACAGCCGGAGGACGGGGCTATGTTTGGCATAACCCTGTAGGTCACAAGATGAAGCAATCTTCTTGAGGCAGATGTTTATTTGCTCAATAATAGCCTTAAAAAAGACTTATCCCTGTTGCTAGGGGCAACAGCATACAACAAGATGTTCCAGCAGAATAAAGATGGTACAACACAATTTTCATGGGGCAACTGCCCTCCTTTTATCTTACTCCAATACACATTACCACAGGGGGTAAGCCCGCCCTGTGGTGTACAACCAATCAATGTTTACCCATGGGCTGTGCATGCCTTGGTCACATGCACAGCTAACATTGTTCAATATGGACAGTGGTGAGTGGTCATTCTCCTTTGACTGTCCCATCCTGGAGGATCAGGATACGCCCCGGTGCCGTTCAGTCTAGGCTGGGGGAAGTTTTCTCTCCTAAACTGACTTCCAGAAACCTGCCCGGGACCTAGCCCACTGCCTGCAGCCTGGATTTGGGCTCCAGAGCTGGGCAGCCTAGATCCCCGGTCAAGGTTTCCTGGCCACTACGGGTGATTTACATGGAGCTCCAGAAAACCACTCAGCTTGTTTCAAAGCTGAGCTTCTTCTCTCTCTCCCAATGCCCCTTTCAAGTGTGAGGCTGGAAGGGAAAGTATTCCGTTTTTGGGGAAAAGGTCTGGGAGAATCCATCAGCCTGCACAGCCATGGATTCCCCCCTCCTGGGACACACAACCAAGTAAGTGCAATTTACCTTTAAATACATTTCATTTAAACACATGTGTTTCCCTTTAAATCTACACTGAGCCTGTGCCCTGCACAGGATCTACACTCCCAGGCACTGCAGTGCCTCCCAGCACAATATATTTATATTTTACATTTAAAACACAATGTTTTTGTTTTAAATACCCCTAGCCTTGCTGCCTGGCAGCTAGGGCTCGCTCTCTCAGTGCTGGAGGTATGGGGCTGGCTTCCCCAATCCTCCAGCCTGCCTGCCACTGGGGTCCAGGGAGCTGGCTCTCCCTGTCCCCCCAGTGTGGCGCTCACTCAGTGGCCTCCTCTCCCCTGGCGCGCACACACAGATCAGCGCCCCGGGGAGCTCCCTCACTGCCGCAGTCGCCGGAGAGGTCCGGGACCGCGGCACACAATTTAAAAATACATTTTTAAATCACTCTCTACACACGGCGCCTAGCGCCCACAATATTTTAAACCTGGCGCCAAGCGCCCATTGTCCTTATAATGGCGCCGGGCACTAGGGGTTAACCCCTTCAGTGCCGTGGCGGCCATTGTCCACGTGGGCTGGGGTCTCTCCGGCCACAAGCGCCATTGAAAAGTGGGCAGATAACTTGTCTTCTGATATGGATTCCCTGGACAGGGATAGCGTGCTTTTGACACTGGGTCATATCAGGGACGCTGCAGCCTATCTAAAGGAAGCTGCGAGGGATATTGGCATTTTGGTATCAAGGGCCAATGCCATGGCAGTCTCTGCTAGGAGGGCATCATGGATTCATCAATGGAATGCTGATGCTGACTCTAAGAAGACTATGGAGTCTCTGCTGTTCAACGGTAGTGTCTTGTTTGGTGACGGCCTCACTGACCTGGTATCTACGGCTACCGTGGGAAGTCATCGTTCCTACCTTATGTTCCTGCACAACAAAAGAAAATGCCCCACTATCAGATGCAGTCCTTTCGACCCAATAAATACAAAAAAGGACAAGGGTCCTTCCTTGCTACGAGAGAAAGAGGAAGGGGAAAAAGGTCACAGGCTGTGGCAAGTTCCCAAGAGCAGAAGTCCTCCCCGGCTTCTACCGAATCCACCGCATGACGCTGGGGCTCCTCTGTGGGAGTCCGCACCAGTGGGGGCACGTCTCCAACTCTTCAGTCAAGTCTGGGTTCGCTCGGCCCTGGATCCTTGGGTATTAGAAATAGTAACCCAAGGTTACAAAATTGGAGTTTCAAGACGTGCCCCCTCACCGATTTTTCAAATCGTCCTTGCCAGCTTCTCTTCCAGAAAGACAGGTAGTTTGCGCTGCAATACTAAAACTGTGTCAAAATCAAGTCATTGTCACGGTACCCCCATCACAACAGGGGGAAGGCTTTTATTCGAGCCTGTTCGTGGTCCCGAAGCCGGATGGCTCAGTCAGACCGATTCTGAACCTAAAATCCCTCAATTTCTATCTAAAAATTTTTAAATTCAAGATGGAATCTCTCCGAGCAGTGATCTCCAGTCTGGAGGAGGGGGATTGACATGCGGCTCGTCCGCATGTCAATCTGCGCTAAATCAGTGGCGGCGCTCCAGCAGCCCTGTGCCTCCAAGCCACCGCGAGGGCTGCGGGGGGGGGGGGGAAGTAGTTACTCCACTGACTTGTACGATCTCCTGATAAAGGCGAGATCCAAGGAGCAGTTACTGAACAACGTTACTCTCTCCCTGACAATTCTGCAACAACATGGTTGGCTCCTAAACTTGCCAAAATCACAGTTGGTTCCGACAACACGGCTGTCGTTCTTGGGTATAATTCTGGATACAGAATTACAGAGAGTTTTTCTTCCAGTGGAGAAGGCTCTGGAAATACAGAACATGGTAAAACAGATTCTGAAACCAGCAAGAGTGTCGATTCTTCAATGCACGTGGTTGCTGGGGAAGATGGTGGCGGCCTACGAGGCCATTCCGTATGGCAGGTTCCATGCCATGCTGTTTCAGTGGGACCTGTTGGACAAATGGTCCGGGTCTCACCTCCACATGCACCGGAAAATAATCCTATCTACCAGGACCAGAATCTCTCTCCTGTGGTGGCTGCACAGTTCTCACCTCCTAGAGGGACGCAGGTTCGGGATCCAGGATTGGATCCTGGTAACCACGGATGCAAGTCACCGAGGCTGGGGAGCAGTCACACATGGTGAAAATTTCCAGGGAAAATGGTCAAGCCAGGAAGCTTGTCTGCACATCAACATTCTGGAATTAAGGGCCATTTACAACGGCCTTCGGCAAGCGGAACATCTTTGCAGTTTGCCCATCTTGATTCAGTCAGACAACGTAACAGCAGTGGTGTACATAAACCGCCAGGGTGAAACAAAGAGCAGAGCGGCGATGGCGGAGGCCACAAAAGTTCTTCGCTGGGCGGAGAAACATGCAAGTGCTCTGTCAGCAGTCTTCATTCCAGGAGTGGACAACTGGGAAGCAGACTTCCTCAGCATATATGATCTCCATCCAGGAGAGTGGGTCTTCATCAAGAGGTCTTTGCAAAAGTGACAAGTCGTTGGGGAATTACTCAAATAGACATGATGGCATCTCGCCTCAACAAGAAACTTCAGAGATATTGTTCCAGGTCGAGGGACCCTCAAGCAATAGCGATGGACGTCCTGGTGACACCGTGGGTGTTTCAGTCGGTCTATGTGTTCCCTCCACTTCCACTCATTCCGAAGGTGATAAAGATCATAAGAAGAACAAAGGTTCAGGTGATCCTCATTGTTCCGGACTGGCCAAGGAGGGCTTGGTATCCAGATCTTCAAGAATTACTCATAGAAGACCCCTGGCCTCTTCCTCTACGAGAGGATCTGTTACAGCAAGGACCGTGCGTGTATCAAGACTCACCGCGGCTGCGTTTGATGGCATGGCGGATGAACGCCAATCCTAGCCCGAAAGGGTATTCCCAGTGAAGTCATTCCCACTCTACTTCAGGCTAGAAAAGAAGTAAAGGCGAAGCATTACCACCGTATTTGGAGAAAATGTGTCTTGTTGTGAATCCAAGAAGGCTCCTACGGAAGAATTTCAGCTGGGGCGTTTGCTCCATTTTTTGCAAGTAGGTGTGGATGCGGGCCTAAAGTTAGGCTCCATTAAAGTACAAATTTCGTCCTTATCTTTTTTTCTTTCAGAAAGAATTGGCCTCGCTTCCAGAAGTTCAGACCTTCGTGAAGGGCGTGCTGCACATCCAACCTCCCTTTATTAATTTATTACCAGTTATTTATATAGCGCACACATATTCCGCAGCGCTTTACAGAGAATATTTGCTCATTCACATCAGTCCCTTCCCCAGTGGAGCTTACAGTCTATATTCCCTATCAAATGTACGCACATTCACACTAGGGTTAATTTTGTTGGGAGCCAATTTACCTACCAGTATATATTTTTGGATTGTGGGAAGAAACCGGAGTACCCGGAGGAAACCCACGCAAGTCTGGGGAGAATATACAAACTCTGCACAGTTAGGGCCATGGTGGGAATCGAACCCATGACCTCAGTGCTGTGAGGCAGTAATGCTAACAATTACACCATCCATACGTGCCTCCAGTGGCACCATGGGATCTTAATGTGGTGTTGCAGTTCCTGCAATCACATTGGTTTGAACCTTTGCGTAAGGTTGAGTTGAAATTCCTTACTTGGAAAGTGGTCATGCTGTTGGCCTTGGCATCCGCAAGGCGGGTGTCTGAATTGGCGGCTTTGTCTCACAAAAGCCCTATTTAATCTTCCATGCAGATAGAGCGGAGTTGAGAACTCATCAGCAATTTCTGCCAAAAGTGGTTTAATCGTTTCACGTGAACCAGCCTATTGTGGTGCCAGTGGCTACTGACGCCTTGGCGGAATCTAAGTCTCTCGATGTGGTCAGAGCTTTGAAAATGTATGTCGCCAGGACGGCTCAGATTAGGAAAACAGAGGCTCTGTTTGTCCTGTGGGTTCCCAACAAGATTGGGACTCCTGCTTCCAAGCAGACTATTGCATGCTGGATCTGTAATACGATTCAGCAGGCTCATTCTACGGCAGGATTGCCGTTACCGAAATTGGTGAAAGCCCATTCTACCAGAAAGGTGGGCTCATCCTGGGCGGCTGCCCGAGGGGTCTCGGCATTGCAGCTTTGCCGAACTGCTACTTGGTCGGGATCAAACACCTTTGCGAAGGTTTACAAGTTTGATACACTGGCTGAGGAGGACCTCTTGTTTGGTCAATCCTCTAGGACGTATGAGAAAATAGGATTTTAATACCTACCGGTAAATCCTTTTCTCTTAGTCCATAGAGCAGGCTTTTTCAACCAGTGTGCCGTTGCACACTAGTGTGCCGGGAGTAGTTGCAAGGTGTGCCGCGGAGCCAGAGCAGCTTCCTGCACCTTCAGAGTGAACTGTTGGCCTGGGTTCTTCTTAGTGGATTAGTCGTGCTGATATCATAGGTCACGGCCGCCACGTCTCACCACCCAGTCAGCCCGCCCGCCTGCATACACATCTTCCAGTTCCTGCCTGCATACACAGCTTTCCTTGCCCACCCACATCCACACCTGCCCGACTGCCCACTGCTCAGTATTCGCAGCACTCCACTATGAACAACCCCTGCCACTGAGGGACAGGAAGGAGGACAGCTGATCAGTAGAGGCGAATATTTGTTATTTTATTTCTCCTGTGTGGAACAATAGGATTTATGTGGGGAGAATAAGGATTTATGGGGGGAACAATGTGAATAATTCATGTGGGGAGCAATAGGATTTATGTGGGGAGAAATGTGATTGATTTATGTGTGAGCAACATGATTTATGTGGGGAGCAATGTAATTAATTTATGTGGGGAGCAATAGGATTTATGTGGAGAGCAATGCGATTGTTTTTTCTGTGTAGGCCAATGTATGTGTGGATTTTTTTTTACTGTGAGGGCCAATGTGTGTGTTTTTTTTTTTTCTATGGGGAACTTATGGTGTGCCTTGGCAATTTTAAAATATTGTTCGGTGTGCCGCGAGTAATAAAAGGTTGAAAAGCACTGCCATAGAGGATGCTGGGCGCCCGTCCCTGTGCGGACACTATCTGCAGTACTTGTTTAATAGTTATTGCTTGTGTTACACAAAGGTTGTGTTTCAGTTATGGTCAGCCTGTCGCTGATTTTGTTCATGCCGTTGACTGGACTTTTGCTAATGCCATGTTGTACGGCATGTTTGTGGTGTGAGCTGGTGTGTATCTCACCCTTAGTTTAACAATAAATCCTTTTCCTCTAAATGTCCGTCTCCCTGGGCACAGTTCCTATAACTGGAGTCTGGAGGAGGGGCATAGAGGGAGGAGCCAGTTCACACCCATTTAAAGTCTTAAATTGCCCTTGTCTCCTGCGGATCCCATCTATACCACATGGTTCTTGAAGCATCCCCAGCATCCTCTATGGATTAAGAGAAAAGGATTTCCCGGTAGGTATTAAAATCCTATTATTGAGCAAATACAAAAAGAAAGAAGATAACCATGGGGGGGTGGGGGGGGAGGGGGAGCACTCTAGGTCCAGAGACAATGACTGTAATAGAATCAGAATTAGCTTTATTGGCCAGGTGTACTCGCGTACACTAGGACTTTTAGCTAAAGAAAGTAATGAATTTAAAAATTAACTTTTATTAGGTATGCCTTAAGAAACATAGAGTCCAAAAAGAGTTTTTGCTTCTTGCGAAGCATAAGTGATCACAGTAAAAATCTAGTAGAAAAATACTGCTTTTTAACGAGCTTACATGCAGGGATACGTTTAGGTTTGTGACCAGATTGGCCCTCCTCTCATCTGACACTCTCTTAGCCCAAAAACACTACAGTACTTGGTATTCCTAGGTGGTCACCAACCAAGTACTGACCAGGCCCAACAGTGTATTGCTTCCCACCAGGGTTATCTTCTTTCTCTTCATATTTGCTCAATACTCAGTCACAAACCCAGGGGAACACCACTGACCATCACAGCTATTCACCTTACAAATTTCTCACATAGGTGTACCAGTGATAAATTAAGGGGTTTTCCCCCATAAGTGTCAGTATCTCTAGAGACATCACTATCTTATTTATGTACTAATACTGTGAAGCTCTTCTAAACCACATTTCGCTACCATATGTATAATATTGCAAGATAAGAACTCCCTGTAAGGATCACAAAGGGAATAATACCCTCAAATATAAATATAAGGCAATATTATAGCAACACAGATAGCCTGGAATAGAATATACTAACCTTTGTGTACCCTGAAAGAGCTGATTTTTTAAAATCTGGTTGTGTATAAATTTTTTAAATCAGCAGGAAGCACCGGTAAAGATATACTAAATGTTATGATATGTGTCCTTTTCATGATTGGTATTTAATATTTACTTATAAAATATACCTTGGTGAGGGAAACTCTGTCCATAGAAATCCATATGAAGAGCTCCCTGCAAATCATAGACAGACAGGCAGTCCAAGGGGGATGTGTTTTCTTCCCTTGGAACTGTAAGTCCACCTGTGACAGCAGATAGAGCACTTCCTATAGATGCCACTCCCCTGCTATATTGTCAGCCCTATCTGGCTTCTATGGACTGCCCATCCCTTTTCACAGAGTCAGAGTTGAGACCCACCCCCAGACCTAAGCCTTATTGCCTGTAGACATGAGCCCCACCTCCCAGTGATGTCATCCATCAATCACTGTTAGAGCAGGGAGAGAGGACTGCAGACCCCCTGGTCAGACAGGTAACGAGCTGCCGCTGATCAGGAAAGTGCGGCAAGTAGATGTTTTTTAGTTATGCAGATTATAATAACTCTTGTGAAGCATGGAGAAAATACTTACTGTCTGTAAATAAAGCACTCCCTCACTGTAGTGGCAGTAGGGAAGAATAGACAACCACAGTCCTGAGTGCTCCTTATACTAAATGGCCCATGAAGGAGATTGGTAACACCAATAAACAGATGGAGAACGAATGTCTATAAGCCGCATGTTCTCCTGACCTCACTGAGAGAGCAGTTCCCTGTGTGGTTAGAAACATATACCTCCCAACATTTTGACTCTTAAAGGAGGGACTCCTGATGCAGCGAAGTGTCGAAGAAAAAGGGGTGCAGCCTATTGAAAAGGGGGTGTGGCTCTGTAGGGATAACGCAAGTGCGAGCCACGCCTCCAATTTGCATCACAGTGGTGACACGGCCAGTGCTCTGTGAGCTGCTGGCCATGCCCCGAGTCCCTCTGCCTCACTGGAATAGATGCTATGCGCACAGCATCTATTCACCTCTGCTCTGAGCAGAGCAGTGAGTGCAAAAGCCTCCCAACTGCCCCCCCTCACTGTGGGATAGACCAAAAAAAGCGGGACTGCCCCACGAAAATATGGACAGTTGGGAGGTATGGAAACACAGCAGTTGTTGGTGGGATAGTATACTCTGATTGCAGCCAGTATTTATAGTTATTTTATACAAGAAACAGTCCTGTTTTAAGCTCTTAAGGCATCCCCTTGTTATTGCATTAACTAAACTGAATAGTATTTTGGAGAAAAATGAAAACATTGAAATTATACCTGCAGAACTATGTACAGATAGATTTTATGGAGGCAGTTCTGAAGAACTTGTACCATTACTGTAGCAGGGTGTCTTAGTGTTACACACACCTTATTATGATCTGTGCACCTTAGCATACACATAGCCAATGAGTAGGTGCACTTGGTGCAAAGAGTAAACACATACCTCCCAACTGTCCTGATTCCAGTGAGAGAGTCCTGCTATTCGGACACCATCCCACTGTCCCACACATTGGCCGCAGTGTCCCACAGGTGGAGGGAAGGTTGGGGTGCCTTCGATCACCACTGCTTTGCAAAGCCGCAAATGAACCCTGAATAGATGCAGTGTGTATGCCATCTAAACAGTGCCGGGAACTGAGCCGGTGGGCTGCCCAGCTGCTTGGGGAGAGTTGGGTATGCTCCCAAAATGCCAAAAATAGGGAGATGTGTCACTAGGCCACACCCTCTTTTTGTACCTGGACACCTATGGTGTCCGAAGGTTACAAATTCAAGTCAGCAAAAATTTTGAGGCATGGATCAATGCGTGTCTGCACTTTAGTCATTTTTGTAAAGGACCCTACTTTGACTGCACACAATGCTGATTGCCAAATAGAAAACATGTGATTCAAAACACGTAGTCCTTAGAATTAGTAATGAAATATTTTTAATCAGTTTTTCGATTTTTGGACTTTTGAAGAACCACCTAATAAACAGATATTGAAACGAACCTGTTGCTTTTATCTGAGAGTGGTTATTGACCTAAAAAACCAGCCTTGTAGTTATCTTTTAATCTATCCTGATGAAAGCCTGTGGACTTATTTATTACTGTTTAATAAGTCTTATTCTTGAATTTTAGCTTGCCTGTGCTGAGAAAGAATCTTGTATTGATGGCAGATATCTCCCGCTGAGAGAGTGTCTCCTGCTAAGCCCAGAGGCACTAACTACATTAATTAAGCAAATGCACACTGCACTGATATCCCACAATTATTTTTATTTTGGTTGGTTGTTTTGTTTTTCTTTTTATACATAGGGGGATATTCAATTAGCTGTGGTAATTTACTGTAGCTAATTGCCCCTCATCCCCCATTACCCTCGGAAATTTAATTGTCCCCGATGCCAGCAGTCATTGGGGATTTTTTTCTGCACGCCTGAGGCAGGCAAAAAAAAAAAAAAAAAAAATCCCTGATAACCAACACTGTCAACAGTGTTATGTTTTAATTGTTTTTTGCAAAAATACATGGGTCCAGGAACTTAACCCGGATCCTACATGTTTGCGCAAGAAAACTGGAACATTTTCAATAAAAAAAAAAAAAAAAGGGGGAATAGCCCAAAGCAAACAGCGGGCAAAAATCATAATAATACCCCATTTTGTTTCACACATGAAAATTTAGCAGGGACATTAAATATCCCCCATAGTTTGTTTAGCTATTCCAAATCCATTTACATTCTGACACTACTATTTTTTCTGTGTGACACTACAAGTCTCAGCAAGGTAGCACCTCATATTTTTACAATTAGGGTGTGCAGTCCAGCCCCACCCCCTCCCTTTTTTTGCTACTGTTTACATGGCAGAGGCAATCATTATATTACTATTAGAACTCAAGGACATACATACACTGAAACTGGAGGGAGGCAAGTTCAGGGGAAATTTAAGGAAAAATTACTTCACAGAAAAGGTAGTGGGCAAGTGGAATAGCCTCCCATCAGAGGTGGTAGAGGCTAAGACTGTAGAGCAATTTAAACATGCTTGGGATAGGCATATGAATATCCTTACAAAGAATTAAGGTTCAAAAAGAGTTGAGATTACCTGAATGATAAGGCCAAGTGGTTCTGATCTGCCATCAAATTCTATGTTACTTTGTTAGTAAATGTGATACTATACCAGAATCTTCTTTAAGCCATCCATTGGCTCTTGTGTGCATGATATACCTATGATGGATGGGTCATGAAAACATCAGGAACATTTATTGATACAGGTTGAGTATCCCTTATCCAAAATTCTAAATCACACATTTTTGGTTCCCCTACTGAGATAATGACACATATATGTGTATATTATATTATATATCTGTATAATATATCTATATATACACACAATATATAATATATATGTAATTATCTCAGTAGGGGACCAAAAAATGTGGGATTTTGGATAAGGGATACTCAACCTGTATATCCAATTCTAGGGCTTGCATACACAAACGAAACAAGACAGTAAATCCCACACTGTTTCAGAGATGTACATAAACCGGATGGTTTCCATACATCTCTGATGGTGGGTGGAGAAAATGCACAGGGCTTGTTCTGTGCATGTCCAAATTGAGTCCCGCGTCCTCACACACAGTGCCCACAAGCTGCAGCCTGATTGACAGGCTGTTGGAGGGGGGGGGTAGTCGGAGCTGGGCTGCATTCCCGACACGCCCCCAATTTCTGGGAGAGGTTAGGCCAGTGTCTGCAATGTTCATACCGCATGTTCACGCAAATGATCCAATGAAGCATCTTAGGATGCACCAGCGGATCACACAAGCTTGCAGCAGGTGTCTACTTACTGAAGATGCCTCCTTCTGCTTTTTCATACTGTATTTTTGTACAGCACAAGTTGCTGTATGTTGTGTCCTTCTCCAAATCAGGCTCCGTATTTGTAATTTACGTTTAGGAAAAATAATAGTCTATGAATGGAGCTGGGATGATGGTTACATTTAAATGATTCTACTGCATGGTGTGGTTGGGTAGGACTGGGAACATTTAGGGCCAAATGTATTGATTATTTCACTCATTATAATCATATTTAAGATGAGAAAAAGTCTTGTTTTCACATTTTTGTAGCATCAAGTACTGTTTATGTATCATGATGATGGCGTGAGTACAGTACATGCAGGGAAAGTCATGTTCTGCTGTTAGTACAGTAACTTCTATTACTGTTCCTGCAGTGTCTCCTAGCCATATGGAATGTCATAGGAAAAGACTAATGACAGTCTCTTTATTCCAGGTTCCCACAGGAGCTGAATATGGGTAAACTGAGTGCAGAAGTGATGTGGAGCCTATTTGCCCAGGATATGAAGTATGCTATGGAAGGTATATATTCCTTATATCAACATATATAGCTAATTAAGGTGCAGATTTGTTTTAGTGTGAAAATGTGCCAAGAAATTACATGTTCTGCACGGTTTCTTCATTAGTTATGAAGCAATCAATGAAATTGTACTTCCGGTCGGCCAGCAATTTTACTAACCTCTGGAGTAGTGAAGGAAAGGTAGCAGTGTTATTTGATGACAGTTCAGCTATTCTGCTATTGGATATGAATGGGTCATTATCCTGTACAGACTATGCCACTCCAATATGTGAAGCTTTTATATTTGCCGTTTCATTTTCAGGGATATTCACAGATTTCTTTTTACAGATTTCTTCCCGGAAACTTCTACACCTGGAACTGTCCCTGGATTTTAATATAAAACCCCATCTCTTATGTCACTCCTTTCATTTGGCACGTGTAAAATCATTTTAGTACTTCGAGTTTGGGGTGTAGTATGTCTGACCGGCGGTCAGGAGACCGCCGGTCAACATACCGACGCCGGGATCCCGGCAGCATACCAGCGCCAGGATCCCGGCGTGGAGGGGCGAGTGCAGCAAGCCCCTTGCAGGCTCACTGCGCTCGCCACGCTGCGGGTTCGGTGGCGACCTGCGGTCGCCACGGGTTCTGTTCCCACTCTATGGGTGTCGCGGACACCCATGAGTGGAAATAGTCCCTGTTGGTCGGCATGCCAACCATCGGGATAGTGAGGGGGCGGGATGTTGGTGGAGGTCATGTGACTGTCGGTCTCCCGACCGCCGGTCACATGAATACCACCCTAGGGTTTGTAATCATTCAATGAATATTTGTAAAGCCTAAAACAAACTTTGTTGTTGATGTGTCAAACATTTTATAAACAAGGTGACCTGTAATACACCTTTACTGACCAGCTTCTACTTCCCATTGCTCTATTTCAGTATTGCCTGCATCACACACACGTGTTAACGTTAGCTATAATTTAATTGAATTCCTAGGGAGTGTTACTTATGTGCATAGTATACCGGGCTGCAGGGAAAATCTTAAGTACATGCTTCAAAGGCTCTGGGCCTAATTCAGTAAGGATAGCAATTCAAATGCAGGAGGAGCTGCATACCACCTTCTTCCTGAATTTGCAATGTGATCGCATCTGTGATGAACATTGCGACCATCGGTCACAGTGTTCATCTGCGACAGCAGGCTATGTAAGCTTACTCAGGCTTGTCACATGTGCAGAACGGGTCCTGTGCGTGCTCAGGACTCGACAATCGGGAAACTACAGTAAGGATCGCATAAGCGTTCCTTACTGAATTAGGCCCTCTGTTAAAAGTAACAAGTAAGAAGGCTTTAAGCTGTTAATGTGTGTGAATGAACCCTTAGTCTGTATGGTCTGCAAGTCAGAATCTATTAAAATAGAATAGAATTCTGCTTTGAACATGTCCAGTAATCCTATTATGTTGTTGTGTCTATATCCTGCCTGGGCTGTGGCTTCTATGTGTACACTACCCAACCATCAGTGAACTGTTGCCAGAATATTATTGTCTCCGACCGTGTCTGACCTTCTGTTTATGTTATACCACATTACTAAAGTGAATTACATTTATAGCTAGGGGTCCAGTATACAGTTAATGTTGATTTTTGCAGAAAACTGTGAGTCATACAGTAATAGGCAGTTTGTCTTATACACTATTGCTGTTGCATGGTGGCATAGTTTATGTAGGAAAATAATTGTAACTACTGCGCATGTGTTACGGTCACACTGAACGCACACCAAGGTACCTCAGCGACGGCGCTCGCAATGTGGATTTATTTGCCAAGTGATTGATAGCCAGGGACTGTTTGTTAGAGGTAACAGGGTGTGGCAGTAAACGTGCAGGCGTGTCATCACGACTGTTTTTGGGGTGTGCCTTACCCTACATCTGTGATCTTCTACACACAAATCATGGTGCCAGCATCTCAATTCCCAGGGCCATTGTGCACCACCAAGGAATACTCAGAGAGATGATTAAGAAAGGAAATGTGGCCGCCCTGTGTATCTGTATGCATCTGTGAAGCTGCTGTGGGCTTCTCAGTAGACATCCAAGCATATTTTTGCATATCTGCTGCATACGTACGGGATCGCAGCTGTGAATGCTTTAGCATACATCTCTGCATTACTCCCTATGTGTGTCTAAGCCTCTCTTGCCGCATGTTCTTACAGTAGCCATTGTGCTCATTACCAGACTATGGTGGCCACGCTGGTTGCCATATTTATTCATAGACGTATGAATGCTTCCATGATACAGAACAATGTTTTCCTTTACTCCCTGTTATTACCAAATACTGTGAATTTTCATTCTTTCTTCTTGGCATCATACTGTCAGCTTAACATCTATATAGATTCTGTAAATCAATAACCTATTAACATTTATGTCGCTGTCTAAAAAAAAACCCAGACAGGTGCAGTAGATATATTTGCAGAAAGTGCTCTTGATATATACACTGCTCAAAAAAATAAAGGGAACACTAAAATAACACATCCTAGATCTGAATGAATAAAATATTCTTATTAAATACTTTGTTCTTTACATAGTTGAATGTGCTGACAACAAAATCACACAAAAATTATCAATGGAAATCAAATTTATTAACCCATGGAGGTCTGGATTTGGAGTTACCCTCAAAATTAAAGTGGAAAAACACACTACAGGCTGATCCAACTTTGATGTAATGTCCTTAAAACAAGTCAAAATGAGGCTCAGTAGTGTGTGTGTGGCCTCCACGTGCCTGAATGACCTCCCTACAATGCCTGGGCATGCTCCTGATGAGGTGGCGGATGGTCTCCTGAGGGATCTCCTCCCAGACCTGGAATAAAGCATCCACCAACTCCTGGACAGTCTGTGGTGCAACGTAACGTTGGTGGATGGAGCAAGACATGATGTCCCAGATGTGCTCAATTGGATTCAGGTCTGGGGAACGGGCGGGCCAGTCCATAGCATCAATGCCTTCGTCTTGCAGGAACTGCTGACACACTCCAGCCACATGAGGTCTAGCATTGTCTTGCATTAGAAGGAACCCAGGGCCAACCGCACCAGCATATGGTCTTACAAGGGGTCTGAGGATCTCATCTCGGTACCTAATGGCAGTCAGGCGAGCACATGAAGGGCTGTGCGGCCCACCAAAGAAATGCCACCCCACACCATTACTGACCCACTGCCAAATGGTCATGCTGGAGGATGTTGCAGGCAGCAGAACGTTCTCCTTGGCGTCTTCAGACTCTGTCACGTCTGTCACATGTGCTCAGTGAGAACCTGCTTTCATCTGTGAAGAGCACAGGGCGCCAGTGGCGAATTTGCCAATCTTGGTGTTCTCTGGCAAATACCAAACGTCCTGCACGGTGTTGGGCTGTAAGCACAACCCCCACCTGTTGACGTCGGGCCCTCATACCACCCTCATGGAGTCTGTTTATAATCGTTTGAGTAGACACATACACATTTGTGGCTTGCTGTAGGTCATTTGCAGGGCTCTGGCAGTGCTCCTCCTGTTCCTCCTTGCACAAAGGCGGAGGTAGCGGTCCTGCTGCTGGGTTGTTGCTCTCCTACGGCCTCCTCCACGTCTCCTGATGTACTGGCCTGTCTCCTGGTAGCGCCTCCATGCTCTGGACACTACGCTGACAGACACAGCAAACCTTCTTGCCACAGCTCGCATTGATGTGCCATCCTGGATGAGCTGCACTACCTGAGCCACTTGTGTGGATTGTAGGGAGGTCATACAGGCACGTGGAGGCCACACACACTACTGAGCCTCATTTTGACTTGTTTTAAGGACATTACATCAAAGTTGGATCAGCATGTAGTGTGTTCTTCCACTTTAATTTTGAGGGTGACTCCAAATCCACACCTCCATGGGTTAATAAATTTGATTTCCATTGATAATTTTTGTGTGATTTTGTTGTCAGCACATTCAACTATGTAAAGAACAAAGAAGGGTAACTAAAATGGCGCATGGCCTACATCACAAAACTTACCCGGAAATGCTAAAAGATCTTAACATGTATAGTTTGGAGGAGAGAAGGGAAAGGGGGGACATGATAGAAACTTTCAAATATATCAAGGGTCTTAACAAAGTTCAGGAGGGAAACATTCTTCAAAGGAAAAGAAGTATTAGAACTCAAGGGCATACATTGAGACTGAAGGGGGGGAGGTTCAGGGGAAATTTAAGGAAAAATTACTTCACAGAAAGGGTAGTGGATGTGTGGAATAGCCTCCCATCAGAGGTGGTAGAGGCTAAGACTGTAGGGCAATTTAAACATGCTTGGGACAGGCATATGAATATCCTTACAAATAATTAAGGTTAAAAATGGATTGAGATTGCCTAAAGGGTAAAATAAAAAAGGGGCAGACTAGATGGGCCAAGTGGTTCTTATCTGCCGTCAAATTCAATGTTTCTATGTTTCTAAAGTATTTAATAAGAATATTTAATTCATTCAGATCTAGGATGTGTTATTTTAGTGTTCCCTTTATTTTTTTGAGCAGTATATATATATATATATATATATATATTTTAAGTAGACTATCAGTATATGGATACATTTACCTATCATAGACACACATGAGTTATGTTTGTGACAATATATAATCCTGGGATTCGTATGAATACATTTTGACTTCCACATGACTGGTCTTCCTATAAGCAGCCAGCCTGTGCTACAGACATACTAATGGCTTATTGTTAACAAGCAAGATTGATTGTCTGCTTGGCAAAGTGAGATCCATTGGGTATACCAATTATACAGTAAGTTTCATTGTTGTCGCTCTTCTAGTAGTCTGCGTCATGCTTTCATATGACTGGATAAGTCCAATAATTACGTAAGGTCATTGCAGAGTAACATATAGCTGCTCAGAGTATCAGAGTTCAGGCTATAAATATACAGTGAGACACTGTTAATATTTTCCTGTAACATTGCAAAGAACATGTCAGTGTGCAGCAACATTACATGATTAATTTGGTTTATTGGTTTGTGCAGGAAGGTATTTATTGTGTTATACATATAGCTCAGATATCACGCTTTGCTGTGATCCTAATGATGACAAGCTGTTATTTTCACACAAGATCAAACAGCACCTCAAGGGAGGTAGCAAAAGAACATACAACTGCCTCTGAATTCTAAGAGAAATCAATCTAATCTGCTAAATATAGGATGTCAGCTGGAGATTCATCCCGGAATGCCTTAGGCTTTAAGATATACATATACATTAAATGTGACAGACATGTGTTCTTGTCTTAGCCGTGTTCCTGATCACCTGAATGGCAGGTACTTTATTAATGAAATCATCAGTGACATAAAATTCCAAGCACCTTAATTAAAAGTGATGACTATTTTTGAAGAATGGGAAAAGGCTAGGAGTTGCCCTTGGAAAGAAAATCAGTGAATACAAAATCATCTGCTTATATAGGAAATGAACACAGCCATACCCCCTACCTCTCATAGTATAACCAGAAAACAACAAACCCCCTATATCCCAGGGCCTATTCTGAGTGAAGGTTCAGCATTGGATGTTTAATGTTCTTTGTGCTTATGTAGCCCTATGATATTATTACAACATGTAATTATATGCTGTACAGTATGGGCCTAATTGTGAGGAGGAGCAATTAAAAAATAGAAGTCATTTGCTCTTGTGATAAAAAACAAATTTCAATGCACATTTTAAATCTGCCCCACCTACAGTGCAAGCATGTGTGTACAGAGGAAGGTCAGGCCGGGTAATGCAGGGGGCATGGCCTAATCGTGGGAGCCCTGGACATGCCCCCTTTTAAAAACCATTAAAAAATAATACAAAGCACAATGCGCTCTGTACAGGAGGATGCCGTTTGCCCATCAACAAGGGACAGATCCATGGGGGGGGGGGGTTACAAGGAGTGTGATCATATCACCTACCTTCCCCTCCCGCAGGCAGAGGGAGACGGCTGTAGCTCAGCCGTAGCAGCCTCCCCAGACCCATGCAGCCCTGCATTTTGCTGGCTGCTGTGGAGAGAGACGCTGCTGCCAGCTGACACATGAGGAAGGGGTGGGCCCTTCCAGTAAGCCCGGCGCCTCTGAGTACAACATGGTATTGCCGATATGCAGATTGTTCTTTTTTTATTTGTTCCTAACTTGTGGCGGCTCCAGTGGAGGGGCTGCAATGCGAACTTCAAAAAGGGGAGCCACACCTACTGCCACCAACTGTCATCCTAAACTGTCTCAACTGGCAGTTGGTGTGGTTCCCCTATTTGAATTTTGGACTACGCTGCAGCCCCACCTCTGGAGCAGCCACTGGTCCTAACTTTAGATTAGGTCCAGAGGCGTCAACGGGTCTGGTGACATCTGGTGCGCACTGTATACTTCTGTGCCGGAGACGCGCTTGTGGCCGGGAAGGAGGCGTGGACTAAGTTGGATGGGACGTGGCTGTGGATGTGTGATCCTGGTGACATCACTACGGGGGGCAGCCCAGCATCCACAAAGATTGCTGGGCTGCCTCCGGAGGCCTGAGGTGTCGGCTCCTCCTCTATGACAGGAGCAGAGTGCTGCAGGAGAATGTCACACTTCAGCACTCGGCTTCTGTAAATGTGGAGAAGCCGACATTTTGGTGTCACCCCTTTCGAGGGTGACACCTGGGTGCGGGCCTTTCCGACACCACTGATTAGGCCCTATATTGCCAAAGTTGCAAATAGTGCAATTTCTGTGTGGTTTGCATACAGTTTATAGGCCAGAGTTTCCAAAACTCCACAGTCCAGGTTATAAGAATAGCCATGATTGAGTCCAAATAGTTAAATCAAATTAACCAAGGTTATAATTAAGTCACATGTGCTCAAGCATGGATAGCCTTAAAACCTGAACTGTAGAGGATAAGTGTGGGATGTTATGCAATAAGCCTTTCACCCAAATGCCAAGGCATTGGATGATCCCAAACAAAAAATCCGAGGAACAACATAAATATAGTAGCTGGTAATTAAAATTTTCAGTTTGCAGTAAACATTTTTCATTTACACATAAATCTGATAATCATACACAAAATTAGCATTGGCTTATTTGTGTAAATAGTGAGTAATTTCCCATGTGAGTGCGTTGTGCAGTCACAATGAATAATACTGGGCACAAGTGGGATTACATTGTGCACCAGACACTCAATCACTGTGCTTTATAGATTTCCTAGGTGTGATTCTCATTACTGTCAGACAGCAAGTACTGTAGATATTCCCATTGGGCACAAACTTTTTGTTCTTTTTGTTTGTTGTTTAAGTGCAATTGAATAAATCTAGTAAATCAGTCAGAAGTAATTGAAGCATCTAATGTATTGTTAGAGTCTGTATGTTAATCAAACTATTTACTAAGTAAACAGTGTAATTAATGTTTTAGAAAGTCAGTTTTAGAGCATTTCTTTTACAATCCTAGTTGTAAAAATAATTTTATTTATACTGCTAAATTACTTTCAACATATCTGCAAGCAAAAATTCACTGAAGGCTAAGTCAACTTTTTTTCCCTTTTTGTTTTATTTCTAAACTACAAATAAAATGAGGGGTTTGCATTGGTAGAAAATGTTTAATGGTTCTAAACCTGAAATGCACAGCAGATTGATGTAGCTCTTAATGATGATAAGCACTTATAATTTTGCTACTTTGTAGCAGATGTTGGTTCCTTTGGTAATCCCCACTTTCCTCTTAAACATCTTGTTCCCCTGTTCTGTATGTAGGATAGCTGTACAAAATAATTGGACCATCTTTATTTATAGATTATTTCTACATTAAAGCATTATTCTTACACACTTAATTTCTCATGGATGAGGCACACTTTGGATTTATGGTAACCCCATATCACATGGAAGTCAGGTAACATGGGATCTTGTAATATTTAGCATGCTGCCCATCCCTCCTCCTCCATCTTATCTAGTGTGTGTGGTTCCCCAAGAAGGAACCAGGGTCAGGCTGGGCCACTGGGGTACAGGGGATCCCCCAGTGGGCCCCATTGCCTGAGGGCCCACCCTCTTTTCTGGGGATCAGCTTTTAGACTGTGCACTTGAAATACACATATATACATTATACATACTATATGTTACATCATAATGCACAGGACTATGGTGTATTTTCCATAGTGCATTGTTATTAATCTGGTACATTACCATGCTTGCACTAGCTGTAATTACTATATATATATATATATATATATATATAGAAAAAAAGAAAGCAGCGGCACTCCGTTGGTATAAATAATCAAACGTGTATTATATCAAAAACATAACAATGGTCACATGGAGAACCAACGTTTCGAGGTCCTGAGACCCCTTTGTCAAGGCGTGAACCTTGACCATATATATATATATATATATATATATTTCTAAAAGGGCCTAAACCAGGCACTCTCTAATAAAGGCTGGTCACACCCTTAAGCATGGGCCCCTGTCTGTGTGTTACCCTGGTGGGCCCTTCGTGCACTAGTCTGGCACTGCCTGGAACTAATTCTTTCTTACTGAGCAAGCAAAATATTTATTGGACTGTGACTAAATAATGAGCTACAATTTGTTTATTGCTATTAGCACTGATTTTATATCACCTGTTGGCGTAACTTGCTTATAATATACAGTAAATGAGTCAAAGTGAAACAATGCTCCAAAGGAAGTTTAACTTCATTTTAAATATTATCTAATATACTTAAATTAATGGGAAGCAGCAGTCCGTTAACTTCTGCTCTTCATGTTGGGATTGCTTGTTGCATATTAATTGCTGTTTAAATGAAGAAATTGTTTTACAATACATTTATATCTTTAGAATGGGTTCACTACGATATGCCGGCGGTCGGGCTCCCGGCGACCAGCATACCGGCGCCGGGAGCCCGACCGCCGGCTTACCGACAGTGTGGCGAGCGCAAATAAGCCCCTTGCGGGCTCGCTGCGCTCGCCACGCTACGGGCACGGTGGCGCGCTACGTGCGCCACACTATTTTATTCTCCCTCCAGGGGGGTCGTGGACCCCCACGAGGGAGACTAAGTGTCGGTATGCCGGCGCCGGTATACTGTGCGCCGGGATCCCGTCAGTCGGCATACAGAAGACCACCCCTTTAGAATAATACTCAATAATAAGGACACAAAACGGAGATATTCAGATATTCAGCACTCCCTAGCCGTGCTCTCTCTTACCTGCACTCTGAGACACTGTTCGTTATCTGCTGGTTCATCCCGCACTGTCTGCTGCTGCCCTGTGTCTCCATTACCGGCACTCCCAGGCCTGGCAGCCATTGTTGGTCTCCACTGCCCACTTCACGCCGGCAGTTCCCTCCAAAACCAGTTATGGACGGCACCATGACAGTTCTGATCAGATGACTACACAGAGTCCAATCAGGAACCGTTTCACAGTCATGTGATTATCACCACCAATCAGCAGCAAGCCAGGGGTAGAAATCCTGAATCCCAACACAGGCAAATTACCAGTGCTTTGTTGCCAATGCTATCATCCTGCTGTGAGCTCCTGACTCTCCTGCTGGATTCTGCCTCCTGAGCTAATCTGTATAGCTGCTCATCTTCATCATCACAGTACATCCAGATTCACCAGTACAGCCAATCCCATGATCCTGAAGGGCTGCTCAGTTCATCATCATCAGCATATCCAGAGTCACCGGTACAGCCAATCCCAGTGATCCTGAAGGGTTGCTACTGCAACTAAATTGCAGCATTTCCCAATTCGCTAGTACAGCCTATCCCAGCGTTCCTGAAGGGCTGCTCCTGCAACTCCATTGCAGCATTTCCCAATTCGCTGGTACAGCCTATCCCAGCGTTCCTGAAAAGCTGCTCCTGCAAAGCCATTGCAGCATTTCCAGATTCACTGGTTAATCTCATCACAGCGATAATGAACCCTAAGTGTTATTAACTTCCCAGCTATTCTACTACACTGGTAATCCAATATCCCAGTGTTCCAGTTCCCCATATAGCTGTAACCACATCTCTAACTCACCTGAAACTGCATCCAATCAGGTGTTTCTGAATAGCTGAACTGCCACATTAAGCCTGCCCAATTCCTTCCTAATATCTCACGCCAAAACCCAGCAGCTCAACCTAGTCTGGATTCACAAACAACCTTAGCCATGACATGTAGTTGATAACCTGTAATGCTTTGTGTCACGGACCCAGTTCTGAGATAATCCAATCTCTAACTGCTATCTGTAACTTTGTCAAGATAAGCACTTACTTAAGCCTGGGTCTGACAAAGCATTAATAAAAACAACCACCTGGTTGTAATGAGCCACAGCGACATCAGTCTTCAGTCCTTTGCATCACCTGCTTGCCAAGTACTGTCCTTGTGCTGAATCCTGCCATAAACCCTGTGATTGCCTTGTCTGTTCTCCTGGTTTGTTTCAGTTCTAGGGCTAGATGTGTTTTCACTCGGAGAATGATAAATTGAATAGAGAAAAAGTACTAGCCATTCGGCTCCTAACTACCATATTACAGGCTGCGTTTAAGTAAATGACAGGTAGGAGCTGACTGGCTGGTACTTGATCTCTATACAGTTTATCACTCTCCAAGCGATAACTCAACTAGGCCCTAGTCTAGGTTTAAACTTCATCTACTCCAGCCAATACTCATGTGATCACCTGTTATTTGTATAAGTCTCTACTATCCTGAGTTATAAGACCCAGCAGCATCTCTGTACCAGTGAGATTAAATCTCTCTATGGAGAAAACGGTGGCTGTAATAGACAGTAGAGATGAGCGCCTGAAATTTTTCGGGTTTTGTGTTTTGGTTTTGGGTTCGGTTCCGCGGCCGTGTTTTGGGTTCGAACGCGTTTTGGCAAAACCTCACCGAATTATTTTTGTCGGATTCGGGTGTGTTTTGGATTCGGGTGTTTTTTTCCAAAAACACTAAAAAACAGCTTAAATCATAGAATTTGGGGGTCATTTTGATCCCAAAGTATTATTAACCTCAAAAACCATAATTTACACTCATTTTCAGTCTATTCTGAATACCTCACACCTCACAATATTATTTTTAGTCCTAAAATTTGCACCGAGGTCGCTGTGTGAGTAAGATAAGCGACCCTAGTGGCCGACACAAACACCGGGCCCATCTAGGAGTGGCACTGCAGTGTCACGCAGGATGTCCCTTCCAAAAAACCCTCCCCAAACAGCACATGACGCAAAGAAAAAAAGAGGCGCAATGAGGTAGCTGACTGTGTGAGTAAGATAAGCGACCCTAGTGGCCGACACAAACACCGTGCCCATCTAGGAGTGGCACTGCAGTGTCACGCAGGATGTCCCTTCCAAAAAACCCTCCCCAAACAGCACATGACGCAAAGAAAAAAAGAGGCGCAATGAGGTAGCTGTGTGAGTAAGATTAGCGACCCTAGTGGCCGACACAAACACCGGGCCCATCTAGGAGTGGCACTGCAGTGTCACGCAGGATGGCCCTTCCAAAAAACCCTCCCCAAACAGCACATGACGCAAAGAAAAAAAGAGGCGCAATGAGGTAGCTGACTGTGTGAGTAAGATTAGCGACCCTAGTGGCCGACACAAACACCGGGCCCATCTAGGAGTGGCACTGCAGTGTCACGCAGGATGTCCCTTCCAAAAAACCCTCCCCAAACAGCACATGACGCAAAGAAAAAAAAGAGGCGCAATGAGGTAGCTGTGTGAGTAAGATTAGCGACCCTAGTGGCCGACACAAACACCGGGCCCATCTAGGAGTGGCACTGCAGTGTCACGCAGGATGTCCCTTCCAAAAAACCCTCCCCAATCAGCACATGATGCAAAGAAAAAGAAAAGAAAAAAGAGGTGCAAGATGGAATTATCCTTGGGCCCTCCCACCCACCCTTATGTTGTATAAACAAAACAGGACATGCACACTTTAACCAACCCATCATTTCAGTGACAGGGTCTGCCACACGACTGTGACTGATATGACGGGTTGGTTTGGACCCCCCCAAAAAAAGAAGCAATTAATCTCTCCTTGCACAAACTGGCTCTACAGAGGCAAGATGTCCACCTCATCTTCACCCTCCGATATATCACCGTGTACATCCCCCTCCTCACAGATTATCAATTCGTCCCCACTGGAATCCACCATCTCAGCTCCCTGTGTACTTTGTGGAGGCAATTGCTGCTGGTCAATGTCTCCGCGGAGGAATTGATTATAATTCATTTTAATGAACATCATCTTCTCCACATTTTCTGGATGTAACCTCGTACGCCGATTGCTGACAAGGTGAGCGGCGGCACTAAACACTCTTTCGGAGTACACACTTGTGGGAGGGCAACTTAGGTAGAATAAAGCCAGTTTGTGCAAGGGCCTCCAAATTGCCTCTTTTTCCTGCCAGTATAAGTACGGACTGTGTGACGTGCCTACTTGGATGCGGTCACTCATATAATCCTCCACCATTCTATCAATGTTGAGAGAATCATATGCAGTGACAGTAGACGACATGTCCGTAATCGTTGGCAGGTCCTTCAGTCCGGACCAGATGTCAGCATCAGCAGTCGCTCCAGACTGCCCTGCATCACCGCCAGCGGGTGGGCTCGGAATTCTGAGCCTTTTCCTCGCACCCCCAGTTGCGGGAGAATGTGAAGGAGGAGATGTTGACAGGTCGCGTTCCGCTTGACTTGACAATTTTGTCACCAGCAGGTCTTTCAACCCCAGCAGACCTGTGTCTGCCAGAAAGAGAGATCCAAGGTAGGCTTTAAATCTAGGATCGAGCACGGTGGCCAAAATGTAGTGCTCTGATTTCAACAGATTGACCACCCGTGAATCCTTGTTAAGCGAATTAAGGGCTGCATCCACAAGTCCCACATGCCTAGCGGAATCGCTCCGTGTTAGCTCCTTCTTCAATGCCTCCAGCTTCTTCTGCAAAAGCCTGATGAGGGGAATGACCTGACTCAGGCTGGCAGTGTCTGAACTGACTTCACGTGTGGCAAGTTCAAAGGGCATCAGAACCTTGCACAACGTTGAAATCATTCTCCACCGCACTTGAGACAGGTGCATTCCATCTCCTATATCGTGCTCAATTGTATAGGCTTGAATGGCCTTTTGCTGCTCCTCCAACCTCTGAAGCATATAGAGGGTTGAATTCCACCTCGTTACCACTTCTTGCTTCAGATGATGGCAGGGCAGGTTCAGTAGTTTTTGGTGGTGCTCCAGTCTTCTGTACGTGGTGCCTGTACGCCGAAAGTGTCCCGCAATTTTTCTGGCCACCGACAGCATCTCTTGCACGCCCCTGTCGTTTTTTAAAAAATTCTGCACCACCAAATTCAAGGTATGTGCAAAACATGGGACGTGCTGGAATTTGCCCATATTTAATGCACACACAATATTGCTGGCGTTGTCCGATGCCACAAATCCACAGGAGAGTCCAATTGGGGTAAGCCATTCCGCGATGATCTTCCTCAGTTGCCGTAAGAGGTTTTCAGCTGTGTGCGTATTCTGGAAAGCGGTGATACAAAGCGTAGCCTGCCTAGGAAAGAGTTGGCGTTTGCGAGATGCTGCTACTGGTGCCGCCGCTGCTGTTCTTGCGGCGGGAGTCCATACATCTACCCAGTGGGCTGTCACAGTCATATAGTCCTGACCCTGCCCTGCTCCACTTGTCCACATGTCCGTGGTTAAGTGGACATTGGGTACAACTGCATTTTTTAGGACACTGGTGAGTCTTTTTCTGACGTCCGTGTACATTCTCGGTATCGCCTGCCTAGAGAAGTGGAACCTAGATGGTATTTGGTAACGGGGGCACACTGCCTCAATAAATTGTCTAGTTCCCTGTGAACTAACGGCGGATACCGGACGCACGTCTAACACCAACATAGTTGTCAAGGACTCAGTTATCCGCTTTGCAGTAGGATGACTGCTGTGATATTTCATCTTCCTCGCAAAGGACTGTTGAACAGTCAATTGCTTACTGGAAGTAGTACAAGTGGGCTTACGACTTCCCCTCTGGGATGACCATCGACTCCCAGCGGCAACAACAGCAGCGCCAGCAGCAGTAGGCGTTACACGCAAGGATGCATCGGAGGAATCCCAGGCAGGAGAGGACTCGTCAGACTTGCCAGTGACATGGCCTGCAGGACTATTGGCATTCCTGGGGAAGGAGGAAATTGACACTGAGGGAGTTGGTGGGGTGGTTTGCGTGAGCTTGGTTACAAGAGGAAGGGATTTACTGGTCAGTGGACTGCTTCCGCTGTCACCCAAAGTTTTTGAACTTGTCACTGACTTATTATGAATGCGCTGCAGGTGATGTATAAGGGAGGATGTTCCGAGGTGGTTAACGTCCTTACCCCTACTTATTACAGCTTGACAAAGGGAACACATGGCTTGACACCTGTTGTCCGCATTTCTGGTGAAATACCTCCACACCGAAGAGCTGATTTTTTTGGTATTTTCACCTGGCATGTCAACGGCCATATTCCTCCCACGGACAACAGGTGTCTCCCCGGGTGCCTGACTTAAACAAACCACCTCACCATCAGAATCCTTCTGGTCAATTTCCTCCCCAGCGCCAGCAACACCCATATCCTCCTCATCCTGGTGTACTTCAACACTGACATCTTCAATCTGACTATCAGGAACTGGACTGCGGGTGCTCCTTCCAGCACTTGCAGGGGGCATGCAAATAGTGGAAGGCGCATGCTCTTCACGTCCAGTGTTGGGAAGGTCAGGCATCGCAACCGACACAATTGGACTCTCCTTGTGGATTTGGGATTTCAAAGAACGCACAGTTCTTTGCGGTGCTTTTGCCAGCTTGAGTCTTTTCAGTTTTCTAGCGAGAGGCTGAGTGCTTCCATCCTCATGTGAAGCTGAACCACTAGCCATGAACATAGGCCAGGGCCTCAGCCGTTCCTTGCCACTCCGTGTGGTAAATGGCATATTGGCAAGTTTACGCTTCTCCTCCGACAATTTTATTTTAGGTTTTGGAGTCCTTTTTTTTCTGATATTTGGTGTTTTGGATTTGACATGCTCTGTACTATGACATTGGGCATCGGCCTTGGCAGACGACGTTGCTGGCATTTCATCGTCTCGGCCATGACTAGTGGCAGCAGCTTCAGCACGAGGTGGAAGTGGATCTTGATCTTTCCCTAATTTTGGAACCTCAACTTTTTTGTTCTCCATATTTTATAGGCAGAACTAAAAGGCACCTCAGGTAAACAATGGAGATGGATGGATTGGATACTAGTATACAATTATGGACGGACTGCCACGGTTAGGTGGTATAAAAAAACCACGGTTAGGTGGTATATATTGTAATACAATTATGGATGGACGGACTGCCTGCCGAGTGCCGACACAGAGGTAGCCACAGCCGTGAACTACCGCACTGTACACTGGTTGATAAAGAGATAGTAGTATACTCGTAACAACTAGTATGACTGACTATGACGGTATAAAGAATGAAAAAAAAACCACGGTTAGGTGGTATATATTGTAATACAATTATGGATGGACGGACTGCCTGCCGAGTTCCGACACAGAGGTAGCCACAGCCGTGAACTACCGCACTGTACACTGGTTGATAAAGAGATAGTAGTATACTCGTAACAACTAGTATGACTGACTATGACGGTATAAAGAATGAAAAAAAAAACACGGTTAGGTGGTATATATTATAATACAATTATGGATGGACGGACTGCCTGCTGACTGCCGACACAGAGGTAGCCACAGCCGTGAACTACCGCACTGTACACTGGTTGATAAAGAGATAGTAGTATACTCGTAACAACTAGTATGACACTATGACGGTATAAAGAATGAAAAAAAAACCACGGTTAGGTGGTATATATTATAATACAATTATGGATGGACGGACTGCCTGCCGACTGCCGACACAGAGGTAGCCACAGCCGTGAACTACCGCACTGTACACTGGTTGATAAAGAGATAGTAGTATACTCGTAACAACTAGTATGACACTATGACGGTATAAAGAATGAAAAAAAAACCACGGTTAGGTGGTATATATTATAATACAATTATGGATGGACGGACTGCCTGCCGAGTGCCGACACAGAGGTAGCCACAGCCGTGAACTACCGCACTGTACACTGGTTGATAAAGAGATAGTAGTATACTCGTAACAACTAGTATGACACTATGACGGTATAAAGAATGAAAAAAAAACCACGGTTAGGTGGTATATATTATAATACAATTATGGATGGACGGACTGCCTGCCGACTGCCGACACAGAGGTAGCCACAGCCGTGAACTACCGCACTGTACACTGGTTGATAAAGAGATAGTAGTATACTCGTAACAACTAGTATGACACTATGACGGTATAAAGAATGAAAAAAAAACCACGGTTAGGTGGTATATATTATAATACAATTATGGATGGACGGACTGCCTGCCGACTGCCGACACAGAGGTAGCCACAGCCGTGAACTACCGCACTGTACACTGGTTGATAAAGAGATAGTAGTATACTCGTAACAACTAGTATGACACTATGACGGTATAAAGAATGAAAAAAAAACCACGGTTAGGTGGTATATATTATAATACAATTATGGATGGACGGACTGCCTGCCGAGTGCCGACACAGAGGTAGCCACAGCCGTGAACTACCGCACTGTACACTGGTTGATAAAGAGATAGTAGTATACTCGTAACAACTAGTATGACTGACTATGACGGTATAAAGAATGAAAAAAAAACCACGGTTAGGTGGTATATATTATAATACAATTATGGATGGACGGACTGCCTGCCGACTGCCGACACAGAGGTAGCCACAGCCGTGAACTACCGCACTGTACACTGGTTGATAAAGAGATAGTAGTATACTCGTAACAACTAGTATGACACTATGACGGTATAAAGAATGAAAAAAAAACCACGGTTAGGTGGTATATATTATAATACAATTATGGATGGACGGACTGCCTGCCGACTGCCGACACAGAGGTAGCCACAGCCGTGAACTACCGCACTGTACACTGGTTGATAAAGAGATAGTAGTATACTCGTAACAACTAGTATGACACTATGACGGTATAAAGAATGAAAAAAAAACCACGGTTAGGTGGTATATATTATAATAATACAATTATGGATGGACGGACTGCCTGCCGACTGCCGACACAGAGGTAGCCACAGCCGTGAACTACCGCACTGTACACTGGTTGATAAAGAGATAGTAGTATACTCGTAACAACTAGTATGACTATGACGACGGTATAAAGAAAGAAAAAAAAATACCACGGTTAGGTGGTATATAATTATACAATTATGGATGGACGGACTGCCTGCCGAGTGCCGACTGCCGACACAGAGGTAGCCACAGCCGTGAACTACCGCACTGTACTGTGTCTGCTGCTAATATAGACTGGTTGATAAAGAGATAGTATACAACAATATACTACTATACTGGTGGTCAGGCACTGGTCACCACTAGTCACACTGGCAGTGGCACTCCTGCAGCAAAAGTGTGCACTGTTTAATTTTAAATTAATATAATATTATGTACTCCTGGCTCCTGCTATAACAACCTGCAGTGCTCCCCAGTCTCCCCCACAATTATTATAAGCTTTTATACATTGATGTGCAGCACACTGGGCTGAGCTGAGTGCACACAGACTGAGTCACACTGTGTGACTGCTGTGTATCGTTTTTTTCAGGCAGAGAACGGATATAGCAGAGAACGGATATATTAAATAAAAGTTAACTTAACAACAACTGCACTGGTCACTGTGGTAAACTCTGTCTGCACAATCTCTCTCTCTCTCTCTTCTAATCTATTCTAATGGAGAGGACGCCAGCCACGTCCTCTCCCTATCAATCTCAATGCACGTGTGAAAATGGCGGCGACGCGCGGCTCCTTATGTAGAATCCGAGTCTCGCGAGAATCCGACAGCGTCATGATGACGTTCGGGCGCGCTCGGGTTAACCGAGCAAGGCGGGAAGATCCGAGTCGCTCGGACCCGTGAAAAAAAAAGTGAAGTTCGTGCGGGTTCGGATTCAAAGAAACCGAACCCGCTCATCTCTAATAGACAGAAGACCTCTGTTGCGTGGTTCTAGGGGTCTTATCACAAAGCAGCAGCAACAAGGTATTCCCTGCCGCACGCTGTCTCACCTCTTACTCTGCGCCAGGTCCTGGAGTGTGGTGTGCTTCTCCGGCTGCTCTCCCCTGTCCCGGTGCACTCAGGGCTGTCTGTGGTAACTCTGGTTCTAGCCGCGGTCACGCTCGGCTCCCTCGGCTTTCCACACAGCGCTGGTGACTGGGTGCAGACATCTTGGTTCTTTTCACATGACCGCTGCACCACCAATGGAAAGCAGGAGGTTGTCCTGTAATGATGCAGCAACCAATCCATAGTCAGCCAGGGATATATAGGGAACTTCCTGGACACTCTCAAGCTGCCATTGCTTTGTTGTCCCAGCTGTAATGTCTATCTGTGTCTCTCCACAGTTATTAGCTTATAGCTTGTTCAATCTCAGTGTCTGCTCCATTGTTCATTACTGAATAGCTGGTTCAATCCCAGCATCTGCACATCACCATATCTATTGTGAAGATTTGCTAGTTGCATCTGTTCCGTGTATCCTGTCTAATTGGGTGCTTCATTAGTTCACTTTTCCGGAGATCATAGGCATCAAACTATTCCGTCTGTGTATTGTCGATTACTTTAGTCCTAAAATCTCGCTACTCTGATGTCTTCATCTACTACCTCGACTGAATGAAGAAAATACATAGTTTTCATCCAAGCCTGGCAAATCCCATTCCAGCTACAACACCTAGTCTGGATCCACTGCCAAACATATCCGTGCCAGGTCTTATGCAAATATTCAAGTGTATCACTAGTCTATCTACAGGAACGATTATACTCTCCAATTTCTCTTTCACTCACTATTAAGTTGTTTGCCACCATTTAATGTTGTTTCAGTAGCCTTTCACTCCAAATAGGAAGTCTTAAGTTCTTCCTACAGCTACAATTAAGGCGGGATGCACTAAAAGAAAAATATGGTAAAAACTAGTGATGTGCACCGGAAATTTTTCGGGTTTTGTTTTTTTGTTTTTGGATTCGGTTTTGCGGCCGTGTTTTGGATTCGGACGCGTTTTGGCAAAACCTCCCTGAAATTTTTTTGTCGGATTCGGGTGTGTTTTGGATTCGGGTGTTTTTTTACAAAAAACCCTCAAAAACAGCTTAAATCATAGAATTTGGGGGTCATTTTGATCCCATAGTATTATTAACCTCAATAACCATAATTTCCACTCATTTCCAGTCTATTCTGAACACCTCACACCTCATAATATTATTTTTAGTCCTAAAATTTGCACCAAGGTCGCTGGATGGCTAAGCTAAGTGACCCAAGTGGCCGACACAAACACCTGGCTCATCTAGGAGTGGCATTGCAGTGTCAGACAGGATGGCAGATTAAAAAAAATAGTCCCCAAACAGCACATGATGCAGAGAAAAAAAGAGTTGCAATGAGGTAGCTGTGTGACTAAGCTAAGCGACCCAAGTGGCCGACACAAACACATGGCCCATCTAGGAGTGGCACTGCAGTTTTCTAGCGAGAGGATGAGTGCTTCCATCCTCATGTGAATCTGAACCACTAGCCATGAACATAGGCCAGGGCCTCAGCCGTTCCTTGCCACTCCGTGTCGTAAATGGCATATTGGCAAGTTTATGCTTCTCATCAGACACTTTTAATTTTGATTTTTGGGTCATTTTACTGAACTTTTGTAGTATACTTGACGACACAGAGGTAGAGCAGTGGACTACTGTACCGTACTACTATATATATATATATATATATATATATATATATATATATATAGATATATAGATATATATAGATATATATAGATATATATACTGGTGGTCAGCAAAATTCTGCACTGTCCTCCTACTATATACTGCGCACAACTAAAATGCAGCACAGGTATGGATACATAGTATACTTGACGACACAGAGGTAGAGCAGTGGACTACTGTACCATACTGCTATATATATACACTGGTGGTCAGCAAAATTCTGCACTGTCCTCCTAGTATATACTGCGCACAACTAAAATGCAGCACAAGTATGGATGGTTAGTATACTTGACGACACAGAGGTAGAGCAGTAGACTACTGTACCGTACTGCTATATATATATACTGGTGGTCAGCAAAATTCTGCACTGTCCTATCGAATCTCGCGAGAATCCGACAGCGGAATGATGATGTTCGGGCGCGCTCAGGTTAACCGAGCAAGGCAGGAAGATCCGAGTCTGCCTTGGAACCGTGTAAAATGGGTGAAGTTCAGGGGGGTTTGGATCCCGAGGAACCGAACCCGCTCATCACTAGTAAAAACACAGTTTTCAGGGATTTTACCACATTTTCAAATGTACTAAGCCCTTTTACCATCTAACCGATGCGGCGGGTAACACCAGCTTTTTATGGTGTTACCCTATAGAAACCTATGGGCTTCTTACAGCATCCCACTGCCCAGCGCCACTCACGCCCCTGTATGCTGGCCATACCTGTATGCTGGCCGCCCCCTTTCTCGGTCCCAGATCCCAACCTCTTCCACCCCAGCAACACAGCCAGCTGTCTTTCCGGCTGCAGGGAGGAGGAGCCCAGAGACTGGCTGCAGACGTCACCTCCCGGGGCTGGGAGGTGAAAGACCTCTGCCAACCCTCTCACACTCCACTCCAGGTATCACAGGGGGGCTCACATATAGCATTGCGATACTAATTGCATATGTTAATACATACAGATGGAGCCACGATTATCTTGACTTCTATGTTGCGCCTAGGCACACCATGGTTTATTAGCATAAGCCTTTCATCTATTGTTCTCACCTGCAATACAATAAGAGATAACAATACAGCAGGGGATTAAGTCATTACAACAGGGGATTAAAGGCCCATATAGACGGGCCGATGCAGGAGAGATGTGTGCTGAGCGAACCGCTCAGCACACATCTCTCCCGTCGCTCAGCACAGCGCGATGTGTGCTGAGCGTGCGGGGGAGACGGGGGGCCGCTCACTTTACCCAGCGGATGAAGTGAGCGACCCGCTAGATTGGCCTGCATGCAGGCCAATCTAGCAGCAGCGATAAAAGCGAGGCTATGCTGTATTGGTAATGGCGCCTTGGATGCCGGCTGTCAATATACCAACAGCGACATCGCGGAGTTTGAAATCCCGATACTAAAGTAAGGTAATCCTGATCTCTAAACCCCCTAATCCTAGGTGCATAGTTATGAATTACATTGTTTCTATTTTCCACAGACAGTTCCCAAATGACCCAGCTGCCTTAATCTGCGCTAACTTTTTTATAAATGGCCCTTGAGGGTAAATGATAAACTGTGTAGGCCTTTGCTAACTATAATTGTTATGGTGGCCAAAAAGGTTATTCTTTGTAATTGGACTACCCCCATCCCTCCTTTCCTAGGATCGGTTAAGTCCACAATGCTTAAAACTCTTTACTATGACAGGCAGGCCCTGTTTCCGACTTTGAAAACTGGTGTAGCCCCCTTTTTTTACAGTGTGGAGACTGTTCATTGAATTGCTAGACTCCTATACTGAAACTACCATATTAAAAGCTTTTGAAACCACCACCTGGTTGCTACAGCGCAATGTGTCTTAAGATGGTAGATGCCTGCCCTGGTTGTTTGTTCGGGATTGGTTCAGTTACTGCTCCATTTGTAGGAGCTTAATGTTGTGTGGGGTTGTACGTTCTTATTGGGAAAGCTTTTCTCTATAATGTTATTTCTTATTGTTGTCCCTAGTTTCTCTCATACTGCTGGGTTATGTACATGGTCATTATGTTCCGCATCCTGTTTCACATATTATGTTTTGTAATGATTTGCATAGACTTGCGATGTCCCATGACTTGACTTTACTTGTTCTGACATATGATGCATTTTGTTGTTTTATTACCTTCTGAAATTAATACTTTTTAAAAAAAAAACACAACCTAATCTACCGTCCCTGCAGCCTGACCCTACCCCCACCCCCCGCAGCCTAAACATAACCCTCCTGGTGCTGCCTAATCCTAACATTCTAACACCCCCCCTTCCTCCATCACAAAGCCTACACCTAACCCTCCCTCCCTACGTATCTCTCACCCTAACCACCCCCTCTCTCCCACACGGCCTATCCCTCCCACCCCCGCAGTCTAACCCTAACCCTCCCCCCACAGCATAAAACTAAACGCCTTCCCCCCCTCCCCTGCAACTTACCTCCCTACAGTCCCGGCAGTCCTACATTCGGGATACCGGGATCCATGTCAGCATTCCAACTGCCAGGATTCGAATGCTGGGACCCTGACCGCATCCCCTGTAATGCATTAGTACTCTGCTTGCAAGGTTACAAGCAGAGCTTAGTTTGTGCTTAAGAATGGACAGTAACAACGATAAGACACTCCTTCTGTTCCTCAAGCCCTGTAGTCTTTAATGTTGAAGATCGTTTTAAATATTCTTCCAATATATGATATCACTCTTTTTAATCTGAGTTCTGTTTTTTATCTATAAATTAAATGCTGATTACAAGTGACCAGAGAAGATCATTCTCGAGTGTCATCAGATTCCAGAACATAAATTCCTAAGTGACTGTGATCTTTGTGAAAACCATGGGAATTATTTGAACTCACTCATCTGGGATTTGCCATAAGCCCCTTACAAAAACCCTTAGAAAAATGAAAGTAGAAAATGCACTCGGCTTCAGGAACAGTGATTACATTCACTGTGCATTTAAGAGATCAGTGACACAGAAATACACTTAGCATCAAGTTTATTGGAAGTGTGTTTTTTAAGGCCATCATCTACTGTATCTCTGGGGGAAGGGGGGGGGGGGGTTGGTGAGTAGGTTTAGCCATTAGAAGGGGTGTTAGGTGATAAAGCTAATTATTTACCTTTTAACATAAGCTATTTACTAATACCGTGTAGCCGTAATGGCCGCTAAACCACGTGCACGTGCTACGCACTTCGTACGCTATTTGCGTACAAAGACCTCACACGTGGTACGCAAGTTACGTACACACGCTGCGCTGGGTGTACGGAATACACACAGCGAGCGTACACACAGACAGTAACCTATGTAAACTTTAAACACAGAATATGCTTACACTGTAAACCTTAATACCGTGGTACTATAATGGTGTAACACTGAACCTTTGTGAGTATGCAAGCTGTTTGAGCAATTGAGATGCTCTGAAACCCTTAGCACTTATATGGTGAATCACACAAACACTTGTTAAGGTTCCAACACCTTACCAGATGATTTTTAGTAAGTAAAAGGGAAAAGAATACAGATTACAGCTTATACACTACAAACCTAACAATAACTAAACAGACTAACTAAATAGAAATATACACAATAGCGAACGATTGCAAATACAAATAAACAGAAAGGGAATAAATGGCAAACACTTATAGGTTAGCTAAAGGAGAACAATTGCATACATACAGAGTAACGAAATGGCCACAGAGAAAACTTACACACTTGGGAATGAATCGCATGCGCTATCTGTAAACCAGCTCTCAGTCATCACGGGGAAAACCTTGTGGAGAGAAGTGAGAGCTGGTCTGGCTATGGGGGTCTTTATATACACAGCATACTGTACACTACAAAAGTCCTATAATCTCATTGTTCATTGGACACAGGAATTTGTCTCTGCATTATAACAAAAGGTCATAGGTGGGTTCGTACGGGGGGATGTGTCTCTATCCAACTGCTCAGGTGGGAGGCATCCTCAGGACTCCCACTTCATGTGTAATAAAACAGCAAATACATTTAAAGCCCATAAACTACTTTTACATATAACTATACGCTGGAGCGACCGATCTCTTCCTAACCAACACCGGAATGTTTCTAATAAAATACTGTTTAGTTAGACACTAGACACCACCATTCAACCTTTGTCTGACCCTTCATATCATGCAAAGAGGAATCCCCATGTCCACAAACCATTTACACTAAACAAACTTGCAGACATTATTAAGGGGATTAATATCTACAAAACACACTATAAAGGTTTACTATGCTATAAACGAGTCGCCCGCTACAAGCTCATAAACTCTACCGTAAACACGCATATACCGCGCGTAATTGCCGGAGCGAGCGTACGCAATTTGCGGACATGTGCTCGTACAGCAGACTAAATACACGAGCAGCGGGCATGTGCATGGGGTTAGTATATGGCAATGTGAAGCACGATATTTTTCGACTTTGACAGTCCACCCTTTGGCAGTCACCAATAACTGCCACTTCCTAAACAATTCAAACAGAAAAATATATGTCATCATGTAAATACCTTTTTATGATTGGGTAGAGGGAGGAGAGGAGAAGGTGGGAAAGATATGACCTAGTGAGATAATAAAAGCATGTGTGTATGAGATCCATGTCTGAGGGGTCATGTATCATCGTGCCGTACGTGTGTTAAATCAAGCTTCGAGGTATTGCGAAGTATACATTGAATCCTTCTTATCCCGTATCAAGGGTCTGTGGATGGGCTGTCAAACTCTACCGAGCTCTTTTCGGCTTTTGGTTACAACAAATGGGGTGCACCTTAGTTGATGATACATGAAGGGGGAGAATATGTGAATGCTAATATGTGAAAATCACCTGTCGACTATGTGGGATACTACCTGGAGGTTGTAGAAATGAAGATAAGAAACAAGCGTTATAAATGCAGTCATATAACTATGTGAAGTTTAGTATACAGTCGCCGATTGGGGTCTTGTTGATGTCTTGTCTGGTGTCTTGTTGGGATCGTCGGGTCTTTACTGTAGCTTTTGAGGTTTATTGGCAAACAAAAAGCTTCTTCAAGTGTCCATAAGAAGAATTACAGTCTCTAAAAAGCTCATCAGGTGTCAAAAAGAAATTTCAGTCTCTAAAAGCTCATCAGGTGTCCGTGACACAGTTCATCATTGGTCTTGTATAAATGGTCATCAAATTCTTCTTCCAGGCTGATCTCTTGGTACCTCGGGGAAAATCAAAGGAGAAACGGGTGAAAGAAACGGTCCTTGGAATCATATCTTATCACAACATTGTCTCAATCGTTGGGTCATAAATTCACTTCAGGCAACACTTTTCCAATGTAACACAATCCCTCTGAGTTTGGGGCAAGGAACCTATACGCCTTTCTCCCACATATGAAATATGCGTCATCGGGGAGAACATATGGGATGGAAAATGACATAACCATATTACAAACCTTCCATGAAAACAGTCCTATCCCTAACTCTCTCATCTGTCTAGTACACGTATCAGGCTGTATGACATGTGCACAGTATCCTGGTGATACTTCTCCAACTCGCATGATCCTACTTCCTAGGGTGTACCTATACTGGAAATATTTTCCACTGTTGGCTATTTGGCGTATAAGTTCTGAGTCTAGGGGCATTCTGTCGGCTCTGTGTGAGAATGTCATGGTTTGGTTGTTCCATGACACTTCCCAATTTCCCGGCTTTTGGGGATTGGAAATGTTAAAACATATTAGGGACCTATCTACATGGTATTGGTGGAGCTTTAAACTAGGAGGACTAGAAATATTAAATCTCTTGACCACCGGTCTCCCACCCCTTAACTCAAGTACCTCATCTACCGTTAAAGGATATGGCACTAGTCCTGACTTACTATGACCTTGAGGTACTTGTGAGCACACCCAACAGTCTGTCTGATTTAACACTTTACCCACCAATGAGTGGTAGTCACTCAATGGATGCCGGTCCATATTGATATTAAAACGGGACGGACATTGCTTGATGCAATCGTCCTCAACTATGTTGTCACAATTCCTACAGATACAATTCTCTTCAGCTAACAATCCTTCACAATGTCTATTAATAACATGGCTGCCAGATCGTTTTCTGATACTTGCCTTTGCTCGGTGATTGTGTTGTTCTTGGAACTCTACGCCTCCATCCTGATCATCAGATCCCATTCCAGATCCCTCTTTGGCCTCTCTGGTACTCTCACCGAAACAGACTGCTCTGGTCAACAACAGGGTCAACAGGAAAACACGGACTGCAGTCTCTTGGGGCGAGTCCATCTTACAGGAGGAGAAAGAGAAAGTTGTAATGGGGGGACAGAAAATAATTGAAGGGGGAAAAAAAAACTTGTTACGATGATTTGTCCTCTAGTCTTGTTGTTCTTCTTACTCAGATGTCATCTCAAAGGTGCTGTCTCTCAGTCTTCCCAAAACGAACACTCCGGTGATACAATATTCTTTCCAAATCAGCGATCTTTCTGTAAGGAGCATAAATCTTGCATTACCATTTGTATAACTTTTGTGTGACATACCATCCGTAAAACATGAAAGAACAAAAAGAGAGAGAACAATTTGAAAAGGAAAAACATTATCAGATTTTCATCAACAGGCTGTCACATCAACATGTCCACCAGTATCTCTGCATAATCTCCCCCCCACCAGTATTTCCCCTCTCCACCCTTTGTGTCTGGCCAAACACAACGATGTTGGTAAGACATACTGGGGTTAGGTAGACCTCTGAAAAGACCAAGTAGCCATGTGACGTTTGAGTTCTGTTGGTGAAAGTTACAGATGAGAAGAAAACATTTAAAGATAAATTACAAAGTTTACCCGGCCGTCCCTGTGTCTTACAAGGAAATGACCTCCCAATTTCATTAACTGTAACCTCAGGCTTACTATCAAGGCTACTGATTAGCTTTACTGGCTGCAAATTACAGGTGCGGCCCAAAATTCTTCCTATATGATCCCTGATTACAATTTAGTGTGTCATAACTTTGCTCGTGTTCTTGTCTAGGGGGTCTGACTTTATGTGGGCTGTTACAGTTGCTGGCATAATGCCCTTCTCTTTTACAAAGATAACAAACCCTTGGCTTCCTCCATGTGCCAGGGGCCTGGGGTTTTGGTCGATTTGATGCCTCCTCTAGTGCTTGGATGCTCATCACCATCAACCACTCTCCCTGTGCTTCCCTGGTTCTTTGGATATTACGGTCATGCTCGATAGCGGACTCTCTTAATGCAGCCACCGAGATACCTCTCTAGTGAGGTAGAGAGGTTTGTACCCTGATTCTTAGTGTGTCTTTTAAGCCGTCCATTAATACGGACACAGCTACCTCCCTATGATGTACATTATCCTCAATATCCGTGATCCCAGTGTATCTAGATATTTCCTGCAGTGCTCGATGGAAATATTCCGCTGCCATTTCACCTTCTTTTTGTCTAATGGAGAAAATTTTGTTCCACTCGACAATAGTTGGGAAATATACTCCTAATTGCAGATTGATTTGTCGTACATTCTCCTGGGTGTATTCCTCAGTGAGGGGTACGTCTGCGTCTAATCTACAATCAGTGATGAATTTTCAGGATCAATGTTGGAAGGTAAACATACTCGTAGCACTGTTCGCCAATCTTTGTTTGTGGGTTCTGCGGCGTTACCTAATTCTTTAATAAACCTCTGACATGCGGCTAGATCTCTCCTGGGATCAGGAAATTCAGATATAATTGTCCTTAATTCCATCCGGGACCAGGGACAATGCATAGCAATGTCTCTGACGGAAGTGACTCCCTGAGCGTCAGTCCTCCCATTGGGGACTGTGATCACCCTGACAGGATTCAGCTCAACCACACCATCTTGTGTTGACTCTACAATGTGAGGTGCAATTGCCCGTGCATGATATACAATACCATACTTACCTGTGGACATGACCTCACCTGACCCTCCGTTAGGGGGCTTGACTACTGCCTTTACCGATTGGGCCGTGCCCACCTGGGTGTCTCGTATGATGGCTGCTGGAAGAGGTGCCGACATCCTCCTGGGCTCACTTTCTTGCTTGTAATCCTGAGGGAAGTTTAACATGGAGTGCAACTTGCACGGGTTAGAATTTGTACGTTTATCAGTTTTCCTTCTATCATTATTACATTTATTACAATTATTCTTATCATTAATACAGTTACTAAGTGCACAATTATCATCATATCCCCGTATGTCTAGTTGCCATATGTTTCCTGCTAAGGTGAGAACCAGCTGTGTAAGCTAATTCCCTTTGTATCTCACCTTCCTGTTGCCATATCTGTAAACAATCATAATGTCTAATCCGTTGCTTCCCGGATTTTATGAGACAGATCCTTCTCCTTAAATTATGCAATACCTCTGAGTCAAAACTACCTATCCCAGGAAATGGTGCTTTATCCCCCACAGTCATTCGTGTCCATTCATCACAAAAGGTCTCAGTGTGGGGACCATACTTCCCCCACATTACTAACTGAGCAGACCCTCGGGGTCTGCAAGCCTCTTCAGTCTGAACCCTGACTGCTAAACGTCCCTGTGTTGTGCACTTGGCTTCCATTGTGGACCTTTTTAACACCGAAAAACTTCCTAAAATGCACCAAACACGGTAGTCTACGGTGGGAGTTTTCCAAGCTCTTCCACCAGCTTCTTCTGCTCCGAGTACAACGGATCCGCCCCTTTTAGCAGACCCACGTAATCGTTGCAGGCCCTACCAGCAAAAATTCCCTACCTTTATCTCTTACACAAATCACGCTTGCATGTGCTCCCTACAACACGCATGAGGGCAATTTAAATATACGACCTCATATCACGTTGCGTTATTGGTCACACATACAACTGTGCGGTCCAATCGTACCACTTATAGATACTTGTTATATGTAATTGGTAGGATCACTGGAGTCTTCCTACTGTGCTCCACAACAGCCGGAGCGTAATACCACACTTCGTCGCACGTCTTCACCTAGACCGTGCTTCACCAAGATTCACCAAGTTTCACCAAGTTTCACCAAGACTTCACCAAGACTTCACCAAGATCATCAAGAGGAGTTCAATACACTCATACCTTTTTTCTTTTTGCCCACACTATCAGTCTATAATTTTCTGATCAGAAAAAAATAATCATTTCCCGTAATCTGATAGCTCTCCCCAGAGGTATTACAGTAAAGTAAGGTATTTAAACTAAATTTTGGAAACTGAACAAATGTGTGCTATTATCTTTGTGGCTTCCGTGTCGCCTTACTAAAACAATGCTATCGTGTGATTTGTGTTTAGTGGGCGCATCTGCACACTGCGTTGCGTAATATACGCCACGTGTGTAGGCTTTTGCTTTTGCGTTTGCGTACGTAATCTCGCACGTTGCCCGAGACACGTATGCAAAAGGCCAGATACGCTCACAGTAACGCAAATAACACACTTCTTTAAATATAAACGATATTTAACTATAATCGCTTATCAAACACCACACAGTATCCGCTATGCTGTGTGCGTGCCTCTTATAATTACTCCCTTTAAATATTACTCTTTATAATATCAACTAAATAGCACCAAATTTCCTCAGTACGTTATCAATGCAAATGGCAAACAGGAAGGTAGATAGGTGAAAATACACAGATACAATACAATTTTAAATTAATCTAATAACATACATTGATGTAAGCACACATATATAGTATTACATCTATGTACTAATCACTATTACATCTATGAGACCCATTCACTTCTCTAATTTGCATATGAATGTGCCCTTGACTGTGTGTGAGGGTGAGTCTCTTCACTGCTGGGGAAAAAAAACAATTACACAGGTTAATTTGCATTTCAATGGTTATCCTACAACCAGCAGAGAATCCTAGAAGCTTGGAGGTAAAGAAACAAAAAAAAAAAAAAAAAACAACCAAAACTTTGTTTTATCTGTGTATCGTTCTTAAATCAAATATTCATTTTTCTATTAACTTACATTAAACCCTATCTAAACTATTTATAATTGATTATGATATGGATTAAATAAATGCATTGGTAACTCAAATGGTGATTTCTTTTTGACGAGGGACGGATGATTATTCCTGAGTCAACTGAAAATCAGCCATTCAGAAAAAAACAAAAATTTTGACCTTCCCAAAATGGCAGTTGCTCCTCCCCCTTCCACATCCATGAGGGTTACACAAACTGGAGGGCAGACCATGCGGCTTCTATTGTCACAAAAAAAAAATCACCATCCAAGCTCCTGAAGTTATTTTAGGCCTGGGTTAAAAATAAAACTATCAAGCTATGCAGAGCAAAAAAAAAACCAAAACTTTGTTTTATCTGTGTATCGTTCTTAAATCAAATATTCATTTTACTATTAACTTACATTAAACCCTATCTAAACTATTTATAATTGATTATGATATGGATTAAATAAATGCATTGGTAACTCAAATGGTGATTTCTTTTTGACGAGGGATGGCTGATTATTCCTGAGTCAACTGAAAATCAGCCACTCAGAAAAAAACTAAAATTTTGACCTTCCCAAAATGTCCGTTGCTCCTCCCCCTTCCACATCCATGAGGGTTACACAAAATGGAGGGCAGACCATGCGGCTTCTATTGTCACACAAAAAATCACCATCCAAGCTCCTGAAGTTATTTTAGGCCTGGGTTAAAAATAAAACTATCAAGCTATGCAGAGCGATTAAAAATACTTTTAAACCTATTTAAACAGACAAGCAATCCAATCTGAATCAAACACGATATGACTCATTCTAACCCCGTTCCGCAACGATATGGTCAGATATGCAGAGTACAGGTGTGTGCGTGTGCTACATGTGTTGCATGTGCAGTTGGCACCAAATAGAAATTAAAACCAGATTTAAAGACAATAGCTTAACGTTCTTACCTTCTGGAACCGGATTCCACCAGCATCCCTACAAACCAAGAGAAGCAGACGCAGACGCTCATCCGATCAGCACTACTGTATCCCCAACCACAAACACGGATACAGGGGATACCTTTCCGCCCTTAGCTGATCGATAAAGTCTGCCTGTTTTCGCTTGACTGCGGATATGAGGTGGACCGACGAGCCCTCAATTGATAAAGCTAATTATTTACCTTTTAACATAAGCTATTTACTAATACCGCGTAGCCGTAATGGCCGCTAAACCACGTGCACGTGCTACGCACTTCGTACGCTATTTGCGTACAAAGACCTCACACGTGGTACGCAAGTTACGTACACACGCTGCGCTGGGTGTACGGAATACACACAGCGAGCGTACACACAGACAGTAACCTTTGTAAACTTTAAACACAGAATATGCTTACAATGTAAACCTTAATACCGTGGTACTATAATGGTGTAACACTGAACCTTTGTGAGTATGCAAGCTGTTTGAGCAATTGAGATGCTCTGAAACCCTTAGCACTTATATGGTGAATCACACAAACACTTGTTAAGGTTCCAACACCTTACCAGATGATTTTTAGTAAGTAAAAGGGAAAAGAACACAGATTACAGCTTATATACTACAAACCTAACCTTAATAACTAAACAGACTAACTAAATAGAAATATACACAATAGCGAACGATTGCAAATACAAATAAACAGAAAGGGAATAAATGGCAAACACTTATAGGTTAGCTAAAGGAGAACAATTGCATACATACATAGTAACGAAATGGCCACAGAGAAAACTTACACACTTGGGAATGAATCGCATGCGCTATCTGGAAACCAGCTCTCAGTCATCACGGGGAAAACCTTGTGGAGAGAAGTGAGAGCTGGTCTGGCTATGGGGGTCTTTATATACACAGCATACTGTACGCTACAAAGGTCCTATAATCTCATTGTTCATTGGACACAGGAATTTGTCTCTGCATTATAACAAAAGGTCATAGGTGGGTTCGTACGGGGGGATGTGTCTCAATCCAACTGCTCAGGTGGGAGGCATCCTCTGGACTCCCACTGCATGTGTAATAAAACAGCAAATACATTTAAAGCCCATAAACTACTTTTACATATAACTATACGCTGGAGCGACCGATCTCTTCCTAACCAACACCGGAATGTTTCTAATAAAATACTCTTTAGTTATACACTAGACACCACCATTCAACCTTTGTCTGACCCTTCATATCATGCAAAGAGGAATCCCCATGTCCACAAACCATTTACACTAAACATACTTGCAGACATTATGAAGAAGATTAATATCTACAAAACACACTATAAAGGTTAACTATGCTATAAACGAGTCGCCCGCTACAAGCTCATAAACTCTACCGTAAATACGCATATACCGCGCTTAATCGCCGGAGCGAGCGTACGCAATTTGCGGACATGTGCACGTACAGCAGACTAAATGCACGAGCAGCGGGCATGTGCATGGAGTTAGTATATGGCAATGTGAAGCACGATATTTTTCGACTTTGACATAGGGTTCAGGGATGGGAAGGTTAGGGTTGGGTATCGGGGTGGGAGGGTTACGGTTAGGCACTCAGCAGGGGAGGTTAGGGTTAGGCACCAAGTGGGGAGGTTAGGTTTAGGCAGCTGGGCAGGGATGGTTAGGGTTAGGCACCAAGCGGGGAGGGTTATGGTTAGGCCCCACCAGGGTAGGGAACAGGTGAGGGTTAGGGGGCTGTCGGGATTCTGGTGGATGGGATTCCGCTGTTGGTATTATGACTGCCGGCATCCCGTCCATCGGGAAATCATACTGAACCCTTTAGAACATATCTAACCTTATAGTAAATGATCTACACCTCATTTGCCCCCTGCACTGACCCATCCCGTCTCTGCCAATTCTGTCCTGTTCCCGGTCCCCATCTCCGGATCTTCTGTCCCAATGTTACCTTGATAGCAGTGGCGTGCGGTGAGGTCATTGGCTGGTGAGGCACTGCAGCCATAATGATCCGCAAAGTCCGGCGATGAACCTTACCGCCACTTGTGATGTCATGGAAGTAGGCTGACAGTGCTTGCCTACTTCTTTTTTTTTAATGTAAACATTTTTTTTTTTTAATATGTGTTTTAGGTAGCCCTTGAGTTTAAATAGTTGGGGGATTTGGGATCAGAGTTAGGTACCCTTTTTTACACATTACGGCAGACAGCGTCCCCTTTTTTACACATTACGGCAGACAGCTTCCCCTTTTTACACATTACGGCAGACAGCGTCCCCCTTTTTTACACATTACGGCAGACAGCATCCCCCTTTTTTACACATTACGGCAGACAGCGTCCCCCTTTTTTACACATTACGGCAGACAACGTCCCCCTTTTTTTACACATTACGGCAGACAACGTCCCCCTTTTTTACACATTACGGCAGACAACGTCCCCCTTTTTTTACACATTACGGCAGACAACATCCCCATTTTACACATTACGGCAGACAGTGTCCCCCTTTTTTACACATTACGGCAGACAGCGTCCCCTTTTTACACATTACGGCAGACAACGTCCCCTTTTTATAGATTACGGCAGACAGCGTCCCCCTTTTTTACACATTACGTCAGACAACGTCCCCTTTTTACACATTACGGCAGACAGCGTCCCCTTTTTATAGATTACGGCAGACAGCGTCCCCCTTTTTACACATTACGGCAGACCGCGTCCCCTTTTTACACATTTCGGCAGACAACGTCCCCTTTTTATAGATTACAGCAGACAGCGTCCCCCTTTTTTACACATTACGTCAGACAACGTCCCCTTTTTACACATTACGGCAGACAGCGTCCCCTTTATTACACATTACTGCAGACAGCGTCCCCCTTTTTTACACATTACGGCAGACAACATCCCCTTTTTTTACACATTACGGCAGACAGCGTCCCCTTTTTACACATTACAGCAGACAGCGTCCCCTTTTTATAGATTACGGCAGACAGCGTCCCCCTTTTTTACACATTACGGCAGACAATGTCCCCTTTTTACACATTACGGCAGACAGCGTCCCCTTTTTTACACATTACTGCAGACAGCGTTCCCTTTTTTACACATTACGGCAGACAACATCCCCTTTTTACACATTACTGCAGACAGCGTCCCCTTTTTTACACATTACGGCAGACAGCGTCCTCTTTTTTACACATTACGGCAGACAACGTCCCCTTTTTACACATTACGGCAGACAGCGTCCCCCTTTTTTACACATTACGGCAGACAGCGTCCCCCTTTTTTACACATTACGGCAGACAGCGTCCCCCTTTTTTACACATTACGGCAGACGTCCCCTTTTTTATTTTTCTTACACATTACATCAGCAGACGAGAGAGAGAGAGAGAGAGAGAGAGAGTGTGTGTGTGTGTGTGTGTGTGCCTTGGGGGGGCCACGATCCACCTTTCACAGGACGCAGATGCTGGCAGCTGCGGCGACGCTCCGGAGCCCCTTAGAGCAGAAGACAGCCGGCGGCAGCAGGAAGCTGGTCTCATGGGCTGAGTAGGGACGGCGGCGGCGGGAATCTCTGGAATGTCGGCGGGCCTCAGGAGCGACGGCGGTGGAGGGACAAGGGGAAGGCACGCTTCACACCCTTGCAGCGGCGGACAGAGACTTGGGCTCCAGGACAGCTCCCCTCCCGCTCTGCTGATTCCGGGCTGACGGGCAGCCGGCAGCTTCCCGCTCCACCGCTGCTGGTCAGTCTTAGCTACAGGGGCGCCCCTGCCACTCCCCTGTCAAAGCGGCACTTCCACTAAGTGCCGCTTCAGCTGCATTTTTTAATGGGCTTTTACTGCCCAATTCTTGGTCCCGCCTCCCCACTTCCTGCCCTTTGTGCTGACAGCGGTGCCTCCTAAACTCATTTAAAAAGAATATTTAGACACCAAGAATCATTAAAATAATATAAAGCCTAAATGCATATACTTATGTCACAGAATATGTGTCATAAATATTTTCTTTATATTATTTTAATGATTATGACATGGGAGGCACTGCCTCCCCTGACTGCACGTCCCTGCTTGATAGCCTGCAGGGTGTTCCTGGGCTCCCACGGTGCGCACTGTGCACATTGGATTGAAGTGCATGTGTGTTCTACAGCCATAATGATGTCATTTTCATTAGCACTCAGTTGTATTATACAGATTTACAATGTTTAGAGATATAATTGTATTACATTGGCAAGTGTTATTCCATTTATGCTACTTGACTTCATTTCAAAACCTTCCTTTTTAAATTAGCTGTACTGCACTTAATTGAATGATATTAATATAACTGGCTATATTTAGATTTTCATGTAAAGACATTATTTTATGTATAATAATATTAATAAGAAAAGTCTATTTATTAAAAGTATAAAGATACATCAGTAAACATATAGGGGGAGATTTATCAAAGCTTGAAGAGAAATAAAGTAGCAACCAATCAGCTCTTCACTGTTATTTTTCCAGTAACATTGCAGTTAGGAGATGATTGGCTGGTAGTTTATCTAGGTCCACTTTATCTATCTTGAAGTGGTCAGTGTTCTATAGATATATACACAATAGGTATGTGCGTGACAGGAATTTATTTTGGTGCAATAAAACATCAAAAGTTTACACAGTAACACAAAGTTATTGGTGTTGCAAGCAATGAAAAAAGTTACAAAAAAAGGCCAAAAGAAAAAACAGTATAGCAAGTTTGTCCGTTTCAAGGGGGTCATTCCGAGTTGATCGCTCGCTAGCTACTTTTTGCAGCCGTGTAAATGCATAGTCGCCGCCCACGGGGGAGTGTATTTTCACTTTGCAAGTGTGCGATCGCATGTGCAGCCAAGCGGGGCGAAAAAGTTTTTTGCAGTTTCAGAGTAGGTCTGAATTTACTCAGCCCTTGCGATCACTTCAGCCTCTCACTCACTAGCACTACATGACTGCACAATACAGCCTCTCTGTAGCTGCTGAGCACAGCCTGGCATCTGCAGCCTGGGTGCCGGCATTTTTGGTAAAGTTAATTACATTGTCCCGCTCCACCCCCACTTCCCTAATTTACTTGATGTGTATTATATACCGCTCCTCATGAGCTTTTCATGAATTATCACACCAGTTTGTCACCCACTTGTGCAAGTTGTGCTCCATTTTCAGCTATTTTCTTTTCTAATTTCATGTGCACCTCTGATTTATGGGGTGTAGTACGGCTGACCGGCGGTCTCCTGACCGCCGGTCAGCTTACCGACGCCGGGATCCCGGCAGCATACTGACGCCGGGATCCCGGCGGGGAGGGGCGAGTGCAGCAAGCCCCTTGTGGGCTCGCTGCGCTCGCCACGCTGTGGGCTCGGTGGCGACTTGCGGTCGCCACGGGTTCTATTCCCACTCTATGGGTGTCGTGGACACCCACAAGTGGAAATAGTCCCTGTTGGTCGGCATGCCGACCATCGGGACAGTGACCCGTCGGGCTGGTGAGGAGGTCATGTGACTGTTGGTCAGCTGACCGGCGGTCACATGAATACCACCCGATTTATGTGTGGCATCCTCCTGTGTCATTATGTCATAGCCATAAATATAGGTCTTGTTCCTCACACGCTGTGCAATGTCTCTTTAAAGATGTGGAGTATCACTCCATGGTGTGGTGGAGAATCATAAACGAAAAACAAAGATAGGAAATTATTGTATAGTATGTCTCCATTAGTCAAACACCCATAGAAAATTCCAAGGTGCGCACCAAACTGATCTGGACTATAAAAAGTAGTTTTTTTTTTAAAATTTGGTGTATTGCTAATAAAATACATATTTACTATTGTATAAATATGGTGCATCATTTTATCTACATGAACATTGCTTGATGTCGGGGGGGAGTGTTGGATCTCCAGGAATCGATGATGCATGAGGTGGCAACCCTACTTCCCACCCCACCCCGGCCCAGTCACATCTACAGTATAATGTGACTTTATACTCACGATGCGACCATCCACTGCCCTTTCAGGAGCGTCGACAAGTTGCTGAAAGTTGTCCTGCCCATTCCAGGCAGCGAGCTCAGTGCGGTCACCGCTGCCAACAATGGCTACCACCGTGCCTACAGTCACACTGGGCCTATATGGGAAAGCAGCAGCCCCCTGCTGTATACCCTGCTCTTGAAACCAGACCCCATGATGACAGCAGCAGCAGGCAGCAGCAAGACACCAGGAGTGAGCCCTGCCCCTGCAGCCCAGTGACTGTAGCTGGCTTTCGGTGGGTAATGCTACATGGTTAGTGTGTAATGACTGCAGCATGTACAGCCAGCTCCAGTAGACAGATGTGGGTACTGTGGGACTTTCTCATTTTGGAAAACTGAGTCCCTCACTGAAAAAAGTACATAAAATATGCGCTAAAGTGCATAATTGCTAACAATTTTATAGCCCTGCGCATGCTGAAAAAGAAATCCTTTCCTTCACTTTGGCCAATAGTGGATCTTCTACATCACTCTAAAGGGCGGTACACACGGAGCGATAATCTAAGCAATCTGACTAGATTGCTTAGATTTTCAGCAAGATCGCTCCGTGTGTAGCCCTAACAGCGATAGCGATGCGCAGCCCAGCGCATCGCTATCGCTGCTGCTAGATTGGCCTGCATGCAGGCCAATCTAGCGGGTCGCTCACTTCACCCGCTGGGTGAAGTGAGTGCCCCCCCCGTCTCCCCCCGCACGCTCAGCACAGATCGCGCTGTGCTGAGCGCCGGGAGAGATGTGTGCTGAGCGGTTCGCTCAGCACACATCTCTCCAGCATCGGGCCGTGAGTACTGGCCTTGAGCTTGTGTGGTATTTATAAACCACAATAGTGAGGTATTGACTGAAATTGTTATCATATCAGCGGCTGATATCAAATTGAATGTAACAGACTTCTTTTTGGCCTCCACATCTCCACTTTTTTCACTGCTTCATGCATCTACCCCTTAAAAACGTATACAGTGTACCAGAAAAGAGAGAGAATGCAAGAGCTTACCTGCAAATATTTGGAAATTGGTCCTGGACACCTCTCCCAGTACACAGACAGTTTCTAGTCTGTCTTATGTCCTGCATCCAGTTCCTTACATCGCCAGTGTGATGCAATTATATATTTACCTGCCCAGATTTGTCTCCTGAATAGCTGTATATCCTCTTTTATTTGAATCAACAGTGCCTCCACTGATACAAATTTTGGATATATGATAATACATATAATTGTTAAGTATTATCTTTAATGTAAATATCTAAGTATCAGTGCACTGAACTTTCCACAGTAAAGCTGGTATTACAATGTAATTTGCTGCTACTGTGGATGCCACTCAGTGTCACAGACACTCTTCTTCCCAATAGCCCTGAATGTATGATGTTCAAGTTCCTCTGCTACGCTGGGTATTAGTTGACTGATAGAGTTCAGTGCTGGGCAGTGTAGGGACCAGGTGATGAATGGATTCATCCGACTGAATGGGTAGAGAGAGCCAGAGTGGTTGTAGGTTAGTATAGATGATACAAGATGGCGCCAGGGAAGGCTACCTCGATGCTACTGCTCCTCTTTTTTTTTTTTTTTTAATGTATGTGCCCCCTCGTCCCTGCTGCCCTAATCTCTTATACCAAAGAGGAGATGCTGGCTATTGGTGAATCAGTCACCCAGAGACTCACCTCGGCCTTGTCTGGGTGGCATGCTGGAGGACTGCATGTGCTGGGAAGCTGCTGCTGGCGCGGCTACGGCCCGGCACGAGTATGGTGGTGTGGCCGCGAATGGAGCCTGGTTTCGCAGATGGCGGTGAGTGTTGGAGCGGTGGCGAGCAGAGATGGAGTTAGGGATCCGGCAGCTGAGAGGCGGCGGTGAACCTGGGGACCCACGCAGCGGTGAGACCTCCTGGGATGTGGCCAGAGGAGGGGACACGAAGTGCTGCAGCGGGAGGTCCGACGGATGCGTACACCACTGACCCTGGAAGTCTCAGCAGTGTTGAGCGGTACGTAACCCCCACTCATCTCCAATCTGTGGCGGCCTGTGGAGCGCCCTTTAGCTGCGGAATGTAAGAATGCAAGCTGGGAACTAAGAGAGCTACAGGATGGGCTGGAGGGGTCTAGAGCTCGAAGCTGGGGGTCACAGTGCGGGGGCCAGCCCTAAGGGATCAACAGGTGAAACCAGGCAGCAATAGTGCACCAGCCAGATATGTTTCCAGTCAGAGTGGAGGATGCGAGCAGCGACTGGGTGACCAGGAGCGGCGGCTGTCCCGGAGGGATCAGGAAGAGACATCAGGTAACAATGGTGTCCCAGTCAAGAGTGCTCCTGGCTGGAGGGGATATCAGCGGCGTGATAAGTGAACACCAGAGAGCTCATCATGGGCACATGGAGGCCACATCTGGGGGGCCTGGAGATGGCGGTGGCCGCCCCGGAGAGACTCGTCTGGGCCACCTGGTGACACTTTAACAGCTGCTATGGGAGCACCGCAGAGGCACGCGTGCGGGGACCCTAGTCAAGTGGAGAAGCAGGGGGTTCTGATCATGGAAACGTAGCTCAGTGAGCGCGAGTCCCTGTCCCTGCCGGGCTTTTGCATATATAGGATGGATCGGTCAGCAGAACTGTCAGGGAAGTCAAAAGGGGGGGTATTTGTTTCTACATCAATGCCTGGTGCACCGACACTGTCATCCTGCACCAATCCTGTAGCCCTCACTTGGAGACCTTGTGTATCAACTGTAAACCCTTGTACTCCCCTCGCGAGTTTACGTCATTTATCTTAGTTGGGGTTTACATACCCCCACAGGCTTGCATGAGGATAGAGCCGCAACATCTTTCATCGTGCATAAATGACACGGAGCGCAAATACCTGGACTCTCTGCTCATCATCCTGGGTGACGTCAACAAGGCCAACTTGTCAAAGGAGCTACCTAAGTACCACCAGTATGTTAAATGCCCCACGTGAGGTTACAATATCTTGGACCACTGCTATACTAACATAAAGGATGCCTATCACTCTGTCTCCCGGGTGGCTCTTGGGCTCTCTGATCACTGCCTGGTCCACCTGCTCCCCACCTATAAGCAATGAGTGAGATCCGCTAAGCCAGTTGTCAAGTCTGTGAGGAGATGGACAAGCGTAGCCGAACAAAATCTGCAGGCATGCTTTGAATGCACTGACTGGAACGTTTTTTGAGTGTGCTGCAAATGACCTCAATGACCTTGCCGACACTGTTATGTCGTACGCCAAATTCTGTGAGGAACTATGTGTGCCATCAAAATCTGTCTGCATCTATGCAAACAACAAGCCTTGGTTTACCGCTAACCTAAGGCAGCTACGCCTAGCTAAGGAGGAGGCACACAGCAGTGAGGACAAACTCAGTTACAGACAGGCCAGGAATACCCTATCCAAGGAGATCAGGGACGCAAAAAAATGCTATGCCAACAAGCTCGTGACCAATTTCTCGGCAAATGACCCTCGGTCGGTATGGAAGGGCCTGAAGGCTGCAACTATCTTCAAGGGCTCAACCCCCTGCTCTGGCTCCAGCCAAAAGCTGGTGGAGGACCTGCTGGGATGGAAGCTCCCTTGTGCTCACTAGGCGCCGTGCCCATCCCTCACGTGGATGTTGCGGAAGTCACTAAGCTATTCAGCAGACTGAAGCCCAGGAAGGCATTGGGGCCTGATGACATATCTTCATCCACCCTAAAAACTTGTGCCGCACAGCTTGCTCCAGTCTTCACGGCTATGTTCAACAAGTCGCTCGGTACTGGAGTGGTGCCAGCCTGCTTCAAGCACTCGACCATCATTCCAGTGCCAAAGAAACCTGCTGCTCCTGTGAACCTGAACAACTACAGACTGGTAGCAATAACATCGGAGGTGGTGATGAAGACATTGGAACGACTGGTACTGACCCATCTAAAGTCCACAGTAGGTCCCATCATTGACCCTCTCCAGTTTGCCTACAGGGCTAATAGATTGGCAGAGGATGCGGTGAATTTGGGTCTGCATCACATCTTGCAGCACGTGGACTCACTGGGGGGTTACGCGAGGGTGCTGTTCGTGGACTTCAGCTCTGCATTCAACACTATCATTCTTTGCTGCAATTGAAAATGCACAGACTAGGTGTCTCGGGTAGGCTATGCTCCTGGGTGTTGAACTTCCTAACGGAGCGGGAGCAAAGAGTCAGGATGGGGAAATTCTCCTCGGGAGTAAGGTCAACCAGCACGGGCGCCCCCCAGGGGTGTGTTCTTTCCCCCTTCCTCTTCTCACCAATGACAGCATCTCCAAGGACATTTCAGTGAAACTCCTCAAATTTGCGGACGACACCATGCTAATTGGCCTGATCACAGAGGGAGAAGAGACTGCTTACAGGAATGAGGTAGATTGGCTGGTCACCTGGTGCAGCACTAACAATCTACAGTTAAATGCATCAAACACTCCCTCCACTAACAGTTGCGGGCAGTGCAGTAGCGGTAGGCTACGAGTGCAGTAGCGGTAGTTGAATCCTTTAGATTTTTAGGCTCCACGATTGCTAGGAATCTGAAATGGAAGCACAACATCAACGGCATTGTGGGGAAATCCCAGTAAAGGCTATACTTCTTACGCCATGTTAGGAAGTTCTAACTGCCGCAGGAACTCCTGGTGCTCTTCTACTCAGCTATTATCCAATCCGTTATCTGCACCTCGATAATAGTGTGGTTTGGCTCGGCCACAAGTCATGACAGGAACAGACTACAGCAAATAGTGGGGGCAGCGAAAAAAATCATAGGGACAAATCTCCTGGCGATTGAGGATATATATCGGGCAAGGGTTACTAAGCGGGCGGAAAGGATCATCGGTGATCACTCCTACCCCGCTCATGACATGTTCAGAAGGCTGCCGTCAGGGAGGTGGTTCAGCTCGCAACTGGTGAGAACCGGCAGACACAGGAAAAAATTTTTCCCCCAAGCAACTTCCCTAATAAATTTGATGGGCACTTCCCCATGTCTGTTTTGATCTTGTTATGTATGTATACTGTCTGAGAGCGGTGGCTATCGGAAACAAATTCCTTGTGTATTGGGAACTGATATACTTTGCAATCAAGTGATTCTGATTCTGATAGACATTGGGCATCAGATATGGCACTTTATAATATACTCTTCATATTAGATTGAGTGTCAAATACTCTCCATATAAAATCACAAGCTACAGTACAAACTGTATGCCTATGTATACAATATTTGACCAGATATGGTGTCCAGTCTGATATGTTCTGGCTCTGCATATAAAACGGAACACTGGATAGTGCATGTTATACTATGTCACGAACCTCGGGCAGCGGCGACCGCGCTTGTCCCTGCGGGTGGCCTGGTCTGCCCGGCGCCTCTCTTCCCCTGTCAGTCTCCGGCTTCAGCGGCGGGTCGGCGCTGCTCTCCGGCGGCTTCCCGGAAGCAAGGGCGCCGCCATCACAAGCAAGGGCAAGGAGGCGGAGCAGGTCTGACGTCACCTGCCTGCTCCGCCAATCAGGCTAGGGCGGGGAATTTAAAATCAGATACCAGGCAGAGATCCGATGCCTGAGTATCTTCGTTTCTCCTGTGGAAGCTATGATCCAGAGCTCCCTCGTCCCTGCAAGCATCCTGTGCTTCCAAGCATCCTGTCCCTGCAAGCATCCTGTGCTTCCAAGCATCCTGTGCCTACAAGCAACCTGTGCTTCCAAGCATCCTGTGCCTACAAGCAACCTGTGCTTCCAAGCATCCTGTGCCTACAAGCACCTCCGTGCCTCCAGTTACCTCCGTGTCTCCAAGCACCTCGTGCCTCCAAGCACCTCCGTGCCTCCAAGCACCTCCGTGCCTCCAAGCACCTCGTGCCTCCAAGCACCTCGTGCCTCCAAGCACCTCCGCGCCTCAAGCACCTCCGTGCCTCCAGTTACCTCCGTGCCTCCAGTTACCTCCGTGCCTCCAGTTACCTCCGTGCCTCCAAGCACCTCCGTGCCTCCAAGCACCTCGTGCCTCCAAGCACCCCGTGCCTCCAAGCACCTCCGCGCCTCAAAGCACCTCCGTGCCTCCAGTTACCTCCGTGTCTCCAAGCACCTCGTGCCTCCAAGCACCTCGTCCCTCCAAACACCTCGGTGTCTCCAAACACCTCCGTGCCTCCAAGCACCTCCGTGCCTCCAAACACCTCCGTGCCTCCAAGGGTCTCCCAGCACTCCCTGTACTCCCAGTACCTCAGTGCCTTCAATACCACAGTGTCTCCAATATCTCAGTACCCCAGCCTTCATTATTTCTACAAGTCTTGTCTTACAGGAGACCTACAAGAATTCCTCTGGGCCTCCCGCCTGCCGTCTTAGTTCTGCATGAGGAAGACCTACATCCGGCCATCTCTACTACGACCCAGTGGCGGTTCCTCTTCCCGGTCATCGGAAGAAGCCCCGAGTCCACAACACTCCCAAACCAGGTCAGTGATAGTATACTCAGGCCTCATGGACTCGGGGGATCGGAACACGGACTCTAGTGCCATCCAGAACCTGGCTTCTCGAGTGCAAAGTCAGGAAGCAGCACAAGGTCAGGTGATGCAGTACCTCCAGCAGTTGTCCGGGCGTCTGGATCAGATTCAGGCGTCTCTGGCCTCAGTAATTCCGGCTCCTGTTCCAGCAGTCGCACCAGTTGCCGTTGCCAGCAATGTTCAACCATCGGCCGGTGTCACTCCACGCCTTCAGTTGCCTACTCCGTCCCGCTATAATGGGAATCCCAAAAATTGTCGTGGTTTCTTGAACCAGTGCGAGGTACATTTCGAGCTACTTGCACACAACTTTCCTACAGACCGGTCCAAGGTAGCATATATTATTTCTCTGTTGGAAGGTTCTGCTTTGGATTGGGTGTCTCCATTATGGGAACGATCTGATCCCATGGTTTCCAACTACACCAACTTCATCTCGTCCTTTCGAAGGATTTTCGACGAGCCCGGCAGAATGACCACTGCTTCTTCCGATTTGCTCCGTGTTCGGCAGGGCGCCCGTTCCGTGGGCCAGTACGTGGTTCATTTCCAGACCATTGCTTCCGAACTACGCTGGAATAATGATGCCCTGAGAGCTGCCTTCTGGAACGGTCTTTCCGACCGGCTGAAAGACGAGCTGGTTACTAGAGATCTGCCGGATCCATTAGAAGATTTGATTTCCCTTTGCGTCAAGGTGGATCTTCGGATGCAGGAGCGTGGAAGAGAACGTAACCGTTCGGATCGTTCCAGGTTCCGGAATCCTACTCCTAGGCCGGTGGCCTCACCTAGCTCAGATGAGCCCATGCAAATTAACCGCTCCCGACTGTCTCCGGAAGAACGACAGCGTCGTCGTGAGGGTAAACTCTGCCTTTACTGTGGAGCCGCAGATCATTTTCTTAAATCTTGTAAAGTCCGTCCGGGAAACGGGCAGACCTAGCTTGTTCCGGAGGAGTCAAGCTGGGAGTTACGACAAAAGCTTCTCCAACTTCGGACTGCTTGCTTCCAGTAACTCTAGTCTCCAATTCAGTCTCCAGGTCTTGTGAAGCCCTATTGGATTCCGGAGCTGCAGGGAACTTCGTTTCTTCCTTCTGTGCCCAAAGTTTGGGTTTAAAGTTACGGCCTATCGAGCGGCCAATTTCACTGACGGCTATCAACGGGACTAGAATTTCCAAAGGTCTCATAATGTGGCGCACGGGGCCAGTTAAGCTGCGGGTCGGGGCTCTACATCAGGAAGATTTGGAACTCTTGGTAATCCCAGAAATGCCCCATGATCTGGTTCTTGGAATGCCTTGGCTGAAAAGTCATAACCCCCACATCGATTGGAAGTCGTCACAAATTCTGTCCTGGAGTTCCTTTTGTCACACTAATTGTCTTACTCCTGTTTGTCCGCTCCGTGTTACCTCCAAAACGGATGAAGAGCACATTCCGGAGGCATATCAAGGGTACAAGGACGTATTTTCGGAACAAGCTGCTGACCTGTTACCACCTCACAGGCCTTGGGACTGCCCTATTGACCTTGTCCCAGGGAAGACGCCACCTCGTGGTCGCACATATCCTCTGTCTCTTCCCGAGACTCAAGCCATGTCGGAGTATATTAAGTCCAATATGCTCAAGGGATTCATTCGCCCCTCTTCCTCCCCTGCTGGTGCAGGCTTCTTTTTCGTGAAGAAAAAGGACGGGGGGTTGAGACCATGCATCGACTACCGCGGCCTAAACGACATTACTATTAAGAATAAATACCCCTTGCCACTAATCACAGAGTTATTTGATAGGGTTCGTGGTGCCCGCATTTTTTCAAAACTCGACTTGAGAGGAGCTTATAATCTTATACGCATCCGAGAGGGGGATGAATGGAAGACTGCCTTTAATACCCGAGATGGGCATTACGAATACTTGGTGATGCCGTTTGGTCTTAGTAATGCTCCCGCGGTTTTCCAGGGATTCGTCAACGAAATCTTTCGTGATATGCTGTATCAGAGCGTTGTGGTATATCTGGACGACATACTGATTTTTTCCAAGAATCTTGTCGAACACAGGACTCAAGTCAAAGAGGTGCTACACCGTTTACAAGAGAATCATCTCTACGCCAAGCTTTCCAAATGTACCTTTGAAGTAACATCTATTCCGTTCCTCGGTTATGTCATCTCGGGGACGGAGCTTCGCATGGATCCGGAAAAGTTGTCGGCCATTCGTGATTGGACTCAGCCTCTTTCCCTGAAAGCAATACAAAGGTTCCTGGGCTTTGCGAACTACTACAGGAAATTCATTAAAGGTTTCTCCACCATTGTTGCACCCATTACTGCCCTGACGAGAAAGGGTTCTAATCCTAGTTTGTGGCCTCCGGAAGCCATTGTAGCTTTTTCTCGCTTAAAGTTAGCTTTCACGACGGCTCCAGTTCTCCAACAACCAAATTTCGAGGAACCCTTCTTCTTAGAAGTTGATGCATCTTCAGTCGGGGTGGGGGCTGTCCTCTCCCAGCATTCCTCTGATAAGAAATTACATCCGTGTGGCTTCCACTCTCGTAAATTCTCTCCAGCCGAACGAAATTACTCTATTGGAGACCAGGAACTCTTGGCAATCAAATCTGCCTTGGAAGAATGGAGATATCTTCTAGAAGGGGCTAAACATGTGTTTACCATCTACACGGATCACAAGAATTTACTGTACATCAAATCCGCACAATGTTTGAATCCTCGCCAGGCGAGATGGGCACTTTTCTTTTCCCGATTCTCGTTCATTATCAAGTACCGTGCCGGGACTCTCAATATTAAAGCAGATGCGCTTTCCCGTTCACAGGTTCCCACAGACGAGGATGAACCTCCGGAGCGGGGTTTAATTCTGAATCCAGTTTCTGTCTCTGCTGCTTTAACTACTCCAGCTCCTCCTCCTGGAAGAATGTCCGTACCAGCTAGATTCCGCCCAGGAATACTACGGTGGGTCCATAACTCCAAGTTTTCCGGTCATCCCGGCGCTCAGAAGATGTACAAGTTTCTGCAAAGGTCTTACTGGTGGAACACCATGAGGAAGGATGTACAAGATTGCGTTAATTCATGTCCCCAATGTACACAACATAAATCTCCTCGTCTGCCTCCTGCAGGGTTACTTCGTCCTCTGCCTATCCCTGTGAGACCCTGGACTCACATTTCCATGGACTTCATCACTGACTTGCCCTGTTCCAAGGGTTGCAACACCGTTTGGGTTATCGTTGACCGTTTTTCGAAGATGGCACACTTTGTGCCCTTGACTGGTCTTCCGACAGCACCGAAACTGGCTCTATTGTTTATCCGAGAACATTTTCGTTTGCATGGGTTGCCACAAGAGATTGTTTCTGACCGTGGAGTACAGTTCACCGCCAGGTTTTGGAAAGCCCTTTGTTCAACTCTACACATTAAACTTAAGTTTTCGTCGGCTTATCATCCCCAAACAAATGGACAAACGGAACGAGTCAATCAAGATCTAGAGACTTTTCTTCGGTTGTATCTCTCTCCTTCACAGGACAACTGGGTGGAGTTGTTGCCTTGGGCGGAGTTTGCCCATAACCATTTGTTTCATTCTTCCACTGGGGAATCACCATTTTTCGTCAACTACGGGTTCCATCCCCGTGTTCCGGAATTTCCAAGCCTTCCGATAATAGAGGTTCCTGCTGTAGCGTCCACTCTACGACACTTTGGACAAATTTGGAGAAAGGTTCATGCTAATCTTAAGCAGGTTTCTGTTCGGTACAAGTTCTTTGCAGATAAGAAACGGCAAGCCGCACCTCAATATAAAGTTGGGGACAGGGTATGGCTGTCCACACGGAATCTCCGGTTGAAGGTGCCCACCATGAAATTCGCTCCAAGGTTCATCGGTCCTTACCCTGTGCTACAAGTCTTAAATCCTGTGGTCTGTAAACTGGGTTTGCCTGCCCATCTTCGCATACCTAACGCCTTCCATGTTTCTCTACTCCGTCCCCTCATACTGAATCGATTCCACTCAGCACTCCCAAGGCCAACGTCCGTAGTGGCAGAAGCTGGAGCGGAGTTTGAAATCAAAGCTATTCTGGACTCTCGTTATCTTCATAAAAAATTACAGTACTTGGTGGACTGGAAGGGTTATGGACCTGAGGAGAGAAGTTGGATTGGGGCTACTGAAGTAACGGCTCCTCGTCTGATTCGGATCTTCCACTCCAGACATCCGACTAAGCCCGGGAAGTGTCCAGGGGCCACTCCTGGAGGAGGGGGTACTGTCACGAACCTCGGGCAGCGGCGACCGCGCTTGTCCCTGCGGGTGGCCTGGTCTGCCCGGCGCCTCTCTTCCCCTGTCAGTCTCCGGCTTCAGCGGCGGGTCGGCGCTGCTCTCCGGCGGCTTCCCGGAAGCAAGGGCGCCGCCATCACAAGCAAGGGCAAGGAGGCGGAGCAGGTCTGACGTCACCTGCCTGCTCCGCCAATCAGGCTAGGGCGGGGAATTTAAAATCAGATACCAGGCAGAGATCCGATGCCTGAGTATCTTCGTTTCTCCTGTGGAAGCTATGATCCAGAGCTCCCTCGTCCCTGCAAGCATCCTGTGCTTCCAAGCATCCTGTCCCTGCAAGCATCCTGTGCTTCCAAGCATCCTGTGCCTACAAGCAACCTGTGCTTCCAAGCATCCTGTGCCTACAAGCAACCTGTGCTTCCAAGCATCCTGTGCCTACAAGCACCTCCGTGCCTCCAGTTACCTCCGTGTCTCCAAGCACCTCGTGCCTCCAAGCACCTCCGTGCCTCCAAGCACCTCCGTGCCTCCAAGCACCTCGTGCCTCCAAGCACCTCGTGCCTCCAAGCACCTCCGCGCCTCAAGCACCTCCGTGCCTCCAGTTACCTCCGTGCCTCCAGTTACCTCCGTGCCTCCAGTTACCTCCGTGCCTCCAAGCACCTCCGTGCCTCCAAGCACCTCGTGCCTCCAAGCACCCCGTGCCTCCAAGCACCTCCGCGCCTCAAAGCACCTCCGTGCCTCCAGTTACCTCCGTGTCTCCAAGCACCTCGTGCCTCCAAGCACCTCGTCCCTCCAAACACCTCGGTGTCTCCAAACACCTCCGTGCCTCCAAGCACCTCCGTGCCTCCAAACACCTCCGTGCCTCCAAGGGTCTCCCAGCACTCCCTGTACTCCCAGTACCTCAGTGCCTTCAATACCACAGTGTCTCCAATATCTCAGTACCCCAGCCTTCATTATTTCTACAAGTCTTGTCTTACAGGAGACCTACAAGAATTCCTCTGGGCCTCCCGCCTGCCGTCTTAGTTCTGCATGAGGAAGACCTACATCCGGCCATCTCTACTACGACCCAGTGGCGGTTCCTCTTCCCGGTCATCGGAAGAAGCCCCGAGTCCACAACACTCCCAAACCAGGTCAGTGATATACTAGAGTTGACATTGTCACTGGTTTTCGCTCTGTATATCAAACTTGGCACACAATTTACTTTTCTTAATGCAAGGGTATTCTATCGGCAGTGGTGTAGCCAGCTTTTGTATTGAGGAAAGTGAACATGAAAAAAAGGCATAGATGTTTTCCCCCACATAACCCTTATAGGGTCCATCAGACAAACCAGATGCCCTTATATATCATTAGACCCATCCACATGCCCGTTTGTGCCACTTAATCCATCCAGATGCCTTTTTTGTGCCAACAGACCACTCCACATGCCCTTTTTGTACTTTCCATCCTTCTCATGCCCCCTTTGTGCCAACAGACTTCTCCACATGCTCCTTTTTTGCCATCTACATTTTTTGCATTGTTCTTATTGTTTTTATTGTTCCCTCACCCCTACACCAGTCTTTGGTGTCATAGCGCTGCGAGCAAAAATGTGCAAGATGGGCACTAGAAGGGACCAAAAGCTTGAATGCCGTTTCTGGTGTTTACATGCCACTGCAATGGAAACTCGCATCCTTTATGGATAATTAGATCAACCCCTTTGTATTTAATATTCTCTCAACAGATGTTGACGCTGAGAGTCTCACACAGGTAGAGCAGAGCAGGGCTGCTTATATAACACATATAAAGAAGATCCATTTTGGTAATTGTAGCGTTCTGTGACACCCCACCCTCCAGTCACCCCCACACACACAATAACTAACCTCACACATGCCATAATCTTGATTAATTTTGACTCGTACGTTCTGTCCCAAATAAATACCTACCTGCAATCAGCTTAATTACTTGCCCAACATAATCCATAAGAGGTGAGAGGGAGCACACTATGAACTGAATGGTGCACTGCTGGTGGGAGATGAAACTGTACCACCAGATTCCTGACAATTAGGGGTCTATTCATGAACCAGTGAAAGGAGTGGAGAAGTGAGCTAGTGGAGAAGTTGCCTATGATAATCAATCAGCTTTTAAGTAACATTTATCAAGTTCTTTCTATAAAATTATGCAGAGCATCTCTATTGGTTGCTGTGAGCAACTTCTCCACTAGCTCACTTCTCCACTCTTTTCACTGCTTCATGAATAGACCCCTTAGTCTTGTGCAGTAATATTGTACTTCTTCTTTTCTTACTAATAGGGAGATGTGCTAAGCAGTGACAAGAGTGGAGACGAGAGTTAGTGGAGAATTTGCCCATGGCAACCAATCAGCATTGAAGTAACATTTATAATTCCCCCTGCACTTTTCCAGAAGTGGTTCTTTTAGAACATATATTTTGTAATTCCCTAACAATTATCTCTTTATTTGCATCCTATGCATTTAGGTTAATGTCTGTCAACATTGCTAATAAATGTACTTATAAAAGCACAAATTGAATGTGTTCAATATTTCTGTATTATTTTGCACATATTAAATACATTTTTTCAGGGGGAAATTTACTAAGCAGTGATTAAGAGCGGAGAAGTGAGCCAGTGGAGAAGTTGCTCATGGCAACCAATCAGCACTGAAGTAACATCTATAGTTTGCATACTATAAAGTTATACAGAGCTGCTGATTGGTTGATGGGGCAATTGGCTCACTTCTCCGCTCTTATCACTGCTTAGTAAATGTCCCCCTAAGTCAGATAACAATAGTAAATGCCTGATACACTATAATGCTCCAGTACACTGCTGATTTTTTGGCACACAGTGGTAATCAGGTAGTTCAGCAATTATTTGAACGTCAATGGGCATTCCTGGGCAGTGACGGAGGTGGCTCGGAGAGAAAGCTATAAAAATTCCATCTCGCATGCATGTTATGGGAGTGGTGCGGGGGTGTCAGTGGAAGCGGGCTGCATTCTCAGGTGCCTAGCCGCCTCCCCAGAGATCATGTTCAGACTGATACACTACATCTGCCATAGGGCAGTGTCAGTGGTGTACGCAGGGCCGGAGCTTCCACTAGGCAGCTTTAGGCAGCTGCCTAGGGGCACCAGGACCTGAGGGGGCGGCCAGCTACAGCTACCTGAAAAAGGTAGTGTGGTCCTACCTTTCACAGCCTCCGCAATCCCCCGACACTCGTATCTTACAGTAGCTGCGACTGCTAAGCTCCCGTATTGCAGCCTCCAGCTCTGCCTCCACCCGGCACAGGCAGTAACTGTGACAGCTCCTGGAGTCCTGGCTGGGGGTGACATGCGGCACTGCTCTTCATTCCAGGCATTTTCACAGACTACTCAGTCCCAACTCTGCATTGCAGCTTGCAGGTAAGGTGGCTGCACAGTGCACTGCCTGCATTTGATAAGGAAAGTGGGGGAGAGCAGCAATGTGTGTGTGTGTGTGTGTGTGTGTGTGTGTGTGTGTGTGTGTGTGTGTGTGTGTGTAGGGGGGGATGAGTAGCAGGTATGCACACAGATGGTGGTGGGAGGAATAGAACAGCAGACATTTAACAGAGATGGGGGGAGGGTGTGAGAAGCAGGCACCCACACAGACTGGAAAGATGGGTAGCAGAGAGCAGCCATGCACCAGATTGGGGGTGGGAGAGACCAGCAGCATGCCATTCATCTGAAGGGTGGGTAGGGGCAAAGCCGGCCATAGGCATAGGCAAACTAGGTAGTTGCCTAGGGCATTTTATATGCCTAGGGGCATCAGCAGCTTTTGCTGATTAAAATGATATGCGGCATGCCTATGTTCTGTGTGTAGCATTTCATATGCAGATACAGCCACAGTCTCACACAGAATATAGGCATGCTGCATATCATTTTAATCAGCAGAAGCTGCTTGTGCATCCTAGCCACATAGCAATGCAAATAAGGTGCATTTTCATAAAAATAGGTGCCCGACATTAGCATTGAGGCAAGATTTATGAGGACAAATCTGTATCCAAGCAGAGGCAGAGGTCACAGTGTTAGTGGCAGTGTGAGTGCTGTGTGCATGTGAGTGGGTTGGTTGTGCAGTAGTGTTCAGAATATGTGTAAGGAGCATTATGTGTGTCATGTAAAAATGCATTAATAATGTGCAACATATGTGTAAAGGGACACTATGTGTGTCATTATGTGTATAAGGGCATTAATAATGTGCGGCATATTTGTAGGGGGCACTATGTGTGTCATTATGGGTATAAGGGCATTCATAATGTGCGGCATATGTGTAAGGGACATTATGTGTAAAAGGGCATTAATAAATGTTGTCATAATGTGTAAGGCACATTATGTTTATAAGGACATAAATAATGTGTCTCATATGTGTAAGGGGCATTACTGTGTGGAATTATGTGTATAAAGGCATTACTAATGTGTGGCATTATGTGTATAAGGTGCTCTACTATGTGGCGTTGCGTATAGAAAGGGCACTACTGTTTCGTCTAATGTGAATAAAGAGCAATAGGGTGTGGTGTAATGTGAATAAGGAGCAATTCAGTGTGATGTAATGTGAATAAGGGGCTATACTGTGAGGAGTAACGTTTAAAAGGTAAAGTGATACTACTGTGGGATGTAATATGAATTATGGACACTATCGCATGATCAAATGTGAATAAAGTTGCAGTACTGTGTGGTGTAATTGGAATTGGGGTTACTATTGTGTGGCCATGACCCTTGCCAGCAAAAGCATACTCCTATTTGGGATGTGTGCCAAATGTGCGAACTATTCTTATTTAAAATATAGGGGGTACAAACACCAAAATAAGGACTGCTATGGGTGAGGGGTGATGGTGCTGGGAAAGAGGTGCAAGGTCAGAGGCAAAACCAGTGGTGGTGCTAGGGGGCATAAGCCAAAATCTTGCCTATGGCATCATATTGGTTAGGGCCGGCTCTGGGTAGGGGCAGTGGGCAGAAGTTTTGCCTAGGGTGCCGAGAAACCTTGCACCGGCCCTGGGTGTACGAGATGGTGTGCTGTGTGTGTAGAACCACTGCTGCTGTTAGAGTACACAGGTGCTGAAAGTGGGCGTCTCAGGACTTGCACATTCTGGTGCACACTACTGCACAAGGGGAAGACTGAAGCTAGTATTTGCATATTAGTGCACCTGCAAATACTCCATTAGACACTAGAGCGATTGTAGCAAAATCCACCTTTGAATCTGGTCCAATATGTCCAATTTAAAATACACAAGTGCACATTTGCAGATGTTTTATCTATTTTATATTTAAGTTTACAGTAAATCAGGCACTATAATTTTAAAAGCATTCTGGCCTATTTTGACACCCACGATTCACATCATCCTTGAGCTCTCCTCTCTCCCTGGTTTAAAGTTTGTTTTAACACAGCTGATGCAATTTCCAGAGTTCCTTTCTCATTCCTACCTCTATGTCTGTCTGTTTTTACCCAGTTTTGTTCTATTACTGTTGTTCTAATTGTAAAGCGCACCGGAATATGCTGCGCTATATAAGAAGCTGTTACTAAATAAATAAATAAATAATAAATTCCCCCTTTCCTTTTTCCATGCTAACACATCTAACTTCTGTTCTCTCCCTCTAAGTCCCCCTACATCACTCAACTACCATAGAATACTTTTAACACTTCTGGCATTATTTTTAATATATATGATACAAGAAATGTTTACTGATATTATTGTTTAAATCTGTAACTCAGCGCTTCATTTTATACCTGATCCCTCCCTACTATTTTCTTTTCTGGACCCTTGTTAAAAGAAAAAGCGTTCATGGGCCATTTAAATAACCGTTGGAAACCTTTCCTCATGTCATTTACCTAGAGTACAGAAAATACACAGTAGGAATAGAACCCAATTGTAATTCTAAGCAGCTAAACTTCACTTTTAAATGTATAAAATAAAGAGATACCATAACAACGGGCCTAACTCGGAGTTGATCACAGCAGCAAATTTGTTAGCAGTTGGGCAAAGCCATGTGCACTGCAGGGGGGGAGGCAGATATAACAGGTGCAGAGAGAGTTAGATTTGGGTGGGGTGTGTTCAAACTGAAATCTAAATTGCATTGCAAAAATAAAGCAGCCAGTATTTACCCTGCACAGAAACAAAATTACCCACCCAAATCGAATTACCCCCATTATCTCTATGGCTTCATTCAGTGAGTTCAGTGTTATTTATCAGTCTAGTGGTTGGACTTACTTTGCTTTTTACAAATAAAACAGCAGCAATAATTAACGTGATTAATGAAATTTCAAGAAAGCAATACCTTTTACAGACACTTTTAAACAGCACTTTAATATATGCTGGACATATAGGATTTTTGTGTCAGAGCTTCCTTTGGCCTAATAGTCTATAATGTTTAAAGGTCATTTTGAATGTAATTTTAATGTCCCCGTAGCATATTCCATTTCTGTCTGAGCGCATCTTGTTTTTATCTACAGATTAAGCACCGCTTTTAAAACCTAAATAAAATATCTTGCAAAACCAACACGCTAAAGCTTAAACCAAATCTACGAATTATATTGTCCCAGTTTCAGTTCTGGAAGAGTAGATACACAGCACAATCGAAACTAAAAAGCCTAAGCTTTGGTACAGCAGGAGAAGGGATTTTACTAGTCATATCAAAATGCTCAGAGCCACAGACTGAGAGCAAAATAAATAGATATCTCCATGGATGAAAAGTGATATGACCGGCTGAAAAGTAATTCCTTTGCAGAAATCAATAGCAAGCCAGGATTAAATCTAGCAGGATCTGGGAGAAAATTGCAATATATGCTTTCATTCTAAAACCTTTCTGTGCCTGATGCTAGAGAGAAATCAACACTTATGTGGCATGATCCAATATTGACTAACGTCTATAGGTGCTGAATTGTTACATACATGTGCATCAACAGATGATTTCTTTCTCTTCTATTATGTATTGAAATAGTAAGAGACCAGCAATCAATAACATGCACATTTTTCTATTAATACACGCTCTAATGTCAATACTTTCCTACTTGCGTTGCTGTATGTTCAGGATGTACATCGATTAAGGAGTAAATTTATAGGATCATAAATATGTTGCATCAGATTATAGGGGTAGGTGTATGGTCTTCTGCATAGACCGTGAATATTGTGGTGCCACAAAATGTAAGATTCACATTCTGAGTTCAGATCTATGTGCTATCCGTTTATTTTCTATTGTACTCAAATTCAAAACTGGGTTTTTATATAACTGTAAATTTACAATATACAAATCATACCTATTCATTTTTTTTACTTTACTCAAAAATCTGTGTATATACTGTATATTAACAAATATGTTGTTCTGATGTTTATCAAGTGATTGTTTAGGATTGCCACCTTTTTCATTTTCATATTTCCAGACATGTGGCATGGCCAAAACTGCAGTAGGGTTACAACCATTTTATGTCTCATATTTCTAGCCCCCACAGGCCATTTTACTGTATATGCCTCAGAGTCCCCTCATATAACTTAGAGCCCCCTTATGCCTATTTATTTACCAGCCTAGAGCTCACTTATGTCTCTATTTATGCCCCGGAGTTCCCTCATACCCCATTATGTGCCAACCTACAGTCTGCTCATGCCACTTTATTTGCATCAGAGACCCCTTATGCCCTTATATGCCAGCCGATAGCTTGCTTATTCACCTTTGTATGCCTCACCAGAGCCCTCTCATGCCTCTTTATTTGCCTCAAAGTGTCCCTATGCTCTTATATGCCAACTCAGAGTCCCTCTTGCCCCCTAATTGCATCAGAGCTTTTCATGGCTATTTAAATGCCTAATGTCTGAGATCCCCATCATGCCTGTTTGTGTCTAATGCCTCAGAGCCCCATATGACCATTTATATTGCTAATTCCTCAGAGCACTACATGCCCTTTTGTATGTGTCAAAGTCAACACAAACCCTTATATGCCAGCTCAGAGCCAATCATGCTCCTTTATATGCCTAATGCCTCAGAACCTCTCATGTCTGTTTAGATGAAAAATGCCTCGGAGCCCCACATGCCCCTGGCAGCTGGCTCCTCTGCGGCTCCACACCACACTGACTCAATTCAGTCCAAGTCAGTGGAGGTAGCCACTGGACAAGCTGGAGGCAGAGCAGCACTGCAGAGGAGGCTGGTTAGTGACACAGCAACAGTGACATCACCAGTGCCACACCCCACCATCTGGTTCCAATTTCCCAGACACCACCCATCTGCAATTAGGCAGACTCTGGACAGTGCTCCAGAATTCTAAATTGTCCTGAACGGGTGGTAACACTATGATTGTTGCTGCAGGAACCGACAGAAAATCAGTTTTGAGGAACATCATTTAAGTAATACGTTGGCACATCCACAATATTTTTTTTCTAATGTTTCAGCCTTGTCCTTGTGTAGTCAGAAGCGCTGCAGTCTTTCTTTGCAAATATGCCATTTCTTTCACATACCAGCCAAGGCTACTCCTTATTTGACAAAGCAACGTAACATTGTTTTTATTTGTGGCATTTACACATTAATGTGAGTACACTGCACAACAGCTGAGTACACTGGGCCTCATTTAGATGTAGGAGCAAATCCAGTCAGCAGATTCCCATTTGTGCTGCAGGGCATTTATTATTTATGTATATTTCCTTGCAGGAAAAATACTGTCTCAACATGCTTTTACTAAGGTGCAACATTGCACATTCTAGCTGGAATACTCCTAAATGAGGCCCTGTGAGTGCAGACTATAGCGTGTCCAACAGTGCATTAATGTTTTAGAATTATAGTAAATAAAGCTGCACCACAATGTTTGTTCACGGATTTCTTTTTTGTACAATTTTTGTACAATTGCCATTATATTAGTAACTTGTTTTACATAGATTTTGACTAGCCATAAAGCCCTTAATGAGGATTGGTTCAATGTAAAGTATGTATAAAACAATGCCACAGTGTGTGATACATCTCTATTTGTTTGCCTTTCACTTGCCATTTAGCTGAACTAGGTAATCTATTCACTCAGGGAACAGTTTTCAAGGCACATGTGTGAACACTGGCTAAGCAGTCGAAGATGTTTTCGGAGCATTATGGCATATCACAGTCATTTGCAGGCTCCCGTTACATTTACTGCTTTTTATACTTGTATCACGTTTGCATTTATTCCGCACACTTATAAAATAGAGCTGGAGCTCATTAACTATGAAGGTATTAGAAAGTGTATAATCAAAATCGAATTTATGGGGGGTATTCAGTTGTTTGAAAAGTCAGTTGGGAGTCTGTTTTTTCCTATCTAATATACTTCCTATCTAATATACAGAATAAAACAGACACCCAACCGACTTTTCAAACAATTGAATTCTGTTCCTTGTTTTAGTAAGTACTTACTGTATATATTACAGATTTCTAGAGGGGGGTATACAATTGCAAAATTTTAGAGCGAGTGTGGGCAGCCCATGAAGGGGGTATAATTAGCTTGTAACAAGCAATCGTCTGCCTCATAAAAAGTGCAGTGTATGGATACTTCAGGAACATACAGGCCAGTGATGACAGTAAGCTCTCTGATGTGACAGTTGAGCCAGCTTATTTGAATTGAATGGTTTTTTTTTACGGATGTTAACTAGAGATGAGCGGGTTCGGTTCCTCTGAATCCGAACCCGCCCGAACTTCATGTTTTTTTACACGGGTCCGAGCGACTCGGATCTTCCCGCCTTGCTCGGTTAACCCGAGCGCGCCCGAACGTCATCATCACGCTGTCGGATTCTCGCGAGGCTCGGATTCTATCGCGAGACTCGGATTCTATATAAGGAGCCGCGCGTCGCCGCCATTTTCACACGTGCATTGAGATTGATAGGGAGAGGACGTGGCTGGCGTCCTCTCCGTTTAGAAATAGATAGGAGAGTGAGAGTGAGACACTTCATTTACTGGAGCTTAGGAGGAGTACTCAAAGAGTGCAGAATTTTGCTGATAGTAGTTAGTTAGTTATACTAGTGACTGACCAGTGAGACCACCAGTGCAGTTTTATTATTATTTAATATAATCCGTTCTCTGCCTGAAAAAAACGATACACAGTGACTCAGTCACATACCATATCTGTGCTCAGCCCAGTGTGCTGCATCATCTATGTATAATATCTGACTGTGCTCACACAGCTTAATTGTGGGGGAGACTGGGGAGCAGTTATAGGTTATAGCAGGAGCCAGGAGTACATATTAAACAGTGCACACTTTTGCTGCCAGAGTGCCACTGCCAGTGTGACTGACCAGTGACCTGACCACACTGACCACCAGTATATTGTGATTGTCTGCCTGAAAAAGTTAAACACTCGTCGTGTGACTTGTGTGGTGTTTTTTTATTCTATAAAAAACTCATTCTGCTGACAGACAGTGTCCAGCAGGTCCGTCATTATATAATATATACCTGTCCGGCTGCAGTAGTGATATATATATATTTTTTATATCATTATTTATCATCCAGTCTATACTAGCAGCAGACACAGTACGGTAGTTCACGGCTGTAGCTACCTCTTTGTCGGCACTCGGCAGTCCATCCATAATTGTATACCATCTACCCGTGGTTTTTTTTTTCTTTCTTCGTTATACATACTACATCTCATTATCATCCAGTCTATATTAGCAGCAGACACAGTACAGTACGGTAGTCCACGGCTGTAGCTATCTCTGTGTCGGCACTCGGCAGTCCATCCATAATTGTATACCACCACCTACCCGTGGTTTTTTTTTCTTTCTTCTTTATACATACTACATCTCATTATCATCCAGTCTATATTAGCAGCAGACACAGTACGGTAGTCCACGGCTGTAGCTACCTCTGTGTCGGCACTCGGCAGTCCATCCATAATTGTATACCACCTACCCGTGGTTTTTTTTTTCTTTCTTCTTTATACATACTACATCTCATTATCAACCAGTCTATATTAGCAGCAGACACAGTACGGTAGTCCACGGCTGTAGCTACCTCTGTGTCGGCACTCAGCAGTCCATCCATAATTGTATACCACCTACCCGTGGTTTTTTTTTCTTTCTTCTTTATACATACTACATCTCATTATCATCCAGTCTATATTAGCAGCAGACACAGTACGGTAGTCCACGGCTGTAGCTACCTCTGTGTCGGCACTCGGCAGTCCATCCATAATTGTATACCACCTACCCGTGGTTTTTTTTTTCTTTCTTCTTTATACATACTACATCTCATTATCATCCAGTCTATATTAGCAGCAGACACAGTACGGTAGTCCACGGCTGTAGCTACCTCTGTGTCGGCACTCGGCAGTCCATCCATAATTGTATACCACCTACCCGTGGTTTTTTTTTCTTTCTTCTTTATACATACTACATCTCATTATCAACCAGTCTATATTAGCAGCAGACACAGTACGGTAGTCCACGGCTGTAGCTACCTCTGTGTCGGCACTCGGCAGTCCATCCATAATTGTATACCACCTACCCGTGGTTTTTTTTTTCTTTCTTCTTTATACATACTACATCTCATTATCAACCAGTCTATATTAGCAGCAGACACAGGCCCTCATTCCGAGTCGTTCGCTTGGTAATTTTCATCGCATCGCAGTGAAATTCCGCTTAGTACGCATGCGCAATATTCGCACTGCGACTGCGCCAAGTAATTTAACAATGAAGATAGTATTTTTACTCACGGCTTTTTCTTCGCTCCGGCGATCGTAGTGTGATTGACAGGAAATGGGTGTTACTGGGCGGAAACACGGCGTTTTATGGGCGTGTGGATAAAAACGCTACCGTTTCCGGAAAAAACGCAGGAGTGGCCGGAGAAACGGGGGAGTGTCTGAGCGAACGCTGGGTGTGTTTGTGACGTCAAACCAGGAACGACAAGCACTGAACTGATCGCAGATGCCGAGTAAGTCTGAAGCTACTCTGAAACTGCTAAGTAGTTTGTAATCGCCATATTGCGAATACATCGGTCGCAATTTTAAGAAGCTAAGATTCACTCCCAGTAGGCGGCGGCTTAGCGTGTGTAACTCTGCTAAAATCGCCTTGCGAGCGATCAACTCGGAATGAGGGCCACAGTACGGTAGTCCACGGCTGTAGCTACCTCTGTGTCGGCACTCGGCAGTCCATCCATAATTGTATACTAGTATCCATCCATCTCCATTGTTTACCTGAGGTGCCTTTTAGTTGTGCCTATTAAAATATGGAGAACAAAAATGTTGAGGTTCCAAAATTAGGGAAAGATCAAGATCCACTTCCACCTCGTGCTGAAGCTGCTGCCACTAGTCATGGCCGAGACGATGAAATGCCAGCAACGTCGTCTGCCAAGGCCGATGCCCAATGTCATAGTACAGAGCATGTCAAATCCAAAACACCAAATATCAGTAAAAAAAGGACTCCAAAACCTAAAAGAAAATTGTCGGAGGAGAAGCGTAAACTTGCCAATATGCCATTTACCACACGGAGTGGCAAGGAACGGCTGAGGCCCTGGCCTATGTTCATGGCTAGTGGTTCAGCTTCACATGAGGATGGAAGCACTCAGCCTCTCACTAGAAAAATGAAAAGACTCAAGCTGGCAAAAGCAGTAGCACCGCAAAGAACTGTGCGTTCTTCGAAATCCCAAATCCACAAGGAGAGTCCAATTGTGTCGGTTGCGATGCCTGACCTTCCCAACACTGGACGTGAAGAGCATGCGCCTTCCACCATTTGCACGCCCCCTGCAAGTGCTGGAAGGAGCACCCGCAGTCCAGTTCCTGATAGTCAGATTGAATTTGTCAGTGTTGAAGTACACCAGGATGAGGAGGATATGGGTGTTGCTGGCGCTGGGGAGGAAATTGACCAGGAGGATTCTGATGGTGAGGTGGTTTGTTTAAGTCAGGCACCCGGGGAGACACCTGTTGTCCGTGGGAGGAATATGGCCACTGACATGCCTGGTGAAAATACCAAAAAAATCAGCTCTTCGGTGTGGAAGTATTTCAACAGAAATGCGGACAACAGGTGTCAAGCCGTGTGTTGCCTTTGTCAAGCTGTAATAAGTAGGGGTAAGGACGTTAACCACCTCGGAACATCCTCCCTTATACGTCACCTGCAGCGCATTCATAATAAGTCAGTGACAAGTTCAAAAACTTTGGGCGACAGCGGAAGCAGTCCACTGACCAGTAAATCCCTTCCTCTTGTAACCAAGCTCACGCAAACCACCCCACCAACTCCCTCAGTGTCAATTTCCTCCTTCCCCAGGAATGCCAATAGTCCTGCAGGCCATGTCACTGGCAATTCTGATGATTCCTCTCCTGCCTGGGATTCCTCCGATGCATCCTTGCGTGTAACGCCTACTGCTGCTGGCGCTGCTGTTGTTGCTGCTGGGAGTCGATGGTCATCCCAGAGGGGAAGTCGTAAGCCCACTTGTACTACTTCCAGTAAGCAATTGACTGTTCAACAGTCCTTTGCGAGGAAGATGAAATATCACAGCAGTCATCCTGCTGCAAAGCGGATAACTGAGGCCTTGACAACTATGTTGGTGTTAGACGTGCGTCCGGTATCCGCCGTTAGTTCACAGGGACCTAGACAATTTATTGAGGCAGTGTGCCCCCGTTACCAAATACCATCTAGGTTCCACTTCTCTAGGCAGGCGATACCGAGAATGTACACGGACGTCAGAAAAAGACTCACCAGTGTCCTAAAAAATGCAGTTGTACCCAATGTCCACTTAACCACGGACATGTGGACAAGTGGAGCAGGGCAGGGTCAGGACTATATGACTGTGACAGCCCACTGGGTAGATGTATGGACTCCCGCCGCAAGAACAGCAGCGGCGGCACCAGTAGCAGCATCTCGCAAACGCCAACTCTTTCCTAGGCAGGCTACGCTTTGTATCACCGGTTTCCAGAATACGCACACAGCTGAAAACCTCTTACGGCAACTGAGGAAGATCATCGCGGAATGGCTTACCCCAATTGGACTCTCCTGTGGATTTGTGGCATCGGACAACGCCAGCAATATTGTGTGTGCATTAAATATGGGCAAATTCCAGCACGTCCCATGTTTTGCACATACCTTGAATTTGGTGGTGCAGAATTTTTTAAAAAACGACAGGGGCGTGCAAGAGATGCTGTCGGTGGCCAGAAGAATTGCGGGACACTTTCGGCGTACAGGCACCACGTACAGAAGACTGGAGCACCACCAAAAACTACTGAACCTGCCCTGCCATCATCTGAAGCAAGAAGTGGTAACGAGGTGGAATTCAACCCTCTATATGCTTCAGAGGTTGGAGGAGCAGCAAAAGGCCATTCAAGCCTATACAATTGAGCACGATATAGGAGGTGGAATGCACCTGTCTCAAGCGCAGTGGAGAATGATTTCAACGTTGTGCAAGGTTCTGATGCCCTTTGAACTTGCCACACGTGAAGTCAGTTCAGACACTGCCAGCCTGAGTCAGGTCATTCCCCTCATCAGGCTTTTGCAGAAGAAGCTGGAGACATTGAAGGAGGAGCTAACACGGAGCGATTCCGCTAGGCATGTGGGACTTGTGGATGGAGCCCTTAATTCGCTTAACAAGGATTCACGGGTGGTCAATCTGTTGAAATCAGAGCACTACATTTTGGCCACCGTGCTCGATCCTAGATTTAAAGCCTACCTTGGATCTCTCTTTCCGGCAGACACAAGTCTGCTGGGGTTGAAAGACCTGCTGGTGAGAAAATTGTCAAGTCAAGCGGAACGCGACCTGCCAACATCTCCTCCTTCACATTCTCCCGCAACTGGGGGTGCGAGGAAAAGGCTCAGAATTCCGAGCCCACCCGCTGGCGGTGATGCAGGGCAGTCTGGAGCGACTGCTGATGCTGACATCTGGTCCGGACTGAAGGACCTGACAACGATTACGGACATGTCGTCTACTGTCACTGCATATGATTCTCTCAACATTGAAAGAATGGTGGAGGATTATATGAGTGACCGCATCCAAGTAGGCACGTCACACAGTCCGTACTTATACTGGCAGGAAAAAGAGGCAATTTGGAGGCCCTTGCACAAACTGGCTTTATTCTACCTAAGTTGCCCTCCCACAAGTGTGTACTCCGAAAGAGTGTTTAGTGCCGCCGCTCACCTTGTCAGCAATCGGCGTACGAGGTTACATCCAGAAAATGTGGAGAAGATGATGTTCATTAAAATGAATTATAATCAATTCCTCCGCGGAGACATTGACCAGCAGCAATTGCCTCCACAAAGTACACAGGGAGCTGAGATGGTGGATTCCAGTGGGGACGAATTGATAATCTGTGAGGAGGGGGATGTACACGGTGATATATCGGAGGATGATGATGAGGTGGACATCTTGCCTCTGTAGAGCCAGTTTGTGCAAGGAGAGATTAATTGCTTCTTTTTTGGTGGGGGTCCAAACCAACCCGTCATATCAGTCACAGTCGTGTGGCAGACCCTGTCACTGAAATGATGGGTTGGTTAAAGTGTGCATGTCCTGTTTATACAACATAAGGGTGGGTGGGAGGGCCCAAGGACAATTCCATCTTGCACCTCTTTTTTCTTTAATTTTTCTTTGCGTCATGTGCTGTTTGGGGAGTGTTTTTTGGAAGGGACATCCTGCGTGACACTGCAGTGCCACTCCTAGATGGGCCCGGTGTTTGTGTCGGCCACTAGGGTCGCTTATCTTACTCACACAGCTACCTCATTGCGCCTCTTTTTTCTTTGCGTCATGTGCTGTTTGGGGAGGGTTTTTTGGAAGGGACATCCTGCGTGACACTGCAGTGCCACTCCTAGATGGGCCCGGTGTTTGTGTCGGCCACTAGGGTCGCTTATCTTACTCACACAGCTACCTCATTGCGCCTCTTTTTTTCTTTGCGTCATGTGCTGTTTGGGGAGGGTTTTTTGGAAGGGACATCCTGCGTGACACTGCAGTGCCACTCCTAGATGGGCCCGGTGTTTGTGTCGGCCACTAGGGTCGCTTATCTTACTCACACAGCTACCTCATTGCGCCTCTTTTTTTCTTTGCGTCATGTGCTGTTTGGGGAGGGTTTTTTGGAAGGGACATCCTGCGTGACACTGCAGTGCCACTCCTAGATGGGCCCGGTGTTTGTGTCGGCCACTAGGGTCGCTTATCTTACTCACACAGCTACCTTATTGCGCCTCTTTTTTTCTTTGCGTCATGTGCTGTTTGGGGAGGGTTTTTTGGAAGGGACATCCTGCGTGACACTGCAGTGCCACTCCTAGATGGGCCAGGTGTTTGTGTCGGCCACTAGGGTCGCTGAGCTTAGTCATCCAGCGACCTCGGTGCAAATTTTAGGACTAAAAATAATATTGTGAGGTATTCAGAATAGACTGAAAATGAGTGGAAATGATGGTTTTTGAGGTTAATAATACTTTGGGATCAAAATGACCCCCAAATTCTATGATTTAAGCTGTTTTTTAGGTTTTTTGGAAAAAAACACCCGAATCCAAAACACACCCGAATCCGACAAAAAAAATTCGGTTAGGTTTTGCCAAAACGCGGTCGAACCCAAAACACGGCCGCGGAACTGAACCCAAAACCAAAACACAAAACCCGAAAAATTTCCGGCGCTCATCTCTAAGTTAACACGATTCCAGAATCCATCTGGTCTATTTTAAGCCTTGGATGGAGATAAAGTGGACGGAGATAAAGTACCAGCCAATCAGCTCCTAACTGCCATGTCACAGACTGGGTTTGAAAAATGACAGTTAGGAGCCGAATGGCTGGTACTTTATCTCTGTTCACTTTATCTCCATCCAAGGCTTCGTAAATAGACCCCCATGTCCCCTCCCAGAGGGAGAACTCTGGGAGGCAATGGAGTCATCTGTCGCCGGGCTCCTGCTCTGAAGGGGGGCTCTTCTCCCCCCATTCTGTGACACCATTGAAGTAAGTTAATTGATGGCTGCTGCTATCTTTTCACTATATGAAGTTACTTCTTTGACAATTACACATAACTTCATATAGTTACAATTCTCATGCTTCCTGTACTGGAGCAAATAGCTCCATCAGTAAAGTGTCTGCTGCCAGTGGGTTCTAATCCCGGGTATGACCACTAAGAATGTGTGATTTAAAATAAAAGACAAAGAAATGTATATATACAGTATATAAAAAAAGATCAGAACGCTCCATACACACACTTATATATGAACACGTACATACATATATTTATCTAAATATGGGGGGGGGGGGGGGGGCAAATGGTATGAACCTGCCTCTGGGCAACTGGGACAAACTTACGCCACTGTCCCCTCCAATAAGGAGCATTGGAGCAAGTCCAGACAGGGTCTGGGTAAGCAGCATAAGAACATACAGTAGCACCGGCCCTGGACAATACTGTTTATGGGCACATTTGTCTCCTTATAGTGTACATTGGTTAATGTAGATAATACAGTATTCTAGTCTGATATCCTGACTGAGTGCTCAGATTCAATCACAGCAGACCGGGTAGGGAAAGCTACTGTCACGGTCTATGTTCCATTCCTTCCTTTATACTGAATGTTGTAGCAGTAGCTCTACTAAATTTGTATAATATATACTACTGCTGTTTTGGTCATGATTTTAGCACCTCCTCTCTCTGCATTTGCCTGTGCAATGACCATTTTATAAGGGCTGGGGTTGGGTGTCCGGTGGTCGGGATCCTGGCGGTCAGCATACCAACGCCAGGATCCTGGCTGCCAGAAAGCCGGCAGGGGGGCGAGATCAATGAAGCACCTTGTGGGCTCGCTGAGCTCACCACGATGCGGGCTTGCTGCGCTCGCCACAGGTTCTGTTCCCAATCTATGGGTGTCGTGGACACCCACGTGTGGGAATAGCCCTGTGCCCCCTGTCAGCATTCTGACCGCCGGTAACATGACTACATCCCTTTTATAGAAGTAAGAGAAAAGCTGTATGTGCTCTTCTGCTTTTATTATATAAATGGTTAATATTGTACTTTTGTCTTTGCGCTGAAAATTATTTTGTGCCTTAAATCATTATGCTTCCATTACCATAGCGAAGTAATATTGTAAATAGCAGTCAATTAGGACAGGGGTAGGTAACCTGTGACACTCCAGCTGCCATGGAATTTCACGTACCAGCATGCCATGCCTCAGTTTTAGCGTACCCTAACAGCAAAACTGTGGCAGGGCATGCTGAGATATGTAGTTCCACTTTAGCCACAGGTTGCCTACTCTTGATTTAGGATATGCAAATGATACAAGGGGCCTGACTCAGGTCCCAACACATTAATGGCAAAGGTTCTGATGATTGGTATGGGTTCTGCATTGTCAGAGGCAGTACAGCTGCAGATGTCAAGTGACTGACAGTAGGCAGCTGTTTGGGGTCATGGAGAGGGCAGCTGCAGATGCCATTTTACAAAATGTTGGCATAGGTCTCCATTTTCTAACAGATATTTCCTGGCCACAGGGATGGAGCTGGGTCACTCAGCTGCCCAGTTGTGTCACAGGTGATCCAATGTATCCTCATATGCAGCAGTGGGTTTGAGTCACACATGCATGCATGCGTCTACTTATACCACACGCCTCTTACTGCATCACCATATCTTAGCACTTCTGCTGCTTCCAATCACATCTGAATCATCCCCAGAAAAGTAAATTATTTTCTGAAAGGTACAATACCTTGCTGTTATTTATCATACATTGGCCCAGATTTATCAAGACTTGGAGAGTGATAAATTTCACAGTGATAAAGTACCAACCAATCAGCTCCTAACTACCATGTTACAGGCTGTGTTTTAAAAATGACAGGAGCTGATTGGCTGGTACTTTATCACTCTACAAGACTTGATACAGCTGGGCCTTCATTTGTAAAGTGCCGACATATTGATTAGCACTGGGCAGTGATGGAATTATAGTACATACTGTACCATAGCATACAGTCCAGCAATTATATTTTTGTTTTTACACGTTTTGTAGTTGTGGTACTGCATGTCATTATCACATCTTACAGTATATTACATTACCTAAATTTAGCCTGCAAACGCTTGTATTAGCATTGCTAGTATCAAACTGTGCGTCACCAGCTGTAAATTATACACCTAGCAAGTGCAAAGGAGAGGTGAGCAAACATAGTTAGCAACTCTGTTTTAAGATGTTTAATAATAAAAGTAGGACACTTACATACCAGTGAATCATACTGTAGTTTTAGAGCAGCTTGCAAAGTCATGACATTATTTAGTACAGGGGTGGCCAACCAGTCGGAGGCAAAGAGCCAGAAAAGATCCATTGGCAAGTGCAAGAGCCACTAGAAGGTGCGCGTGCAAAAATGGGGGTGTGGCCTAGTTGTCACAGAGCCACGCCCCATTTTTGTGCACACACCTTTCGGTATGATGTTTGTAGGAGTGTGACCTTGTGTCATAACCCTGTTTAGTCATGTTGTACAGTGCTACATACATATAAAAATGCCAAAAAATGGGTGCCACCACAGTGCCAGATACATATACGCCCCCAGTGCCAGATATGCCCCCACAGTGCCAGATACACATGTCCCCACAGTGTCTCCCACAGTGCCAGATATGCCCCCACAGTGCCAGATATGCCCCTGATGCAGATACACCTGTCCCCACAGTGCCTCCCACAGTGCCAGATATGCCCCCACAGTGCCAGATATGCCCCCGATGCAGATACACATGTCCCCACAGTGCCTCCCACAGTGCCAGATATGCCCCCACAGTTCCAGATATGCCTCCGATGCAGATACACATGTCCCCACAGTGCCTACCACAGTGCCAGATATGCCCCCAGTGCCAGATATCCCCCAGTGCAGATAAACATGCCCATACAGTGCCAGATATGCCCACACAGTGCCAGATATGCCCCCACAGTGCCAGATATGCCCCCGATGCAGATACACCTGCCCCCACAGTGCCATATATGCCCCCGATGCAGATACACATGTCTCCACAGTGCCTCCCACAGTGCCAGATATGCCCCCAGTGCCAGATATCCCCCAGTGCAGATACACATGCCCATACAGTGCCAGATATGCCCACACAGTGCCAGATATCCCCCAGTGCCAGATATGCCCCCAGTGCAGATACACATGCACATACAGTGCCAGATATGCCCATACAGTGCCAGATATGCCCCCACAGTGCCAGATATGCCCCCAGTGCAGATACACATGCACATACAGTGCCAGATATGCCCACACAGTGCCAGATATCCCCCAGTGCCAGATATGCCCCCAGTGCAGATACACATGCACATACAGTGCCAGATATGCCCACACAGTGCCAGATATGCCCCAGTGCAGATACACATGCACATACAGTGCCAGATATGCCCACACAGTGCCAGATATCCCCCAGTGCAGATACACATGCCCATACAGTGCCAGATATGCCCACACAGTGCCAGATATCCCCCAGTGCCAGATATGCCCCCAGTGCAGATACACATGCACATACAGTGCCAGATATGCCCACACAGTGCCAGATATGCCCCAGTGCAGATACACATGCCCCCACAGTGCCTCATATGCCCCCAGTGCAGGTACACATGCCCCCACAGTGCCAGATATGCCCCCAGTGCAGATACACATGCCCCCACAGTGCCTCATATGCCCCCACAGTACAGATACACATGCCCCCACAGTGCAGATACACATGCCCCCAGTGCGGATACAAATGCCGCCACAGTGCCTCACTCCCCCCCCCCCAAAAAAAACAAAAAAAAACAAAGTGCTGCTTACCGCGCTGCTGTGAGGGGAAGGAGAGCACAGCGCGCGCCTCTCTTACCCCTCCATCTCTGGCGGCGGTGTGTATTTTCAATTCGGTGCCGGCCCGTGAGCCAATCAGAGCTCGCGGACCGGCAGCCAATCAGGAGCCTTAGCTACAGGTCCGCAAGCTCTGATTGGCTCATGGGCCACCGCAGAATTGAAGATACACACCGCCGCTGGAGACCTGCGGCTGTGAATGTGGTGTGTGTCAGCCAGCGGTGGCCGGGAGCGCATCGAGCCGCATGCGGAGGATGAAAGAGCCGCATGCGAATCGAGAGCCGCGGGTTGGCCACCACTGATTTAGTAGATTCAGACACAAGGCATAAAGAGGTTATGCAGTGCATACAGCAATACAATTTATATCTCTACCCCCCCCCCCCCCCCCCTGCATAGGGATGGTGCAAGGCCACATCCTATATTATAAAAGGCTAATGCTGCTCCACACCTCTTTGGGGGGAACTTGAGTGTTTTGCATGCTGGCAACCACTGGATTGTGCTCGCCGTAGCTATTCAAGTGCTACTCCATTCATGCGCGCACAGCCGCCGTCGCTGACATTACTGTTATGTTGTTCCGTCATGTTGACATGTTGGTACAGTAACTAGTTATAGATAAGTGAATTCAAATTAGCACGTGGTGTGGATGAATATGTATGTGACAGAGGATTGACAATTTCTTTAGACAGTTCTAGGCCAACACCCAACCGAGCGCCTCTTCATAAAATCACATCCACACTTGTGCACATGGCTCCCACTTCTCAAGCAGGGCAGCAAGAAACAGGAAATACCTCTCGGCTGTTCCTGCAGTCAGGACAAAATTCTGACAATGCAGGACAGTCTATCAACGCTGGGACTGTTTCACCAGAATCCACTACGCTCTCTCTAACCTTTTCTTGTAGCTCTCACTACCACCTGGTGTCTTAAGCTTAGTTGCTGCCTGTTTGGATCCTGGAATACTATGATGGGATTTGGAAAGTAAAGCATCAAGTGCACACTTTAGACCTCCCCGCCATTTATTGACACCCATGTTCAATGACCTACTTCCTCCCTGCCAAGAAGATATTGAATTTACAGCATTGAAATAGGCTACCTTCTACTCCGACCAATCCTAAAATTAAATTATTATAATTTCCTTTTAATAAATAAGATTTTTTATCCTTACCCTGCACCAAAAAATAAATATAATTCACATTTTATGAACAAACCTATTTATCCTTAAACAGCCCATATATGAAGGGAAAGGCAATTGCATACCGCAAATGACTCCCAGCATTTAATCAAAACAAAGTTAGTACTAATGTTCTGTACAATAGGTTAATGGTTCCCACCAATCTTCTAGTTCTATAATAGCTCTTACCAGCGGTCTCCTCACTGCCGGGAAAACAACTACATCCCAATATATTAGCTAGTAAAATTGATCATCATATTTTTCTTTGGATACGGTCGTTAGGTCGACACAGTTTAGGTTGACAGTCATTAGGTCGACCACTGAAGGTCGACATGCATTAGGTCAACATGGTCAATAGGTTGACATGGTCATTAGGTCGACATGTACTAGGTCGACAGGTCAAAAGGTCAACATGAGTTTTTCACCTTTTTTTGTCATTTTTTGGATTTTTTCATACTTAACGATCCACGTGGACTACCCCTCGCCCGAAGCATGGCGAACGAACACGGTGCACTAATTGGGGTTCCCCATCACTTTACGAAGAAATAGACGCCCCCCCAAAAAATGTCGACCTTTTGACCTGTCGACCTAGTACATGCCGACCTAATGACCATGTCGACCTATTGTCCTGGTTGACCTAATGCATGTCGACCTTCCATGGTCGACCTAATGGCTGTCAACCTAAGTTGTGTCTATCCAGCGACCCATACCCATTTTTCTTTATCCTAGCAAGCAAGCAAACTGTTCTTTAAGGAAGCAATATAATGATGTAATGAAACAAGGGGTAGTCTGATGATCTTACAGTTCTGCTACCCTTGGCTGGTGTGACCACTTCTCAAATCCAGGCCTATTTTCATTCTTACCAAATACTAAAGGGACACTTAAACAACTCAGTTATTGTGCACTTAAATAATTCACCATGTGCCTTTTTTGACAAGCAGTAAGAGCATTATGTCAAAGTCTTTGAAGTTAATGCAAAAACAAAGAGCAAAAAAAGCAATATCTTTTATCTATATTAAGAAAAAAAAAGGCTTAAAGTAGAGAGGAACCTTCAAGACTTTCTGTAAGTGCATTCCAAGTAGAAAGAAGTTCATTTATATATGTTTATTGATTTTATTCCACATTATAAATGTGCAGAATTATCATTTAAACGGACATCAATATTAAATAACTAAGTAAAACTCTACAAATTCCTGTTGAGTTATTTCAAGAAGTTGCCACCTTTTATGTACTGTATGCAATAATGTCAGCAGTATACTTTGAATTGAAGTCATTTTTAATAGAAATTATTGGGACTGCTGTACTTGTACAGTGCAAGGGTTTAACCTGTGGATGTAATCTCCATGTGCTGTATGAGGAACACAGAAAGTGGTACAAGAGGATTCATTCCTGTACAAATGCATGAGAGCAGCCTGACATTTTCCTGTATTTATAGTACATTAAATGCCAGATTCAATTAGGCGTAGTAATTAACCATAGGCTAATTAGTCTGCCAGATCTATTCAATTGCAGCCCGCGGAAAGCTTGCAGGCTGCACTTAATGCAGATTTCTGTTTCAGCCTAAAGCTCAAACAAAATTCTGCCATAAGTGCCCTTATCACTGGTTTAGTGAACGTGGTAACCCATAGCTCCGAGTTCTCTTCACGGAAACTATATCAACGCGTGTTAGCGCAAAACCTACAGCATGAGAAAAAGGGTCTGTAATTGAATAATTGAAAAAGCATGAGGCTACCACCCTTTTCCCTGTGGAATAAATTAATCAAGTTGAATAGGGCCCTTATGCATCCTCCATATTTGGAGGAGGATGCATTTGTGCATTAAAAAAAGGCACTGAACATTACACTTACATTATATGTTTAGTTGGTGCATCTGATGATGTGTACTACCCAAAAATGGTGGCAATTGCAAAATATGTGTCTGTTATACTGTGCTTGTATTTTACTGCACTAACAGGGAACAGAACTGCGCCATACACATGTTAGGATGTAATGATTGCTTTATTAGAATATGAGAAATCTTCCTAATTGTGTTCCAGTTGAGAGATTATTTTCATAATCTGTTAATTAAGATTTCTTCTGGGAAGTGCTTAGATTTACTCCTAAAATCCCACCATGCACAAATTGAGTTTCCAGATACAGTATACGTTTTGCATTGCAAAAAAAATAAAAAAAATCTATTTTGTTTTGTATAAGTATAGTTATTTTTTATACTGTTACTTTGAATATGTAACAGGGGACAATATCCCCTGTATGTAAGGTACCTTTTCAGGTAGCGTACATGTACTGCACCTATAGATTGTTCAGCATTTAGCGCTTATTGTGGTTTGATTACATGGTCTACTGCACATTTGCACTTGATTAATAAACAGCCTCCAGTGGGAGTTACAGTATGCTCTCCATGGAATCACATTCTAGGGCTGACTTTGCATCAGACACAATGCTGATGTTCACATACATTTTTTGCGACTGCACATGCGTCTACACCCTTAAAAGCCACAATAGTCATATGTTCCACAGTGTCTGTGCACTGATAGAGCCGCAGTATCTCTGGAATGTATTGGCCATTTTAGGGCGATGGCTGGGAGGTGACTAAACACGAGAAAAAGATTTTCCATCTGATGGGTGTGATACAGTATGGGAGTGTCACAGGAGTGGTTGTGGTCTGAGGTGCTTATGCTGGGTACACACTGGCCGATATATTGGCAGTTCAACTGAACAACTGCTACTGTATATCATGGGCATGTTGGCGGATGTCTACCCCTGATACTGTATGGATGTGAACGATGTTATGTCGCCCTGCAGCACAGCCGATGGTGGCTATATCTGCAGACATATTGGTGCATAATGCTGCGTGTACACTTGCTGCAGAGGCTGCCGGTGACTAACAGCACAACTGGGTGGGCACATGTAAAGCTCATCTAGATGTGATAGATCAGGGACAACACATCGGGTCAACAATTGGTAAGCATGTATGTGTCAGCCTAGTGTGTACAAGCTTTAATCACATAGATTGGAGGCCATACTCTGATGGAGATTCTGCACCCAGTATGGATCTGCTGCAAGTCCTGATGGTGCTTACGTTGGTTACAACTACAGACACGCAAATTGGGTGTCCCAGCCCTTGCGCATTCAGTTGCATGCTGGTACGCTAGGAGACGGGTTATCTAGCATTAACATAAAGTCGCAGATGCAACTACGGCTAAGCATGCTAACATGCTCTCAACAGTGTGCAACTCAGAGTCCGTCCATTTATATCACACATGACATGTCCCCCAGCATGAAAATACATGCTTCTGTGTGCTAGTCAGGGGCGTTTTAACAGAGCAGGGTGCCCGTGTGCACCTCCGGGAGGACCCCCTCCTCTGTACGGTGCAGTAGTTTCTGGCATTGTGCCGGAGTCTACTGCGCATGCACAGGTCTCTGGAAACATGGCACACGGCATGTTCCGGAGACCAATTTGACTACTGCGCTTGCATGCTGTGATTTTCACCACGAACGCAGCGCCCGACGCTGGACTCTGGAAAGGTAAGTATTAAAATAATGGGTGCAGTGTGTGCCCCCCCTGGACCCAGGGGCCCATGTCCACTGCACACATTGCACCCATTATAGAAACACCAATGGCACTAGTAACTCCATGCCAGTGAGCATGAGAGCAGACCTCCTGGTTCTATTGACCCCATAACCACTAGCAGTTACCTTTGTGGTCTGGAGCATTTGCATTGCATGCTCCATTTATTTATCCTCCCTGTGAATGCACGGAGTGGTGTGTCCTTCTCTGACCCCATCCACTGGATCACAAGTACAAGCACTGATTACCATCACTTGTCAGGAGGGATCACGTTTGACATGCAGTATCACTGGTTTTACAGCAAAGTCACTGGGTTACCAGCCTAAGAAATTTTCCAGTTACTAGTAGAGTTTCCTTACAGTATGCTGATGATGTTATTTTAGCTGCAGATCATGCATGCCCTTAACATATCACACAATTCCCTTGTATACATTATACACTGTAATTTCAACAATGAAATTGCCACAATGTATTGTTATACTGAAAGTACAATAGAGTGTTTAAATCTTTCTATTACAGAACATGAAAAGCATCGTCTTTGCAAGAGTACAGATTACATGAATTTGCACTTCAAAGTAAAATGGTTTTATAATGAATATGTTCGAGAGCTTTCTGCATTCAAGGATTCCGTCCCGGAATATTCTCTGTAAGTCTGACTTCTGCATTTCAAAATTAAATTAAATTAATATAACTTAAGACAGATAAATGGATGAAAAGATAAATGATAGCTTTGCCATTCTAATCAGGCTTGTGGTTTACATGTCTTCTGACAACAGGATGTGGCCCATATATATCTGGGGACAGCTCAATCTCCATATCTAGGGGCTTCATATATCCAACTTAAGGACTGAACACTGGTATTTTCACATTTTAGTTTGGATTCTGGGTAGGGGGCACTGGGAAGTCCACTTTGTTCTTTTGCAAATGTTCTAGTGTCTAAAAATTGTCTGATTTTAATTGTTTGGCCACATATACACTTTTAAAACATCCAAGATACGCAGCACCGATTTGAGCTCAGGGGCAAACACAGGATTTCTAGAGGGGGGTTTCCAAATCCAAACTTTTCTGCTCTGTGGAACATTGGAACAAGTGTGGGAGTCTGGGGGAGCGGTAGAAGTACCCAGGGGCAGGTTTATTAAGCTCGGTGAAGTGATAAAATAGAAGGTGATAAAGGACCAGCCAATCAGATCCTAACTGCCATGTCACGGGCTGGGTTTGAAAAATGTCAGTTAGGAGCTGACTGGCTGGTCCTTTATCACCTTCCACTTTATCACTTCACCGAGCTTAATAAATCTGCCCCCCAGTAACTACCCTGGCCTTATATGTACATATTGGTATTTTTAGACACTGGATAGTGTTTGGAATACTGAATTAATTACACTATAGATGGTCTATAGTATAGGCTGGCTCAAACATTTTTCTCTAATATAAATAGCATAAGTGGTAAGGAAAAGGCTTAATATCCCATAGTAAATAAATACAGAAACATATTAGAACCAGTAGGAGATAGAACTGCACTTTGTAAGCACATTCTCCCACCTCATAGTAGGGCGCCTGTCTCTTCTTTCTGGAAGCTACTCTCTGGTCTTGTGCGCTGATTGGGTGCTCATATCCACACACACACAGCAAACTTGGTAGAAGAAGGGGCTGCTAATGGATATGTGCAGAAGCTCCATTTGGTTTGGTCCCCCTCCCCACCCCTGTTTGGCTACGGGGATGAAGCACTGAAGTAACTCCTTCAAGAATTAGGAATCATTGATTGGTTCCTTTTGTAAGTGCGCCCCTGTACAGACAAGCATTGACAGAGAATGCTGTGCAGCCTTTAGGTGGAAGGCAGTACTACACCAAATACACCAAATTAGCATTCACATAACCCCTTGAATGCAAGTGGGCGCAGCCGACAACAGACACCTGAAAAGAGACACATTTACGGATATTCTCAATGCCTTCTCAGGTTTGTCTCCTTGTAATGAAAATGTAAAAATAGATAGGTAATAAAAAATATAATCTTAAAATTGAGGGGTACATTAACTCAGAACTTCAAGCCTCCACATTCATTTTTTATAGCATGAAATAGCTAACATTCCATAATATAATAATATATACCAATGTGGGACTCATTACGGTATGCATTGGTGCACATCCTCATAGTGCTATTATTATGTGCAGGTCACATATTAAATTAGTTTTCTGGTTTAAAGCGTAGCATAACACTAAACAGAAATAAGAGAAGAAACTGCCATAATGTGCACTCTAGCAATCACTATTGATTCATAATGTATTCCTTTGTATAACAATTTATAAAACACAGTACAATCAATTACAGTTCCCTGTCCAAAGGCCAAGATTGTGAGACCCTAAATATATCAGCAAAGTCGTGAGGGTGGTAATATAGTCAGTGTTTCTGTCAATCAGTGTAAAAAAATAGTTAATGTGCAAAAGCCTGTAATGGCATAGAAATAACATGAAATATATATACAAAGAAGAAAAGCGCTGGTATATGGTAAAATGTCATTTTTTTATTTTTATTTTTTAAAGATATATTGTCTACAACATCTATACAATATAGAAATAAGCATCAGCCGGCCGGCATACTCTACAATATCATGATGATAGCACAATTAAAAAACTGATTAAAATTCAACAGTGCCGATAACAATATGTTACTTAGTAATCAAAAATAAAATCACCAGTATTTCATTATTTGTATAGCAATAATAAAGAGAATATTATTCATTAAGAAGTTTGTTTCCCACAATAAAATGATTGGCAACAGTTCTCCACAATTAGTAACTTTTAGATGACATAAGAGTTGGGAGATTGATATATGCAAATAAGGTGTATTTATCACTTTCATGGATTTTGGAGACACTCACTGTCCTCGTGGCCACTGGTGCTAATATCCTTTAGAGATGGCCATATACAGAGTGGTGTTTGTTACAAAATTTTATCTCTCCACTTATACTCCTTCTTTGATGCCATTGTCTCCCTCAAATGGGACAATGTGTACTGTACTGCTGCCAATGAACTGCTGTGCTCCGTTATTTGCACTATCTGGTGAGAGTGTTTATAATGCTGGCAAGGACGGTTCCACGCTACCGCTGTACCTGTAGATTCTGCAAGGTACCTGGTGGCTATGGTGCTGCTGGGACGCTCCTGCTGCACACGGCGGTAAGATGTTCCCCGCTCCCTGTAGCGATTTGGTTTGTCCATATGTAGCGCGGCCCTGCGCTCCTTTGCATGGCCAGCCTATGCTCTCTCTGCAAGTGGTGACGCGTTTCCCTGCCTGCAGTGATTATTGGCAGCTTCCTCAGACCAGTAGACCTGGTGTTCCCTATGTTTACTTTTTAAAGGGACCAGATTTCTTGCACATGTGCTACAATTATGTGTTCCACACCTCATTATCAGGTGTTGTAGCTCATATGCTGATGTCTTTGAATGGTTACACAGTGATACATATTAACACATTTAAATAGGCTACAAACTTTCCACATATTATATTATACACAGTATATATTTTGCAAGAGACTACCTTATAAACATAAAATGCTCATTTATTCCTCTTGCTTTTTATATAGTATAGTGACAAAGGAGAAATGGATACCAGTAACTTTTATTTTACTCAGAAAACATCAGTTTGTGCAGTATAAATGTACAACATTTCTCCTTCATCCACTAGGGGCCACTGGAGCGTAGTTACAATGGGGAAATAGTAGGCAGTAATTGGGAGCTGGCACTTTAAAATTTCAACACTGAGGCTAGCTCCTCCCCTACTATCTCCCCTCCAAGCCAGTCTTAGTTAGTGCCCGAGGTGAGCTGGTTCACTTGGGTTTAGCTGAAGAATTTTTTCTTTTTTCTTTATTATTTTATTTTTCTTTCACACACACACAGACTGGCAGCTCTGCCACTGCCAGTCTGAACCGCGGGAGCTGCCGGCGGGGTCCCATCGCAGCTGCGTGCGGCTCGGGATGGGCCCCGGCTGAGGGAGACACTGAGCTCTCCTGAGCTGGCCGGACACCGCTGCGTGCGGCGCGTGTGGGGGCCGCTCCACCAGCAGAAGATTCCGGCAGCATGGCAGCGGTAAGTCTCAAAAGTGGCCGGACACCGCTGCGTGCGGCGCGTGTCGGGGCCGCTCTGTCGAGCAGAGTAAACACCGCTGAGTGCGGCGCAGATCGACTACATCTGGACAGCGGTGAGTACAATCTCCCCCCCTCCAGACTGATGTATGTTTTTACATTTTCAGTTTTAATATGTGCACATATGTGGTGATGGACAGGCTCCCCTATACTCTCCAGTCATAGACAGGCTGGAGTGCATAAAAGGTGCACTTACTAATTTGAAATTGGCGCCATTATGTGGGGGGCGGAGCTTCAGCCCGCTCTGTAAGCGGGCTCAGCGCTCTTCACTCCCCGGCTGCAGCATACAGGCAGCAGGGTGATACAGATTCAGAACAGTGAGGTTTAAGTTTTAGGAGCATGGGGGGGCGGAGCTAACTCCCGCTCCGTATGGCGGGCTCAGCGCTCTCCGCTCCCCGGCCGCAGCATACAGGCGGCCGGGGAGATACAGGGCGCTTCCAGCTTACAGTACGGTGGATTTGAATTGGGCGCCGAAGCGGGGGGCGGAGCTAACTCCCGCTCTGTTCGGCGGGCTCTCCGCTCCCCGGCCGCTGCAGCATGACCGCCGCTTCACTGTCCTACCGCTCCCCGGCCGCTGCAAGCTTCCTTCCCTCTCCTGGCTGTTCAGTGAGGATAAAGGTATGAGGGGGGGGGTGAAGGTTATTCCCGCTTTGCTCAGCGGGCTCCCGGCGGCGGCTCGCAGCATTCACTGTCTCTAAGCACAGATCCTGTCTCAGTGGGGTTTTTAGTTTTCTGTGCAGGGAGTTGCTAACAAATATATCACTTGGGCAGCCATTCCTCCCTGCAGGGGAGTCCTCTGCCCGGCATTTCATAGAGGCTGTAGATCAGGGAGCCTGCTCTTTTACAGGAGCTGGGGCTCAGCTCATTAATGATTAAAAATCTACTGTGCAGTATTTCTTTACCCTACAAATACACAGTATTTATCTACCCTATTAGGTTCACATACACAGTATTTATCTACCCGGTTGGATTCACTGTGTGTGTGTGTGTGTGTGTGTGTGTGTGTGTGTGTGTGTATATAGATATATATATAGATATATATATAGATATAGGTATGTATGTATGTATATATATATATATATATGTGTGTGTGGGTATATATATATATATATATATATATATGCATACAATACCATATATAGGGGATAAAACAAACCACTTCCGCAATGTTTTCTAATAACAGAATACCCCACCTAGCCACATAACATTTTCCACCATCTTTTCTCGCAGTCTGGTCACCATTTTGAAAAGCCAGCGGAACCTCAGAGAAACATCTGGTGCACCTAAATTAGCGGTACACTACATACAGGGCGGGGTGTTGCCTTCCCTTTATTATTCCTTGGTGTCACTAGTTACTAATGCTATTTGTAATTTGGGGAATGTGTGGGGCATCAGACAAATAGCGCTGCGGCTCATTACGCTAGTAGTGGGTATCTGAACAGGGGGACCAGGGTTTGAATTCCCAAAAAAAAAAAACTTTAAAGGGAGCTCCTATAGCCTAGTGGCTAAGACTCCGGTCCCACAGCGCAGCGCTACTGGTTCAGGTCTCCGTTGCTCCAGAAAGTCCATTTGAATCGTGTCGGTCACTACACGTTATAGTACTGACCTTGCATAAGGCTGTGTTTATTTAACCCACCTTTTCTCCTTTCGTTTGTCTCACCTGGGATAGTCAAAGAATTCCCGCTTAGGTGTACAGTATGCGGTGGAGCCATCTGCTTAGCCCTCCACGCACCTGCAGGACACTCCTGTTTGAACAGCTCAGATTATGCAGGTAATGTCGCTGTTAACCAGAGACCTTGTGCGTCATTTCACCTCTCCAGGTTTCTAAAGGAACCTTGCTAACCTTCCATGTTACACGACTCGGGGAGGCGAGAGATGTCCAGGATACTGATGATGTCTGTTTTCTGTGGAGTCTGAACCAGTGTCTCAGAATATCTAGGTGCATTATACAGCAGTTCGTCTGATACTGCAGGTAAAGGAGGCGGACACGTCAAGTCCATCAGGGTTCGAACAAAATGACAGCGACTGGTCCAGTTTCGGAGGAGCTGGGCAGGCTCCGGTAGGCGGCCGGCAGACACCCAAATACACAATTTCAGGTATCAAACAATGTTTGTTTTCCTATCCTTTCCCCACGGACGGCAGGAAATGGTATCAGAACCTCTCCAGGGTATACCCCTCGATGTATCGCCGGTCCAACAAGCTGCCGTTTTCCTGAGGCAACCTTGCTCAGGGATCCATCGAAGACACATAGACGGCAGCGGGGTTCTACCTTGTCCGCAGCAGGTAGGTTGTGGAACAATTGTCCTCTAGGTTACAGGATAATTCGCATCAGGTTCAACTGATACTTTGGGACAGACCAGAATCACGATTCTGCTTTATGTTCTTTTGAGGTCTCTACGTCTGCAGACTCGGAACCTGCATTTTCGCTTGGGCTGTCTTAACCCGACGACCTCTGCGGCTGCGACAATGACAGGTGAACATGAAATCCTACGGGACAGATGGTTCAGGGGAAGGAACTTTCTGCATGATTTCTTGAACCATTGGAGGTAAGTCCACTTTTCTTTCTCCTACGGCTGCCCCAGCTCCAAGACGGACCTTTACCGGCCTTTCCTTTAGATTTTTCCGTGCCCTTCCAGGTTTTCGACTCCACAGGAGCCGTTGCCAAGAGATCTCAGGGTAACAGGCTGAAGCAGAGGTTCAGCATCCTCGGTCCAGTCTGATTTTAGGTCATCCTACTCACCCACTACAGATCAGACCTTCCTACCACCTGGAGGGTTCCAGGGTAGGCGCATGCCGGTGGTCCTACTGGGAGGACTGAAAAGGCTTGGGCGGTTACAGACTAGATTTTGGAGTACAACCGTCTTAGGGGTCCCTCGGCATGGGTCGGCCGGTTTACGATGACAAGAGAGTCATACTGCAGGCGGCGCTCCATATGCTTCTAACCGTATAGGGTGTTGATCCCTGTTGTCACATATCATTGGAATCAGAACGGTTCTCAGGCCTTTGTTTTCTTTTCACGTGCCGAAGCCAGATGGCTCGGCCAGGCCTATTCTGACCTTAGAATCCTTTCAGTCTGTGATTGCTAGTTTTGAACAAGAAATTGGGTTTTACGCGTCCCTTGTCTTCAGGGATGCCTGTTTACTGAACTCCGTTGGGTTTCCTCATCGGGCTTTTCTCATATTCGCATTACAGGATACTCATTTTCACGGTCAGTCCTTTCCATTCGATCTCTCTTCCGCTCCCACGGGTTCAGGAAGATCACAGAATAACTCTTTTTCAAGGGCAGGAAGTGACGTTTGTTCCCTAATTGGGCAATCTACTGCTAGTATCCCACTATGCAGATTAGGTGGCTTCTGAATATCCGAAGGATCCAGGAGTTTCGGGTTCGACACGGATCCAATTTATGCTCCTAGTAGACGTTTCTCAACCCGGTCCGTCAGAGGATTTTTTTCCTTCCTTGGCACCAGGTACTCTCTTTCTTCAGTCAAGTTGCGACGCAATGAGTGGTCGCCTACATTCCCCTCTAAGCGGAGGACAACAATTTTTTTTTCCAGGTCAAGCCGCCAGGTCAGACTCCCGGGTGAGAAGACATTCCCCGGAGTTTTGTCAGCTGGTCCACTGTTGGCGGAGATTTCGGATCGACCTCAGGGCGTTCTAACTGACTCTTTAACCCTTTACTACTCTCGGACGTGAGCTCTGGTGGCAGTAGCCAAGGATGCCCTTAGGGCTCCTTGGAGTTTCTGGTTAGTCTATCCTGCCTCCTTATCTATTTCTACCTCACTTTCGGTAACACAGGAGGGGAGAATGTGCGCTAGTCCTCTCGGTGGCTCCGGTTGGGCCACGCATGACTTAAAGATCCAGCCTGCACCTGTTGTCAGTAGAGGAACCTTGGCTCCTACCTCGACTGGACTGTCTACTTCAACAGGGTCCTTTTCTTTGTTCAATCTTACACTGAGTTCGTTTAACCGCGTGACTGTTCACGAGACCTCAGAAGGGAGGAGTTCCCTAGTTTGGTTATGCCTACTGGGCCCCGATTTCAGAAGTCTGTTACCTCTTCTCGCTTTTGCCACTTTTGGAAAACTTTATGGGGCATAGTGAGGATAACAGGGGTTTTTCCCCTTCTTTCAGTTACCATTCAGCCGTCATCTTGGGTTTCTCTGGGAGGTTTTGCTCGGCTGCGCTTCAAACTATATTGACCTGAATTTTAAGTCTCTGTCCTTTCGGTTTTCTTCCAAAAGAGATGAGCCTGGCGGCTGTAAGTTCGGGCTCTCTTTCAGGGAGTACTCTATTGGCAACTCCCCCGGCTGAGCTTCAGACTCAGCGGTCGTTTCTTCCAGAGGGGATGTCCGTTTTTCATATAAATCTGACACTAGTGTTTTCGGCCCTTTTTGAATGTTGTCAGGGCTCGCCGACTCTCTCGACAGAGAACTTAGGCTATTTGACTAAGTGTTTTCTTCTTTGTTCTGTACGATGCTCACGTACTAAATAGCCGGGGTTCCAGCATACGCTGGGCTGTTGGATACATCTGACCATCAGACAGTCTTCTTGGCGGTTGCTCGGGAGCCTCCGCTTTCCATTTCATCGCACTCTACGCGTGTTGTGGGACCTTCGTGGGCGGCTGCCCGTGGGGTCTCCATGAATACTTTGTCGAGCGGCTACTTGGTCGGACCGACATTCGTTTTGTCAAATTCTACAAGTTTGACACTTTTGCGGCCTCTGCATCACAGTTTGGCCGAGCGGTTTTACAGGACTCTCAGCGCTCTCCCACCCGTTTTGGGAGCTCTGGGACGTCCCCATTGTAACTACGCTCCAGTGGCCCCTAGTGGATGAAGGAGAAATCAGGATTTTGGTACTTACCGATAAATCCCTTTCTCCGATTCCACAGGGGCCACTGGACGCCCGCCCAGCGCTGTTCCTCCTTGTTTTTTGCTTAACGGTTTGCAGATCACTATATGACTGCTGGTTGAGTTCAGGCTAGCCTGTTTTTTGTTAAGTTCTGTTCCAGGTTTGGTTTGTGTTATCCTGGTTTACAGGGTGTCATTAACCTCCTCTACCTTAAGGTTTGTTTATTACAGCTCTCCCCGGGCACAGTTTTACGTAGACTGGCTTGGAGGGGAGATAGTAGGGGAGGAGCTAGCCTCAGTGTTGAAATTTTAAAGTGCCAGCTCCCAATTACTGCTTACTATTTCCCCATTGTAACTACGCTCCAGTGGCCCCTGTGGAATCGGAGAAAGGAATTTATCGGTAAGTACCAAAATCCTGATTTTATACAACCATAATTATCTGTATACATACCAATAATGAACATAATACTGCTGTAATATATGCAATACTATTAAAAATGTCGGGGTTATATAGACTCTTTAGAAATTGCTGCCCTCCCCCTTAATAATAATCTTTATTTTTACCGTTATCTGTACACAGGCACATACTGTATATATACATCTGTATAGAACTCCTATACATATACCACCACTAATATATAAAATATATATATAGTTGTATTATTTACATGGAACATATAGTTACCAAAAAATACATATAGACATATAGGGGGAAATTCAAATGTTTGAAAAGTCAGTTGGCAGTCATTTTTCCCCTATCTAATAGACAGGAAAAAACAGACACCCAACCGACTTTTCAAACATTTGAATCTCCCCCATAGAGTGTATTCCTCACATAGGACATACACTCACTCACCAATGAGAAGAAAGAGACTATTAGGATAAAAATCATAATGAAAATTAAAATGAAAATAATAATAAATTGTAAAATAATCATTACGGTACATACAGTATAACCCCCCCATTTATACTGCACATCGCACTCATATTAATATGGGCGTGTAAAGTTCGGTTAAAATACAAGGATAAAGTAATGCAATGCACACTGTGGTTAGAGCCGCTAATTGCGTATACAGTGTTCATTCTAGCACACTGCACCTTTCAAAACATATGCAGTTCCTCTTTCCTACCTGGGGTGTCGCTCTCTGCTCTGGTGCTTCTATCACACTCTGGTCTGTTTTTCATGGTGAAAACATAACAGAGTGTTATGAGAAGCACCAGAGCAGAGAGTGACACCCCAGGTAGGAAAGAGGAACTGCACATGTTTTGAAAGGTGCAGGGTGCTAGAATGAACACTACGTATATACACTGCATATATACGCCGACACGTTATGCGCACAATATAGCGATGCATGTGGCTGTATACACTTTACCCCTAACATGAATGGAATTCGACACCAGTAGTTATATGTAATGTTGTGGTACAACACATCAACAGTATTTACTTGTAAAACAGTTAAAAGGTAAAACAATATACAGAGAAGAGCTACAACCAATAATACATACGTTCAAGCGCGAGCGCTCCTGGATCCAGGCCTCAGTCAGTAGGTTGGTTTGGAACAGTGGGCGATGCTTGGTCCAGGGTGCACTTGCAGATGTTTGCCTCTAGGTTCCTCATGAGTACAGTATAATAGCAGTTTGCGAATATTCCAATTCTGCATATATCTCTACGCAGAAATATGCGATATGCTTGAAATAGCCACCGGAATGTAGATCATAAAATACTGCACATCTGGATACCAAACACTAAGTCCTAACACTGCCCCATCCCCTCACACCATGTAGAGCTGAATAGCTCCGTTGTTTTACCTTTAAAGTGTATGCAGATCACTGACAAGGTGTATGGAGACTACAGTATGTGTAAATTATGCACTTTATGAATAAAATATTGAATATGTCTTTGTGGCTTTTCTGTGCGAATGCATATACTACTGTAGATACTCTCGCCATGTGTAATATGCAAGGCGCGTGAACCTGTGCGCACTGCGTGTATGCATATACAACTTGTGTGTATGCGTGCGTACATCGCGTTCCTGCACACAAGCTGTGAAATAATGCACACACACAGAGGCCACTCTGTTTGGAGTTTGTATGTTATGTGTATGTAATATTTTTGACTCTTGACAGGCGTGATGTTTTCTGAGTGAAATAAAAGTTACTGGTATCCATTTCTCCTTTGTCACTATACTATATAAAAAGCAAGAGTAATACATGAGCATTTTATGTTTATAGGGTAATATAATATGTGGAAAGTTTGTAGCCTATTTAAATGTGTTAATATGTATCACTGTGTAACCATTCAAAGACATCAGCATATGAGCTACAACACCTGATAATGAGGTGTGGAACACATAATTGTAGCACATGTGCAAGAAATCTGGTCCCTTTAAAAAGTAAACATAGGGAACACCAGGTCTACTGGTTTGAGGAAGCTGCCAATAATCACTGCAGGCAGGGAAACGCGTCACCACTTGCAGAGAGAGCATAGGCTGGCCATGCAAAGGAGCGCAGGGCCGCGCTACATATGGACAAACCAAATCGCTACAGGGAGTGGGGAAAATCTTACCACCGTGTGCAGCGGGAGCGTCCCAGCAGCAACATAGCCGCCAGGTACCTTGCAGAATCTACAGGTACAGCGGTAGCGGGGAACCGTCCTTGCCAGCATTATAAACACTCTCACCAGATAGTGCAAATAACGGAGCACAGCAGTTCATTGGCAGCAGTTCACATTGTCCCATATGAGGGAGACAATGGCATCAAAGAAGGAGTATAAGTGGAGAGTTACAATTTTGTAACAAACACCCCTCTGTATATGGCCATCTTTAAAGTATATTAGCACCAGTGGCCGCGAGGACAGTGAGTGTCTCCAAAATCCATGAAAGTGGTAAATATACCTTATTTGCATATATCAATCTCCCAACTCTTATGTCATCTAAAAGTTACTAATTGTGGAGAACTGTTGCCAATCATTTTATTGTGGGAAACAAACTTCTTAGTGAATAATATTCTCTTTATTATTGCTATACAAATAATTAAATACTGGTGATTGCATTTTTTATTACTAAGTAACATATTGTTATCGGCACTGTTGATTTTTAATCAGTTTATTAATTGTGCTATCATCATGATATTGTAGAGTATGCCGGCCGGCTGATGCTTATTTCTATATTGTATAGATGTTGTAGACAATATATCTTTAAAAAAATAAGACATTTTACCATATACCAGCACTTTTCTTTTTTGTATATATATTTCAGGTTTATTTTGAGTTGAGTATACCCACAGAAAAGCAGCAGGTATCTGGGTAAACCAATAGGCGCCTGATCAATTGTTGTTTTTGTCATAGAAATAACAAACTACAGTGCACAGTAGAATATCAAATTGCCGCTGACTAGGTACCACATACTTTCTATTGATAGCCATGCTTTGTGAAACATAAAAGTACTGAGATCTTTTGTTGGCTGGTGTTCAGACTTTCAACATTCTGACTGGATACCATGAAAACAAATGCGCTATTACTTGTAGGCTGATATTAGTGTAAGAGGAAACTTGAGAAAAAATGCTAAGTTTTAATTCAAAAAGCAAATTTCAAACATCATCATTATGTATAGCATGAGAAATTCCTTTTTAAAGAATGAATAAAGCCACTATTTAATATTATATGTTAAAGGCTATCTTATACAGAACTAAGCAGAATACATTAAATAAATGGATTGTTCATACTTACTGTATATGTATATGTATATGTTCATTATACTCTTTCACCTACTCTACAGAAAAATTGTGCATTACCTGTACCTTGTAGATGGTGCACTCAATGGTTTGAGACCCACATTGCTACCAATTTCCATGTTATCAGCACAGTCATAAACATCCTAATAGCTGGCCAAATGAGCTCCACCCTAATGCATCAGGAGTCCACAGAGGCTGCACTGGATCCTTTCCCTCACCTCACCTTGGCCCTCATTCCGAGTTGTTCGCTCGGTAATTTTCTTCGCATCGCAGCGATTTTCCGCTAATTGCGCTAATTTCCGCTGATCGCATGCGCACTGCGACTGCGCCAAGTTAATTTGCTATGCAGTTAGGAATTTTACTCACGGCATTACAAGGTTTTTTCTTCGTTCTGGTGATCGTAATGTGATTGACAGGAAGTGAGTGTTTCTGGGTGGAAACTGGCCATTTTATGGGTGTGTGTGAAAAAACGCTGCCGTTTCTGGGAAAAACGTGGAAGTGGTTGGAGAAACGGGGGAGTGTCTGGGCGAACGCTGGGTGTGTTTGTGACGTCAAACCAGGAACGAAACTGACTGAACTGATCGCAGTGGCAGAGTAAGTGTGGAGCTACACAGAAACTGCTAAGAAATTTCTATTCGCAATTTTGCGAATCTTTCGTTCGCAATTTTACTAAGCTAAGATTCACTCCCAGTAGGCGGCGGCTTAGCGTGTGCAATGATGCTAAAAGCAGCTTGCGAGCGAACAACTCGGAATGACCACCCTTATTCGATGGCCATTGCTGCCAACTGCTGTGATACTGGCTGGCTGGAGCATGGCCTGCTGGACACCTTTTATTTTCTTTAAAGATCCCTCTGACACTGCAATCTTTGGGTAAAATACATATAGACAGGGTTGGAGTTGCCCACAGGGGTGCAGGAGAAACCCCTGGTGGGCCCCACTACCTGGTGCCCAATTTCCTCCTCTAAGGATCAGGTTCCAGGCTGTGCACTTGAATTCTACATTATACATGTTTCCTTATAGTCCGTACAGGACTATAGTTTATTTTTTACAGCGCATTGCTGTTATTAATCTGATACATTATCATGCATGGACTAGCAGTATTTACTATGTATATTTATCAAGGGCCCAGACCATGCACCAATAATGTTTAGCCAAAACTCTAAGCATGGGACCCTACCACTGTATACCCCCCATGGGCCCTTCATGCCCTAGTCCGACACTGCATATAGATTACTTTTTCAGGAAGCGAGCAGTCACTCCACCTGCACACCACCTGGATACGCCTCTGCCTGTACCCAGTTCTTAACCAGCTTCCGCAACAGTTCGTTTCAAAACCAATTTTCTGTTCAGTTACAAAATTCAAATCAAAATAAACAAATCTCTTGTATCAGAGACCAAAGTTCTTCCAACTAAACCCAGAACATCAGACGGAGTGCTTCTACAGAGGCATTTCCTAAATTCAGAATGAAAGAACACAGTGGCCATGACTTCTTATGTGCAAGGCGGACATACAGGTACATCTGTAGAAATAAATATGCTGAGGGTTAATTCATCACCTTTGTTTCATACAGAATCTTCTCAATCTCCTAGGTGGTTTGAACCATTTGTTATTCAGTGGTTGGATGAAAATGAAGATGTGTCAATGGAATTTCTCCATGGAGCTCTAGGAAGAGACAAAAAAGATGGAGTAAGTTGCGAACATAATTACAGGTCATGAGGCCATGTCATATATTATAGAAACAGCAAATAAAAAGGACTTCCATTCTGATAGATAGATAGATAGATAGATAGATAGATAGATAGATAGATAGATAGATAGATAGATAGATAGATAGATAGATCAAAATAGCAACCACATTCTGGTTTGGTCATGCAATTAACAATTAGTTTATATAGCCAGACTAATTTTCTTATAGTATTTAATAGTGCACAGAAGCACCAACATGAAACTGCTGTAATGACATCATTATGCAAAATACAAAACATGTACTGTATAATTTTTAGTAATAAACATGACATAACCTGCTTCAAACACTGCATAAATTGCTTACAGAAAGGCTACAGATAAAACAAAATCTGAATTATAGATCAGCAACAATGTAGAGAATGCGGATCCAAATGTTGTAGTTGGTTACTTCTTCGGGGCTCATTGGAGGCACCTTTCTGTGCCATCGTTATGACAACCACATGGTAAATTGCAAAAGCAAACTAATAAAAATTACATTGTTGTCCTGCTCTTCTGCTAATCATACTCATGATGATGTGTCTAAATGGATCCTGATAAAATGATGGGGTCTATTTACTAAGCCTTGGGTGGAGATAAAGTGGACAGAGATAACGTACCAGCTAATCAGCTCCTATATGCCATGTCACAGGCTGTGTTTGAAAAATGACAGGCACTGGTTGGCTGGTACTTTATCTCTGTCCACTTTATATCCATCCAAGACTTAGTACATAGACCCCTATGTCATCACTTTGAAATGTAATGAGAGTTGGTCTGATCTCTGACTCCTCCCAGCAGTGTCAGTGATGCATAGGAGAGAGTTAGGGGGTGGTGATTAGAGAGACGAGAAGGAGAGAGGAGAAAGTGTTTGGATAAGGTAGGGTTGCTTTTCAAGAGACCATATCCCCCATAGTGACTTCTACATGGCCATTCCCCATGTCAGTGAAGCCCACACACCTGTTTTGGTTGTGTGTGTCTTCTGATACTGATTTTGGAAGACAAGAGCAATGTTTTCTTTTTAGAGATATAAGGACGTGATCATATTGGGTGTCATACAGATTCGGACAGTGGTGTAAAGATGGGGGGTCGGTTAGAGGGGCCAGCGAGGGCCCAGGTCCTGCTACAACTCCCCACCCCCCTCCTCCATACCAATGTTACAGAGGTACTTTGTGCAGGTAGAAAGAGTTCTGGCACAGCATACGGCACATACTGCTGTATGCTGCGCTGGGGGTAGAGGCAGAAGCAGTCAGTCAGTCCTGTCTCCCCTTCTGTGATGTGTGAGGGGAGCGATTGTAATTGCAGCCGCCGTCGTCCATTATTGACAGTCTGAAACCAGGGAGTGAGAGAGCGATGGCCTCCGTTTCTCCATTGGAGGCATGCGTGACGCCTTCTGCTGCATAACCATATTAGTGCACCTCTAACCACATCTGAATAATGGCCCTTGTCCATTGTAATTTAAGCAACAGTCTCTCAGGTCTGATCCTTGCTTTCTTCAGTTCCAGGCAACATCTGAGCATGCCTTGTTCTCCTGCTCAGTTGTTGATATCTTCACTCAATTAAATCAAAGCTTTGAGATTATCAAGAAATTGGAGTGCCCTAATCCGGAAGCCCTTTCTCATTTAATGAGAAGATTTGCAAAGGTAACTGGCTTTTACGTGTGCATGCATTATTTTCTTATAATTGAGATGGCTAAATTAGCCCAATAATATTTTTTCCTCACAAATCTTGTTACTCTTAGGACATTGTACTGAAATGTATTCAAAGTGAAGTCTGCATTGTAGTCTTGAGTTTAATAACAGATCACCTGTATACAGACAAAATGCTGAGGGAAGGTATAGTTGACTGGATATGTTTATTATATTGTAAGCAAAGTTGGATAATTTATGAAAAGTGGTACAATAATGTGATGTTACCAATAGCAACCTGTCACACATTAGCTTTCAATACTTTTCTGTATTGCGCTAGAAAAATGGCATTTAGAGTACAATGATTGAGACCTCAGTGAGATCTCTTAAGACCCGACACTGGGGGTAATTCCAAGTTGATCGCAGCAGGACATTTTTTAGCAGTTGGGCAAAACCATGTGCACTGCAGGGGAGGCAGATATAACATGTGCAGAGAGAGTTAGATTTGGGTGAGTTATTTTGTTTCTGTGCAGGGTAAATACTGGCTGCTTTATTTTTACACTGCAATTTAGATTGCCGATTGAACACACCACACCCAAATCTATCTATCTCTGCACATGTTACATCTGCCACCCTGCAGTGCACATAGTTTTGCCCAACTACTAAGAAAGTTCCTGCTGCGATCAACTCAGAATTACCCCCCACTGGACGATGTGGCAGAGGTTATGGGGAGAGGGACCATACTAGGTTGTAAATACCTATGCTCTTGTTACATAATGAAGGAGATGTGGTCAGGGCCGTCTTAACAACAGTGTAGGCCCCTGGGCACAGCAATGCACTGGGCCCCCTACCCATCCTCCAGCGGTAGGGGTGGGGGGTGGTATCAGCATCTGCTTTAATGTGCCGCGGCCGGTAGGGGGTGTTCTATCTTCCACTCAGCATGTAGGACCTGGAGCAGTAATTTCTGCTAATTGCTCCTTTACTGCACAGATGGGACTAAACTGTAGAAGGGGGCATTGGGCTGAATGAAGAAGCCCTGGTACATGACTTCCAGGGTGGTAGGGGGTGTTTAATAAGTAGGGGAGGGGTGGATAGTGGAGTGGGCTTAATAGTTATAATTTTCAAGTGGGAGGGCAGCTTGCTTGACTGCAGATATCTCCAGTTCCTGAAGATATATTTCTTAGCTTTGAAATGGATAAAGAAACTAGAGAGTCCCACCTTTCAGAAGGTTCAAGGGACTTGGGGATCAGAGTTCAGGAGCCAGAGCAATTCACCAATGAATATCTAAAACTGCATATTAGGCGTGTGGAGCTGGAGCAGGGACCAGCTGCTTGAAGGCTGATATCTCTAGTTCTGGGCATAGTATAGACAAGATGCCAGTGTCCACTGAAAGGGGAGAGTCTCAGTTTTTGTGGTATACCCTCAGAAAAATTAGACAGAACCCGAGATATCTGGCTGGGACGAGCGAATAACAGGCTTGGATAGGGACCACTGCTTTCAAGTCGGATATCTCCGGTTCCCCAGGGCCGATTTTCAAAAATCTGGTACCCCTGGAAAGAGAGGACCCTCAGCTATCAGACTAGGGCCCTTATACTCTTGGGGCCCTTGGGCAAGAGCCCATTGAGCCCATACGAAAAGATGGCCCTGGATGTGGTCACACCACCATGGAGGAAAGGCTGCACCCCCTAGAACTCCTGCGATCTACTGCATGCAGAGGGTCAGTCCAGTTCCATTGCTCAAGTACCGATATGATGGCAACATTGGAGATTGCTGTGGGCAACATCACTTTTTTTTCCTTTGCATCTGTTTTCATGAATGTGTTTGTAGTGTGCTGCCAACTTCTAGTCATTGTTGGAGAATGTAATTAAAAATGTATAGATTGCAATATCATTAGAATGTTGTTTCCACATTCTTCATTAAGATATAACCAACAGAAATTTTATACAAATTGTTATTATATGATGACCAGTCAAAATTCTCATATAGGTCAGAATCACAGTATAAGATCCAAGGTAGGAAATGAATTCTGTTCAGGTGGGCTATACGCTACTAATGATTTGATAATGACACTAATTTATCGCAAATCGTCCAATATGCAATTGTTAGTATACAGCGAATAAACAAATACAAAGGAAAGCACTGTATATGATTACACTGTTTAGTATATTGCCCATTATCTTGCTATTGGAGTGAAATAAAGATACACAAATCTAAAAGTTTTATCAGTAGTATGGTAAGTTTACCAGCATCAGACATGGGGTCCCAGAGCACTTACTGTGGCAATCATGTCACACAATGCAGATCATCTATACACCATTTATGTTTTCATTTACACCATTTCTAGTGTGGAATAAATCAGCATCGAGGCAGTATACAGTTAAATATCATACCCTCGAGTCAAGTACCATTCAATTTATTTTGCTGCATTGTATGTCATTTTTGCATTTTTGTCCATAGATAAGAATTAGTGATCATTTCTTTCCTGCACATTGTAAGGGATGCATTCAATTTGCCAGCTGTCGGGATCCCGGCGGTCAGGATGCTGACGCCGGAATCCCAACAGCCGAGAATGCCACCATCCGGAATCCTGGCACAACAGGACTATTCCCATTCGTGGATGTCCACGACACCCACAGAGTGGGAATGGATCCTGTGGCGAGAACAGTGAGCCACCCAGCCTGCAGCGTGGCGAGCGCAGCGAGCTTGCAAGGGGACTCTTTACGCTCACCCCGCTGCCGGTATTCTGGTGGGCAGGATGCTGCTGGCGGGATATTGACAGCCGCATCCTGGCCGCCGGTAAATCATACTGAATCCCATTGTACATTGTAGGCTGTCTTTCAGCACTAAACTGGTCGGTTCCAAACTGTAAAAGCTGTAAAGTACAGTATTGTGTGATATTTCTTACATTCAGATAGTGTTTTTCTCATGTTTGGGTAAAGTTACTTTCCATCTATGTCAATGAAGGATTCGTGCTCTGTGAGTTTTGGAAGTAGTTCGCAAACAACAGTACACAATATACATTCTGTTATGCTATTGCAATTATGTATCTTTTCATTTTAGACCATGAACAAAGTGCTTCTTCAATACGCTGCAATTATATCCAATGATTTCCACTCTTACTGCGGCAAAGAAAATGTGGTAAGTAGTTAATGCAGTATTTTTGTAGGTACTATTCACAAAGGTAAAAAGCCTTATAATCATTAATACGAAAGGCTCCTGGTGAATTCCAAAGTCACATTTTGTGTTCAGTTGGGATATGTGGCTGTGTACAAAGAGGGAAAAGAAAACTATTGCATTTTTCATGTGGTGCTGTTAAATTTTGATATGTATTTATCTAACATTAGTGAGCAGGGCCAGACTGGGTATCTGGCAGTTCTGGCATATGCCATAAGGGCCAATGACCAGATGGGCCAGTCCAGCCAGGGATGCCAAGGGGGAATTTGGTGCCAGGCTGCCAGCTGATTACAGCTGGCGCACTGGCAGTCAAGACAGCAGCACAGCACCACCATAATTTATAACCAGGTGTAGTCCATGAGTCAATTGGTGCTTGCGGACAGGCAGCCAATCGAGAGCTGCACCAATGCTATATATACAGGGCACCAATGCTCTTTATGTACACAGGACACCAATGCTCTTTGTGTACACAGGGCATCAACATGTGCAGTTACGGCTCTACTTTGTTTTTTTTACAGCTGTGTCCTCCTCTGTGTTCGGTACCCTGCCCTAAAAAATTCCTACAAGCTAGGGCTTGGTCAATTTGGAAAATGCCTTCCCTTTTCTTTGTAGGTGACCTACAGATGTGTCTTTGCTGGTCTTAAAGTCTATTTGTGGCAATTGAGTCGTGTTTGCTGCGATTAGACTGAAAGACCAGCAAGGCCCCATCTATAGGTCACACATTAACAAAAGGGAAGGCATTTTCCAAACTGACCAAGCCCTAGCTTAGCAGTTGTAGAGGATCAGATAGTGTTCACTGTAGGGCACTTGCACTCACCTATGATCCATAAAAGTGCATGGTGCGTACGCTACCATGAACGGATCACAGCTTGCTGCGAATAGTCACAATCACGGCTAATTTGCACCTGCGATCCATTTGCAGGTAAGATGAATATGGTCATATCTGTACACCAATGAAGCACGAGCTTTACCTAAGAGAACAGCAAATACAAGGGGCTAAATGCAATAGCCTGTAAGCTGCTGGAGGTTAGTTTTACCTTGTAGATTCTTGCCGCTCCAAAAATACGGGCAGACTCGCACTAAGGGGGTGATTCCGAGTTGTTCGCTCGCTAGCTGCTTTTAGCAGCATTGCACACGCTAAGCCGCCGCCCTCTGGGAGTGTATCTTAGCTTAGCAGAATTGCGAACAAAAGATTAGCAGAATTGCGAATAAATATTTCTTAGCAGTTTCTGAGTAGCTCCAGACTTACTCAGCCATTGCGACCAGCTCAGTCCTTTTCGTTCCTGGTTTGACGTCACAAACACACCCAGCGTTTGCCCAACCACTCCCCCGTTTCTCCAGCCACTCCTGTGTTTTGCAACTCGAACGCCTGCGTTTTTCCGCACACTCCCATAAAACGGACAGTTTCCGCCCAGAAACACCCACTTCCTGTCAATCACACTACGATCAGCACAGCGATGAAAAAGCTTTGTTATGCCGTGAGTAAAATACCTAACTTTTGTGTAAAATAACTAAGCGCATGCGCTCTGCGAACCTTGCGCATGCGCAGTAAGTGACTAATCGCAGTATAGCGAAAATCGGCAACGAGCGAACAACTCGGAATGACCCCCTAAGTCCTGCACCTTCGGCAGCTCGCAGACTATTACATTTGACCCCAAATATCTGACTATGGCCATGCAGGATGAGCTTTGTTGGGTGTATTTTAATACAGAGGATGGTGTATACTTGTATGTTGTTCTAATATTATATTTATAGGAGCATAGACTAAGTAGGAGGAGTCAGGAATAGTTGGGGGTGCTGTCTATGCCAGGAGCCAGATGCTTGTGTGAGGTGGGCCTGTGTGCTTTAGATGCCAGGGTTTATTTTTAGTCCCAGTCCGGCTATGTTAGTGAGCAATCTTAAGGTGCAGTGTAGAAGAACATTAGTGCACAGTGTAGAGAAATGTTAGTGCGCAGTGTAGAGGAACACTAGTGTGCATTGCAGAGGAACGTTCGTGTGCATTGCAGAGGAACGTTAGTGTGCAGTGTAGAGGAACGTTAGTGCGTAGTGTAGAGGAACGTTAGTGTGCAGTGTAGAGGAACGTTAGTGCACAGTGAAGAGTAATGTGAGTGTGCAGCATAGAGTAATGTGAGTATGCAGTGTAGAGGAACGTTAGTGTGCAGTCTAGAGAAATGTCTGTATGTACTGCAGAGGAATGTTATTATGCAGTGTTAGTATGCAGTGCAGAGTGACTTAACATTTAGTATATTAATGCATTGTGTAGGGTAACATTAGCATGCAATTTCAACTACTACCACTATCTACTACTGGTTTAGTGCGCAGTGTAGAGGAACGTTAGTGTGCAGTGCAGAGGAACGTTAGTGTTCAGTGCAGAGGAAAGTTAGTGTGCAGTGTAGAGGAACGTGAGTGTGCAGTGTAGAGGAACGTGAGTGTGCAGTGTAGAGGAACGTGAGTGTGCAGTCTAGAGGAACATGAGTGTGCAGTGTAGAGGAACGTAAGTGCAGTGTAGAGGAACGTGAGTGTGCAGTGTAGAGGAACGTGAGTGTGCAGTGTAGAGGAACGTGAGTGTACAGTGTAGAGTAATGTGAGTGTGCAGTGTAGAGGAACGTAAGTGTGCAGTGTAGAGGAACGTGAGTGTGCAGTGCATAGGAACATTAGTGTGCAATCTAGAGAAATGTTTGTGTGTAGTGCAGAGGAATGTTATTATTCAGTGTTAGTATGCAGTGCAGAGTGACTTAACATTTAGTATATTAAAGCATTGTGTAGTGTAACATTAGCATGCAATTTCAACTACTACCACTAACTACTACTGGTTTAAAAACTCATGAAACTCTTAAAATGAATGTCTATGCGTAACACACTTAATTAAGTACTAAGTATACCAAGAATATAAGTACGGAAAACCACAGCAGATATTTCGGACATCTACTGTGGTTTTCCTATACCTCCATTTTCAATTGCAAAAACAACCTCCATAGGTTTCGAAAGGGAGCTTCTAAAATGTCATACAGTATTTACCAAGCTCTAGGATACAAAGCTTTCTAAAACTTGGATCTGAAGCTGTCGCTGTCTTCAGCTGGTATTTGCCAATAATATTGCTGTATTGTGTTTTTTTTACTGAGAGGGAACCTTCAGATCTTTCCCTACTGTACCGATGCATGTGCAGCCTGCCGGTTCCGGCCTGGAAACAAAGTTATAGCGGTATCTGTCATTTTGCTTTTAACCGTTTGCAAACACAGAGCTTTTTGGAGGCTCTGTCCCAGCACCCAAAGGATGATATTTGGAAGCAGCGGTGGCTCCTACCTTTTTTAGGTAGGCTGCTGCTGCCATGCTGGAGAGGAGACTCCCGTGTGCCAGATCCTGGTTCCTGTGCAATGAAGGTGATGGGCACTGGACGCATGTGCACAAGCGGTGGCTTGAGTGAGCATACACAAACCCCAGGCTTCTATGGACTGCATCGGCTGCAGCCCACAGAAGCCGTATTGGGCTGACGACCAGGCAGGGAGTGGCTTCCTATAGGAAGCCATGTCTCTGCTAATCACAGCCCGGTCTAGCAGTCCTGGAGGGAGGAAAAAAACTCCCAATGGGAATGCCTGTATTGTCTGTGACTGACAGGTAGGACTTCCATTAGGAAGTCACTGCCAGTCACTGTGAAGCCAGTGCACTCACGGACTGCATCTGGCTTCTCCTGCTCTGTATTATTTAAATGTGCTGAAGTGGAAGCTTAAATTGAACAATGTACTTTACCTATTTCTTTTTCATCCACTAGGGGTCACTGGAGTACTCTTGGGATATGGACGGTTTCCGTAGGAACAGGGCACTGAATATTTAAATTTAGAACACTCCACCCCTCCATATCCCCGAGTACCTCAGTGTTTTTTCTGTGCTCGAAGTAGCAACAGGTCATTGTGGCTGGGTCCACGATTCTTTTGAATAATTTTTCTTTTAAAGCTTTTCTTTTTTCATACACATCCCTTTCCCCCTTCCAAAAGGCAGGGTCAGGGATAGTGCAAGCTGCTAATAGCAGCAGTGGCGTGTCGGTCCTCACTGAATGAGCACCCTCACAGCCACACAGATCTCCTGCACAGGCTGGCCGGCGCTTGCAGAGAAGCCCCGTCGGAGCCTCATCAGAAGCAGCAGGAGTCAAGGTATGTGAACGGGGCGGTCAGCTCCCGCTGCCGCCCCGCTGTGTGGGGACATTGTTACTGACGCCAGGATCCCTCTGCAGACGCCCGCCGCTGCTCCGGCCGCCGCCGCTGCTCCAGGCCCCACCGCTGCACGGCCGCTGCTCACAGCGCTTCAAGACGCGCTCCCCGCTCTCAGTCCCTGCGCGTCCCGCTACCCGGCTCCCGCTGGCGGCCCCACACGCTGCGGTGCCCGCCCGCTCTGCTTCCGAAACGGAGCATGCAGGGGGGAGGGGGGGCATTACAGCACGGTGATTATGTAATAGCAGGGTTATTTACAGAGGGGGCAATACAGCGGCATGAGAGGGTAAACCTGCAGCAACAGCAGTATGCTAGGCTGCAGGGTGATTTACACAGGATTTCATATAAATGGCACTTTAACCTGCACTGTGATTATGTGTGTGAGCATGGCAGCCATTGTTAACCATGCTTCCTGTGTCTTTCTGCTGTGATTCCAGAACGTTCCAGTACTACATCTCTACTCCACCGGAGGCGCAGGGGTGTTAGTGGGAATTTGGGATCACATTTCATAGTACTGGCCACGTGTACTGCACTTGGCCAGATATATATATAGAGACACCTTAGTACTATTTTACTGAGTCGTGCAAGTGTCTGTTTTGGTGTATTGTATTTCTTAGGGGGGGATTTATTAGTGTGAGCCGCTAGTGGGCCCGCCACTAAAAAGAGGCTTAGTGTGTGGCGTACTCTTTTGAAATGATTATTCTGTATTAAAATTTATAAATTTTTATTTCCATATTTAAAAATTAGCACCAAAAACAGGCATATAATCCGATCTGATGGCCTGAAAGTGCAGAAAGGAAGTTCTATATGAGATATGAGTGTAAATTAGAGATTATATATAGTAGATTTATATCTACGCAAGTAGGATTAAATAAGCTGTGTGAAATATTAGTAAAATTAGTCAGTGCTTATCTAGCTACTGTTTGGCTCTTATGAGAGACTATGCTGACACAATAGTACCTGTGAGGTCACTCAATTGTATACTCTAAATATAGGGGGAGATATATACGCCCACGTACCGTAATTAATTCCCAAGAATAATTCTACCAGAAAAACAGGAAAAAAGGAAACGAGGAACACTGTGATTTTTATAAATTCTATCAAGGTTTTGTAACATATATACACCCTTTGCATCAGTCCACTGTTCAGGACTGCAGCAACAGTGTTAATGTAATTTGATACACGTTTTGCATCCACCATTCCGCAACAGTGTATTGCTGATAGGACGACCAGTACCAGAGAACAGATAATAGTTACACTGTCTCAAGTATTCAGTGTCATGAAAAACCCTATTGGTAACTGATCTGAACAGTCTAGGGCTCCTATTTCTGTCACTCAGGTGCCATTAATTTCATTGCATAAATCCAAAAAAGAATTTTTGTGTAAATCTTCATACAGTGTACTGGTAACAAAAGGATTATTATAATAGGAAATTTACCCATTAATCTGCTCTAGTAACATCATACAACGCAATATTATTGAGAGGAAAGGGTAAATTCAATTATGATACAAATTAATACAAAAAATGTGGGCAAATATCTCCCAGGGATGTTAATATGACCGTGATTCAAATTCATACATAGACCGTAGGCGGATATCGCCCTAATATAAGGGATCTTGTGCAAATATTGCTAAAAGTCAATCTCAGGTACGTGATTAGGGCTAATTTGTCAGCACATTAAGTTAATAGTTTACTTGTTCCGAACGACGGTATACTCCATTTCGTGTAGACAGATCAAAATGAAAGGGAGGGGCTAGTGTAAAATGTGCTTTTTAAAGATAGATATATTAGCTAGAACAGGCTGTAAGCTGATGTCATTAGCTTTGTATACATAACAGACCTGTGTATGTTCGCTAAGATACAATGCATTTATATGATATTAAAGCAATTTACAACCAGGTACAAGTGAAGATGAAAAAGAGCCCCAGGTGTGTGGAAACAGATTCCCTTTCTGCTTTTGTCCCATGTGCCCTATTGGGCAGTGAATGGGAACAATGAGAGCAGGGAAGAGCCGTCCACCTGGGACTGAATGGATAGAATAGTGCGGGCTGCTTCTACTGTCCACGTTTGGTAACCTCCTCCCCTGTTACCTAAAAGCATTGCAGGGGGGCCAACAGATACCAAGCAGTGGATGAGAGGGCAGCCCTGAGTACCTGGTCAATACCCCGTGATGCACCCGTTGGAGGGCGTCGGATCAGCCAGTGAGTCCGGCAGAGAGGGAGATTATTCGGATGGAATTCCCGCACCTCTGTCTGCTATCTCTGCCCGATGGATTATGGTGTCCCAGTGCCGCTATGGACAGTGTCTCTGTGCCCATGTACTGTTACTATAACAGAACGGGTGTCTCCCGTGCCCAGCGTCCGAAGTATGCCCGTGTCACGTTCACCGCAGGGTGAGATCTTGATACCGCTGCAAGTGAAGCCCCTCTATTCCTAAAGCCGCTGCGGGTGGTGGGTGCCGGGTCGGGTAATTTCCGTGCCTCCGTGTCAGTCGTGCGTCCACGTCCCGCTGTTAGAAAAATCACGGGGTAAGATCCTGATACCGCTAAAGTGAAGTCTCTCTGTTCTTAGAGCCGCAGCGGGTGGTGGGCGCCGGGTCGGGTAATTCCTGTGCCTCCGTGTTAATCACGCGTCCACGTCCCGCTGTTGGAGGATGACGTACGTTTCACAAAATGCTTGTTCACATCCGTAGCGTAAAGGGGGCTGGTGTCTTATTTAAAGACAAGATTGTGAAAGTAGTAATTGATTGATTACAAATTCAATTAGGTAAATGTGTCCTAAATTAGAGAAAGGTCTCTATTTATCTGCTGATCAGATGTTGTAAGGAAATGGGAGATTTGGGAGTTTATAAAGCTAAAGGTCTCTCGGAAGCTAAACAGTTTTGTATAGGGTGTTTCTACCCTTAGATCCCTATCGGAGTATGCACTTAGTAAACTGCTAAATGTAGAGTGATATATATGAGAGATTCTGAGAGTATAAGTAACCGAGAGAGCAGTAAGAGCCACCCATATTAACATATAAGTAATACAAAGTAATGATGTCCATGTCGCAATAATAAATGTTCTCTTCCAAGAGAGCAATAGTGTATTTTTTGAGTAATAAAAAACATGTAATTAAAGGGAAAGTATATAAATAATATTAAATAAGTAATGAAAATCTGACATGAAATATTGCATATGTATCTCTGTTAAGCGAGAGAGAGGGGAGTGCCTTAAAAATATATATGGGTTTGGTAAAAAACCATCCTTATAATATAATTGAAAAAGGGCGGTAATACAAACTAACAGGTTTATTAACCTTGATCATCCTATAAATCAGCCAATAGGTGTTGTCCATAACTGACAGGTTTATTAACCTTAATAATTCTGTAAAACAGCCTATAGGTGCTATCTATAACTTATTTGCGCATTAGTTTAAATGGGCGCACTAAGTGTGTGATACCGTTTATTGAGGTGATTACGGTATTTAATTGTATATAATATATTGGAATGTGTCCTAATTAAAAAGTGTGTCAATAGTGACGTTGTGAGTGTCAGTGTGAAAAGCAGGTGAGCCGCAGTAAGTGATATCAATTATTTAATAAATAAAATAAATTGGTGGAAAGTAAAAAGAGAAAAAAGGAAAAATGTAAAAGCAAAAAAATTTCCCTGATTCATTACTGTGAATGTAAGCTAAGTGTAAAGATGAGTGTGAGAAATGAACCAATAATTATTGATAATAAAAATAATTGTGATAATGTAGTATAGAAAAGGTCTGTATTCATGTGAAAGCGAGAGGAGAAATACAGTGAATGGTTTATTGATAACTAGAAATCCAAAAAGGAAATGAATGGTGTATTGTATTGTCTGTCGCCATAATGAGTAAGGCACCAGCAAAAACTAAAAAGCATAATTGCAAAGTCTGTAGCAGTGTGTTACCGGATGGATCTACCACATGTACAGTATGTTTTGTGGATTCGGTTCCGAATACAAATTCTGCTCCGGTTTTAAAGCCAATTTCCTCCCCGCACCCTCCATGGGAAATGCTAGCCAATGTACTGGCTGGGTTGCAATCCGAATTGACCGCCGCTCGACAAGAGCGGGAAGCGGCAAGATCTGAGTCTAGGGTGAGACCGCCAGAACTACCGGAGGCGTCTCAGCCTTGCGAAAGGCCCAAATCCATTTTGGGCAGACGGGATAAATTTCATATGTCTTATGATTTACCTGTTTCGGCTATGTTGCATTCTGACGATTCCATGCCAGACCTCACGGCACAAGATGAGGGTGAGGAGGGCGAAGTGGAGTCAGATAGTGAGGATTTTAATAGCTCTGGTATTGATAATCTCATCAGAGCGGTGTGTCAGTCTCTGAAGTTTACAGAAACTGAGGAGCCTCTCACAAATGATCAGGTCGTATTTACTAAACGACAGAGAACTCCAATAAGTTTTCCTGTGTCGGAGTCTCTTAATAAGATGTTAGTAGAAACTCGACAGATTCCAGATAAACTGTTTTCTATACCTCGCAGATTTAAGTCTAGTTACCCGTTTCCAGACTCGGTGACATGTACATGGGAGAATCCACCTATAGTTCATTCGTCAGTGTCGAAGCTTACAAAGAAATTAACCATACCAGTGCCAGCGGCTACTACGCTTAAAGACCCTTCAGATCGCAAAATAGAAACTATGCTAAAGTCCATGTATGTAGCAGCAGGAGTGCTGCTGAGACCTGGCTTGGTTGGTATCTGGGTCACTAAGGCACTCATAGTATGGATAACAGAACTTAAGTCTGCCCTCCATGACGAATTACCTTACAATGGCAAGAAGTTGTTTGGTCCTGAATTGGACACATGGATTTCTGAGGCTACGGGAGGAAAGTCTGTTTTCTTACCATTGACTCCACCGGTTCCAAGAAGGAGGTACTCTGGACCTTCGTTCAAATCCTTTAGACCTCAGTCCTTTCGCGGACGTGGCAGAGGAACAGCCACGCCTGGTAGACGTGGTCGTGGACGTGGTTTCCAACAAACCAACACAAGTCGTCAGGACGCTAAGGTTACCGACAAGCCAGTGGCATGACGGGCTACCAGCCCATCTCGGTTCTCCGATTGTGGGAGCACGCCTTCAGACGTTCCATTTGGCGTGGTTCCAGACATCCGCGGATGGGTGGATCCGCAATTTAGTGTTAAAAGGTTACAAAATAGAGTTCGACTGTCTTCCGCCACTGCGGTTTTTCAAGACAGGATTGCCTCTGTCGGACGACAAGAGGGCGGTTCTGCAAGTTGCCATTCAGTCCCTACTGGATTCAGCAGTTTTGATTCCGGTCCCTGTACACCAACAGGGTCAGGGTTATTATTCCAGTCTGTTTGTGGTACCGAAGCCGGATGGCTCAGTCAGGCCAATTTTGAACTTAAAGGGTCTTAATCGGTACGTAACTTACTACAGATTCAAGATGGAATCTCTGCGCTCAGTGATTGCAGGTTTAGAGCCAAAGGAATTCATGATTGCGCTAGATCTCAAGGATGCGTACTTACACATTCCGATTTGGCAGCCTCATCAGAGGTTCTTGCGGTTTGCAATACGCCAGAACCATTACCAGTTTCAGGCTCTACCGTTTGGCCTATCGTCAGCGCCTCGGGTATTCACCAAAGTGATGTCTGTGATAATAGCTCATCTCAGATCCCTGGGAGTGACGATAGTTCCGTATTTAGACGATCTGCTCATCAAAGCTCCGTCTCAACAGATGCTTCTCCAACATGCGCTGCTAACGTACAATGTACTAGTTCACCACGGTTGGATTGTCAACTTCAAAAAAATCACATCTCATTCCGTCTCAACGCCTTCAATTCCTAGGTATGATTCTCGATACGGTGAATCAAAGAATTTATCTACCACAACAGAAAGTACAGATGATTCGTCATCTAGTGCAATTAGTACTCAAGCTACGCACAGTCTCGGTACATTTGTGCATTCGCCTCTTCGGAACAATGGTGGCGGCTTTCGAAGCGCTTCAGTTCGGAAGATTTCACTCACGTCCTTTTCAACTGGATGTGCTCGCACAGTGGTCGGGCTCGCATCTGCAAATTCACCACAGGGTGAGGTTGTCGCCAAGAGCAAGGGTGTCTCTACTCTGGTGGCTCAAGGAACACAATTTAACCGCAGGGAAACTATTCGGCGGATGGAATTGGATAATTCTAACGACAGACGCGAGTCTCAGAGGTTGGGGAGCTGTAGTTCAAAATTGTCAACTCCAGGGTCTCTGGGCGGATCACGAAAGATTGCTGTCTATAAATGTCCTGGAACTCCGCGCAATTTACAATGCACTACGACAAGCAGTACACATGCTTCGATCTCAGACTGTCCAAGTGCAGTCAGACAACGCAACGGCAGTCGCATACATCAACAAACAAGGAGGAACAAAGAGCCGCATGGCAATGCGGGAAGTAGCTCGAATCCTCAGTTGGGCAGAATATCACCAGGTGATATTGTCGGCGGTGTTCATTCCGGGAGTGGACAACTGGGAGGCGGATTATCTCAGCCGTCGGGATTTTCATCCAGGAGAATGGGCATTAAATCCAGAGGTGTTTCACATGTTGGTTCAGAGGTGGGGTTACCCTCAGGTGGACCTGATGGCGTCTCGCCACAATCACCAAACACTCCAGTATGTGTCCAGAACGAGAGATCCAAAGGCAGTGGCGGTGGATGCTCTCACAATCGCGTGGCCGTACAGCCTTGTGTATCTGTTTCCACCGTTTCCGCTGCTCCCTCTAGTGCTAAAACGGATCAAAAGAGAGTCAGTCACAGTCATACTAGTGGCGCCTCATTGGCCTCGAAGAGCTTGGTTCTCGGATCTCCATGGATTACTCGCAGACGATCCTTGGCCGCTCCCCCTACGTCCGGACTTGTTACAACAGGGTCCGTTTCTTTACTCCGATTTAGCGCGGCTGCGTTTGACGGGGTGGCTGTTGAGACCACCCTCTTAAGAAGAGAGGGCATTCCAGAATCGGTTATACCAACCATGCTACGAGCTAGGAAGCCGGTTACGGCAGCTCATTATTACAGAATTTGGCGTGCCTATATAGGTTGGTGTGAAACTCGAAAGTTTCCGACATCATCTTTCAAGTTATCCCGTCTTTTGTTATTTCTACAAACGGGGTTAGATGGAGGACTGCGTATATCTACACTAAAGGTGCAGGTATCTGCTTTGTCAATTTACTTTCAAAGAAGATTGGCTCTATTGCCGTCTATACACACTTTTCTGCAAGGTGTCCTCAGCGTTCAGCCTCCATTCATTCCACCTACAGCGCCATGGGACTTGAATCTGGTTTTAGATTTTTTACAGTCTTCATATTTTGAACCCTTACAGCAAGTGGATATAAAGTTTCTCACTTGGAAAAATTTTTTCTTCTAGCCTTAGCTTCTGCAAGGCGTGTTTCAGATTTAGGTGCCTTGTCATGCAAGCCACCGTATTTGGTGTTTCATGATGACAGAGCGGAATTTCAGACGAATCCCGCTTTCTTACCAAAGGTAGTGTCATCTTTTCACATCAATCAACCAATAGTAGTTCCTGTGTTGACATCACATTCGGGAACTCTGGATGTGGTACGCGCTTTACGCGTTTATGTATCCCGAACGTCTACAGTTCGTAAGACGGATACGTTGTTTGTTCTCTATGATGCTGCCAAGATGGGTTGGCCAGCGTCTAAGCAGACCTTATCCAGATGGATAAAACTGACCATACGTCAGGCTTACCTTCATGCTAGGTTACAGCCGCCTACATCGGTAACAGCTCATTCCACACGTTCTGTGGGAACTTCATGGGCAGCTGGTCGTGGAGCTTCTACGACGCAGCTTTGCTGTGCGGCTACATGGTCTTCAGTGCACGCGTTTGTGCGCTTTTACAAGTTTGATACGTTTGCGGCATCAGCATCTAGCTTTGGCCGCCTAGTGTTACAGGTGCCAAACGGCTCTCCCGCCCACGGGGGAAGCTTTGGTACGTCCCAAGAGTACTCCAGTGACCCCTAGTGGATGAAAAAGAAAATAGGATTTTGGTACTTACCAGGTAAATCCTTTTCTTTGAATCCATAGGGGGCACTGGACGCCCACCCAGAGCAGTTTTACCTGGTTTGTGGTAAGTTCAGGGGATCTTATGGTAACACACTCTCACCGACTGGTTCAAATTCTCAAGTGCTGGTTATGGTGTCAACTGTTTAGTTGTCAGTAACGTTATGTGTCAACTTCGTTGTTGTCCGTTATGTTATATGTAATACTCCATTGTCAACCTCTCTATAGTTCCTGTTCGGCTCAGTAAAAAACACTGAGGTACTCGGGGATATGGAGGGGTGGAGTGTTCTAAATTTAAATATTCAGTGCCCTGTTCCTACGGAAACCGTCCATATCCCAAGAGTACTCCAGCGCCCCCTATGGATTTAAAGAAAAGGATTTACCTGGTAAGTACCAAAATCCTATTTTTACATGAGGTTTTGTTTGCTGGATTTAGTTGACTGTTAGGACTCATTCATAATTATGTTAAAGTTACACTCTCTAAAGTACTTCTCTAGTTTAGATGCACACTCAGCAGGGGTTTCCAGCTGCCTAAAACCCCTGCTCCCCCGTACCAGTACCAGGGAATTCATTCTGACTGTATGCAGCTGTAGATTGTTATCAGTTCCTCCCCTTCCTTACCCCTTTTCTCACCCCTGTTGACATCTGAACTGGCTAGGGTGCAAGTAAAGCTTTCAGTTAGGTGAGTTAATTATCTCCTCATTCCCAAATGCAATTTGTGTAAGCCTGCTTCATACAGGTACACACATCCACCTCCTTACAAATCACTCACTGTCACCACACTGGCCACCTCTGCCCTCTAACCGCCCTCACATCTCTCCTGGGTTTTTGGTACTAGTCAGCACGGATGCAAAGACATTTTATTGCTGATATTTCTTAAAAAGAAAAGCCTGCATTTACTGATGTACTGTTTATGTATGTTTCAAGATATACAGTAATAGTCTGTGTTGAAATATAAAGGAAACAAGTGACATTGACTTAAAACAGGGGACACGTGACCCTACTCAGACACAAAGCCATTAATAATGAAGGCTGTGTGTAATTTAGTAGTATGAGGTGGACACTATTTTTATTACTGACAGGCAAACCATTTTGGTTTTGACTGGTATTTTGAATCAGCGGTGGCTCCTACCTTGGTGGAGGAGGGGGGCTGCCACTGTCTGTGCTGCCAGGTCCATTGTCCCTGCTGCCAGGACCCTGTTCCCTTGCCCCCACTGCCGGCTGGGTCCTGGCATCTGTGCAATCTAGTACAGCGGGATCAGTGAAGTAGCAGCGATGGTACTGCGCAAACCCCCGGCTTTTATGGACTGTATCCACTGTATAGAAGCTGGCTAGGGCTGGCCGAAAGGCAGAGAGTGGCTTTCTATGGGAAGCCAGCTCTTTACTATTTGCAACCCAGTCTGGCATTCCTAGAGGGAGGAAACACCTCCCAATGGGACTGCCTGTATTGTCTCTGACTGACAGGTAAGACTTCCAATAGGAAGACACTGCCAGTCTCAGTGAAGCCAGTGCAGTCTCACGGACTGCCTCTGGCTTCACTGACTCTGAGCCGAGGTGGCAGATTTTTCCTGGGAAGGAAGGGTGGGGGGGGGGGGGGGGGAGAGCTGCAGTGCTGCAGCCCATAGGTAAAATCCACCACTGTTTGAAAACCATATGAGCAAGTGACATTCCAATGATGACAATGTCAGTGTTGGAAATATATGTGTACAGGCTTGTGGATGTAGCAGAGTTTCTGTACACACCAGTGGATGCCTGACAAGTATGAACAGCCCAGTTACTTAGCCATTGGATGGTCTTATTGAAGATAAAACAGGTTCAACCGTACTCACTGTTATACAAACTGGTAGATGGAGTGAACTTTGAGCGGATCGGTGGGTAATATAGCTCACCAGTTGATGAGTGTATGTAGGTACCAGTGCAGGTTGCTGGAACAGGGGTTATATCGCAGGTAACCAGAGGTCTCACAGGAGCTAAGTGGAATACTACTGTCTTCCACTGTGGCACTCCCACACAGTCTAAAGATGTATCACACAGCCTCCGGTATCAGACAGCTTGGAGCCAGGAAGTTTGCATGTAAAATATTTAGATTGTGCCCTAGTACACTAGGTCCAGACACTACACATACCAGCCTGTGCCCTAACAGTACACTACCACTAGTATACCAACACATTACCCAGTGTCCCCACATACAATACTTATTGTTCTCCAAAGAAGCAGGTAAACTACCACTACCATTCTGAAAATATATACTGGCGTTATTCTAAAAAGTGTTGAACATGCTGTAGTGCCTCATGCTCAATTATGCCACACTATAGTGCTCCAAGTTTATATGTTGCTACACAGTGCCCCAGTTTACGATACCACAGTACTGCCAGTTCGCATGATGCCAAAGATACCCCCTCACATGATGCCACAGTGCTGCCAGTTCACATGGTGCACCCGGTTCCTCCAGTTCACATAATTCCACATGGTGCCCTCAGTTCAGAAGATTCCACATGGGCCCCCAGCTTACATGATACCACATGGTGCCCCCAGTTCACATGATGCCTCACGGTTCCCCCAGTTCATATAATGCCACATGGTGACCTCAATTCACATGTTTCCACATTGCACTCCCAGTTCACATCTCTGTGCTTTCAGCCACACACACCCTCAGCTGTGTATTCAATGTATGTGAACTGGGAGTGCAATGTTCATTGATGAACCCTGCACACGCCTAATCTGAATTCACACTAATGTATAATTTAGCAGTGTATGTAAATGTATTGTATAATATTAGTACTTGCTTGTAGCTGATATTATCTCTTCTGAAGCCGTTCAGTGGAGTGTAGTTTATTAGTATACATGGACTGGTGTTTACTTAACACAGGGTAATTTAAGTCCTTTGATGAGCTGTCCAATTGGCTATAGCTGTAGCCTTTGTTAATTAGACCTAGTATATGTGTGCATTCAGTTATGGGGCCGTTGTCTGAGTTTGGAAAAATACGATGTTTAAAAATTACAAAGTTAGGAAATTTTTAAAAGAACAGTTAAACCAACAGTTGAACAAACATTGAAAAACATTGGAATCCAGGTAATTTCACCATTTAACTTGCATTTTCCTTGTGCACTTACTGTACCTATCTATACTCTTTTATTTAAAAAAACACCATGTTCCACAAACTGTTTTTCCTGATACCACTTCATGGTATCCTCTATAAAATGGCAACATCCTTCACTATTCCTGTTATTCATCACTCTATACACATTGCATCCTCATTAATCCACTCCCCTCTTATTAATACTCATGAGCTTTTAACCTATCTATGTACACTAACTGTAACATCCTCAACCTGTCACCATAAGAAACTATGTCGTCGTCCCCCCACTATACCTATCTCTCTCTTCTTCTGCTTTTACTAGCTGGTGACAAATCCCCAAGTCCAGGTCCCATCCACATACCATGCTCGCATTCAGCTGATTCACAACGGAATATAAATCCAACAAACCTTATCAACATCACATGTCTCCCATCTCCTTCCAAGTCACTAAAATGTGTTTTATGGAATGCACGCTCTGTTTGCAACAAATTAACATCTATACATGACCTTTTCATTGCAAAAAAACTCAATATGCTAGCTATAACAGAAACATGGCTCACACAATCAGACACTGCCTCCCCTGCAGCACTGTCACATGGTGGCCTCCACTTCACACACACCCCCAGTCCTGGTAACAGTAAAGGAGGTGGGTTTGGAATATTACTGTCCAAATCTTACACACACATTGTTTTACCACCTGTTCATTTGAAGTACACTCTATTAAGATTTTCACCCCTTTCTCTCTGCATGTTGCAGCTATCTATCGCCCACCTGGGCAACCCAAAAAGTTTCTGGAAGATTTTTCTGTTTGGCTATCTCACTTTTTATCCTCTGACATCTCCGCCATCGTTATGGTTGATTTCAATATCTCTATTGACAGTCCACAATCTCCCAATGCATCTACACTACTCTCTCTAACCACCTCTCTTGGCCTCTCCCAATGGACTGACTCCCCTACTCATCAGGAGGGCCACTGCCTTGATCTTGTATTTACCAGACTATGCTCTGTTTCTGATCTTACTAACACACCGTTCCCTCTCTCAGATCACAACCTTATCACCTGCATGCTCTCCTCCATTACTTCAAACTCAATATCCCTGAAGTCTACCAAGCCGCCTCTAACCCGCAGAAATATTAACGCTATTCATTTTCAACAACTATCTACCTCACTGTAACCAGTGCTCTCACCAATTTCTACATTCACCTCTACTGAGGCTGCTGTATCACACCTTAACCAAACTCTAGAAACAGCACTTGATGAAGTGGCTCCAGCTACCTATCACACTCCACGTAGACTTAGATGTCAACCACGTAGACTTAGATGTCAACCATGGCACTCTAAATACACTAGACGCCTACAAAAACTGTCACGTAAAGTATAACGCTAGTGGCGTAAATCTCGTAGTTCAAGTGACTTTCTCTCATATAAGACCGTGTACTACTCTTATTGTAATGCTCTGGACACTGCTAAACAAACATGTTTCCAATCTCTTATCTCTGCTCAAGCCTCTAACCCCAAGCGGCTTTTTAATACATTTAAATCACTTCTTGTCCCCCCTTCCCTCCCTCACCCAACACACCAGCCACGGTCAGTGCACAAGATCTTGCTTCCTATTTCAAGGACAACATTGATAAGATCCGAAATGAAATGGTATGCTCTTCCACATCCAGTGACCTGCTCAATTCCCTGCCTGAACCCTCTAACACCTACTCTTCATTTGATCCTACAAATGAAGATGAAGTATCTGCACTCTCTTCATCTGCCTACTCTAATACCTCTCCCCTTGACTCTATACTCTCACAAATTAGTAAAGCTCTGTCTGCTGTGCTCATCTCAACCGTAACTAAAATCTGTAATCCCACTCTGTCTACTGGTATCTTTCCTTCTCTGTACAAGCATGCAGTGATTATTCCCATTCTGAAAAAACAAAACTCTGACCCTAACTCTCTCTCAAACTACCATCCCATCTCTCAGCTCCCATGCCATCCAAGCTACTTGAGAGACTTGCCTACACTTGCCTCACACACTTTCTTAACTCAAACAACTTATTGGACCCACTTCAGTCAGGCTTTCGTTACCAACAGTCCACAGAGACTGCACTAACTAAAGTGGTGAATGACCTGGTCACTGCTAAGTCCAAAGGCTATTACTCACTTATTCTTCTAGATCTCTCTGCTGCTTTTGACGCTGTTGACCTCTCTTTTCTCATACAAACACTACAATCCCTAAGCCTTCAGGACACAGCCCTTTCTTGGTTCTCATTCCACCTATCTAAGAGCTCTTCCAGTGTCCACCTCTAAATCCAAGCTACTTGAGAAACTTGCCTACACTTGCCTCACACACTTTCTTAACTCGCACAGCCTACTGGACCAACTTCAGTCAGGATTTCGTGCCCAACACTCCACAGAGACAGCACTAACTAAGGTAGTGAATGATTTGGTCACTGCTAAATCTAAAGGCCATTACTCACTACTTATTCTCCTTGATCTCTCTGCTGCTTTTGACACTGTTGACCACTCTTTTCTCATACAAACACTACAATGCCTAGGTATTCAGGACACAGCCTTTTCTTGGTTCTCATCCTACCTATCTAATCGCTCCTTCAATGTTTTTTTCTCTAATTCCACCTCCTCTTCGCTACCTCTCTCAGTTGGAGTACCGCAAGGCTCAGTCTTAGGTCCTCTGCTTTTCTCTATCTATACCACATCTCTGGGCAAACTAATCAACTCTTTTTGATTTCAGTACCATCTGTAGGCAGATGATACTCAAATCTACCTATCCTCCCCAGATATGTCACCATCTGTATTGGGTCGTGTCATTGAATGCCTTTCTGCCATTTCATCTTGGATGACATCTCACCACCTCAAACTTAATATTTCCAAAACAGAAGGAATTATATTTCCACCGGCCAATAGTAGTTACCAACCTGATATCTCTATCACTGTTGATAACTCAGCAATCATCCCTACCCCACAAGTTCGCTGCCTAGGTGTCATTCTTGACTCTGAACTGTCCTTTGTCCCCACAGACAATCTGTCTCAAGATCATGTTACATTCATCTAAGAAACATATCCAAAATATGACCATACCTTACACAAGACACAGAAAAATCTCTAATCCATGCTCTCATTATCTCCCACATTGATTATTGTAATAGTCTCCTGACCGGTCTTCCCAAACATAGGCTCTCACCACTACAATCCATTTTCAAATGCAACTGCGAGGCTAATCTTCCTCGCCAGACGTTCATCGTCTGCAGATCCGCTCTGTCAGTCCCTCCATTGGTTACCGGTATTCTACCGTATTAAATATAAAATACTTTTACTTACATACAAGGCCATTAACCAAACTGCACCAACATACATCTCTTCACGCATCTCAAAATATCTCCCTACCCGACTTCTCCGCTCTGCACAAGATCTGCATCTCTCATCCACACGCATTACTTGTTCACCCACTCTGTGGAATGCCCTCCCACGCACAATAAGACTCGCCTCTAGTCTCCAAACTTTTAAATGTTCCCTGAAAACTCACCTCTTCAGACAATCCTATAAAATTCCAGACCCACCCACATAACTTTTAGTGCTTCCCTATCTAATTACATTCTCTCTGTACAGTACACATAACAACGCATATCTTGTCTTTCTTTACTCTCACATCCACTTGGCCAACATTGCTGGATGATCATATCATACAACCCATTAAGAACCTAGCAATCTGGTGGACCATTATGCAATAGGTAGCATATATCCTTGTGTATCAATGCCTATTTCCCTATAGATTGTAAGCTTGTGAGCAGGACCTTCCTACCTCTATGTCTGTCTATTGTTCCCCAGTTTTGTTCTATTACTATTGTTCTAATTGTAAAGTGCAACGAAATATGCTGCGCTATATAAGAAACTGTTAATAAATAATAAATAAATAATGTCACATGGTGCTGCCAGGACATATGCCACACAGTGCCTCCATCTTACATAGTTGCAATCCAGTTCCCCAGTTCACTTTATTCACCCTCTTTGCTACTCACCTTCCTGTGTTTTGTGTGCTCCTGCTGACTCAGTTTATTTAATCTCGAATCATCGTATCTTCAGACTGCACCAGGGTTTTTTAGGGAGCGTCTGACACCATATCACTGGTACCGTGCCACCCTGGATCTTCATGTTCCTCTTCATTGACTCTAGCAGCAACATTTGTTGCAGTCTACACCCTGCCCCTCACGAGTCTTTTTGACACCATTGTCACTGTGTGTGCCTCCCCCATGTGTGGAAGACCCTGGGTGACCATTCTGCAAGTAATCTGCCCGACCACCAGTAATTGCTGTACCTTACAGGCAAGCTGGGTCCAGTCCTTCCATGCTAGAGGGCGGGACTCTTGAGTCTGTTGGGCCTACCGGGCATTACCCCTGGTCCCTGCTTGTTGAGTACGGGCTAATCACATAAATCATATGCAAACCTAAATTATTTATAGACTATTTAAACCCTTCAGTACTAAGGTATTTATTTGCACTCGTCTTAAGAGTGTATTTTTGAACTTTTGGGCTCATCTTCAGACTTTAATAACAGTAGCTTCTTTGCAACTTTTTTTCAGAGAATTTAGCAGTTTTAGCAAATACCATTGGCTGTAATGGTTGATTTATCATTAATATCAGGAGTACAAATATGCACCTAATGCTTTTATTTACTGTTTGTCTCTTACACAAATAATCAACATTCAACACTGTATCCGGTCTCTAGGTCGACATGCATTAGGTCAACCACTATTGGTCAACATGCATTAGGTCGATATGATTTCTGTGTCGACGTGGTTACTAGGTAGACATATTCTAGCTCGACATGACAAAAGGTCGACATGAGTTTTTTAAAAACATTTTCCACATGGACTACAATTGGGAACAGTAACCTGTGCTGAGTCCAGCGGTAGCGGAGTGAGGCACCTTGCCCGAAACATGGCGAGCAAAGCGGTGCACTAATTGGGGTTCCCGGTCACTCTACGAAGAAAACTACACCAGAATTTTTTAAAACACTTGTTAACCTTTTGTCATGTCGACCTTGATCATGTCGACCTAATGCTTGTGTCAACCTATTTCAGGTGTCGACTTTGTTACTGTTGACCAATAGTGGTAAACCTAAACACTGCCGACCTAAGTGTGGTCGACCCTATAATCCACACCGGTCAACACATAAAAGGGTCAATTAGCTTATCTTTTTTGACACCTCTCTCTTACATATGGGTGCCCCCATATACTTCCCAAACTGTATATACATAACTACGGTGGGTGGTGGGAAGGGGGGTTAAACTTTTTTTGATTTTTTAAGAACCACAGAGGAGCAGGGTTGTGGAACTAAAGTACTCGCCCTTCTGGGTAAAAACTTTCTTGGTAAAAAAAAATCAAACATTATTGTTACAAAACGACTAATAACTTCATTTTAAAAAGTAGACTCCCTGCAGAAATACTTGACTATTAAGTGTGCTTAGAAGGACCTAAGAATCAGGAGTCATTCTAAGCTAGAATAATGTAAGACATAATTAAAGTTAAACTGAGCAGCATTTTAGTGAAATAACTGAAAAGTTTTAATAAATGAAGGGATTGGTGTTATAATAGTATTAGGAAAGATTTTAGGTGACATTTTCACTCTTTCCACCTATCATGCTCCTTCTTTATGCCAGGCCTGCAATCCCACACATTTAGCCAGTTTCATGCACTAGGATTTTCCTATTTTCTTAGACTTTTTTTTATATAGAATCCGTGCGTTGCACAAAACAGTGGGATAAGAGAATTTTGTTCAGACACATCAGTCCCAGTGGAAAATTGCAGTCTCATTTCCTATTCATAACCGCATAATTCGGCCAGAAGGCAATTAACCGTACAATTTGTCTTTGGCATGTGGTAGGGAGCTGAACCACCTGGAAGAAACCCATGTGAAGATACAACTGATTTGCAGACTCTGCACATATAGGGCCTGATTCATGTTTGTAAGTAAAGCAAAAAAGCAATCAACTGGGCAAAACCATTTTCCACTGCAGGTGGGGGAGATGTAACATGTGCAGGGTAAATACTGGCTGCTTTTGCATATACAGTAGTCCACAATTAGTAGACAGCTTTATTTCTACACAGGAAAGGACATTTTGGGGAAGTTAACGTGGTAGTGGCAGCAAAAAAGCAGGTGTATCCTGGTCATTTTCAAGGCATGTATCTGCTTTTAGCTGCGACTAAGTAAGTAGAGAAACATGGTGCAAGCGTCGGTACTTCCACGGCCAGTCTGCATAGCCATAGGTCAACCCTAAGAGCCAATATTCCTCATCATAGTCATGCGCAGTCACTGACATGGGGGTGCCACTCTGGACTTTCCCCCTCCTCCGGGTAACAGACTACCTCCTCCACCCCTTGCTCTGGGACATAAGACTGCTCACCTGTGCCGCCAGGTAATCAGTCTATGTCTTGGATGGGGGTGGGTGAGAGTAGACCATAATGCGGTGGCGGTGAAAGTCAGGAGCAGCACCCCCAATGCTGCGTATGACAACGTAATTGTGGAGGGCTTTGCAATGGCTCCAGTAGGCATCTATCTTTTTACTTAGGCTGCAGCTTTACTTGAGATAATTAGCAGTTCCATAACCTAGAAAAATGCAACTGCATATACATTTGTATACAAACATGAATTAGGCCCATAGGCCCAAATGTATTAAGCCTAAACAAGAGATAAAGTGAAGATGGATAAATAGTGATAAATGATCAGCCAATCAGCTTCCTAACTGCCATGTCTCCAGGCCCGTCACTGCGGGCACAGCTGTCCTGGGCACGGCCTCTCTGACAGAGAGGGAAAGGACCAGGCCGCTCATGCCGCCGGCTGCCCACTGCGGCCCATGTCCCTGTCTGTCCACCGCCATCACCCGTCCGGTGCCCGCAAGCTCTATTAACAATTTCTCTCTCAAGATAGCCGCTACTTCGGAGGGGACAGTTATTAAAATTACTAGAGTTTCTTTAATAACTGTCTCCTCTGAGGTGGCAGCCATTTTGAAAGGGACTTTTTCAATAGTGTTTACTTGAAGCAAGCTGCCAAACAGTCTGCTGTGGCGGCAGGGGGGCGAGGAAGGGGACGAGTAGAGCCCCTGACAATGAGCAGGTACTGGGGTATTACTGTGTGGGGCATAAAATGTGACAGGAAATAGGATTTCTTTTTTAAATATATATATTTTTTGGGTGGGGGGAGCTGCCTATTTTGTCAGTCCCGGGCCCCCACAATTTCTGATGGCAACCCTCCATGTCACAGGCTGTGTTTGAAAAATGACAGGAGCAGGTTGGTTTGTCATTTATCACTCTCTAGCCAACTCCACTTTATCTCTTGTTAAGGCTTAATACATTTAGGCCATAGTGCCCTAGTTAGATTCAAGTCCAAAGCACCAGCACTGTGAGGAAACCATGCCAACCACTATACCACTGTGCTGAATTTGTCATGTAGAGCCTGTCACCAGCCACAGCTTTCCTTGGAACTTAGCAGAGGGCATCTGTGGACATACAATAACAGGAAACATCCGCAATGATTAGAGTTTGGCATGGCAGTGTGAATTGCGGTCTTCAGCTGATCTGCCAGCCTATAGCACCTGTTGACCTCATGCAGAATTCCGCTGACTACTTCAGTAATTTGTAGTAAAATACATGATTTGCCACAATAGTTAATACTGCCACTAATGTATGTGATTATTGTTATTAAATTATAAAGAGCGTTTCCTAAGCTGTAATGCTCTCAAAGCAGCGGCAGGTAAATTGTTCCTCTTCAATAACTATAATAATAGCACTTTAGACATACTTTATCTGAAGAGTATTTTCTTTATTCTGTTTTATTAGTAACAATATGAACATACAGGCGTGATTTTCCTGAGAGATGACAGCATCAATGTAAAGTACTTTGCAGTAAGGCTGTTCTCAAGGGCAGCAAAAGTGTGTGGTGTCTCATGAATTGCAAAAATCTAGAAGTTAGTGCACATTACAACCGTTGTCACTTAGCTTGCCCCTGGGATTACTGTTTGTTCATTAGTATGATTGATCATTCAGGCTCCCTAGTTAGGTCATCTTTACTAGAGCTCCAGATGGAATTTAACATGCCATGGTGGCAGAGTACAATAAAATACAGTGATGGCAATTCATCCTATTGTATTAGAGGACATGTGGCTTCAGTTAGATCTAAATATATGTATTTACCAATACAACGTGTTACCTGCTACAGTTTTGAGCAATGTCTGGTCTCCTCTGGAATAATGTTGTTCAGTTCGGGTGCTCTGGCCAGCTTACACTACCACATACTGTACCTGTTTGCTCTGTCTTTAAACCTAGTCTTGTGCAACCAGGTAGCTGGTGATGTTACCAGGGTGAGACAGATGGTATTTACGGTAGAGATGTGCACCGGAAATTTTTTGGGTTTTGGGTTCGGTTCCGTGGCCGTGTTTTGGGTTCGAACGCGTTTTGGCAAAACCTCACCGAATTTTTTTTGTCGGATTCGGGTGTGTTTTGGATTCGGGTGTTTTTTTCAAAAAACCCTAAAAAACAGCTTAAATCATAGAATTTGGGGGTCATTTTGATCCCAAAGTATTATTAACCTCAATAACCATAATTTCCACTCATTTTCAGTCTATTCTGAACACCTCACACCTCACAATATTATTTTTAGTCCTAAAATTTGCACCGAGGTCGCTGGATGACTAAGCTCAGAGACCCAAGTGGCCGACACAAACACCTGGCCCATCTAGGAGTGGCACTGCAGTGTCACGCAGGATGGCCCTTCCAAAAAACACTCCCCAAACAGCACATGACGCAAAGAAAAAAAGAGGCGCAATGAGGTAGCTGTGTGACTAAGCTCAGCGACCCAAGTGGCCGACACAAACACCTGGCCCATCTAGGAGTGGCACTGCAGTGTCACGCAGGATGGCCCTTCCAAAAAACACTCCCCAAACAGCACATGACGCAAAGAAAAATGAAAGAAAAAAGAGGTGCAAGATGGAATTGTCCTTGGGCCCTCCCACCCACCCTTATGTTGTATAAACAGGACATGCACACTTTAACCAACCCATCATTTCAGTGACAGGGTCTGCCACACGACTGTGACTGAAATGACGGGTTGGTTTGGACCCCCACCAAAAAAGAAGCAATTAATCTCTCCTTGCACAAACTGGCTCTACAGAGGCAAGATGTCCACCTCATCATCATCCTCCGATTCATCACCGTGTACATCCCCCTCCTCACAGATTATCAATTCGTCCCCACTGGAATCCACCATCACAGCTCCCTGTGTACTTTGTGGAGGCAATTGCTGCTGGTGAATGTCTCCATGGAGGAATTGATTATAATTCATTTTAATGAACATCATCTTCTCCACATTTTCTGGAAGTAACCTCGTACGCCGATTGCTGACAAGGTGAGCGGCGGCACTAAACACTCTTTCAGAGTACACACTTGTGGGAGGGCAACTTAGGTAGAATAAAGCCAGTTTGTGCAAGGGCCTCCAAATTGCCTCTTTTTCCTGCCAGTATACGTACGGACTGTCTGACGTGCCTACTTGGATGCGGTCACTCATATAATCCTCCACCATTATTTCAATGGGGAGAGAATCATATGCAGTGACAGTAGACGACATGTCCGTAATCGTTGGCAGGTCCTTCAGTCCGGACCAGATGTCAGCATCAGCAGTCGCTCCAGACTGCCCTGCATCACCGCCAGCGGGTGGGCTCGGAATTCTGAGCCTTTTCCTCGCACCCCCTGTTGCGGGAGAATGTGAAGGAGGAGATGTTGACAGGTCGCGTTCCGCTTGACTTGACAATTTTCTCACCAGCAGTTCTTTGAACCCCTGCAGACTTGTGTCTGCCGGAAAGAGAGATCCAAGGTAGGTTTTAAATCTAGGATCGAGCACGGTGGCCAAAATGTAGTGCTCTGATTTCAACAGATTGACCACCCGTGAATCCTTGTTAAGCGAATTAAGGGCTCCATCCACAAGTCCCACATGCCTAGCGGAATCGCTCTGTGTTAGCTCCTCCTTCAATGTCTCCAGCTTCTTCTGCAAAAGCCTGATGAGGGGAATGACCTGACTCAGGCTGGCAGTGTCTGAACTGACTTCACGTGTGGCAAGTTCAAAAGGTTGCAGAACCTTGCACAACGTTGAAATCATTCTCCACTGCGCTTGAGACAGGTGCATTCCACCTCCTATATCGTGCTCAGTTGTATAGGATTGAATGGCCTTTTGCTGCTCCTCCAATCTCTGAAGCATATAGAGGGTTGAATTCCTCCTCGTTACTACTTCTTGCTTCAGATGATGGCAGGGCAGGTTCAGGCGTTTTTGGTGTTGCTCCAGTCTTCTGTACGTGGTGCCTGTACGCCGAAAGTGTCCCGCAATTCTTCTGGCAACCGAAGGCATCTCTTGCACGCCCCTCTCGTTTTTTAAATAATTCTGCACCACCAAATTCAAGGTATGTGCAAAACATGGGACGTGCTGGAATTTGCCCATATTTAATGCACACACAATATTGCTGGCGTTGTGCGATGCCACAAATCCACAGGAGAGTCCAATTGGGGTAAGCCATTCTGCGATGATCTTCCTCAGTTGCCGTAAGAGGTTTTTAGCTGTGTGCGTATTCTGGAAAGCGGTGATACAAAGCGTAGCCTGCCTAGGAAAGAGTTGGCGTTTGCGAGATGCTGCTACTGGTGCCGCCGCTGCTGTTCTTGCGGTGGGAGTCAATACATCTACCCAGTGGGCTGTCACAGTCATATAGTCCTCAGTCTGCCCTGCTCCACTTGTCCACATGTCCGTGGTTAAGTGGACATTGGGTACAACTGCATTTTTTAGGACACTGGTGAGTCTTTTTCTGAGGTCTGTGTACATTTTCGGTATCGCCTGCCTAGAGAAATGGAACCTAGATGGTATTTGGTACCGGGGACACAGTACCTCAATCAAGTCTATAGTTGGCTCTGCAGTAATGATGGATACCGGAACCACGTTTCTCACCGCCCAGGATGCCAAGGCCTCAGTTATCCGCTTTGCAGCAGGATGACTGCTGTGATATTTCATCTTCCTCGCAAAGGACTGTTGGACAGTCAATTGCTTGGTGGAAGTAGTAAAAGTCGTCTTACAACTTCCCCTCTGGGATGACCATCGACTCCCAGCAGCAACAACAGCAGCGCCAGCAGCAGTAGGCGTTACACGCAAGGATGCATCGGAGGAATCCCAGGCAGGAGAGGACTCGTCAGAATTGCCAGTGACATGGCCTGCAGGACTATTGGCATTCCTGGGGAAGGAGGAAATTGACACTGAGGGAGTTGGTGGGGTGGTTTGCGTGAGCTTGGTTACAAGAGGAAGGGATTTACTGGTCAGTGGACTGCTTCCGCTGTCGCCCAAAGTTTTTGAACTTGTCACTGACTTATGATGAATGCGCTGCAGGTGACGTATAAGGGAGGATGTTCCGAGGTGATTAACGTCCTTACCCCTACTTATTACAGCTTGACAAAGGCAACACACGGCTTGACAAATGTTGTCCGCATTTCTGTTGAAATACTTCCACACCGAAGAGCTGATTTTTTTGGTATTTTCACCAGGCATGTCAATGGCCATATTCCTCCCACGGACAACAGGTGTCTCCCCGGGTGCCTGACTTAAACAAACTACCTCACCATCAGAATCCTCCTTGTCAATTTCCTCCCCAGCGCCAGCAACACCCATATCCTCCTCATCCTGGTGTACTTCAACACTGACATCTTCAATCTGACTATCAGGAACTGGACTGCGGGTGCTCCTTCCAGCACTTGCAGGGGGCGTGCAAATGGTGGAAGGCGCATGCTCTTCACGTCCAGTGTTGGGAAGGTCAGGCATCGCAACCGACACAATTGGACTCTCCTTGTGGATTTGTGATTTCGAAGAACGCACAGTTCTTTGCTGTGCTTTTTCCAGCTTAAGTCTTTTCATTTTTCTAGCGAGAGGCTGAGTGCTTCCATCCTCATGTGAAGCTGAACCACTAGCCATGAACATAGGCCAGGGCCTCAGCCGTTCCTTGCCACTCCGTGTGGTAAATGGCATATTGGCAAGTTTACGCTTCTCCTCCGACGATTTTAATTTAGATTTTTGAGTCCTTTTTTTACTGATCTTTTGTGTTTTGGATTTTACATGCTCTGTACTATGACATTGGGCATCGGCCTTGGCAGACGACGTTGATGGAATTTCATCGTCTCGGCCATGACTAGTGGCAGCAGCTTCAGCACGAGGTGGAAGTGGATCTTGATCTTTCCCTATTTTTGGAACCTCAACATTTTTGTTCTCCATATTTTAATAGGCACAACTAAAAGGCACCTCAGGTAAACAATGGAGATGGATGGATACTAGTATACTTATGGATGACGAGTGACTGACGACAAAGAGGTAGCTACAGCCGTGGACTACCGTACTGCGTCTGCTAGTATAGAGATGATAATGATATAAAAAATATATATATATATCACTACTGCAGGTATATATATAATATAATGACGGACCTGCTGGACACTGTCAGCAGACTCCTAAACTACTAGTATGAAGAAGATAGAAAAAAAAACCCCACCACAGGTAGGTATACAATTATAGACGAGCACTGACGACACAGAGATAGCTACAGCCGTGGACTACCGTACTGCGTCTGCTAGTATAGAGATGATAATGATATAAAAAATATATATATATCACTACTGCAGGTATATATATATAATGTAATGACGGACCTGCTGGACACTGTCAGCAGACTCCTAAACTACTAGTATGAAGAAAATTTAAAAAAAAAACCCACCACAGGTAGGTATACAATTATGGACGAGCACTGACGACACAGAGGAAGCTACAGCCGTGGACTACCGTACTGCGTCTGCTAGTATAGAGATGATAATGATATAAAATATATATATATATATATATCACTACTGCAGGTATATATATAATATAATGACGGACCTGCTGGACACTGTCAGCAGACTCCTAAACTACTAGTATGAAGAAGATAGAAAAAAAATCCCCACCACAGGTAGGTATACAATTATGGACGAGCACTGACGACACAGAGGTAGCTACAGCCGTGGACTACCGTACTGCGTCTGCTAGTATAGAGATGATAATGATATAAAAAATATATATATATCACTACTGCAGGTATATATAATATAATGACGGACCTGCTGGACACTGTCAGCAGACTCCTAAACTACTAGTATGAAGAAGATAGAAAAAAAACCCCACCACAGGTAGGTATACAATTATGGACGAGCACTGACGACACAGATGTAGCTACAGCCGTGGACTACCGTACTGCGTCTGCTAGTATAGAGATGATAATGATATAAAAAATATATATATATCACTACTGCAGGTATATATATAATATAATGACGGACCTGCTGGACACTGTCAGCAGACTCCTAAACTACTAGTATGAAGAAGATAGAAAAAAAATACCCACCACAGGTAGGTATACAATTATGGACGAGCACTGACGACACAGAGGTAGCCACAGCCGTGGACTACCGTACTGCGTCTTCTAATATAGAGATGATAAAGATGATAGAGATGAACAAAAAAAATATAACACTACTGCAGGTAAATATTTATATAATATAATGAATGACAGACCTGCTGGACACTGTCAGCAGAATGCGTTTATAGAATAAAATAAAAAAACACCACAGGAGTGTTTAACTTTTTCAGGCAGACAATATACTGGTGGTCACTGGTCAGTCACACTGGCAGCAAAAGTGTGCACTGTACTCCTGCTATAACTGCACCCCAGTCTCCCCCACAATTCAGCTGTGTGAGCAGTGAGCACTCAGCACAGTCAGATATACATAGATATATCATGCAGCACACTGAGGCTGAGCACAGATATGGTATGGAGCGTTTTTTTTAGGCAGAGAACGGATTAAAAAAAACTAGCAAAACTCTGCACTGACTGTACTCCTCCTAACAGCTCTCCCCAATCCTCCCCACAATAAGCTAAGCAGCAATCAGATCAACTAACTACTAACAGTAACTATAAATGGAGAGGACGCCAGCCACGTCCTCTCCCTATCAATCTCAATGCACGTGTGAAAATGGCGGCGACGCGCGGCTCCTTATATAGAATCCGAGTCTCGCGATAGAATACGAGCCTCGCGAGAATCCGACAGCGGGATGATGACGTTCGGGCGCGCTCGGGTTAGCCGAGCAAGGCGGGAAGATCCGAGTCTGCCTCGGACCCGTGTAAAAAGGCTGAAGTTCGGGGGGGTTCAGATTCCGAGGAACCGAACCCGCTCATCTCTAATTTACGGATACTATTGGATAGAAGTGTGTTTTTACTTAATGTAGTTTATATTGCTAGAATCCTTATACAGTGATGATGTCACCACAGCATGCTCAAAAATGGCCCCAACTCCACAATAATGGCATTATGGGACCATGCCCAAAGTGCGCTGTTAGGCACAGCCATGTGCAGTTCCTGGCCCTGCTTATATGTTTACAGAGTGGTTTAATAAATACTCTGCCTTGTTCATACACATTTACTGTATAATCACATTTACAGATACTGAATTTACATTCATTCAGAACTATGCTTACCAGAGATGCACATGTGTTATTGGATGTTGAGCACCACATTAAACTATATATGTAGGTTAACTAATTTGCCAGGCCCACAATTCACATGTCCCATAGGGCACAACAAAGGATATAAGTGTTACACATAATAGACTGGGCCAAATGTTACAATCAGTGTCGGACTGGGGCATGACGGGCCCACCGGGGGGATGCTGTTGTAGGGGCCTATGCTTAATGGTGTGGCCAGGCTCCACTAGGGCGTGGCTAGCCACCACAGAGGTTTGGATAACCCTTAAAGAGTACATGCTCTGTTCCTCCTGGTAAATATATAATAAACCATATTCTTGTGAAGTATAATGTAACATAAGTCTAATGCATAATTCAAGTGCACTAGGATAGAGTCTGGAACCTGATCCCTAGAGGAGGAGGAGGGCCCACAGGCAGTGGGGCCCACTGGTGGTTTCCACTGTCGGCCAGTCCGACCCTGGTTACAATACAGGTAGAACTGCAGTAGTTCTCTTGACTAGAGCACAGGCAGGGGTTGTGGTTCAGCAGCAACTGAAAAGACACAATGGGCCTAATTCAGAGTTGATCGCAGCAGCAAATTTGTTAGCAGTTGGGCAAAACCATGTGCACTGCAGGGGAGCAGATATAACATGTGCAGAGAGAGTTAGATTTGGGTGGTATGTGTTCAAACTGAAATCTAAATTGCAGTGTAAAAATAAAGCAGCCAGTATTTACCCTGCACAGAAACAAAATACCCCACCCAAATCGAACTCTCTCTGCAAATGTTACATCTGCCCCACCTGCAGTGCACATGGTTTTGCCCAACTGCTAACAAATTTGCTGCTACGATCAACTCTGAATTTCCCCCACAGTTTACCTCACTTTGTACTGGGTATCTCTCCAGTTATACTTGTACCACTAATGATATTTGTTGCAGAACAAATTATATCTTCATATACTATATAGGGGAAGTGTCATTTTGCAAAGTGATCCAGTTATCCCAGTATAGACACTGCATCACTGGGCCCCTTGGGCTACTCTTTGGAGCAAATGTGGAAGTGGACTCTGTTCTGCTCTTTTGTAGCACCAGTAGGTCATCCATTTCAGTGAAAATAGGAATTAAGATAGGTGCACGCTTTACAATTGGGCCAATTTGCCAATAATCGGATGATCGCCCTGTTTTTTAGTTAGTGGGCATGACCGTTTTGGCCAGACACCACTAAAATGGGCAAAAATTCTCTGTTTCGATTGTTGAATTGTTCACACTTTCCAGAAGATGATCGGTCAAAAGGTCCCGATATCATGCAGTGTGTGGGCATTCTCAATAATCTGCCCATATTTCCTATGATTTTTCCTGATTAACTCATCCTCCTTGTGGCAGGACTTATGCAAATTCAGTGTGGTGTGGCAGAAAATCAGTGACTTAAATCTCCTTAGTATATTCTGTCGAATATAGGTACCTTTGACTGGCAGAAAAATTGTGCAGTTTGTCGGTACAGTCAGAATATTACATAGTGTTTATCTAGCTTCAGTCTGTAGGACTATGCATGAGGTCCTGAGATTTTCTCCTGGGTGCTCCCAGTTATAGATATGTCATACAGGTGTACTGTTGGTATTTTCTCTGTGTTTTGCTCTGTAATTTCTCTCTTTTTTTCACAACTCCCACATACTACCGTTTTTTACATACGTCTTACTAATACTAAAAGACATGCATCCCTCACTGTTTAATAGATAATGTACTTTTTAAAGACAATTATACTACCTGGCTTCTGTAACATTTTCATTGAAACCGCCTTAGCTCACAGAGAGCTACATTTTGGGGCAATGTTTCTTTCTGGGCAGGCATAAACAATGCACATTTCAAGGTCTGGCATTCTAATGGAATTTCAGCCATTAAGTATGTGTTCGACCCTGTGGGTCCTTTCAGGACTTATAGGAAAAATTTCAGTTGCCTAAATCACAATTTTATTTGTACTTTCAGGCCCGTCACTTTGCTTCAACCTTACCTCCTACAGTGGCGCTAAGTCTGCAGACGATAGTCTATTCGCACTACTGAAATGTTTTTCTGCCCTTTCCTACAGAACTAAATTACTTACAGTAGAATTGCTTATACATTGTTCCCTTGTTGTTTGGTGTAATCTGATTACTAGCTGGAAACCTGTTATACCATTGTAACATTCTGACTATGGTTCTACCCTTAGATATTTAGCATTAGCTCTTCAGGAAATCCATGTCAAAGTTATACACTGCGCTTATATAGCTCAGGATCAGCACCAACATATGGTACAGGAGTCAGGGCAATGGGGGTCATTCCGACCCGTTCGCACGCAGCGGTTTATCGCTGCGGTGCGGAATGCGCATGCGTGAAGGGCGCAGTGCGCAACATTGCCCAGCGACAGGGGTTGCCGGGTTACGTCGCGGCTTAAGAAGAAAGCGAGAGATCGCAGGACGGACCGCAAAGAAGATTGACAGGAAGAGGGCGGTGCAGGGCGGATCCGGACTGTTTGGAGCCGTTTTCGGGGAGTGGTAAACAAAACGCAGGCGTGCCCAGGAGAACGGAGGGCAGAGGAGTGACGTCAAAGCCGAGCCCACCATCGCTGGATCCATCGCACAGGGTAAGTACTAGGTATAGGTCTAGTCTTGTTTTGTGTGAATTTTTTTTAGCTTAGCAGGGCTGCACAAGCGATCGCAGCCCTGCTAAGCTAAAATACACTCCCCCATAGGCGTGGGCTAGTTGATCGCAGCAGCAGCAAAAAGTTGCTGGCTGCGATCAACTCGGAATGACCACCCATGTCCTAAGTGCAAGTTGCACACTGCCACACTTATCCTGAATTTCTGAGAATGTGGGAAAAGTCATAATGCTAGGGAAAAGTCCTAAACTTTATTCATTCTCTGTTCTCTTTACGGTTAGTGGCGGATCCCCTGGCTACAGTATGTTATGTTGTAACTTTGACAATTGAAGTTTAGGTCTGCATAAATGTACCATTCTCTTCCTGTCGACAACCATAGTAACTGTGGCTAAAAAGGCTATTTTGCTACTTTGGATATCCCAATCTCCTCTGCTGGCCACAGTCAAACAGCTTTACCTGCAACTACTTTATTTTGACAGGAAGGCCATACTTCCTAACACTCATAAAGGTGTAACATATTTCCATACAAAATGGGACTTCTACATTGCTCAATTGCAGACTCAAACCCAACTTTACATTTATAAACTCTTTGAACATACCACGTGGTTCATTCATAGGAAATTGGAGAATGACCCTTAAGTGTCTTGTTATCTTTAGCCCTAATTCCCTATCTGGAGAGGTTGATGTACTCCTTTGAGCCTTTTTTTTTTTTGCTATTCTATGAGCGCTATACCACCTGCCCATTCCTTTCCCCATCCCTGTTTTCCCTCCTTTTTATTTCCTTTCTATCTTTTCCGTGTTTTTCTATTGTTTTGTATTATTTGTATTGATCTACGTGCATCTTGACTGACTTTCTATTTATATCCATATTTTTGACGTTCATATTTGACATGATTTCAAGGCACTTTTGTTCATGTGTTTAATATACTATTTCATTTTCCATAATATGGATATTCCGTATCAGCATTGTGTGACTATTTAGGTCTTCCATTTTTTTCTTCTATTCTACTGATGTCATTTTTGTATGCCTCTTTGTATGCAAGTAAAAAAAGATTTTATTAAAAGAAGACATGCAAATGGATCTGAAACTAGATACCATTGTTACTGATGTCACCATGCCCACTGCTGTTATTAATGGAGTTGCAATATAGTTCAGTTTGCTTTCCTGTATTCAAAAATCATAGCATACCTGCTGTGCTGTAACTAGGGTGGTGCAGACAGTGCATTGTACACAGCTCATTTACCTTGTGGTTGCACCATCCACATTCACGCCTATTGGTATGTGCCAGACAGCTGTAACACTGTCCGTTGTAGACATTATAGCAGACTGCGCCTCTTCCCTGTGTGCTCTTCCATGGGGCAGGGGAAGAGGACAGAAGAGCTGAGAGAAGGAAGAGCCAGCAGGCAGGTGAGGGGCATGGGTAAGTACAGGATCGGGGAGGAGATGAGCCGGTCAAGAGAGGAGGAAGGAATAGCTGAAACAGGAGCTGGCAGCAGCGACTAAGGAGCAGGGCAGACGGGTCAGTGTTGTGATTGGAAACATTGGGACAGCAGCAGCATGGAAGGACATCAGAGCTCATCATTAGAGACCCCACCCTCATACAGCAGTGAGGCAGGTGGGGTGAGACACAGGTAACCGTGCAGAGTCTGAGTGGCTGCCTCCACAGGGGTTTGCATCACAGGGGCATTCATACATATACTCTGGTCATACATAATACACTTAGTACTCATGCACTTAGTGTTTGTCCGACACACACAAACCACACCACACCATACCCTGTGGATGGAAGGGGGAAGAGGAATGATGATGGTGAGGAGGAAATAGGTTTAGAGACTTTACCTGGCATAATGTGTATTAGTGGCACTTCTTTGGCGTAACATGTATAAGGGGCTTTACTGTGGCGTAACATGTATAAGGAGCTCTACTGTAGTGCAACGTGTATATGGAGTACTACTGTGTGGCGTAATGTGATTAGTGGACAATACTGTGCAGTGTAATACAGTATGAATTGGTACTATTTTTGATGCATGCCTTTGGTGCGCACAGTCCCTATTTTCAATGTGGGGGAGAGGGGGCACCAATTCTCTATCTGGCAGAAGGCACCAAAATGTCTACTTATGTCGCTGCATAGCTGATAACTATCCCACTTTTTGAGGTCTGTCCTGCAGTATCCCGATTAGTAGAGGGGTTGGGTGGGGGGTATGGGGGGTTGTGCTGTGGAGGCAGGAGTCTACACATCATGCAGCATGAAAAACAAACACTTCCTTTTGACATGTTTAAAAAAAAAAAAATCAAGGCTTAACATTCATAGTTCCTTTTATATGGGATACACAGTATTGCTGGCAGTGCAGCATTACAATCCCATGCTGATAAAATATGCTGTTCAATGTTTAATGTGCCGTGATTCATTTATGTGGCCACACAGTGTGCAGCCTGTGTTGTTAGCTTGGCTCTATTGTTCACATAGTCAGAATGTACCTGTAGTTTCTTGCTAATTAGTTGTGTGTGAGTTTAGGTGGTTGTCTGAAATCCTCAACTAGGGGCTCATGGAAGATTTATGATCCATCTTGGAGTTGTTTCATTAAAGTGTATATACTTTCTTGTTCTGGATTGTAGGTAGTTTTTGCTTACATTGTTATTCCCAGCACTGAGAATTTGCAGTAGCTCAGCTTTAGAGTTTGTATACACTAATGTCACTAATGTGTAACTGTAAATCCCCCGTTTTACATATTCCTGAGTCAGCACAGTGATTATACAATATAGTGCAGTATGCTAATAATGTACTTTTTCTTTATAAACATCAATGAGCTTCACATATTTAGTGAATCTTAATGAGATAAATTGTACATTTTAATATCCTCAGTGGTTTCTTAATTGTAAAACATGTTGTCATGTATTAAGGGCAAATCATAATTTACAGTGCTTGACATAACATTGTTAGGGGATAATCTATTAAAGGTTAATTTGTACAAACAGAGATAAAAAAAAAATCCTAAATGTATTCAGTGATTTACAGGTTTTAGACTATTGAATCTATTAAAGGCATATCGGCCCATAACAACCAGTTTCTCAGCAAGAACAGGAAATGCTATGAAAGTAAATTAGTAAATCCACCTTGGAAATCACTAAAATAAATGCCATCATGGAAAAGCATGGGCCCATTGCAAGGATGGGAAAGGTTTTAGAATTTTAAATATGATTTTTTTTATATAATAGAAAGAAAACACAAAGAGCTCCACTTAATAGACTGCAGCATTGGGACAGAAATTCTTTGTTTTGGTAACTTAGGTCATGATTCAGAGCTGGGGGCACTTCACATCTTTGGACGCAGCAGCAATGTATAAATATGCTATTGCAGCAAGAGGTATCTTGTCTAAATCAACACCTCTTCCTGCTTCGGTGATCCGCCGCTGAGTCCTAAGATGCAGCATATAACCACTCTGCAAAAACCATTTAGAGCTGTATGGGTAAGAAGACTCTGCAAAAACATCAGCCATCAGATTGGCCATCTCAGCATTGTAGCTGAGGCCCCCACCCCCTCATTTTTGGGGATGCTGTCCATCCCTGCACCCCACCCGCCCCCAATCACCCACAAGACTGACGCATCCGCAGTACCAGTACTGTACACGATCCAATCTTCTGACATCTGAGTAGTACGCAAATCATCGGACTTGCTTACTTATCTGAGTCAGATCCTTACAGTGCTTAGGGTCAATTTAAAAAGGATGTCAATTAGTCCTTTAGTTGCCTCTCCCAGTAGTATTGTAAATGTTACTTACAAGTATTACATTATTAGCATTATTACCAACAATTAATTATATAGCATCAGCGTTATTCATCACACTTTAAAAATATAATTTTCTGATTGTTCCTGTTTGAAGAATACCTTCTTTATGTCTAATAATGTTTGGTGTACATCTATAACTATTGTTATATAATCAGACTTTGTATTCAGGTTTGTTAGCAATTGGGCAAAACCATGTTGCACTGCAGGTGGGGCAGATGTAACATGCAGGGAGACTTACATTTGGGTGGGTTATATTGTTTCTGTGCAGGGTAAATAATGGCTGCGTATTAAGGTTCAGTTTGAACACACCACACCCAAATCTAAATCTCTGCACGTGTCACATCTGCCCCACCAGCAGTGCAACATGGTTTTGCCCAATTGCTAACCTTTTTGGTTTGCTAACAAACCTGAGTAAGGCCCCCAGTGCATCAGCTAATTGAAAGGGCCACTTATACCCTTCAGTTAGAAATCATCATCTGCACAGTATCATTCTCTTTTCAGGTAAAGCGATCTCAGTTTATTGCCTGAATATAGAGAAAATGTGATTGGTCACATGATGTAACTGATTGTGTACTGCTTACTTCTAGTCCTGTATTCTGATGAACAACATCCAACAACTGAGAGTTCAGCTGGAAAAAATGTTTGAGAATATGGGAGGCAAAGAGGTAAGACTCCATTTTTTTTTTATCACACATGGTTTACAAAAACGTATTTAGAGATCATTAGCCAAATCCTTATTTAATAATTTGCGTACATCAATATTTGATCTACTTTTAAAATGACGGTGTTACACAGAGGGGAGCATTACTGGATTAAAAGTTAATCAGGAGACACTCCGTAGCAAAGCACCGGTATTACAAAACTAATTGCTAATGATCTGTAAAGAAAATGAATTGTATTTTATGTCGCTTGCCGTATTCACAAGTCAAGTATTTCCTGCTTTTTTGTATATAACATTCTTGTATCTGTGTTGTTGGTTTTGTGCTTTGTCTGTAATGTGTCATGTCTTTGTCCAATGCCTTTAACTTGCAATCGACTGAGCAGGAAAAAGAAGGAGCAATAGCTTTTTACAAGGTTTGTGAAGGCGAGCATGCATTGATATACAGTATAAGCCATATGCTACAGGCTGTAATTCTGTGTCAGCCTGATAGGTTATCGTGACTGCGCCAGCCTAAGAACGGGACGCAAAATGTGGCTTCTACTGAAAATATGGTTAGAATAATGCATTCCATCTATTATTCCTATTAAGTAGTCCAAAGTTAAAAACAAAAATTCCAAAAGTAGGATACTTGTAATAGTTATGATAGATTTTACATTTCTGGGGTACTGAAGTTGTGACTGCACTATAATGTAGTGTAATGTCATTTCATCACTATGATATATGGTGGAGTGAATTTTATACAGTTACTGTCAATTTCCACCCTTTAATAGCCACCGTCCCACTTATCAGCCCCAGACACTTATATATATTTTCTATAGAGCCATCTTGGCTGCGGGACCGCTGATGTATCTTGTGTTGATCCTTGTAATACAGGTTGAGTCTCCCTTATCCAAAATGCTTGGGACCAGAGGTATTTTGGATATGGGATTTTTCCGTATTTTGGAATAATTGCATACTATAATGAGATATCATGGTGATGGGACCTAAATCTAAGCACAGAATGCATTTATGTTACATATACACCTCATACACACAGCCTGAAGGTCATTTTAGCCAATATTTTATATAACTTTGTGCAGTAAACAAAGTGTGTCTACATTCACACAATTCATTTATGTTTCATATACACCTTATACACACAGCCTGAAGGTCATTTAATACAATATTTTTAATAACTTTGTGTATTAAACAAAGTTTGTGTACATTGAGTCATCAGAAAACAAAGGTTTCACTATCTCACTCTCACTCAAAAAAGTCCGTATTTCGGAATATTCCGTATTTCGGAGTATTTGGATATGGGATACTCAACCTGTATATGATTGGATTGAATCAAGCAAAATGAATTAGGTTCCAAAGCTGGAGAATGCGTTCCAGTGAGTACGAGTCACGCAAAATGACTTAGGCGGAGCCATGTCACTATATCTTTGTGTGTGCTGGCCGTGCATGCAGAGGAGTTGTTTCCTATCTTACTGGTTCAGGAGTGACTAAGTGGTGCCCAGGCTTATCATGTGCGGTATGTATTGTTAATGACACATTGCGGCTGAGCACGCCTTAGTCAATAAAAGCATTTGTGAATGGTATGCTGACAAGTTTACTGGAACTCCTTTCCAGGCTGATATCAGTACATCAGTGTGAGCTGAAGTAATGCTTATTTGCAGTTATATGACATAAAACAGCCTAATGATATGTTGCTTATCTTGGCATATTTCCCCAACAGTTGAATTTCAGCTCAGCTACTGATTTTTCGATAACTAGCTAATATCAGATACTGGATGTACTCCCTGAGCTCATTTGATCAGTTTGCATGATATAAGGAAACGGGGAATACTGTATCTGCTTCCTGCTTGGTTTGCACTCCTCCAAGACTGTGCGATCAGCCACTCTCCTGACAGAGCGCTGCGTGATGTGTTTTTGTTCTGACAGCAAAGTGGCTAATAACATTTATTTAGCATTTGCAGACAGGTTTAGAAAATGTGTTGGGTACTATAGGCACTGATTATTCAGTATAGACCAGCAATGGTCTATGGCAGGCCTGGCCAACCTGTGGCTCTCCTGCTGTTGTAAAACTACAAGTCCCAGCATGCCCTGCTACAGTTTTGCTGTTAAGGAATGCTAAAACTGTAGAAGGGAATGCTGGGGACATGTAGTTTGTCAACAGCTGGAGAGCCACAGGTTGGCCAGGCCTGGTCTATGGCAAGTGCGGGGAGTGTTTAATACATGTTGGAAATGCTGATTTGTGGACTCCTGAACTTCTGGAATAACAGTTGTGAAGCCACGGCCACCAGCTCTTCATTAAAGCTTTTCTCTCTGAGTTTTAATACAGAAACACTCCTTTGCAAAGCCCTGTTTGTGCAGCAAATCCTGAATTTTCTAAAACTGCCTGCTTTTCCTTTCCTATATATTAATAAACAGCTATTTATTAATATATGCGCAAAAAGCACCATACGCGGTGCCTTTTTGTCACATTGTGTTTAACTTTTGAAACTTCCCGGCTAGCATGAAAACTTAAGTTTATGACACATGAAATATGAGCACTTTCTCACCACGTCGTGAAGTCAGACCGGTGAAGATGGACTTGACAGGAATCATATTACTTCTTATACTGTGAATGGATATCACCATTTGCCTGCTTTTTGTAAAATTGCTCAATTGAGTCTGTATGAGAACCTGGCATATAGAAAGCATCTCCTCTCATCGCTGGGAGAGAGGTCAGTCGCTGTCATGGCGTGTTCTGATTCTGTCTTGGATGGAATATTATTGCGGGGAGCTCTCCTGGTCTATCTATTCAGACTTGTGATATCTAGATGTGAATGCCACAGAGCAACAAATTGTGTTCTTACAGTGTGTGAGGATCCATTTTTTTCAACTGCAAATAGAGGTTGTACACAGAACTTCAAGTAAAATCGTGGCACTCCTGCTGTACATGAGCTTTATTTCCTATGCTGCCATCCTTTGAAAAATCTACTTTACTCGCTGGTGAGATCAATGTTTGTCAACCCTGATGAAGAACACTGTTTAGAGAAGCACGATATGGAGCAAAGGTTCCTTCATTTAAAGATAGCTTGTGTTGTAATCAAATATTTTATGATCAATAAGGTTTACAAATTGCATGCATATAGAGGGTCATTCCGAGTTGATCACTAGCTGCCGATGTTCGCTGCGTAGTGATCATTTTAAAAATGGCAAAACTACGCATGTGTATGGGACGCAATGCGCACGTGTGGCATACGGGTACAAAGAGCATTGTTTTTCACTGCTTCTAGCGACGGCTCCATTCGCACAGCTGATCGCAAGGAGATTGACAGGAAGAAGGAGTTTATTGGTGTCAACTGACCGTTTTCTGGGAGTGTTTTTACATTAGAGATGAGCGGGTCTGGTTCTCTGGGAACCGAACCCACCCGAATTTCTGGGATCCGTAGCAATCCGAGCCATAGCTCATTTTCATATACCCAACAGAGAATAGTGTCCAGACAGTGATAATAGTAAATGTGAAAGTGACATTATATTTTCATTTTAAAATTTTGTTTTTAAATGATTACGTAATAACACTGTTGAACACCTACTACCCTGTAAGCAACTGGAAACTGGTGTCACATAAATGAATTTGGTACATTACAATATTCAAATTTATCATTGCATTTCAATTAGAGATGAGCGCCGGAAATTTTTCGGGTTTTGTGTTTTGGTTTTGGGTTCGGTTCCGCGGCCGTGTTTTGGGTTCGACCGCGTTTTGGCAAAACCTCACCGAATTTTTTTTGTCGGATTCGGGTGTGTTTTGGATTCGGGTGTTTTTTTCAAAAAACCCTAAAAAACAGCTTAAATCATAGAATTTGGGGGTCATTTTGATCCCAAAGTATTATTAACCTCAAAAACCATAATTTACACTCATTTTCAGTCTATTCTGAATACCTCACACCTCACAATATTATTTTTAGTCCTAAAATGTGCACCGAGGTCGCTGTGTGAGTAAGATAAGCGACCCTAGTGGCCGACACAAACACCGGGCCCATCTAGGAGTGGCACTGCAGTGTCACGCAGGATGGCCCTTCCAAAAAACCCTCCCCAAACAGCACATGACGCAAAGAAAAAAAGAGGCGCAATGAGGTAGCTGACTGTGTGAGTAAGATAAGCGACCCTAGTGGCCGACACAAACACCGGGCCCATCTAGGAGTGGCACTGCAGTGTCACGCAGGATGGCCCTTCCAAAAAACCCTCCCCAAACAGCACATGACGCAAATAAAAAAAGAGGCGCAATGAGGTAGCTGACTGTGTGAGTAAGATAAGCGACCCTAGTGGCCGACACAAACACCGGGCCCATCTAGGAGTGGCACTGCAGTGTCACGCAGGATGGCCCTTCCAAAAAACCCTCCCCAAACAGCACATGACGCAAAGAAAAAAAGAGGCGCAATGAGGTAGCTGACTGTGTGAGTAAGATAAGCGACCCTAGTGGCCGACACAAACACCGGGCCCATCTAGGAGTGGCACTGCAGTGTCACGCAGGATGGCCCTTCCAAGAAACCCTCCCCAAACAGCACATGACGCAAAGAAAAAAAGAGACGCAATGAGGTAGCTGACTGTGTGAGTAAGATAAGCGACCCTAGTGGCCGACACAAACACCGGGCCCATCTAGGAGTGGCACTGCAGTGTCACGCAGGATGGCCCTTCCAAAAAACCCTCCCCAAACAGCACATGACGCAAAGAAAAAAAGAGGCGCAATGAGGTAGCTGACTGTGTGAGTAAGATAAGCGACCCTAGTGGCCGACACAAACACCGGGCCCATCTAGGAGTGGCACTGCAGTGTCACGCAGGATGGCCCTTCCAAAAAACCCTCCCCAAACAGCACATGACGCAAAGAAAAAAAGAGGCGCAATGAGGTAGCTGACTGTGTGAGTAAGATAAGCGACCCTAGTGGCCGACACAAACACCGGGCCCATCTAGGAGTGGCACTGCAGTGTCACGCAGGATGTCCCTTCCAAAAAACCCTCCCCAAACAGCACATGACGCAAAGAAAAAAAGAGGCGCAATGAGGTAGCTGTGTGAGTAAGATAAGCGACCCTAGTGGCCGACACAAACACCGGGCCCATCTAGGAGTGGCACTGCAGTGTCACGCAGGATGTCCCTTCCAAAAAACCCTCCCCAAACAGCACATGACGCAAAGAAAAATTAAAGAAAAAAGAGGTGCAAGATGGAATTGTCCTTGGGCCCTCCCACCCACCCTTATGTTGTATAAACAGGACATGCACACTTTAACCAACCCATCATTTCAGTGACAGGGTCTGCCACACGACTGTGACTGAAATGATGGGTTGGTTTGGACCACCACCAAAAAAGAAGCAATTAATCTCTCCTTGCACAAACTGGCTCTACAGAGGCAAGATGTCCACCTCATCATCATCCTCCGATATATCACCGTGTACATCCCCCTCCTCACAGATTATCAATTCGTCCCCACTGGAATCCACCATCTCAGCTCCCTGTGTACTTTGTGGAGGCAATTGCTGCTGGTCAATGTCTCCACGGAGGAATTGATTATAATTCATTTTAATGAACATCATCTTCTCCACATTTTCTGGATGTAACCTCGTACGCCGATTGCTGACAAGGTGAGCGGCGGCACTAAACACTCTTTCGGAGTACACACTTGTGGGAGGGCAACTTAGGTAGAATAATGCCAGTTTGTGCAAGGGCCTCCAAATTGCCTCTTTTTCCTGCCAGTATAAGTACGGACTGTGTGACGTGCCTACTTGGATGCGGTCACTCATATAATCCTCCACCATTATTTCAATGGTGAGAGAATCATATGCAGTGACAGTAGACGACATGTCCGTAATCGTTGTCAGGTCCTTCAGTCCGGACCAGATGTCAGCATCAGCAGTCGCTCCAGACTGCCCTGCATCACCGCCAGCGGGTGGGCTCGGAATTCTGAGCCTTTTCCTTGCACCCCCAGTTGCGGGAGAATGTGAAGGAGGAGATGTTGACAGGTCGCGTTCCGCTTGACTTGACAATTTTCTCACCAGCAGGTCTTTCAACCCCAGCAGACTTGTATCTGCCGGAAAGAGAGATCCAAGGTAGGCTTTAAATCTAGGATCGAGCACGGTGGCCAAAATGTAGTGCTCTGATTTCAACAGATTGACCACCCGTGAATCCTTGTTAAGCGAATTAAGGGCTCCATCCACAAGTCCCACATGCCTAGCGGAATCGCTCCGTGTTAGCTCCTCCTTCAATGTCTCCAGCTTCTTCTGCAAAAGCCTGATGAGGGGAATGACCTGACTCAGGCTGGCAGTGTCTGAACTGACTTCACGTGTGGCAAGTTCAAAGGGCATCAGAACCTTGCACAACGTTGAAATCATTCTCCACTGCGCTTGAGACTGGTGCATTCCACCTCCTATATCGTGCTCAATTGTATAGGCTTGAATGGCCTTTTGCTGCTCCTCCAACCTCTGAAGCATATAGAGGGTTGAATTCCACCTCGTTACCACTTCTTGCTTCAGATGATGGCAGGGCAGGTTCAGTAGTTTTTGGTGGTGCTCCAGTCTTCTGTACGTGGTGCCTGTACGCCGAAAGTGTCCCGCAATTCTTCTGGCCACCGACAGCATCTCTTGCACGCCCCTGTCGTTTTTTAAAAAATTCTGCACCACCAAATTCAAGGTATGTGCAAAACATGGGACGTGCTGGAATTTGCCCATATTTAATGCACACACAATATTGCTGGCGTTGTCCGATGCCACAAATCCACAGGAGAGTCCAATTGGGGTAAGCCATTCCGCGATGATCTTCCTCAGTTGCCGTAAGAGGTTTTCAGCTGTGTGCGTATTCTGGAAAGCGGTGATACAAAGCGTAGCCTGCCTAGGAAAGAGTTGGCGTTTGCGAGATGCTGCTACTGGTGCCGCCGCTGCTGTTCTTGCGGCGGGAGTCCATACATCTACCCAGTGGGCTGTCACAGTCATATAGTCCTGACCCTGCCCTGCTCCACTTGTCCACATGTCCGTGGTTAAGTGGACATTGGGTACAACTGCATTTTTTAGGACACTGGTGAGTCTTTTTCTGACGTCCGTGTACATTCTCGGTATCGCCTGCCTAGAGAAGTGGAACCTAGATGGTATTTGGTAACGGGGGCACACTGCCTCAATAAATTGTCTAGTTCCCTGTGAACTAACGGCGGATACCGGACGCACGTCTAACACCAACATAGTTGTCAAGGCCTCAGTTATCCGCTTTGCAGCAGGATGACTGCTGTGATATTTCATCTTCCTCGCAAAGGACTGTTGAACAGTCAATTGCTTACTGGAAGTAGTACAAGTGGGCTTACGACTTCCCCTCTGGGATGACCATCGACTCCCAGCAGCAACAACAGCAGCGCCAGCAGCAGTAGGCGTTACACGCAAGGATGCATCGGAGGAATCCCAGGCAGGAGAGGACTCGTCAGAATTGCCAGTGACATGGCCTGCAGGACTATTGGCATTCATGGGGAAGGAGGAAATTGACACTGAGGGAGTTGGTGGGGTGGTTTGCGTGAGCTTGGTTACAAGAGGAAGGGATTTACTGGTCAGTGGACTGCTTCCGCTGTCGCCCAAAGTTTTTGAACTTGTCACTGACTTATTATGAATGCACTGCAGGTGACGTATAAGGGAGGATGTTCCGAGGTGGTTAACGTCCTTACCCCTACTTATTACAGCTTGACAAAGGCAACACACGGCTTGACACCTGTTGTCCGCTTTTCTGTTGAAATACCTCCACACTGAAGAGCTGATTTTTTTGGTATTTTCACCAGGCATGTCAACGGCCATATTCCTCCCACGGACAACAGGTGTCTCCCCGGGTGCCTGACTTAAACAAACCACCTCACCATCAGAATCCTCCTGGTCAATTTCCTCCCCAGCGCCAGCAACACCCATATCCTCCTCATCCTGGTGTACTTCAACATCTTCATCTTCAATCTGACTATCAGGAACTGGACTGCGGGTGCTCCTTCCAGCACTTGCAGGGGGCGTGCAAATGGTGGAAGGCGCATGCTCTTCACGTCCAGTGTTGGGAAGGTCAGGCATCGCAACCGACACAATTGGACTCTCCTTGTGGATTTGGGATTTCGAAGAACGCACAGTTCTTTGCGGTGCTTTTGCCAGCTTGAGTCTTTTCAGTTTTCTAGCGAGAGGCTGAGTGCTTCCATCCTCATGTGAAGCTGAACCACTAGCCATGAACATAGGCCAGGGCCTCAGCCGTTCCTTGCCACTCCGTGTGGTAAATGGCATATTGGCAAGTTTACGCTTCTCCTCCGACAATTTTATTTTAGGTTTTGGAGTCCTTTTTTTACTGATATTTGGTGTTTTGGATTTGACATGCTCTGTACTATGACATTGGGCATCGGCCTTGGCAGACGACGTTGCTGGCATTTCATCGTCTCGGCCATGACTAGTGGCAGCAGCTTCAGCACGAGGTGGAAGTGGATCTTGATCTTTCCCTAATTTTGGAACCTCAACATTTTTGTTCTCCATATTTTAATAGGCACAACTAAAAGGCACCTCAGGTAAACAATGGAGATGGATGGATACTAGTATACAATTATGGATGGACTGCCGAGTGCCGACACAGAGGTAGCTACAGCCGTGGACTACCGTACTGTGTCTGCTGCTAATATAGACTGGTTGATAATGAGATGTAGTATGTATAAAGAAGAAAGAAAAAAAAAACACGGGTAGGTGGTATACAATTATGGACAGACTGCCGAGTGCCGACACAGAGGTAGCTACAGCCGTGGACTACCGTACTGTACTGTGTCTGCTGCTAATATAGACTGGATGATAATGAGATGTAGTATGTATAAAGAAGAAAGAAAAAAAAACCACGGGTAGGTGGTATACAATTATGGATGGACTGCCGAGTGCCGACACAGAGGTAGCTACAGCCGTGGACTACCGTACTGTACTGTGTCTGCTGCTAATATAGACTGGATGATAATGAGATGTAGTATGTATAAAGAAGAAAGAAAAAAAAACCACGGGTAGGTGGTATACAATTATGGATGGACTGCCGAGTGCCGACACAGAGGTAGCTACAGCCGTGGACTACCGTACTGTACTGTGTCTGCTGCTAATATAGACTGGATGATAATGAGATGTAGTATGTATAAAGAAGAAAGAAAAAAAAACCACGGGTAGGTGGTATACAATTATGGACGGACTGCCGAGTGCCGACACAGAGGTAGCTACAGCCGTGGACTACCGTACTGTACTGTGTCTGCTGCTAATATAGACTGGATGATAATGAGATGTAGTATGTATAAAGAAGAAAGAAAAAAAAACCACGGGTAGGTGGTATACAATTATGGACGGACTGCCGAGTGCCGACACAGAGGTAGCTACAGCCGTGGACTACCGTACTGTGTCTGCTGCTAATATAGACTGGTTGATAATGAGATGTAGTATGTATAAAGAAGAAAGAAAAAAAAAACCACGGGTAGGTGGTATACAATTATGGACGGACTGCCGAGTGCCGACACAGAGGTAGCTACAGCCGTGGACTACCGTACTGTACTGTGTCTGCTGCTAATATAGACTGGATGATAATGAGATGTAGTATGTATAAAGAAGAAAGAAAAAAAAAACACGGGTAGGTGGTATACAATTATGGATGGACTGCCGAGTGCCAACACAGAGGTAGCTACAGCCATGGACTACCGTACTGTGTCTGCTGCTAATATAGACTGGTTGATAATGAGATGTAGTATGTATAAAGAAGAAAAAAAAAAAAAACCACGGGTAGGTGGTATACAATTATGGACGGACTGCCGAGTGCCGACACAGAGGTAGCTACAGCCGTGGACTACCGTACTGTACTGTGTCTGCTGCTAATATAGACTGGATGATAATGAGATGTAGTATGTATAAAGAAGAAAGAAAAAAAAAACCACGGGTAGGTGGTATACAATTATGGATGGACTGCCGAGTGCCGACACAGAGGTAGCTACAGCCGTGAACTACCGTACTGTGTCTGCTGCGACTGGATGATAAATAATGATATAAAAAATATATATATATCACTACTGCAGCCGGACAGGTATATATTATATAATGACGGACCTGCTGGACACTGTCTGTCAGCAGAATGAGTTTTTTATTTTATAGAATAAAAAAACACCACACAAGTCACACGACGTGTGTTTAACTTTTACAGGCAGACATTCACAATACAATATAGTATACTATATACTGGTGGTCAGGTCACTGGTCAGTCACACTGGCAGTGGCACTCCTGCAGAAAAAAAGTGTGCACTGTTTAATTTTTTAATATGTACTCCTGGCTCCTGCTATAACCTAACTGCTCCCCAGTCTCCCCCACAATTAAGCTGTGTGAGCACAGTCAGATATTATACATAGATGATGCAGCAGCACACTGGGCTGAGCACAGATATGGTATGTGACTGAGTCACTGTGTATCGTTTTTTCAGGCAGAGAACGGATTATATTAAATAATATAAAACTGCACTGGTGGTCACTGGTCAGTCACTAGTATAACTAACTAATACTATCAGCAAAATTCTGCACTCTCTGTCTGAGTACTCCTCCTAAGCTCCAGTAAATGAAGTGTCACTGTCTCACTCTGTCACTAGTATAACTAACTAATACTATCAGCAAAATTCTGCACTCTCTGTCTGAGTACTCCTCCTAAGCTCCAGTAAATGAAGTGTCACTGTCTCACTCTCACTCTCCTATCTATTTCTTCTCTAAACGGAGAGGACGCCAGCCACGTCCTCTCACTATCAATCTCAATGCACGTGTAAAATGGCGGCGACGCGCGGCTCCTTATATAGAATCCGAGTCTCGCGATAGAATCCGAGCCTCGCAAGAATCCGACAGCGTCATGATGACGTTCGGGCGCGCTCGGGTTAACCGAGCAAGGCGGGAAGATCCGAGTCGCTCGGATCCGTGTAAAAAAAGCTGAAGTTCGGGTGGGTTCGGATTCCGAGGAACCGAACCCGCTCATCTCTAATTTCAATACGCATTTTTAATTCATCTAACAAAATCTTGAGTTCAAAAATACTGTTCTGTTTTGCGTTGTCCTTTTGTTCTTGTCTACAGGTGATCTAGTTTTGGATTAGACGGAGTAGCAACATATCTTTTTTTTTGACTGAACTATATTTTACATTTCTAAGCTTTAGTGCAAGCATAAATTGCTTTGTGCGTCCATTTATGACTATATACACTTCACATTATTGGCCTACTTTAGCATGTAACTACAGAAAAAATAAAAACTTTACTGCGGAAAAGGTGGCACATGACTGCTGGTTAACTAGAAATATTTGTACCAATGAACCAGTTCCAAGTTCTATCAAGCAGCCTATGTTCGGCAACACTCAAATTTGTTATCAGCTCACTAAATTAAAATAAATTATACAATTTATTTTTAAGTTAAAGCTTAAATAGCTACATTATACAGTTTTGTAACTGTATATTTATGGTTACACAGTAAATATTCCAGAGTTTGACTTCACTATTCACATGGAGAAGATTATATACACTGTAACCCTTTCAGTTTGAACAAGCTTATACGTGTTTACTTTAAACTTCTGCTCAAACTTAGGGCCTAATTCAGATCTGATCGCTGGGCTGCGTTTTTTACTGACCTGCGATCAGATAGTCGCCGCCTACAGGGGGGGTGTATTTTTCGCTGTGCAAGTGTGCGATCGTATGTGTAGCAGAACTGCACAAACTGATTTTGTGCAGTGTCTATACAGCCCAGGACTTACTCAGCCTCTGCGATCACATCAGTCTGTTCAGGACCGAATTTGATGTTGGACACGCTCCCTTCAAATGCTTTGACACCCTTGCGTTTTTCCAGACACTCCCTAAAATGGTCAGTTGCCACCCAAAAACGCCCTCTTCCTTTCAATCTCCTTGCGAACGCCCGTGCAAACAGGTCCTTCGCTGAGCGGCAATCCCCTTTGCAGCTGTCCATCGCGCCTGCGCATTGCGGTGCATACGCATGCACAGTTTGGATCTGAGCACCCACTGAGCAATCAGCACAGCAGTAATCAGATCTTAATGACCCCTTTAGTTGTATTTGTTTCAGTCTAAAGGTGCATACACACAGTGAGATCCTTGCTATTCCCGATTTTGACTATACGATTTCCCTTGAACTCCCCCAGAGCTTAGAAGCACTGATTTTGACTATCTGTACTTTCAATGATGACTATAGGCCTAATTCAGATCTGATCGCTGGGGTGTGTTTTTCTCTGCCCTACGATCAGATAGTCGCCACCTTCAGGGGGAGTGTATTTTCGCTGTACAAACTGATTTTGTGCAGTCTCTGCGCAGCCCAGGACTTACTCAGCCGCTGCGATCACATCAGCCTGTTCAGGACCGGATTTGACGTCAGACACCCTCCCTTCAAACGCTTGGACACGCCTGCGTTTTTCCTGACACTCCCTGAAAACGGTCAGTTGCCACCCACAAACGCACTCTTCCTGTCAATCTCCTTGCGAATGCACGTGCCAATGGATCCTTCGCACAAACCCGTTGCTGACCGGCGATCCCCTTTGCAGCCGTCCGTCGCAGAAACGCACAGCAGCGATCAGATCTGAATGACTCCGTGCGTACGATTTTGACAAAGTGCCAATTTTGACTATACTTTGTACTAGATAGTACACTAGATAGTCAGGATTGACTTACCTGCACAGTCTCTCTATGCTTGCAGTACTGACCCAGCGGGACTGTGCATCGGTATCGAATCAGTATTGCAAGCGGCATGACACCTTCTGATTTGCACTAACTTTCCTTCGAAAGGATTTATCTCACCATGTGTACACACCTTAAGGTTCAAGACCTTACTGTCAATTTTTAAACTTTAGACCCAGGTGAAGAACCACTTTGAAACACTTCCAAGCTCTTCTAATCACAACTAAATCATTTGCTAGCCCTGACCACTACTCTCCATTTTAAATTCTGCTCTGTATGATATCAACAAAACAGAAATGTTTACTTAAAAATGTTTAGTGCATATTTAAAAACATATAAATTGTGTCAGAGTATCGTGGCTATTTCAGAAGAAAGCCCCCTTCTTAATGATCGCAGCTGCAATCCCCATAGCTTTATACAGGGACTATAAAAGTGCCCTTAGTGAAGCCAAGTTTACAGTAGCTTTCTGATTGTAGCTTACAATGGGGTTAGCTCTGTATTTTTTTTTTTTTCGTAGTCAGAAGTATCCGTCTCTGGTACCGTTTGCACATGCCTGACACAAATGAGTTGGCACTTTAAAGCTTTTGCTGGCACGGGCCCTGCCTATAGTAAATAGCCTCAAAAAATGCTGCAATATGCTACAACATGGAAAGCTTATTAATGTAAATAGTCCCCGAAAGATAGTTTCTCACTTTTGTCTGTAATGCTTGTTATACATACAGTGAGTACAGTAAAAAATGCATGTCTATTATGTAAATGCTGCACAGGAGCAAGCATAGTGCAGAATGTGGTATTATCCTCACCCCTACATAGGCTGTCATTAACACAATAAGATAAGACAACCGGCCAACTAGAATTTGCCCCTTTCACTTAGTAGTACATTTTGGGCCTGGTTTGTAAGCAAATCCGATGATTTCCATACAAACCCGATGGCGTGCGCAGGAACCATTCTGGGCATGTGCAGAATGGGTCCTGCATGATCGCCCTCAGTCCCCCCTTAACAGCAGCATGTGGGAGGTTGAACAGGAGCAGCAACCAGGACCATTGTACAATATGGGGCCTTACTGTCTCCGTATTGTAGGTGAGATGAGCCATGGGTCTGGGTCATCAAACACAGACTTCCTGGACCTGGCAGAGAAGTTCCCACAGCCAATATGAGAAAGCTTTGGCATAGGCTGAAGGCTATGACCATCGTCACAATGGTGATCCGATGCTGCATCTTCGGACGCAGCACTCTGATCACATATGCTGGCAGGAGGTGTCTATTTTCTGCAACCTCCTCCTGCTCCATTAGCATGTTACAGTAGTTGTACTGTGTTGCACAGCCGCTTCCCTGCATCTTTGCAATACTGAACATGTCGGAATCAGTCCACATGTCAGTAGACTAAACAGACATCTCCCCCTGCATGTTACTACAAACATGATACTTTACCAGCCTGATTAAAGTTGTACGCTGACACTGTTAAAATGTTTGAAATAGTACCAGAACTTCTCAGAGATCAACCCCTAAACCAGAGGTTCTCAAGCTCAGTCCCCAAGGCACCCCAATGGTCCAGGTTTTAAGTATATCTATCAGTAGCGGATCTTGCCACAGGCAAGCAGGACTTTTGCCTGGGGCGCCGCCTTCCGGAGGGCGCCGCACCATGGCAAGATCCGCTACTGCCCGTGCCCAGCTGCCCTCCGCTACTGCCCCCAGCTGCCCACTGTGTCCCGCTGCCCGCTGCGAAGGGAACTAGATGCATCGCGCACCGCACAGCGTTTCAGCGGCGCTACTCTGAACAGGGGGCTAGATGCATCGCGCACCGCACAGCGTTTCAGCGGCGCTACTCTGAACAGGGGGCGTAACTGACCACGCCCCCTGCACGAAGCCATGCCCCCTATTTCCCACCAGGGGCGCAAACAGCACTGGAACCGGCCCTGATATCTATGCTTGGCCACATTAGTATCGCAGTCAATTTGACCATCCGTGCTGAGCCTTGGATTTACTTAAAACCTGGACCGTTGGGGTGCCTTGAGATCCGCATATGAGATCCTCTCCTCTACACCATGTGAATCATGTTGAATACAGCATTTTAGTACTAGTGTAAAAAGAAATTTAACAAACTATTATATTCTGTTTTTAACAATGATCTAGAAAAGTTATTCTTGTCATGTTTGTGTTAAAATGCTTTTCTCATGGTATTTTTGTAGTTTGTATAAAAGACCACAGATTTTCTGTGCTGCCTTCTTCCATGAGAAACACAGAAACAATATTATGCACTGTAAGCATATTTGAAGATTCTGCATAGACATCACTACATATGTACTAATTCTTGGAGAGTGATAAAGTGGAGAGAGGTATAGTAACAATCAATCAGATACTAACAGCCGAGTTGATTGCGATTGAAAAATTACTGATAAGGCCAGTACTGACGGGAGAATGAGATGTGTGCTGAGCGATCTTAACACAGACCGCACAGCGCGATGTGTGCTGGGGGAGGGGGCGGGCACTCACTTCACATAGCGCTGATTGAGCCTGCATGCAGGCTCAGTCTAGCACCGGCAATAGCGATGTGCAGGACCGCGCATCGCTATCGCTGGGGGGCATATACACGACAGATCCGTGCTTAAAATCTAAGTAATCTAGGCAGATTGCTTAGATTTTAAACACGGATCTCTCCGTGTGTACCCCCCTTTAGGAGCTGATTGATTGATTGCTATTTAATCTCACTCCACTTTATCACTCTTCCACTTTATCACGGAGCGATCGCTGCTTAAAATCTAAGCAATCTGACTAGATTGCTTAGATTTTAAGCAGCGATCGCTCCGTGTGTACCCCTCACAGCGATAGCTATGCGCAGCCCCGCACATCGCTATCGCTGCTGCTAGATTGGCCTGCATGCAGGCCAATCTAGCAGGTCGCTCACTTCACCCGCTGGGTGAAATGAGCGCCTCCCCCCCCCACCGCTGTGCTGAGCGGTGGGAGAGATGTGTGCTGAGCGGTTCACATCTCTCCCCACATCTGCCGGTGAGTACTGGCCTTAAGTACATCTGTCCCAGAGTGAGATAACATAAAGTAAAAAAACATTTGAGCACAGAAGGTTCTGGCCATCTGTAATATTATAAAGCTAGCAATGTGATTTATGGGACGCTAATAGAACTACTTTTTCTTCTTTCTTGCTACTTGAAATGTAATTTAAAAGTGTTTTTTTTCCCATGTAAAGATTTAGTCAATATTTTTGAAGCACAGAAAGGAACAGATGTTAGATTTTAACGAATACCCCAATAGGTCATTTCCATTTTGGTGGTATAGATTTCTCTGGACGTTTCCAAGAAGGCTTTTCGATTTTGCTATACTTTTTCAGCATCGGTACATAAACATCAATAAATACAAATATTAATTCCCTCCTGGCAGCAGATGTAGGGCAGCAGGAACAAATTAATTCACTGTAATCATTTATTTAGCCAGATGCAGAAGTATAAACCTTTTACAGTATTCTGACAGAACTAAATGAAATTACTCCGATAAAAACACCCAATATCATAACCAAAAGTGAAATACAGATACGCACACTGACTTCCAAAGCCAAAGGAAAAATTGCTTGCTATGAATACATTTTACCCTTGGGCAAAGGAACCCAGAAGTATCAATAAAAGCCCATTACTCTCAGCTGAGTAAATGCCGGAGCAGAGGCATTGTCATTCCTGCACTGGAGGGATGAGGCGATAAACCATTTCTTCCTGTAATAGTCCAGTGATTAAACCATGGAAGCTTGTTTCAGAAGCTCTGCATCCTTGATCATTTCGACAGGTATATAACAATGAATCTTGGCAACAGGTAATATATGTGAAACGCGCTGTATATGGTATGCTGCTGCTATGCAGTCACGTTTACGTTGACCAAGGTGAGAATGTAGTGTGTATGTGTACATGTCACGCTCATCAGAACTGTGTTGTTGGATAGAAAGGGAAATATGTAAATTATTGACGTTACATTAGGATGCATTTACTGTTGGCCCTACAATCCTGCTAAAGTTGTTTGAACATACATAAGCAGCATTGAGACTGAAATTTTCCCTCTTCATCTATTTGGACCTTTATTCTTTATCTGCTCTAAATGACAGTGTTTACTGTTGGTCTCCACATGAGCCGTTATGAATGCCATGATATTGTAAGTGAATGATGGAGCTTCTAGGCTATGCATAAGAGCAGTGTTCTGTGTACAAATGATGCCCACACAGGGGCCTTTTAAGAGAAGAGGGGGCCCGTGTGTAGACCCCTTCTTCTCCAGCAGTGCAATAGACTCTGGCTTTGTGCCCACGCTATGTTTCTGGAGACTTCTCTACTGCGTATGCGCATATCTCAGGTAAATGGCCGCCACACCATTTTCCCAGTGATTTTTATCTGCAGTGCCAGCTACCACAGGACTCCAGAGAGGAAAGTGTAATTGTATGGGTGCAGGGTGTGCAGCGTGGGCCCCACTGGACCCAGGGGCCCGTGTGCATTCAATTATAGATACGCCAATGTGCCCATGGTCAGAAGGCATAGCAGCTATCATAATAAAATGGTTGGATGTGCTTATGCTACCCTCGCCAATATGATTGAAAATTAAGTGAATAGTAGCATTCTAGGTAAGCAGTTGTTAAAATGGATCTCTGATACATTATTAAAAGCCTTAGTAGCACTTGGCCTATGTCTATAAGTCTCCTGCAAACAAGGTTTATCCACAGCAGCCATACACTGAAGCTAATTATTGCTGTTAGTTACTGTAATTTACAGTGTGTTTGGAAGTAAAGCTTAGCAGAAAATGTATAAAGAAATATAAAAAATGATAAAAGAAACATAAACATTATGTATAAGCAAATAGAAAGCAAATATGCCCACTAAGGGGAAAATAATGCTGACAATTATTGCTTTTGTCATTGTAATATTTCCTGTGTATAGCTGGCATACTGTATGAAACCATTCACTTCACGTTTCGAAGATACAGGAAACATAGTTAATGTAAGGTGAGAAAGACATCCAGCCAACTTTACTGCTTCAGTGGTTTTAAAGAACTTCGATGAGACCCAGTGAAACAGTGAGATCCTGGCAATGCAATGTTACATCTAAAAATATTGGAAGAAATTATATTTATTTAATTTCTTAGTAGTTTTGTATTTTTCAGAACATGCCGAGCTTTCTGTTTTTAATATTTTGTTGTAAAATAATTGTTTGCATTAAAAAGAGAAGTAACTTATTGATATATGTTTACCTTATTTCTGTCTGTCACCTCTTTCACTGGGAAAGGTGCACAGAGATCATTGTATGCAAATACCAAGTAGCAGAGTTTTCCAAACACTGGGATGCCAGCAGTCAGAATACCGACAGCGGTATACCGACGTTCAGGAACCCAACACCTACTAGGTAAGGGAATCACTTACAAGGCAAGACCAAGCCTTGTAAGTGATTGCCCCTTTAGAAAAACGCCCCAGTTCGGCCCGCATCCCGCACGACTGCCAAACTCGGGCGTCATTACATCCGGCCCAAACAGTCCAAGTTTTAAATATATCCATGCTAAAGTACAGGTGACTTAATTAGTGCATCAGTCAGTTTGATTTTAACATCTGTGCACAAGCAGAATTATCCTTAAAACCTGGACTGTTAGTTAGTATGCTTTCACAACCAAGTTTGGGAAATCCTGAGCAAGGGTGTTATAGTTCTCACTTCCAGAATTTGATACACAAAATGGTAGTTGCTCAAATCAATTTACTGGCTCATCACAGGTGCAGATAAGGGATGGGTAAATCTAGACAAGAAAAAAAAATTCCCCCAGCACACTGCAACAGTCCGGCAAACGACATGTACAGCCTACGTAATAATAGAAATACAGATATCACCGTTACATACATTTGCAATGCTATGGAAACCACCAGCCACGGCAAGGCTTCTCTGCTCTGGTGGTCCTACCCAGAGCCGGCCCTAACCAATATGATGCCCTAGGCAAGATTTTTTCTGGTGCCCCCTAGCACCACCGCTAGTTCCGCCTCTGACCCTGCACCCCTTTCCCAGCACCCTCACCCCCCACCCATAGCAGTCCTTTTTTTTTCCCTACCCCCTGTAATTTAAATAAGAACAGTGTGCACATTCAGCGCACAGCCCAAAAAGGTATGTGTTTTTGCTGGCAAGGTGCATGGCCACGCAATAGTACCCCCAATTCAAATTATGCCTCACAGTAGTGCAACTTTATTCACAATTTATCATGCGATAGTGTCCCTTATTCACATTACATCACACAGTAGTACCACTTTACCTTATATACGTTACTCCTCACAGTAGTGCCCCTCATTCACATAACATCATACTGAATTGCTCCTTATTCACATTACACCACACCATATTGCTCTTTATTCTCATTACATCACACCATATTGCTCCTTATTCACATTACACAACACCATATTGCTCTTTATTCACATTAGACCACACAATAGTGCCCTTTCTAAACGTTACACCACACAGTAGAGCACCTTATACACATAATGCCACACATTGGTAATGCATTTATACACATAATACCACACAGTAATGCCCCTTACTCATATGACACACATTATTAATGTCCTTATAAACATAATGCGCCTTACACATTATGCCAACCCTTATTAATGCCCTTATTCACATAATTTCCCTAACACATATGCCGCACATTATTAGTGCCCTTATACACATAATGACACACAGTGCCCCTTACACATATGTTACACATTATTAATGTCCTTATACACATAATGACACATATAGTTCCTGGCGTGAGTCAACTGGCAGCTCTGCTAACGTTGGGTGCCTTTTTTTTTTTTTTTTTTTGCATTGCTATGTGGCTAGGATGCACAAGCAGCTTCTGCTGATTAAAATGATATGCGGCATGCCTATATACTGTGTGCGACTGTGGCTGTATCTTCATACGAAATGCTACACACAGAATATAGGCATGCCGCATATTATTTTAATCAGCAGAAGCTGCTTGTGCCCCTAGGCATACCAGATGCCCTAGGCAATTGCATAGTTTGCCTATGCATAGGGCCGGCTCTGGTCCTACCCTACAAGATAATAACATCTCTTTTGGGTCATATGTCTGTGTATTTTTAAATTAAGAGCTTTCTCACCTGGAGGCACCCCAAAAACCTCCAGTATGGTACAACAAGTATCAGCATACCCCACAGAATTTCTAAATGCAACATGATTAAGCGCTTCTTCCCAGTCTCATTATGCCCCCTCTCTCTCCATGCCTCTCTCACTATTCCCCCCTCTGTCTCTCTCCATACCTCCTTCTCTCTCTCTCTCCTCTGTGCCCCCACTCTCTGTCTACCCCAATGCCTCTTACTCTTTCTCTCCCCATGCTCCTCTCTCAGTATGCCCCCTGCTCTCTCTCTCTCCAAATGCACTACCTCTCTCTCTCTCTCTCCATGCCACTCTCTATCTCTCTCCCCATGTTCCCTCTCCTGTAACAAACCTAGTCAGCCTGTCCTAGTCAGCAACTGCACATTCATTCACAGATGGACTGGTTCTGAAGTTCTTTGGTACTACTGATGTTCCTGATGCTGTGTCTTTTGTACGTACAGTAAGCAATGCCATTATTCACATTACACCACACAGTAGTGACCATTATTCACATTACATTACACAGTACTATTTGTAATTCACATTACAAATGGTGCTTGTATTGTCCATTATTCATGTTACAGCACACAGTAGCGTCCATTATTCATATTACACCTGATCACACAGTAGTGTCTGTTATTCACTTTACACCGCACAGTAGTGTTCCCATTACACCATACAGTAGTCCCGTAAACACATTACATCACACATTAGTGTTTGTTATTCACATTATACCACACAGTAATGACCATTATTCACATTGCACCTGACCACACAGTAGTTTCCGTTATTCCCATTACCAGGGCCGGCTCCAGGCCTTCTAGCGCCCCGAGCGAGGGAATTTCAAAGTGCCCCCTCCCTGGATTAGACAGCAAACTCGCCTGACCTGAACCCCATAGAGAATCTATGGGGCATTGCCAAGAGAAAGATGAGACATGAGACCGAACAATGCAGAAGAGCTGAAGGCTGCTATTGAAGCATCCTGGTCTTCCATAACACCTCAGCAGTGCCACAGGCTGATAGAATCCATGCCATGCCGCATTGAGGCAGTAATTCATGCAAAAGGGGCCCAAACCAAGTACTGAGTACATATGCATGATTATACTTTTCAGAGGGCCGACATTTCTGTATTTAAAATCCTTTTTATTGATTTTATGTAATAATCTAATTTTCTGAGATTTTGGATTTGGGGTTTTCTTAAACTGTAAGCCACAATCCTCAAGTAAAGACTTGAAATATCTCACTTTGCATGTAATGAGTTTATATAATATATTAGTTTCACCTTTTAACTTGGATTACTGAAATAAATTAACTTTTGCACAATATTTTAATTTTCTGAGTTTAACCTGTAATATCTCCAGTATAGTGTCAGATACACATATGCTCACAGTAGTGAAGTGCCTGATACACATATGCCCTCAGTAGGGCCAAATACACATACATCCCAGTAGTGACAGATACACGTTATATGCCCCCGTAGTGCCAGATACACATACACCCCCAGTAGTGCCAGATACACATTATATGCCTGCAACAATGCCAGATACACATATGCCCTCAGTAGTGCAGTGCCAGATACACATATGCTGCCAGCAGTGCCAGATACACATATGCCCTCAGTAGTGACAGATACACATATGCCCCCAGCAGTGCCAGATACAGATATGCCCCCAGCAGTGCAGTGCCAGATACACATTATATGCCCCCAGCAGTGCAGTGCCAGATACACATTATATGCCCCCACAGTGCCAGATACACATATGCCCACACTGTGCCAGAAATACATTTGCCCCCACAGTGCCAGATACACATTTTATGCTTCAGCAGTGCAGTGCCAGATACACATAATATGCCCCCAACAGTGCAGTGCCAGATACAAATATTATGTCCCCGCAGTGCCAGATACACATAATATGCCCCCACAGTGTCAGATACACATAATATGCCCCCAGCAGTGCCAGATACAAATAATATGCCACAACAGTGTCAGATATACTTAATATGCAACCACAGTGCCATATACACGTGCTTCCCACCACAGTGTCGGATACACGTGCTTCCCACCACAGTGTCAGATACACGTGCGCCCCGTTGTCAGATAAGGGGGGGGTACTCACGGAGCGATATTCTAAGCAATCTGACTAGATTGCTTAGAATATCAGCATGATTGCTCCGTGTGTAGCCCCCTCAGCGATAGCGATGCGTGGCCCCGCACATCGCTATCGCTGCTGCTAGATTGGCCTGCATGCAGGCCAATCTAGCGTGTCGCTCACTTCACCCGCTGGGTGAAATGAGCGGCCCCCCCGTCTCCCCCCGCACGCTCAGCACAGATCGCGCTGTGCTGAGCGGCAGGAGAGATGTGTGCTGAGCGGTTCGCTCAGCACACATCTCTCCTGCATCGGCCCGTGGGTACTGGGCTATACATCTGCCTTCCACAGTGTCAGATACACGTGCCCATCACAGTGCCAGATACACGTGCCCGCCACAGTGCCAGATCCACATGCCCCCCCACAGTGCCAGATACACATGCCCACCAACAGTGTCAGATACACATGCCCCCCACAGTGCCAGATCCACATGCCCCCCCACAGTGTCAGATACACATTCCCCCACAGTGCCAGATACACGTGTCAGCCACAGTGCTAGATCCACATGCTCCCCGTAGAGCTGCTCACCGCCGCCAGCCTTCCTGCTGCTCCCGCGCTGCCTCCGCCGCTGCTCTGTGTGTAAGGGGAGGAGAGCGCAGCGTGTGCCTCTCCCGCCCCTCACTCCCGTCTCCGGCGGCCCCCTGCCTGAAGCCGCAGGTCCGTCAACCAGACAAAGTGCGCAGTCCGGCAGCATGAGCTCTGCTTGGCTGACGGACTGCCCTTAGGAGTCGGTGCCCTGCGCGGCTGCTCCTAAGGAACGTGCCTGGAGCCGGCCCTGTCCATTACATGCACAGTAGTGTCTGTTATTTACTTTACATTTCACAGTAGTATTTGTAATTTACATTATGCTCACTGCATAGTAGTGTGCATTATTCATGTTACATTGCATTGTAGTGTCCGTTATTCATGTTACATCGCATTGTAGTGTCCGTTATTCATGTTACATCGCATTGTAGTGTCCGTTATTCAAGTTAAACCATACAGTAGTGTTGCTTATACAAAGTACACCACAGTAGAGCTCATCCTCCTCATTCCTCCTCCTCCTCATTACTACTCCTCTCTATTTCTCCTCTTACTCATTCCTCATCATCCCCCCAGCTGCTGTGAATATTCATAATTAATTCTACTCCTCCTTGCTCCTCCTCCTCATTACAACTCCAACTTTTCATTCCTCATCATCAATCCTCCTCATTCATACAAATCATTCCTCCTCATCATCATTTCTTCCCCCCCAGCTGCTGTGAATCATCATCATCGTTCCTCCTCCTCATTGCTCCTTCTCCTCCTCAGTCTCCTCATTCCTCCTTCCACAACCCCCCTCCTTCTCCCTCCCCCCCCCCTCCTTCTGGGAGCTGCTGTACTGCTTACAGTACCATCTCTGTTGTGCCAGGCCATGGTGCGGCTTCACTGTTTACTATTCCCGTTGGCAGCCGCTGTAGTCTGGAGAGACAACATGACGTCTCTCAGGAGATATTGTGAGAGACAGGGGAGTTGGGTGGGGGCAGAGCACATGGGCAGTCAGCAGCAGTGCTGCCTGTTGTACTGTATCTAGTGATACATACATTACAGCGGGCAGTGGCAGCGCTGCAGGGGCGGATTCGATCGTGGGTGTCAGGTCACAGTGGATGTGGGGGTGAGGCCTGTTCTCTGCCCACTGGGCATACACTCTGTGTGCTGAGCACACATGGCTCCACCCTAGTTAAAGTCCTGCCGAGTGCGGACAACACTCCCTTAGTGACACCATTCCTTCCTAATGAAATTAGGATGGTCATTACCAAAGCTTGTTTTGAATATGCTATTCAGTCTTAGTTTTGTTCTCCAAGTTTCTATAGACATAATACTGCAGCTCATTGGTATAGAGATCTAGATGTATGATAATCCTCTCTCCCAGTCTCCTACATCTCATGCTCTCTCCTCTCCTCTGTCTGCCTCCCTTCCACTCCTCTTCTGTTTCCCCATTGCAATTCACTTCTGCCCCTTCACACCATTTATACCCCACAACTCAACCCTGCTCTCTGCCTGTCTCCTCACCTCTCCTCCACCAGTATCATACTGCACTCCCTCCCTGCCTCACTCCTGCAGTCTCCCTTCCTAGCCAAGGCCCCAGCACCATCAATGCACCCTCTTTATCCCTTCCTTCCACATTAGTCTTACCTCAACGCTATAGCAATCCTGATAATCTCATTCACATCTCTCCCACAAACTCCTACCCCCTATCCTGTGCACTCTGGAATGCCAGATCTGTTTGTAACAAACTGGCCCCCACTCACAACCTTTTCATTTCCAACTCCCTGCACCTCCTGGCCATTACTGAAACCTGGATTACTCCCTATGACACCACTTCTCTTGCTTCTCTCTCTGCTGGGGGCCTCACATTCTCACACACACCCCGACCTGGGGGTCGTCATGGGGGTGGTGTTGGGATCCTTTTACCCTCAAGCTACACATACCAACTTGTACCTCCAGAACCATCTCTTACATTCTCTACATTTGAGGTCCATGCAATACGCCTCTACCAACCTACTAATCTTTGAGTTGCTGTAATTTACCGTCCACCTGGCATTTCCTCCAAATTCCTTGACAACTTTGCTTCCTGGCTACCTCACTTTCTCTCTTCTGACATTCCCTCCATTATCCTAGGTGATTTCAACATCTCTATCGATAACCCCACAAAACCACCTGCCTCTAAACTCCTTAACCTCACCTCTTCACTCGGTCCCTCCCAGTGGACCACCTCACCCTCCCATGTGAACGGGAGCTCACTGGATCTGGTTTTCACTCACCGCTGTGATATTTCTGATTTCTCCAATTCCCCTTTTCCCCTCTCTGACCACCACTTGCTCTCATTCAACTTATCTATCTCTGCTCCCCCATCTCTCCCTCCTAAGGCTACCATCACTAAGCGTAACATTGAGGCCATTGACTCCTCATCCCTATCCTCCCTGTTTGACTCGCTTCTCTCTCCTCTTCTCTCTCCTCTTCTCTCTCTCACATGCCCTGAACAAGCCACATCCCTATACAATGCATCTCTTACTTCAGCCTTTGACTCTGGCACACCAAATGCACCAGATATCTACAAAAATGCTCACGTACTGCCGAGCGACAATGGAGGAAATCACGCTCTAAAGCAGACTTCCTCCATTTCAAATTCATGCTCCCATCCTTCAGTGCTGCCCTTTCCCTCGCTAAACAATCATACTTCAAAATCCTCATCTCTACCCAGTTTTCCAACCCCCGGCGCCTCTTTGCCACTGTTAACTCCCTCCTCTGCCCACCACCACCTCCTCCCCCTTCCTCATTGTCTGCTCTTGACTTTGCCACTTATTTCACATCCAAGATTGACTCCATACGTCAGGACATCACATCCCACCAGACCAGCAACCAGCCACCACCCATCCTTTGCCACCCCTCCCCTTCCCTCTTACCAACTCTGACATCTTTCTCCCATGTATCTGGCGAGGAAGACATGGCCCTCATACATTCCCCCCCCCACAACATCCCCACTCGACCCTATCCCCTCCCACCTCCTCCGCTTCCTCTCTCCTTCTGCCTGTTCCCATCTCATCCCCTCTGCCTTCAAGCATGCTCTTGTCTCCCCTATTCTTAAAAAAACCTACCCTTGATCCTAACACTCTCTCCAACTATCGACCCATCTCTCTCCTCCCCTTTGCCTCCAAACTTCTTGAGCGTATTGTCTATAATCGCCTCACTGCCTTTCTTTCCTCTCACTCACTGCTTGACCCATTCCAGTCTGGTTTCCGCTCTCTCCACTCCACTGAAACTGCCCTCACAAAAGTCTGCAATGACCTCCATGCAGCCAAATCTAGGGGTCACTACTCTCTGCTTATTCTTCTTGACCTCTCTGCTGCTTTTGACACTGTGGACCACCCTCTCCTTCTGCAAATTCTTCACTCTCTTGGTCTACGCGCTACTGCCCTCTCCTGGCTGTCCTACCTCTCTGATCGTTCCTTCTCTGTCTCCTCTCATGATGCTACCTCGCCCCCACTTCCACTAACTGTTGGTGTCCCCCAAGGTTCTGTTCTTGGTCCTCTCCTTTTCTCTCTCTATACGTCCTCTTTAGGTGAACTCATTAGTTCTTTTAACTTCCAGTATCACCTCTATGCTGATGACACTCAAATCTACCTCTCCTTCCCTGATATCTCCACAGCTCTCCTCACTCGTACCTCTAACTGTCTTTCTGCTATCTCTTCCTGGATGTCCCAGTGCTTTCTTAAACTCAACATGTCTAAGACTGAGCTGATCATCTTCCCACCCTCCCGCACAACCTCACCTCCCACAATCTCACTATCCATTGATGGCACGACTATCTCCTCTAGCCCCCAAGTACGTTGACTTCAAACCACACATTCAGCACCTCTCGCAAACCTGTCATTTTCATCTCAAAAACATTTCCAGGATCAGACCTTTTCTCACCCAGGATGCCACTAAGATCATTATTCACTCACTGATTATTTCCAGACTGAACTACTGTAATCTCCTCCTAACTGGCTTTCCTGACAATTACCTCTCTCCACTCCAATCTATCCTCAATGCCGCTGCCCGGCTTATCTTCCTCACCAAACGCACTACGTCCACCTCCCCTCTCCTACAAGCCCTTCACTGGCTACCCTTCCCTTTCAGAATCCAATTCAAACTTCTCACACTCACTTACAAAGCACTCACCCACTCCTCTCCCAGTTACATCTCTGACCTTATCTCCCTTTACTCTCCCACCCGTCCTCTTCGCTCTGCTAATGCACGCCGACTCTCCTGTCTTCTGATTACTTCCTCCCACTCCCTATCTCCAAGATTTTTCACGTGCTGCTCCCTTCCTCTGGAATTCTTTACCTCTCCTCCTCAGACTCTCCACCTCTCTACAAAACTTCAAACGGGCTCTTAAGACCCATTTCTTTACCAAACCCAGCCAAATCTCATCCTAACCCTCTGTTCCACGCTCTCTATGTACCCCATCTGTGTCACCCCTGCCTGTCTCCCCCTACCCTTAGAATGTAAGCTCTCACGAGTAGAGCCCTCTTCCCTCATGTGCTTATCCTTTTCTTACTTTAATAATTCTCAACTGCCCAAATCTCGCAGTTTTTGGCCACCTGGAACTTATCTCTGTCATTCACTGGTGTAGTTATGCTTAGTTACCCTGTACTTGTCCTATATTGTCTTCAACTTTAATCCCTGTTTTCCTGTTTTGATTATGTGCTTATGTACTCTGTAATTGGGCGCTGCGGAACCCTTGTGGCGCCATATAAATAAAGGATAATAATAATAATAAATAATATTTATACTGTATACACTTGTTATAATAACCTTCTATCATACTGTACTTCATCTTTCACATTATCCTTGCAACTAGAAACAACTGTCTGCAACCTGACAACTATATGGCATCACAGTACTTACAAGGCATTATAATTATTATATTGTTTATGTAGTACAACTGCAGAAAGAATATTTAGCAATTCAGATCCCTCTCTATCCCAGAGGAAATTGCAATGGAAATTCTCTAACATACCAAAAATTTTAAAATTATGCCATTTCCTGCAATGCTATCGGGGTAATGGGATGGTCTATGTTCTCACTCTAGACAACATTTGTGTAATCTATTTCCGTAATAGGGCTTCCATTCCAGGAAATCCAGTAACACAAAGCGTGTACAATGTCATTCTTTCAGCCATGCAACTGCCCACATAACCTTCAGTGCTTCCCTATTTAATTACATCCTCTCTGTACATTACAGAAAACCTCACATATCTTGTCTGTCTTTACTCTCACACCCTCCTGACCCTTGGCCAACATTGCTGGGTGACCATATCATACAACCCATTAAGAAACTTTGCAATCTGGTGGACCATTATGCAGTATGTAACATCTATCCTTGTGTATCAATGCCTATTTCCCTATAGATTGTAAGCTTACAAGCAGGGCCTTCCTACCTCTATGTCTGTTTGTTTTTACCCAGTTTTGTTCTATTACTGTGGTTCTAATTGTAAAGTGCAACGGAATATGCTGCACTATATAAGAAACTGTTAATAAACAAATAACTGCTACGTGGTGACCATATTGCACAACTGTTAAGATGACAGACTGTACATACATCAGCCTTTGCAAAAGTTTAAAAGTATATATCCCATGATACTTAGCGCGATGGCTGCCTTCCTGTTGTACATAATCTTAAAGCCAACAAACTGTTAAATATGTCATTCACAGAAATTATTGGATAGGCCTAAGTATAAAGCTCTGTCACTAAAATGATGCAGGTGACAGATGGTGCAAGCCTTACTTTTTTCATGCAAAAAAGTGTACTGGGAAAACCAAAGAAAATACTATACTATAAGTAAGAGGCAGGATATGAGATATATTTTAATATTTGTACTAATTAGATGTATGTAAATTTTCCTCTCTGCAGCTGGATCCTGACGCCAGTGCGATGCTGAAAGAACTGCAAGTGAAGCTAAGTTCAGTGCTTGACGAGCTCAGCTGCACATTTGGGGCAAGGTAAATGCAAATGCATCTTAAAATATGGAAGACGTAAATATACGCTAGTTCTGTTTTATTTACCATCCTACAAGCAAGACTAATGTATCAACGTTAGAGGATTATTTCTGTCTTCTTTGAAGGTACAGATATGGCCGCCATCAGCTTTGCCGATAGACATGGCACTTGCAAGTTGGCCGTGCTTGTGCACTATGTACACACACGGTGCATAGGAATGCATGGGTGCATATGCTCCCATAAATGGGTCACATGCGGGCTCGGCTAGATGCAGTCATGATGCAGCCACTTCTGTATTTAGTTAGCATGTTTAGTCTAACCCACTGGTTCCCAAACTGGATGCCTTGGGGCACTTCCAGGGGGTGCCTTGGGTTGGTGGTCCAGGACCAATTCAAATTATTTATGGTCTATGTGATAGGCAAAACCAGTGCTGGTGGCTGCCAGTCATAAAATGTGGGAGACCGACGCCGGGATCCCGACAGCTGGAATACCGGCAGCGAGCGCAGCGTTCACCACAGGGTTATATTCCCCCTCGGGTGGTGGCATGGACCACCACCTGGGTGGAGATTTCGGGCGGCGATTAGGATTCCGCCCACTGGTATTTCACCGGCTGTAGGGATTCCAGCATCGGTATCCTGACAGCCGCGATCCCAACAGCCGGCAAAATAATTGCCTCCTGTAAATCCTGTCCCTCCCCACATAACTGAACCTAAGGATGACATATTAACACAATTGATTTTTTTCTGAATTTCTCAATAAGAAACTTTTGGCCTTGGTGTGCCGTGTATACAATTCTGATACTCTAGGGTGCCGTGATTCGGAAAAGTTTGGGAATCCCTGGTCTAACCTGTTTACAGAGCCTTTGTCTTTATCTCTATCCCATAATCCCTCTATCTAATCCACAACCAATGATGTCATTATGTTTTGTGTTTGCAATCCCCTCACAATACAACAGATTGGGGTGCTATCTGGCAGCAGGGGAGGGTCTCACATGTTCAAGGGCATGGTTAATATCAGATCCCAAAGTCAGAAAATAACACAACAAAAAGGTCAGAGTGGACCCAATTATGGATAAGCTTCACCAAACTGCTTCATAAACCTGTGCACCCCAGCTCCATAAACCTGTGCACCCCAGCTCCATAAACCTGTGCACCCCAGCTCCATAAAGCCATGTATCCCAGCTTCATAATCCTGTGCACACCAGCATCGTAAAGCCATGCACCCCAGCTCCATAAAGCCATGCACCCCAGCATCATAATCCCGTGCACCACAGCATCATAAACCCATGCACCCCAGCATCATAAAACCATGCACCCCAGCATCATAAACCCATGCACCCCAGCATCATAAACCCATGCACCCCAGCATCATAAACCCATGCACCTCAGCTCATAACCCATAAAGCCATGCACCCCAGCTTCATAATCCCGTGCACCCCAGCATCATAAACCCATGCACCCCAGCATCATAAAGCCATGCACCCCAGCATCATAAACCCATGCACCTCAGCTCCATAAAGCCATGCACCCCAGCTTCATAATCCTGTGCACCACAGCATCATAAACCCATGCACCCCAGCTCCATAAAGCCATGCACCCCTGCATCATAATCCCGTGCACCACAGCTTCATAAACCCATGCACCTCAGCTCCATAAAGCCATGCACCCCAGCTTCATAATCCCGTGCACGCCAGCATCATAAAGCCATGCACCCCAGCTCCATAAAGCCATGCACCCCTGCATCATAATCCCGTGCACCACAGCTTTATAAACCCATGCACCCGAGCATCATAAACCCATGCACCCCAGAATCATAAACCCATGCACCCCAGCATCATAAACCCATGCACCTCAGCTCCATAAAGCCGTGCACCCCAGCTCCATAAAGCCATGCACCGAACTTCATAATCCCGTGCACCACAGCATCATAAACCCATGCATCCCAGCATCATAAACCCGTGCACCCCATGCCTTGTAAGTGATTGCCCCTTTAAAAGAAGTCAGAGATCGGCCTGCATTCCGCACCTCCAGCGATCTCGGACACCATTGCATCCTGCCCTAGATACGAAATTGACTCTTTTTAACAGTATAGGGAGTTTTATGCACACCCTAGAGCATAGTCTGTTTCATATGTTTCTTCTGAGACCAGAGTAGTAGGAAGAAGCAGTGGTGCACTGTAGAAATTACGAAGCTTCATAAGTGCACTAGATTCATAAAAGGAAGCTGCTGATTGACCATAGTTACATGGATCTACTAAAATGTTCATGTTCATGTCTACAGAATAGCTAAAGACAATTGATTGTGTCAGCTTGTCAAAGGGACCTAACAGTATAAATTATGTATTCATTTATCTAAGAATCAATGAATCTAGATACATATAAATATATATATATATATATATATATATATATAGCACACAGACATGTCTGCAGGATTTGATCCAAGAGAGTTGGATCACTACACAGTTGGAGAAGAGTATGGGACGTAACCACACAAAAATGTACAGACTGGGGATTCTAAACATAGATAATAGATAGAGGGGGTGATTTGACAGAGAAAAATAAATCTTTTGTAGAATTGTTCTTCAGAAGATACACTTTACTAAGGTGGCTGACAAAGCAAATCAACTGAAAAAACTAAAGAAATCTAAAAATGTAATTGGACTTTCTTCTTTTTCTAGTTTCCAGAACATAATTGAGGACTGTGTGAGACAAATGAGTGTGGAATTAAATCAGATGAGAGGGAATGGAAATGCATCCACAAACAGGAACAATGCAGCCGTGGATGCTGAAATCGTTTTGCGCCCATTGATGGATTTCCTAGATAAAACGTTCGTATTGAAAGTCCTGTGGTGGTGTGCTATCAACTCCAATGGAAGCTATTTAAATCTAGTCTCCTTAAACATGGTGAAATGAGACCAGCTTTAGTACATATGGTAGTGGTAGTATCATTCTCCAGCTAAAGGGGCAAATTGCAGGCAGACACGCAGGAAAACATTGCTAAACATAGAGGTTTATCTTTCTGGTAAGATTGCTCAAACAGCATACTCAGACCATAATAAAGCAGTACTTTGCATGTTAAGTTGTTACTAATTAATAATCAAGCCATACAAACAATGAATATTTATGGGGCACAATTATTTATTTTATTTTTTGGGGGTATGCAACAAATCTACAAAAATAATATTTGAATTATGAAGACGATATAAATATTTATGGGCAAATATTATAAGAAACTGTGACAATAATATTTTCATTTAATTATAGCCACCCTCATTGGTTAATTATTGAGGCATCTGCATACTGGTAATTGTAAGCCACAGAATTAGTTTCTAGATCATTCACTAATTAAGATTATTGTAGGTACATCAAGTCTTATGGTCTTCATCTATTGTAGCCCACAACTGGTATACATGAGCGCCATAATTACGAGCCACCACCCAGCGCTCAAGACTGGGGGGAAGGGGGGGGGGTGACCCGTATTTGAATTGCAGGGTCTCTTGAATGGCCCCTTGCACCTGGAGAACTGTATAATTGCTGGGACAGGGCGGTCCATGGTGCATTTGTGCACTGCTACAGCACTGGTATAAAGGTAGTGAAGACCATGGGGCTGCCCATAAACAGGGAATAAGAACTGCGTGTTCAGTATCAGAACCTCCAGTACTACCTGGCCATCAGTTGCTTGTGATGCTGTGCTAGCTTAGAATTCTCTGGCTAGAAAATATTTGTCTACAAGCAGTCTTCAGTAAAGAAAATGTGTTTAATTGCTCCTTTCACAATGTGCATTAGGTGATTGCTATCCCTGGCAACTTATTTTCATAGTACCGGTAATGTGTAATGCAAAAGTTATTATTCAGTTCGTATTGAAATATGTTTAAGTTAACTTGTGAAAATGTGAAACCGAGGGGCTTAACATGTCCTTTTGTGATAACACTCAACTATTTTTGCATGAACACGCCAGCTTTATACAGGGAAGAAGTGCATTGATCTGCGTTCCAGTATTGCAGTGCCTGTAAGGGTATAAAATGTAGCAAATTCTGCTAAACGGGAGTAGGGTAGATCTGGGAGGTTCATATGTACATATGATGGTAAGCTGCTCAATCAGATTGTGATTTCACTCAGGTGCTAAAAGGGAGGGGTAATTCTGTGTAAGAAAAAACAATTTGTGTTCCCTAATGCACACTGAGTGAAAAATAATAATACTACATAATAATCAGATAATACAGAGATCTTAGTTGCGTATATCTGCAGATATAGGGTTAAGCCCCCAGGCCTGAAGGCTTAACCCTATATCTGCAGATATACACAACTAAGATCTCCGTATTATCTGATTATTATGTAGTATTATTATTTTTCACTCAGTGTGCATTAGGGAGCACAAATTGTTTTTTCTTACATAGATCTGGGAGGTTCCCAGCTGTAGTAATATAGTACACCCACATATCCTGTAACAATGCATTTCCAATTTGTGGGATATAATTATTTAAATAAGACTAAAAGGAAAAGCAACGGGTCGGAGAATTCCCTGCTTTGTTCAGGGCACTTTCAGTTGCCGACCGCGGGGTCTATTCATTTGAAGCCGGAACTGCCGTCTAGTCAGAAAGAAGTCAGTTTACGACTTTTGTAGGTTGAATCATGATTCGACCTATTCAATGGGGCTGCAGTTTTTCTGACTTGTCGGTGGACACGTGGATCTGCAGATTAGCAGCGGATCCACGAGTTTTGCAGCCAAATCTGACATGTTTTAGTCCCGTTTTCGACAACGTCAATCCAACTTTAAAAAATGTCGGATTGGCATTGTCGAAAATGGGCAAAACCAGTCAAATTTGCCTGCAAATTGAATACTGTATTGTTGGATCCTCTCCATTGGAGAGGATCCAACATGCCTTGAATAGACCCCCTTGCCAGGCCAAATATAAACAGGATTTTGTATTTTGACCAGTATAAGAAAAACGGTAAAACACTCAAAAGTAAAATGCAATAAAGAATCCTAAATGTACCAGTACTCTAATAACGAATATTAGATGTAAATTAGGCTAAACTGAGTAGTACTTTACGAAAAAAATTGAAAAGATTAAAGGAGCAGGTGGTACAAAGTATCTGAACTAACCAAGGAGGAATAGCCAAACCCATAATATTGTATGACCACAATGGCACCACTGCGGTTGGTGACACCAGGTGTGAGAAATAGGTTGCCTATGCGTATCTTCTGTGCGCAGTCTCGAGAGGAGGAGGGTTGGTTTCTTGGAATGCCCCCATTTTAATCACTCCAGGGGCGTGCCCAGCATTTCCAGAGATGCTGTGCTGCTCCTAGAGACTCTGCCTGTACTGTCGGCTCCTCCTGACTAATAGGATCCGGGCGCTGCATGATAATGTTACAGCACCCGACCCCTGGTCACTGTGGCGGAGGCGGCATTTTGGTGTCACCCCCTGGAAGGGTAACACCCCCAGGTGCGGTCTGTACCACCCTAGTGGTGCCAGTATATGACCACACCCCATCCAGTGACATACCGGTACTTCACAGTGGCATACAGTAGCATCTCCACAGGGGCCCAATTGATATTTCAGCTCTTTTCAACATGCACATTTGTAGTGAAACAGCTAAAGGTCATACAGAGTTTTTTTATGGGGGCCTTTTTTAATATCTGGAATGTAGACGTGCTGCTCGTTATCGTTATATGAGGGAAGTTAAGCACATTTGCACAAAATAGAAAAGTTGTATAGCAACAATAAAAACGATATTGTTCTTATGCTTTTTTAAATCTGATTATTTTAGGTTATCGGTCTCAGCAAAAATATGCGAGAAGACTGTGCTAAAACGCGTTTTAAAAGAGTTATGGAAGCTAGTGCTTAATAAAATTGAAAAGCAGATTGTGCTGCCACCTCTAACAGATCAAACAGTAAGTAACATTGCGGCTTTCTTATGTATTAGGGTATCTTGTTTTCATTGTTTAGGTGTTAGGGAAATTGTATTTAATATTTCAAGTTTCTTTTATCTTTCACAAAAATTATTATTATTGTTATTGTTGTTTTCAGTTTTAAAAATGAAACATTTGACATGACTAGGTTATCTTGTTTTTATTTTAAACACTCTTATTACAATGAAATAAAATAACAATTTTCTATCACCTTCTTACTATTAATACCCCCAGTTTAAACAGTTGTGCACTGATTTGCTAACAGGCAGGGAAACACGGAATTATCATCACCGTTATAAAAGGCAAACTGTGCCGTGGTGGGTCCTCTGCAAATGAAGGGACTGCTCTTAGAATTGCCGTCAAAAGCACATAAGCAGTAATTTGTATTGGGGAAGGGAGAGTGGGTGTAATATTCCTAGAAATAATTAGTAGCAAATGCCAAAGGACATTTAACAGTGGATAGATAATATCCTGTCCTTCATATAAATGTAATGGAATAGTTTTGTATAGTGTTTGTGTGAGTGAGTGTGCAGTGTTTTCCACAATAGTGGAAATTACAGAAATCTCCAGACTTGTGTTTAATAGAAAAAAATGAATAAAAAAACCCCCCACCATCAAACAGTTCCATAAATATGGATGCTCACCAACGTTTCAGTCCCCGTCCAGGACCTTTTTCAAGGTAATGCAGAGAGATAACAGCGTCAAATGAGTTAATCAAAGTCAAAAGAACCTAAGAGAGGTATACAGCACAGAACTGGAACTGTGGATTATGCATCCCAGGCCCCTGTTAAATATCTGCTATCAGCTGAGAATGGGGGCCAAGCCCGCTCCGCTGGGCTGTCTGATGCGTTCCATAGCCCGGAACGCAATACTTACTTCCGGTAAATCCAGAAGTGTCGGGCCAGCATCTACCTAAATATACTAGTAACACAATGATACATATAGTATGATGCATCCTTACTAAACATACAGAAAAACCCGGGGACAAGCAGGTGGGGAGCGTCAGGCATTTCCGATCATTTGGACCTGTGCGCTCCGCCGCCATGAGTCGCAAACGTCACTTCCGGGAGGGACCGGAAGTGAGTCACGGGGGTCTCTGGTAACCTGGTGATAATATGGTAGCGTCTAGTTTACCTTCGTGGAGAGGACCTTTCCCATAACCCCCTGGGTCCATGTCACAATCTATTTGGAATAGTAAAGTGTGGCGAGTGAAGCGAGACACCAAGCCCGAAGCGTGGGTCCAATGCTGCATGGAAAAATAAAATACTGTAAAACAATGATATACATAAACATATAAATGCAGGAATATCACCAGGGTTAGAGAGTACACAGAATCTAGATGTATGACGTGGCATACAGTTAAATAGAAACCATATGAGGGGTGATATATGTTGGTGTGGTTTATAGACACAAACTGAATACTTTGGACAGAAAGTCAAGAAAAAAATATTATATTAAATAGCCAGAGGGAGTAAATATGCTGTTTTGCTGTGCTGGTCCCCATATATCAAAATATACCACCCAGTACCTGGAAAATTCAGGAAAAGGTAAGTATCGGTCAGGGCAGAGGTTCTCAAACTCGGTCCTCGGGAGCCCACACAGTGCATGTTTTGCAGGTCTCCTCACAGAATCGCAAGTGAAATAATTAGCTCCACCTGTGGACCTTTTAAAATGTGTCAGTGAGTAATTAATACACCTGTGCACCTGCTGGGTTACCTGCAAAACATGCACTGTGTGGGCTCCCGAGGACCAAGTTTGAGAACCTCTGGGTCAGGGGAAGCTTGTAACGAGACTATTGCAATGAAAGTTAATGAACATACATCAAAGGTCCATACAACAAATACTGCTCCCTTTCAGAGTTCTGATATCACTACTTAAGAAAAATGGATAATGGATTATTCTCATTCATGCCCCTGGGGAAGCATGAGTCTGGAGAGTGCTATCATTTCCACTATTGTGGAAAACACTGTACTATAGAGGGGTTGGACTCTGATTTGGCACCTCAGCAGCAAACTATACATATGTATTATTTCCAGATGTAGATCTGATGGTATTTATAATTGATGGGTAAAGAGTCCAGATTATATATATGTATATATATATAGAACAACAAATGAGGCGGCACTCGGAGACTTTGAAAGCAAAAAGTTACTTTAGTGCATAAAGTGCTAGATCGACGTTTCGGGGTACTGGACCCCTTCTTCAGGATAACACACAGTGCAAATTAACCACAATTTATAAGAACACAGGCGTGGGGGCTTTTCAGGGGTGAGTGTTCCTATAAATTGTGGTTAATTTGCACTGTGTGTTATCCTGAAGAAGGGGTCCAGTACCCCGAAACGTCGATCTAGCACTTTATGCACTAAAGTCACTTTTTGCTTTCAAAGTCTCCGAGTGCCGCCTCATTTGTTGTTCTATGGATTTGGGGGTCGTGCCCTATTGGAGGGCACCGGAGCAAGTCAGCCCTGGGGGCAGTCTGAGTGCCGGCGGTATGTGTGTGTGTGTGTATGTATATATATATATATATATATATATATATTGTGACAAGAACACTGGGATAGTGTTTGAGGGCAGGTATATTTGTCCCAGGTTCTTGTCTTACATGTTTTAGAAAATGTTAACTTCTAGGAAAAATGCTTTTTGTTTTGTCTGAACCTTTTCAGTTTGCTGTAAAAGCTGGGTAAAGGCTCTGAGAGAGAGATAAGGCGAGTTCTAGACATTGGGCCCAGTTCCGGTCTTTGGCCTCACAGAGGGCTAATCAGGGTTTCAGCTGTGTAAGAGTGATATAGTGCTTCTAACCTGATTAGTATGGGCAGACTGCCTGGGAAGGCTGCAGGATCTGTGTGTGAGAGACACGCTTTCTGATGCAAGTAAGCTATACAGTATGTACTGAAGAACTCTGTGTTTTGTTTAGTGACAGTTAGGAACATCTTATGTTTAGTTAGTGCCGGACAGGCAAGGTATTTTTATTTTGGGGTTTGTTTTATTTTCTGTTTCAATAAAACTGGCCGGGGTCAGTTGTACCAGAAACTGGACTTGTGTTGTTCCTCAGCTGCTGCGTCCTGCCATATTCCCCAGGAAAAGGCACCTTGCACCCCTACAGTGTTACAACTTGGTGGAGAATGCGAGCACCGATCTCGCTACCTCTCGCATAAGTGAAAGCAGCAGCTTTGTGAGGCCTGCAGAAAACGGTGGTTTATGCAGATACAGCCCAGTGTGAAGTTACTGAGACTCACCCCTGAGGGTTTGATATATGTCCTGGGTGAAAGCAGCTGCAAAGCCGCCTGAAAAATCTGTTGACATGGAGGATCTGCTTAAAGCCTTGCTGCAAGCTACAGCGGCTCAGCAGGAGGCCAACCGACAGCAGCAGGTGGCAATGGAGGAAAATTGGAGACTACAGCAGGAGGCCAACAGACAGCAGCAGGTGGCAATGGAGGAAAATAAGAGACAACAGCAGGCAGTTGTTGATGAACTTTACAGGCAACAGCGTCAGGATAGAGAGGCCTTAGCAGAAGTGGTGCAGAGACTTGCAGCTCGGGTTGGAGATGTGGCCGTCAGTGCTCCAACCAGCTCTAGTTCTATACGAGCCAGTCACTTCCTGCAGAAAATGACAGAGGCTGATGATGTGGAGGCCTATCTGACCACGTTTGAAAGGACTGCCGAGCGTGAGAACTGGCCGAAAGCACAGTGGGCCAGTCTGCTGGCACCTTTCCTGTCAGGTGAGCCCCAAAAAGCTTACTTTGATTTAAGCCCTGCTGAGGCTCGGGACTATGATAAACTAAAGACTGAGATCCTGACCCGCCTGGGAGTCACGCTGTCAGTACGAGCACAACGGGTGCACCGTTGGCTGTACGCCATGGAGAAGCCTCCGCGCTCCCAGATGCACGACCTTATTCAGCTAACAAAAAAATGGCTACAGCCAGAGACATTAACTGGTCCCCAGATGGTGGAAAGAGTCGTCATGGACCGCTACTTGAGATCTTTGCCCATGGTCCTGCGCAAGTGGGTGAGCCATGGAAACCCGGGTACTGCTGACCAATTAGTGGACATGGTAGAGAGGTATTTGGCAGCAGAGGAACTACTGATGACCACCCAGCAACCCATAGATCCTCGACAGCGCCCTTCAGTAAAGACTGGTAAGACTGTTCCGTGGAAAAACGTTGCTGGGCGGTTAAGAGAACGCAAGGCTGGAGAGACTGTAAACACTGGCCCTGGAAACAGGCCAATGGGGCTAGAACGGTCTATGCTGCCCAAATGGGTTGATAATCGTGTGGTTAAATGTTTTAGGTGTGGTATGCCAGGTCATGTTATTGCCAATTGCCCAGTCACGCAAGAACCCATGCAATGTGATGCTGCCTTTGAATGTCGCAGAATATCTTTCTTTGCTAGGTTAGCCTGTACTGTGGTACCTTCACCTGAGCTGGAAAAACAAATGTGTGATGTGTTCTTAGAAGGTAACCGGGTAGAGGCCTTGCTAGATTCAGGAAGTTACCCTCATGAAAGCTGGGTTAGTGAACCCCTTAAAGGTCCAGCAAATACCTATTGGGGTAACTTGCATACATGGGGATACCCAACATTATGCCACTGCTGAGGTGAATATAGAAACTTGTTGTGGGTCAGCAATGGTTAAAGTGGGACTGGTCCCTACCTTGGTGCATGAGGCCATAATAGGGAGGGATTTTCCTCATTTTTGGAAACTGTGGGAATCACGGTTATCAACAGATGTGAGAAGTAAAAAGCCAGTTGATAATACCGGTGATTTTATGGATGTACGTGGGTCTTCGGAACTTTCTGGCCCTTTGCCTTTTGCTAGTTTGGCTGGGGAAGTGACAGATGGGGAGTCCAGTGAGGACCCTCTTGCCGGGAACAGAGACATAGTAGTTAGAACTGAAAGCGTGCCTGACCTGGAGGTAAAGAAGGATCTGTTTGCGTCTGAACAGTTAAAGGATCCTACCTTAATAAAGGCTAGAGAGAATGTTAAGATTGTTAATGGGGAACCTGTGGTACCAGGTGACAGGGTTACGTATCCCCACATGGCCATCTGTAATGAGCTCTTGTACCATATTGTCAAAAGGGGTGAGGATGTGGTGGAACAGCTGGTAGTTCCCCAGCCTTATCGGAGAACGGTACTAGATTTAGCTCACAGTCACGTTACCGCAGGACATTTAGGGGCAGAAAAAACCACTGAAAGAGTTTTACAAAGGTTCTTTTGGCCAGGGGTTTATAAAGAAGTGTCTGAATATTGTTCTTCCTGTCCTGAGTGCCAGTATCATGCCCCTAGACCCCATTTCAGGAGCCCACTAGTTCCCATGCCTATTATAGAGGTCCCGTTTGACAGAATAGCCATGGATCTCGTGGGGCCCTTGTTAAAGTCTGCTCGGGGCCATCAGTATATCCTGGTAATTATGGACTATGCCACTCGATATCCTGAGGCTGTCCCTTTACGCACTATCACAACCAAGGCGATAGCTAGGGAGCTGGTGCAGGTATTTAGTAGAGTGGGAATACCAAAAGAAATTTTGACTGACCAAGGTACTCCATTTATGTCAAGGATCATGAAAGAATTGTGCAAGTTATTTAAGGTCACTCACCTCAGGACGTCCATCTACCATCCCCAAACTGACGGGTTGGTGGAAAGGTTTAATAAAACATTAAAAAGTATGTTAAAAAAGGTTGTTGAGAGAGATGGGAAAAACTGGGATTGTTTGTTGCCCTACTTGTTAATGGCCATCAGAGAAGTTCCTCAGTCCTCTACGGGGTTTTCTCCATTTGATTTGTTGTATGGTAGACACCCCAGAGGGCTGTTGGATGTTGCCAAAGAGACGTGGGAAGGACAGCCCACTCCTTATAGAAGCGTTATTGAGCATGTAACACAAATGCAGGATAGGATTGCAGCCGTGGTACCTGTTGTCAGAGAGCACATGGAACAGGCCCAAAGTGCTCAACAGAGGGTCTATAACCGGAGTGCCAAGATACGGGAATTTGCTCCTGGAGATAGAGTTCTTGTTTTGGTACCCACTGTGGAAAGCAAATTCCTAGCTAAATGGCAGGGTCCATTTGAGATTAGGGAAAAAGTGAATGAGGTTAATTACAAAGTATACAAGCCGGGAAAGAGAAAACCCGAACAGATCTACCATGTTAACTTAATCAAACCCTGGAAAGATAGGTTGTCTCTGTCAGCGGAGCCTTGCCCTTCGGTGTCTTCACCCCGGTTGCTTCCCGCAGTGAAGGTGTCAGAGACATTATCAGCTGATCAGAACAATCAGGTTAAAGAATTTCTCATCCAAAATAGGGAGGTATTTTCAGAGCTGCCTGGCCGAACGACCATAATAAAACATGACATTGTCACAGAACCAGGGGTCAGGGTTCATTTAAAGCCATATAGGATTCCTGAAGCTCAGCGAGAAGCTATTTCTAAGGAAGTTAAAACCATGTTAGAACTTGGAGTCATAGAGGAGTCTAACAGTGAGTGGTCCAGTCCCATAGTGCTCATCCCGAAGCCCGACGGTAGCATACGCTTCTGTAATGACTTTCGTAAGTTAAATGAGGTGTCCAAGTTTGACGCATACCCCATGCCCCGTGTGGATGAGCTTGTAGAAAGGCTGGGAACAGCCAGGTTTCTCACCACATTGGACCTGACCAAAGGTTACTGGCAAATACCTTTATCTGATAGCGCCAAAGAAAAAACAGCCTTTTCGGTTCCGGAGGGGCTGTACCAGTATAAGATGTTACCCTTTGGGTTGCATGGGGCTCCAGCAACCTTTCAACGGGCGATGGATAAAATTTTGAGGCCCCATAGAAAATATGCAGCTGCCTATTTGGATGATGTGGTAATTCACAGTACAGACTGGGGGTCACATTTGATTAAAGTACAAGCAGTACTGGACTCAATCAGAGAGGCAGGGTTAACTGCTAACCCAAAGAAGTGCTGCCTCGCAATGGAGGAGGTCAAATACTTGGGCTTCACCATAGGCAGAGGTCTGATTAGGCCCCAATTGAATAAAGTTGATGCTATTCAAAACTGGCCTCGTCCAGTGAATAAAAAACAGGTAAGGGCTTTTTTGGGAATTACTGGGTACTATAGACGGTTTATTCCTAATTTTGCGACCACAGCGGTGCCGTTGTCAGACCTTACCAAAGGGAAGCAGTCAAATGTGGTGAAATGGAACCCTGATGCAGAAAAGGCGTTCCAAGCGTTAAAAGTGGCTTTGTGTTCACAACCGGTGTTGATAACACCAGATTTTTCAAAAGAATTTGTGGTACAGACAGATGCCTCAGAGGTAGGGATAGGTGCTGTGCTGTCCCAAACCAGAGATGGGGACGAACACCCTATCATTTATTTGAGTAGGAAACTCAATGAGCATGAAAAAAGGTATGCCATTGTGGAAAAGGAGGCTTTGGCCATTAAGTGGGCACTAGATACCTTGAGATATTACCTCTTGGGTAGACAATTCAGACTAGTGACAGACCATGCCCCTTTAAAATGGATGTATGTAAATAGAGGCAAGAATGCTCGTGTAACTAGATGGTTTCTAGCGTTGCAGGACTTTAAGTTTACTGTCGAACATAGACCGGGAACACAATTGGCCAACGCAGATGCATTGTCTCGCATCTTCTGTTTGGGGGCTACAAGTGTTCCGGCCCCTAGGTCGAAACAGGGGAGGGGGATATGTGACAAGAACACTGGGATAGTGTTTGAGGGCAGGTATATTTGTCCCAGGTTCTTGTCTTACATGTTTTAGAAAATGTTAACTTCTAGGAAAAATGCTTTTTGTTTTGTCTGAACCTTTTCAGTTTGCTGTAAAAGCTGGGTAAAGGCTCTGAGAGAGAGATAAGGCGAGTTCTAGACATTGGGCCCAGTTCGGGTCTTTGGCCTCACAGAGGGCTAATCAGGGTTTCAGCTGTGTAAGAGTGATATAGTGCTTCTAACCTGATTAGTATGGGCAGACTGCCTGGGAAGGCTGCAGGATCTGTGTGTGAGAGACACGCTTTCTGATGCAAGTAAGCTATACAGTATGTACTGAAGAACTCTGTGTTTTGTTTAGTGACAGTTAGGAACATCTTATGTTTAGTTAGTGCCGGACAGGCAAGGTATTTTTATTTTGGGGTTTGTTTTATTTTCTGTTTCAATAAAACTGGCCGGGGTCAGTTGTACCAGAAACTGGACTTGTGTTGTTCCTCAGCTGCTGCGTCCTGCCATATTCCCCAGGAAAAGGCACCTTGCACCCCTACAGTGTTACAATATATATATATATATATATATATATATAGTTTTGCATGCCATAGACTCAGAGATTTAGCCATGCCTTGTGATTTTTCTTAATTTGCTTCTTTAATATGCTACTTTATACTAGAGATGAGCGGGTTCGGTTTCTCTGAATCCGAACCCGCCCGAACTTCATGGTTTTTTTCACGGGTCCGAGCAGACTCGGATCCTCCCGCCTTGCTCGGTTAACCCGAGCGCGCCCGAACGTCATCATGACGCTGTCGGATTCTCGCGAGACTCGGATTCTATATAAGGAGCCGCGCGTCGCCGCCATTTTCACACGTGCATTGAGATTGATAGGGAGAGGACGTGGCTGGCGTCCTCTCCATTTAGATTATAAGAGAGAGAGATTTACTGGAGCTTAGGACTAGGAGGAGTACTGTAGAAGTGTAGAGAGTGCAGAGAGTTTACTAGTGAGTGACCACCAGACAGTGCAGTTTATTTAATATATCCGTTCTCTGCCTGAAAAAAGCGATACACACAGTGACTCAGTCACATACCATATCTGTGTGCACTGCTCAGGCTCAGCCCAGTGTGCTGCATCATCTATATATATTATATATCTGTCTGACTGCTCAGCTCACACAGCTTATAATTGTGGGGGAGACTGGGGAGCACTGCAGTGCCAGTTATAGGTTATAGCAGGAGCCAGGAGTACATAATATTATATAGTGAGTGACCACCAGACAGTGCAGTTTATTTAATATATCCGTTCTCTGCCTGAAAAAAGCGATACACACAGTGACTCAGTCACATACCATATCTGTGTGCACTGCTCAGGCTCAGCCCAGTGTGCTGCATCATCTATATATATTATATATCTGTCTGACTGCTCAGCTCACACAGCTTATAATTGTGGGGGAGACTGGGGAGCACTGCAGTGCCAGTTATAGGTTATAGCAGGAGCCAGGAGTACATAATATTATATTAAAATTAAACAGTGCACACTTTTGCTGCAGGAGTGCCACTGCCAGTGTGACTGACCAGTGACCTGACCACACTGACCACCAGTATAGTTAGTAGTATACTTATATTGTGATTGCCTGAAAAAGTTAAACACTCGTCGTGTGACTTCACTTGTGTGTTGTTGTTTTTTTTATTCTATAAAAATAAAACTCATTCTGCTGACAGACAGTGTCCAGCAGGTCCGTCATTATATAATATATAATATATACCTGTCCGGCTGCAGTAGTGATATATATATATTTTTTATATCATTTATCATCCAGTCGCAGCAGACACAGTACGGTAGTTCACGGCTGTGGCTACCTCTGTGTCTGCACTCGGCAGGCAGTCCGTCCATAATTGTATACCACCTAACCGTGGTTTTTTTTTCTTCTTTATACATACATACTACTACGACATCTCTTTATCAACCAGTCTATATTAGCAGCAGACACAGTACAGTACGGTAGTTCACGGCTGTGGCTACCTCTGTGTCTGCACTCGGCAGGCAGTCCGTCCATAATTGTATACCACCTAACCGTGGTTTTTTTTTCTTTCTTCTTTATACATACATAGTTACATAGACATCTCTTTATCAACCAGTCTATATTAGCAGCAGACACAGTACAGTACGGTAGTTCACGGCTGTGGCTACCTCTGTGTCTGCACTCGGCAGGCAGTCCGTCCATAATTGTATACCACCTAACCGTGGTTTTTTTTTCTTTCTTCTTTATACATACATAGTTACATAGACATCTCTTTATCAACCAGTCTATATTAGCAGCAGACACAGTACAGTACGGTAGTTCACGGCTGTGGCTACCTCTGTGTCTGCACTCGGCAGGCAGTCCGTCCATAATTGTATACCACCTAACCGTGGTTTTTTTTTCTTTCTTCTTTATACATACATAGTTACATAGACATCTCTTTATCAACCAGTCTATATTAGCAGCAGACACAGTACAGTACGGTAGTTCACGGCTGTGGCTACCTCTGTGTCTGCACTCGGCAGGCAGTCCGTCCATAATTGTATACCACCTAACCGTGGTTTTTTTTTCTTTCTTCTTTATACATACATAGTTACATAGACATCTCTTTATCAACCAGTCTATATTAGCAGCAGACACAGTACAGTACGGTAGTTCACGGCTGTGGCTACCTCTGTGTCTGCACTCGGCAGGCAGTCCGTCCATAATTGTATACCACCTAACCGTGGTTTTTTTTTTTTTCTTCTTTATACATACATAGTTACATAGACATTTCTTTATCAACCAGTCTATATTAGCAGCAGACACAGTACAGTATGGTAGTTCACGGCTGTGGCTACCTCTGTGTCTGCACTCGGCAGGCAGTCCGTCCATAATTGTATACCACCTAACCGTGGTTTTTTTTTCTTTCTTCTTTATACATACATAGTTACATAGACATCTCTTTATCAACCAGTCTATATTAGCAGCAGACACAGTACAGTACGGTAGTTCACGGCTGTGGCTACCTCTGTGTCTGCACTCGGCAGGCAGTCCGTCCATAATTGTATACCACCTAACCGTGGTTTTTTTTTCTTTCTTCTTTATACATACATACTACTACGACATCTCTTTATCAACCAGTCTATATTATTAGCAGCAGACACAGTACAGTACGGTAGTTCACGGCTGTGGCTACCTCTGTGTCTGCACTCGGCAGGCAGTCCGTCCATAATTGTATACCACCTAACCGTGGTTTTTTTTTCTTTCTTCTTTATACATACATAGTTACATAGACATCTCTTTATCAACCAGTCTATATTAGCAGCAGACACAGTACAGTACGGTAGTTCACGGCTGTGGCTACCTCTGTGTCTGCACTCGGCAGGCAGTCCATAATTGTATACTAGTATCCATCTCCATTGTTTACCTGAGGTGCCTTTTAGTTGTGCCTATTAAAATATGGAGAACAAAAATGTTGAGGTTCCAAAATTAGGGAAAGATCAAGATCCACTTCCACCTCGTGCTGAAGCTGCTGCCACTAGTCATGGCCGAGACGATGAAATGCCAGCAACGTCGTCTGCCAAGGCCGATGCCCAATGTCATAGTACAGAGCATGTCAAATCCAAAACACCAAATATCAGTAAAAAAAGGACTCCAAAACCTAAAATAAAATTGTCGGAGGAGAAGCGTAAACTTGCCAATATGCCATTTACCACACGGAGTGGCAAGGAACGGCTGAGGCCCTGGCCTATGTTCATGGCTAGTGGTTCAGCTTCACATGAGGATGGAAGCACTCAGCCTCTCGCTAGAAAACTGAAAAGACTCAAGCTGGCAAAAGCACCGCAAAGAACTGTGCGTTCTTCGAAATCCCAAATCCACAAGGAGAGTCCAATTGTGTCGGTTGCGATGCCTGACCTTCCCAACACTGGACGTGAAGAGCATGCGCCTTCCACCATTTGCACGCCCCCTGCAAGTGCTGGAAGGAGCACCCGCAGTCCAGTTCCTGATAGTCAGATTGAAGATGAAGATGTTGAAGTACACCAGGATGAGGAGGATATGGGTGTTGCTGGCGCTGGGGAGGAATTTGACCAGGAGGATTCTGATGGTGAGGTGGTTTGTTTAAGTCAGGCACCCGGGGAGACACCTGTTGTCCGTGGGAGGAATATGGCCGTTGACATGCCTGGTGAAAATACCAAAAAAATCAGCTCTTCAGTGTGGAGGTATTTCAACAGAAAAGCGGACAACAGGTGTCAAGCCGTGTGTTGCCTTTGTCAAGCTGTAATAAGTAGGGGTAAGGACGTTAACCACCTCGGAACATCCTCCCTTATACGTCACCTGCAGCGCATTCATTATAAGTCAGTGACAAGTTCAAAAACTTTGGGCGACAGCGGAAGCAGTCCACTGACCAGTAAATCCCTTCCTCTTGTAACCAAGCTCACGCAAACCACCCCACCAACTCCCTCAGTGTCAATTTCCTCCTTCCCCAGGAATGCCAATAGTCCTGCAGGCCATGTCACTGGCAATTCTGACGAGTCCTCTCCTGCCTGGGATTCCTCCGATGCATCCTTGCGTGTAACGCCTACTGCTGCTGGCGCTGCTGTTGTTGCTGCTGGGAGTCGATGGTCATCCCAGAGGGGAAGTCGTAAGCCCACTTGTACTACTTCCAGTAAGCAATTGACTGTCCAACAGTCCTTTGCGAGGAAGATGAAATATCACAGCAGTCATCCTGCTGCAAAGCGGATAACTGAGGCCTTGACAACTATGTTGGTGTTAGACGTGCGTCCGGTATCCGCCGTTAGTTCACAGGGAACTAGACAATTTATTGAGGCAGTGTGCCCCCGTTACCAAATACCATCTAGGTTCCACTTCTCTAGGCAGGCGATACCGAGAATGTACACGGACGTCAGAAAAAGACTCACCAGTGTCCTAAAAAATGCAGTTGTACCCAATGTCCACTTAACCACGGACATGTGGACAAGTGGAGCAGGGCAGGGTCAGGACTATATGACTGTGACAGCCCACTGGGTAGATGTATGGACTCCCGCCGCAAGAACAGCAGCGGCGGCACCAGTAGCAGCATCTCGCAAACGCCAACTCTTTCCTAGGCAGGCTACGCTTTGTATCACCGCTTTCCAGAATACGCACACAGCTGAAAACCTCTTACGGCAACTGAGGAAGATCATCGCGGAATGGCTTACCCCAATTGGACTCTCCTGTGGATTTGTGGCATCGGACAACGCCAGCAATATTGTGTGTGCATTAAATATGGGCAAATTCCAGCACGTCCCATGTTTTGCACATACCTTGAATTTGGTGGTGCAGAATTTTTTAAAAAACGACAGGGGCGTGCAAGAGATGCTGTCGGTGGCCAGAAGAATTGCGGGACACTTTCGGCGTACAGGCACCACGTACAGAAGACTGGAGCACCACCAAAAACTACTGAACCTGCCCTGCCATCATCTGAAGCAAGAAGTGGTAACGAGGTGGAATTCAACCCTCTATATGCTTCAGAGGTTGGAGGAGCAGCAAAAGGCCATTCAAGCCTATACAATTGAGCACGATATAGTAGGTGGAATGCACCTGTCTCAAGCGCAGTGGAGAATGATTTCAACGTTGTGCAAGGTTCTGATGCCCTTTGAACTTGCCACACGTGAAGTCAGTTCAGACACTGCCAGCCTGAGTCAGGTCATTCCCCTCATCAGGCTTTTGCAGAAGAAGCTGGAGACATTGAAGGAGGAGCTAACACGGAGCGATTCCGCTAGGCATGTGGGACTTGTGGATGGAGCCCTTAATTCGCTTAACAAGGATTCACGGGTGGTCAATCTGTTGAAATCAGAGCACTACATTTTGGCCACCGTGCTCGATCCTAGATTTAAAGCCTACCTTGGATCTCTCTTTCCGGCAGACACAAGTCTGCTGGGGTTGAAAGACCTGCTGGTGACAAAATTGTCAAGTCAAGCGGAACGCGACCTGTCAACATCTCCTCCTTCACATTCTCCCGCAACTGGGGGTGCGAGGAAAAGGCTCAGAATTCCGAGCCCACCCGCTGGCGGTGATGCAGGGCAGTCTGGAGCGACTGCTGATGCTGACATCTGGTCCGGACTGAAGGACCTGACAACGATTACGGACATGTCGTCTACTGTCACTGCATATGATTCTCTCAACATTGATAGAATGGTGGAGGATTATATGAGTGACCGCATCCAAGTAGGCACGTCACACAGTCCGTACTTATACTGGCAGGAAAAAGAGGCAATTTGGAGGCCCTTGCACAAACTGGCTTTATTCTACCTAAGTTGCCCTCCCACAAGTGTGTACTCCGAAAGAGTGTTTAGTGCCGCCGCTCACCTTGTCAGCAATCGGCGTACGAGGTTACATCCAGAAAATGTGGAGAAGATGATGTTCATTAAAATGAATTATAATCAATTCCTCCGCGGAGACATTGACCAGCAGCAATTGCCTCCACAAAGTACACAGGGAGCTGAGATGGTGGATTCCAGTGGGGACGAATTGATAATCTGTGAGGAGGGGGATGTACACGGTGATATATCGGAGGGTGATGATGAGGTGGACATCTTGCCTCTGTAGAGCCAGTTTGTGCAAGGAGAGATTAATTGCTTCTTTTTTGGGGGGGGTCCAAACCAACCCGTCATATCAGTCACAGTCGTGTGGCAGACCCTGTCACTGAAATGATGGGTTGGTTAAAGTGTGCATGTCCTGTTTTGTTTATACAACATAAGGGTGGGTGGGAGGGCCCAAGGACAATTCCATCTTGCACCTCTTTTTTCTTTTCTTTTTCTTTGCATCATGTGCTGATTGGGGAGGGTTTTTTGGAAGGGACATCCTGCGTGACACTGCAGTGCCACTCCTAAATGGGCCCGGTGTTTGTGTCGGCCACTAGGGTCGCTAATCTTACTCACACAGTCAGCTACCTCATTGCGCCTCTTTTTTTCTTTGCGTCATGTGCTGTTTGGGGAGGGTTTTTTGGAAGGGACATCCTGCGTGACACTGCAGTGCCACTCCTAGATGGGCCCGGTGTTTGTGTCGGCCACTAGGGTCGCTAATCTTACTCACACAGCTACCTCATTGCGCCTCTTTTTTTCTTTGCGTCATGTGCTGTTTGGGGAGGGTTTTTTGGAAGGGCCATCCTGCGTGACACTGCAGTGCCACTCCTAGATGGGCCCGGTGTTTGTGTCGGCCACTAGGGTCGCTAATCTTACTCACACAGCTACCTCATTGCGCCTCTTTTTTTCTTTGCGTCATGTGCTGTTTGGGGAGGGTTTTTTGGAAGGGACATCCTGCGTGACACTGCAGTGCCACTCCTAGATGGGCCCGGTGTTTGTGTCGGCCACTAGGGTCGCTTATCTTACTCACACAGCGACCTCGGTGCAAATTTTAGGACTAAAAATAATATTGTGAGGTGTGAGGTATTCAGAATAGACTGAAAATGAGTGTAAATTATGGTTTTTGAGGTTAATAATACTTTGGGATCAAAATGACCCCCAAATTCTATGATTTAAGCTGTTTTTTAGTGTTTTTTGAAAAAAACACCCGAATCCAAAACACACCCGAATCCGACAAAAAAAATTCGGTGAGGTTTTGCCAAAACGCGTTCGAACCCAAAACACGGCCGCGGAACCGAACCCAAAACCAAAACACAAAACCCGAAAAATTTCAGGCGCTCATCTCTACTTTATACATATTCTATTATGGCAGACAATTTTTTTTAAATCCATCCACTCACTACTAGTGAATAACAGCTTAGCCGTGTTTTGCATGTTGTGCCAAATTGAGCAAAATAGCAAAGATGTAAGTGGACACATCAGTATATATTATAAAATCACAGGCATGGCTGTTATCCCTTATTGAAAATGACAAGGGGGGGACAATGCAAGGTGTTGTCAGATCATATGGTGCAATATAACAAAGGAACGCAGGGCACAGGATCCCAAGGAAGGGCATAGGGTATCAGGGAAAAAAGTTTAATACAGGATCTCAGAAGAATAGTCATACGATGAACCCACAGTACCTGGAGCAGGCTCATGTCATGTTACACCCCCCCCCCCCTCCCTAAAAAAAGCCACTGTGTTGTGGCAGATTGAAGTGAAGTAGAAGTGACCGTGTACATCTCCTGATTAACTAGAAAGTTGCCAATCACAATTATAAGCCTTTGTACGTTATGTAGACAACAGTGACTCACCACCTCCCCTTCCACGTACATCCGAAATGGTGTGCTCCTGCAGCATATACATGTGTTTGTGAAGGTATAAACTGGGTAGATCGGCCCTGATTAAAGCATTTGCTAATGAAACGGCTTGCCAGAAGGAGCTAGCAAAGTTTGAAACGGGGATCATCGTAAGCTGTGCGATGTCACGTTTTCAGCGCGATGCTGGATTACTATATAGAAAATTTGGTAACCCGGATGGACTGGCTAGCTCAGAGTCGAGATCTTAACCCCACTGAGAACCTCTTGGACAAATTGGAGTGACGGGTGCGTTCTAAACCGACTCAACCTTCAGTGTCAGAGTTGGTCACTGTACTTAAGGTGGAATGGTGAAACATACCGCCTGCTGTTGTCCAGGAACTTGTGGATGGTTTGCTAAGAAGGGTGTCTGCAACAACTGCACGTGGTGGACCTACAAAGTACTGATGTCAATAAAATCTCATTGCTCTATTTGCTGTCAGTGTCCAATCACTTTTGTCTAGGCCTGGTCCAAGCCACACAGATTTTTCCCAATATGCCCCACGGCCCCTCCCTGTATGCCACACAGTCCTCCCCCTCAATATGCACCACAATGCCCCTCTTATATGCAACATAGTTCTTCCCCTCCCCTAATATTCTTCACAGTGCCCTCCTGTTCTCCTCTTTAGGCCTCTGTATCTCTGTTCTGCTTGCACATGCAGTGCAGAACAGCTGCCAAGTCCCTTCTTCAGTGTCACAGATGTGATGTGTCACATGATGGTGAGGAGGGGACTTGTGAGCCACTTTGCTCTGTATTCACTGCTCATGCAGTTCGCAGATCTGTAGCAACAGGACGGCCTTCGATAGGCACCTGTTAGGGTAATTGCAGTGTCAGGGCTGAGTCAGAGGTGTTCCTATCAATACAGCTAATGGAATGCAGTTCCACCCCATTCCGGTCCACTTTAACTCCTGGTGTAGCTAGTCCTTTGCGTCGCTTTCTATCCCCACCAGTATCTTGAGCTCACGATCTACACAGCCCTGCCATCGCTACACCCCTGCCCTGAGGAAAGGGCAGGGGCATAGCAAAATAACTGACAGAGGGAAGTATGGAGGATGTTGATCCACAATTTTCATACATCCCAACAGAAAATGCAAAGCTTTTGCCCCTCCAGTTATTCCGCTCACACTCATGCACTTTGAAAACTCTTTGACCCAGTGCAGATGGAGGCATGTGGCATGATGATTGTAAATATTTGTACATATAATGTAGTGGAGGCATCTATTAGGAGAATATACAGTACACGTCTTTTGAAGCCAAGAATATCCACTGGGATCCACTGAACAGATTCCTAATAAATTGAGTGCCCATACAGTATTCTCATGATGACTACCTCACTTCTGTGTAGACTAAAGATACACATTAAAGTCACATAGTAAAAAATAACATTTACAGGTTGAGTATCCCATATCCAAAATGCTTGAGACCAGAAGTATTTTGGATATCGGATTTTTCCGTATTTTGGAATAATTGCATACCATAATGAGATATCATGGCGATGGGACCTAAGTCTAAGCACAGAATACATTTATGTTTCATATACACCCTATACACACAGCCTGAAGGTAATTTTAGCCAATATTTTTAATAACTTTGTGCATTAAACAAAGTGTGTCTACATTCACACAATTCATTTGTTTCATATACATCTTATACACACAGCCTGAAGGTCATTTAATACAATATTTTTAATAACTTTGTGTATTAAACAAAGTTTGTGTACACTGAGCCATCAGAAAACAAAGGTATCACTATCTCTCACTCAAAACTTTCCGTATTTCGGAATATTCCGTATTTCAGAATATTTGGATATGGGATACTCAACCTGTACCAGGTTATTGATTTGTTGGTTGTTCTCACCAACACAATTCTACTTTGCTTTATATATTTTTTTTTTTTACACACTATACAACAAGTTGAGAATTATGCCAATAATTAGCACAGCATTCCGCCAGCAAATGAGCGATGGTGCCAATTAATTGGAAATTCTCAGTATGCAGATCGTACCTTGCAGGCAGCCTATCTCGTGCATGGAATTCACACTTAGGGATATCTATCTCTGAGATAGTTAGACAGTGTGACCTTTTGGAAACAAATGGCAGTGTATTTTCAAGGCTATGTTCAATAATTTAAACATGGAGCCTTGTGAGAGAATGTTGCTCACACAAGCAGCCAATGGTTGTTTAGCACATTTACGCAGCAACATGCCTTTGGCGTTTTCAGATCACACTTTGTTCTTCTTTTATTGATACATTCCTTTATTCTGCTATGTATCAGTTCAGTCCCAGGGGACGTGTTTCAGAAGGCATGGCTCTGTACAGTACTGTATGTGACACTAAATTACACATCATAGCAAAACAGCCAATGGATAAAGAATAAGAAATCAGTCTGTTTTCTTTACTGAAATTAACATTCCACAGCAAATATATTAAATTTTCCTATCATCATACATTCTTATACTGTCATGCAAATACACATGATGAATTAGTTGAGTCATGGTTGTTTACTTGTGTACTGTATATCTAGTAATAGCGGAATCTCAGTACCTCCTATTATATGCTAGTAAGGCCATTGTCAAGGTGTAAAAAAATTGTATAACAATGAAATCATGTATGATTAAGATTATGATTTCATTATGGCCAGCATAGCAACCTGGGCTCTCTTCACAGTCCCAATAAGCCATGTTTTAATTGTTCTTTTATAAGGAATTCTTAGAATTATATTTATACAATTGGACAGGCTGCTTTTTAATGAAAAAAGAAGGGGGTACAAGTTTATACAGTGATAGAATAAAGAAGGTGTTTGAAATACAGATGTGTCCTCTTACATCCTTGCTGCAGTCACGCTAAACAGCCCTTGAAGTCGTGACATGCCGTGACGGGATTCTGTAGTGCCAAGCTTCTTTTTTTTGCATTTTTTTCCTTGAAAATGCATTGTAGACACAAACTAATAGGATGCACAAGCAGCTTCTGCTGATTAAAATGATATGCAGCATGCCTATATTCGTTGTGTAATTGCGGCTCTGTCTGCATCCGAAATGCCACATTACAGTGTTGCCATGAAAACACTAGCATAGCATTTTGTATGCAAATACAGTTGCAGTCGCACACAGCATATAGGTATGCTGCATATCATTTTAATCAGCAGAAGCTGCTTGTGTGTCGTATTACATTAATGTGCATTTAAGATGCATTTTCAACAACAAAAAATGTGCGACGCTACCGAGTCACGCAGCACTCACGCGTTGTGTTATGCTACTTGTAGTACGTGGAGCCAAGATGTAAGAGGACACATCTGTATGAGCACATCTTTAAATATATTTTCTAATGTCACTGTCTCCCCATGTGCTTACAGCGTGCATTCTCATAGATATTAGAACAACTCACAGAATGACTACTTATCTATATTATGGAGTCCAGGGATGGCCAAACTTGGTCCCCAGGGACCTATTTTCCAGATGACCTGAGGATCTTCTAAAATGTGCCATTTAAAATAAATACATGTGCACACCAGCTACCAGATCTGGAATACTTGAACTGCTAGGGATCCTTGAGGACTGAGTGATGTCTATACTCTTAATGAAACATTTGCATATCTACCTGTCAAATGTATGTTTTTACTTTTAACTATGGTTGTTGAGGTGCAAGATGTAAAGAATGATATAAGACACCTGAAACAGGTTGTAAAGTACTTTTCCACTCCACATGATCCATAAATCAATCTAAGGAGTTTGCTACCAGACACATACTGTATAAAATGCTTGTGTGTCAATCCAGGAATTTACTGGACCTTAATGATGTGGGGAAAACACAGTTTATTTTGTGTATGTGTTTGTGTTTCTCATATTTTGATGGTCTGCACTGTGTAATGTAGAATAAAACTCATAAGAGTGAAGCATGGGTGAAGAAGAATGGGGTGTGCGGGGTGTGCACCCACACATCTCTTACACAATGCCAATCTGACTAACCGGAATTGGTAGACACCGATCCCGGCCATGTACCTGGATCTGGGACAGTGACATTGGCAGGTGCTCCAACCCAGCACCTCCACATCATCAGCCATCTCCTAGGTAGAGGAGAGTGGCACAAGTTGGGGAATGGCTACGCTACGCCACGCACATCCCAGAAAAAATTTTGCTCCTGCCTATGATAAAAATATTTAGTTAGTTGAGTACTAGCCCTTATGTGGATCATAATACACCATTAGCCAAATAGAAGAATTCCATATTAATCTAGCAGCTATTAATAGAATGCTTGGGACTTTTCAAATAGTAAAAAGTGTAATTATCTCTCTACAAAATTCACAGTATGTATGTGAATTTGTGCCTAAAAAATAATTAGAACAGTTACTCATTGTAATTTTTACTGCAATAAGTTTTTTTGCAAATATCAAAGCTATTTTCTAATATAGGCACGGAAATGATATGTTTATCATCTGTTGTAATGAAAACCTATGTAGAATGTTTCTTTTTACACTGCCAAAAAATAAAACACTAGTAATTCTAGTTCTTAGGGTAAATGTGATATAACTTATGTTAGCATTCCATTGAAGTAGGAAGATAAGCAGATGGCAGTTTAACACAAAGGGGTACTACTGGCTTGCACTCTGTTGACAGATTTTGGCATTGCTGCTTGTCTGTTTATCCTAGCTACATTTCGTTAATGGCTGTTTGTGGGCGACACAAACCAAATTATATAAGTAGCATTTTAGCTTCAAATTGAAAGCAGTCAAAATTAAACCTAGCTACAGAACCTTTAGGTGAGCAACAAATGACTTTATTAGTATAGGTAATGTATATACATTCTATAACCTTATTGAATGAAATTCATGGTAACGCAGTAATGATCCTGTTATATGCTCAAAGAGACACTTCTACAAACTAGAAGAGCTTGTAGGTGTGCAGAGGGACAGAAAAATCTACACAGGTGCACTGAGTAAATGTCAGATCAGATTGCTATCAGATATACCCATTTCATTACGTTAGACTTTTCTGTCTCTTTCCTAAGTTACTGCTTGGTTTTATAGCTTAAGTACAGTAAGTAATGAGAGCTAGAGGACATGAGAACTGTTTTAATGGCAAGCGAACAAAATGCTGCCAGTCTTGTCCTTTTGTGGAGGGAGAATAGCCATGTTCTTCTTCCCCTACATAAACTCTCTTTCTGCTATTTCTCGAGTCTTCATCAGGAAAAGTCATCTCTGCATTATCCTGAAAACAAAGAGCACTGGTGTGCCCACTCTGTACACCCAAACTTCACCAACTCCTTCCTTTCATCTGTTGAACATTCTGCACAAACTGAGTCATGTCAAGATCAAAAAACATGCCAGCATTATAAGTGATAATGACTATCATTAATAATCATCATCAATATTATCTTCACCATCAATCAATATGGATCTGATAGCTCTCACAGGCATATGCCAGCTTTTGTTATGCATTTAGCTGTGGTTATGAGGCGGAATGGGCTTTCAATAATTTATCTCAATCCGCTCAACAACAACAAAATTAGTTGATACTGGAGGTGATACTGTATAACTTAAGAAACTGCTATGTTAGATATTCATTAATGGAGTTTATAAACTGAATATTTATGTTTTTGTTTTTCTCGAAGTTTGTGTACTACTGTGAAGAGGAAGCAGCTTAATTTGCTCTTCCGTCACATTGTTCTAAAACAATAGATGTATTTCATCATGTGACACTGGAATTATTTGGAACAAGGAATGCATGCTGAATAAAGATAATGTGATTTCTCTAAATACTTGTGTATATTAATTAAACAAAGCTTAAACTCTGCATGCTGTTCCTGCGCTTCAATTATAACATTTAAATGTGACTATTAATATTAATGACTGTTTTCATTTAATGTATTTGTAGTATAAATGTATTGTCTTTATTTTCTCCAGGGGGCTCAAATGATTTTCAGCGCAGCTAAAGACCTTGGACAGTTGTCTAAATTAAAGGTAATACTGTTAAATCAATAGTTAATCACCTGCCACAGTAACTTTATATTCTGCTTTTCCTATCTCCCTGTAATATCAGTTCTGCCAATCCTTTCTTCTGTGCTGAATGCCGTCATTTAGCCGATAGCAAAAGCGCTATTACTATTTGTATTCTGTCAGTTGTTAGCAAATTCAACATGAACCTGGCATTTTGTGGGTTCTGGCTGAGTTTATTTTTAACCAAGAGAAAGAACACCAAAGGGTATCCGCAATAAGACTTAACAACTACAGATATTAGTCGCACACTGTATATTTGCAAAGATATGGTTAAGCCACCAGGCTTCTGTGATACTGGTGGTTCATAACACTACATGGTAATAGCATCAACTTTGGGTCATATAATAATATAATATATAATTATAATAATAATAGCACAACTAAATATATCTAAATTGAGAGCCATATCATCTTGCGTCACCCCTAGATCCTCGCCTCTCAGAACAGCAATATAAAATGGTAGCTGATCTAGCGATACCCCTTGAGTTTATTTTTAGTTATTGAAATGAAAGGCACCAAATTCTTCCTAAATGCATCCATTTTTTTCTGATAACGAAAACTTTGTTTACAGTTACTATTAATGATGGGGAATTATTTGTGTAGGCAGAGAATCCACTCGTTAAAGGAAGGTAGCTGAATGCTGTAGATCAGTGATCGGCAACCTTAGATACTTCACCAGCTGCAGGTGTGGCCCTCTAACTTCCAATGGGCCATTCCTTACCCTTCATTTCAGTAATAAGCTAATATAATACATGTTATCAAAAAAGACACCATTCTGTAATAACCTTTAAGCAGAAAACTTCTTACACCTAATTTCAGTAATAGATTAAAACATTTAATCATTGAAAGTGACACCACTGTAATATTATAACAGGAATTGTTACATAAACAAGTGTTACAAGCTATAATAAACAAAGAAGGAAAGAGCTGCGGATCATACATCTATGCCTCCTTTTGCCCATAATTGTCCTAGAAGGGCCATCTCCCCTTAGAACACATCATGGGAAAGTGCTCAGTTGTTATATACGTGTGGTACACAAGAAGATACATTTCCTCTATGATCCTGGTCATGTTGTCCTTGATCCTTTCTTTGTTTATGAAGATTGCCTTTGTTTCTCTGACGTCCTAGTGGATGCTGGGAACTCCGTAAGGACCATGGGGAATAGACGGGCTCCGCAGGAGACTGGGCACTCTAAAAGAAAGATTAGGTACTATCTGGTGTGCACTGGCTCCTCCCACTATGACCCTCCTCCAGACCTCAGTTAGATTTCTGTGCCCGGCCGAGCTGGATGCACACTAGGGGCTCTCCTGAGCTCCTAGAAAGAAAGTTTATTTAGGTTTTTTATTTTACAGTGAGACCTGCTGGCAACAGGCTCACTGCATCGAGGGACTAAGGGGAGAAGAAGCGAACTCACCTGCGTGCAGAGTGGATTGGGCTTCTTAGGCTACTGGACACCATTAGCTCCAGAGGGATCGACCGCATGGAACTGGCCTTGGTGTTCGTTCCCGGAGCCGCGCCGCCGTCCCCCTTACAGAGCCAGAAGCAAGAAGAGGTCCGGAAAATCGGCGGCAGAAGACTTCGGTCTTCACCAAGGTAGCGCACAGCACTGCAGCTGTGCGCCATTGCTCCTCATGAACACTTCACACTCCGGTCACTGAGGGTGCAGGGCGCTGGGGGGGGGCGCCCTGAGGGCAATATATGACACCTTGGCTGGCAAATCTACATCATATATAGTCCTAGAGGCTATATAGATGTAAAATTACCCCTGCCAGTATTCCAGAAAAAGCGGGAGAAAGTCAGTTGAAAAAGGGGCGGGGCTTCTCCCTCAGCACACTGGCGCCATTTTCTCTTCACAGTGCAGCTGGAAGACAGCTCCCCAGGCTCTCCCCTGTAGTTTTCAGGCTCAAAGGGTTAAAAAGAGAGGGGGGGCACAAAATTTAGGCGAAATATTGTATATACAAGCAGCTATTGGGAAAAATTCACTCAATATAGTGTTAATCCCAAAATTATATAGCGCTCTGGTGTGTGCTGGCATACTCTCTCTCTGTCTCCCCAAAGGACTGTGTGGGGTCCTGTCCTCAGTCAGAGCATTCCCTGTGTGTGTGTGCGGTGTGTCGGTACGGCTGTGTCGACACGTTTGATGAGGAGGCTTTTGTGATGGCAGAGCAGATGCCGATAAATGTGATGTCGCCCCCTGTGGGGCCGACACCAGAGTGGATGGATAGGTGGAAGGTATAAACCAACAGTGTCAACTCCTTACATAAAAGGCTGGATGACGTAACAGCTATGGGACAGCCGGCTTCTCAGCCCGCGCCTGCCCAGGCGTCTCAAAGGCCATCAGGGGCTCAAATACGCCCGCTCCCTCAGATGGCAGACACAGATGTCGACACGGAGTCTGACTCCAGTGTCGACGAGGTTGAGACATATACACAATCCACTAGGAACATCCGTTACATGATCCCGGCAATAAAAAATCTGTTACACATTTCTGACATTAACCCAAGTACCACTAAAAAAGGGTTTTATGTTTGGGGAGAAAAAGCAGGCAGTGTTTTGTTCCCCCATCAAATGAGTGAATGAAGTGTGAAAAAGCGTGGGTTCCCCCGATAAGAAACTGGTAATTTCTAAAAAGTTACTGATGGCGTACCCTTTCCCGCCAGAGGATAAGTTACGCTGGGAGATATCCCCTAGGGTGGATAAGGCGCTCACACGTTTGTCAAAAAAGGTGGCACTGCCGTCTTAGGATACGGCCACTTTGAAGGTACCTGCTGATAAAAAGCAGGAGGCTATCCTGAAGTCTGTATTTACACACTCAGGTACTAGACCTGCAGATAGTGCTGCTGCAGCGTGGTCTGTAACCCTGTCAAACAGGGATACTATTTTGCGAACATAAGACGTCGTCTTATATATGAGGGATGCACAGAGGGATATTTTGCCGGCTGGCATCCAGAATTAATGCAATGTCCATTCTGTCAGGAGGGTATTAGAGACCCGACACTGGACAAGTGATGCTGACTTTAAAAGGCACATAGAGCCTTATAAGGGTGAGGAATTGTTTGGGGATGGTCTCTGGGACCTCGTATCCACAGCAACAGCTGGGAAGAAAAATTTTTACCTCAGGTTTTCTCACAGCCTAAGAAAGCACTGTATTATCAGGTACAGTCCTTTCGGCTTCAGAAAAGCAAGCGGGTCAAAGGTGCTTCCTTTCTGCACAGAGACGAGGGGAGAGGGAAAAAGCTGCACCAGTCAGCCAGTTCCCAGAATCAAAATTCTTCCCCCGCTTCCTCTGAGTCCACTGCATGACGCGGGGGCTCCACAGGCATAGCCAGGTACGGTGGGGGGCCGCCTCAAAAATTTCAGCGATCAGTGGGCTCGCTCACAGGTGGATCCCTGGATCCTTCAAGTAGTATCTCAGGGGTACAAGCTGGAATTCGAGGCGTCTCCCCCCCGCCGTTTCCTCAAATCTGCCTTGCCGACAACTCCCTCAGGCAGGGAGGCTGTGCTAGAGGCAATTCACAAGCTGTATTCCCAGCAGGTGATAGTCAAGGTGCCCCTACTTCAACAAGGACGGGGTTACTATTCCACACTGTTTGTGGTACCGAAACCGGACGGTTCGGTGAGACCCATTTTAAATTTGAAATCCTTGAACACATACATAAAAAAATTCAAGTTCAAGATGGAATCGCTCAGGGCGGTTATTGCAAGCCTGGAGGAGGGGGATTACATGGTATCCCTGGACATCAAGGATGCTTACCTACATGTCCCCATTTACCATCCTCACCAGGAGTACCTCAGATTTGTGGTACAGGATTGCCATTACCAATTCCAAACACTGCCGTTTGGACGGTCCACGGCACCGAGGGTCTTTACCAAGGTAATGGCAGAAATGATGATACTCCTTCGAAAAAAGGGAGTTTTAATTATCCCGTACTTGGACGATCTCCTTATAAAGGCGAGGTCCAAGGAGCAGTTGTTGGTCGGAGTAGCACTATCTCGGGAAGTGCTACAACAGCACGGATGGATTCTATACATTCCAAAGTCACAGCTGGTTCCTACCACACGCCTACTGTTCCTGGGGATGGTTCTGGACACAGAACAGAAAAAAGTGTTTCTCCCGCAGGAGAAAGCCAAGGAGCTGTCATCTCTAGTCAGAGACCTCCTGAAACCAAAACAGGTATCGGTGCATCACTGCACACGAGTCCTGGGAAAAATGGTAGCTTCTTACGAAGCAAAATTCCATTCGGCAGGATCCATGCAAGAACCTTTCAGTGGGACCTCTTGGACAAGTGGTCGGGATCGCATCTTCAGATGCATCGGCTGATAACCCTGTCTCCAAGGACCAGGGTATCTCTACTGTGGTGGCTGCAGAGTGCTCATCTTCAAGAGGGCCGCAGATTCGGCATACAGGACTGGGTCCTGGTAACCACGGATGCCAGTCTTCGAGGCTGGGGGGCAGTCACACAGGGAAGAAATTTCCAAGGACTTTGGTCAAGTCAGGAGTCGTCCCTACACATAAATATTCTGGAACTGAGGGCCATTTACAATGCCCTAAGTCTGGCAAGGCCTCTGCTTCAAAACCAGCCGGTACTGATCCAATCAGACAACATCACGGCAGTCGCCCATGTAAACCGACAGGGCGGCACAAGAAGCAGGATGGCGATGGCAGAAGCCACAAGGATTCTCCGATGGGCGGAAAATCACGTCTTAGCACTGTCAGCAGTGTTCATTCCGGGAGTGGACAACTGGGAAGCAGACTTCCTCAGCAGACACGACCTACACCCGGGAGAGTGGGGACTTCATCCAGAAGTCTTCCAACTGTTGGTAAACCGTTGGGAAAGGCCACAGGTGGACATGATGGCGTCCCGCCTAAACAAAAAACTAGATATTGCGCCAGGTCAAGGGACCCTCAGGCAATAGCTGTGGACGCTCTAGTGACACCGTGGGTGTACCAGTCGGTTTATGTATTCCCTCCTCTGCCTCTCATACCAAAGGTACTGAGAATAATAAGAAAACGAGGAGTAAGAACGATACTCGTGGTTCCGGATGGGCCAAGAAGAGCTTGGTACCCAGAACTTCAAGAAATTATATCAGAGGACCCATGGCCTCTACCGCTCAGACAGGATCTGCTACAGGAGGGGCCCTGTCTGTTCCAAGACTTACCGTGGCTGCGTTTGATGGCATGGCGGTTGAATTCCGGATCCTAAAGGAAAAGGGCATTCCGGAAGAAGTCATTCCTACGCTGATAAAAGCCAGGAAAGAAGTAACCGCAAACCATTATCACCGTATTTGGCGAAAATATGTTGCGTGGTGTGAGGCCAGGAAGGCCCCAACAGAGGAATTTCAGCTGGGTCGTTTTCTGCACTTCCTACAGTCGGGGGTGACTATGGGCCTAAAATTGGGTTCCATTAAGGTCCAGATTTCGGCTCTGTCGATTTTCTTCCAGAAAGAACTGGCTTCACTGCCTGGAGTTCAGACATTTGTAAAGGGAGTGCTACATATTCAGCCCCCTTTTGTGCCTCCTGTGGCACCTTGGGATCTCAACGTGGTGTTGAGTTTCTTAAAATCACATTGGTTTGAGCCACTTAAAACTGTGGATTTGAAATATCTCACGTGGAAAGTGGTCATGTTATTGGCCTTGGCTTCGGCCTGGCGTGTGTCAGAATTGGCGGCTTTGTCATGTAAAAGCCCTTATCTGATTTTCCATATGGATAGGGCAGAATTGAGGACTCGTCCCCAGTTTCTCCCTAAGGTGGTATCAGCTTTTCACTTGAACCAACCTATTGTAGTGCCTGCGGCTACTAGGGACTTGGAAGATTCCAAGTTACTGGACGTAGTCAGGGCCTTAAAAATTTATATTTCCAGGACGGCTGGAGTCAGGAAAACTGACTTGCTTTTTATCCTGTAGGCACCCAACAAAATAGGTGCTCCTGCTTCTAAGCAGACTATTGCTCGCTGAATTTGTAGCACAATTCAGCTGGAGCATTCTGCGGCTGGATTGCCGCATCCTAAATCAGTAAAAGCCCATTCCACGAGGAAAGTGGGCTCATCTTGGGCGGCTGCCCGAGGGGTCTCGGCTTTACAATTTTGCCGAGCTGCAACTTGGTCAGGGGCAAACACGTTTGCTAAATTCTACAAAATTGATACCCTGGCTGAGGAGGACCTTGAGTTCTCTCATTCGGTGCTGCAGAGTCATCCGCTCTCTCCCGCCCGTTTGGGAGCTTTGGTATAATCCCCATGGTCCTTACGGAGTTCCCAGCATCCACTAGGACGTCAGAGAAAATAAGATTTTACTCACCGGTAAATCTATTTCTAGTAGTCCGTAGTGGATGCTGGGCGCCCATCCCAAGTGCGGATTGTCTGCAATACTTGTATGTAGTTATTGCCTAACTAAGGGTTATTGTTGAGCCATCTGTTGAGAGGCTCAGTTATATTTCATACTGTTAACTGGGTGTAGTATCACGAGTTATATGGTGTGATTGGTGTGGCTGGTATGAGTCTTACCCGGGATTCAAAATCCTTCCTTATTGTGTCAGCTCTTCCGGGCACAGTATCCTAACTGAGGTCTGGAGGAGGGTCATAGTGGGAGGAGCCAGTGCACACCAGATAGTACCTAATCTTTCTTTTAGAGTGCCCAGTCTCCTGCGGAGCCCGTCTATTCCCCATGGTCCTTACGGAGTTCCCAGCATCCACTACGGACTACGAGAAATAGATTTACCGGTGAGTAAAATCTTATTTTTTCTTCATCGTATTAGTTCAACAACATTTGCATGACTGTGTGAATGGTGTTTGTCACAAAAAACTAATTTCCGGTACTGCCATACTATATACTGTATATCATTAAGATAATGTACTTTCTAATATGTTTAATGCCATCGTTAAAACAATATAATACGTTTAATGCCATCCTTAAAGCAATATCAGACTCTCCACTACTCTACAAAACTTTGAACGTGCTCTCAAGACCCACTTCTTCATCAAACCCAGCCATCTCTCATACTAACCCTCTTTTACATGTTCAGTGTCTACCCCGTCTGTGTCACCCCTGTATCACTGACCCTCTCCTTCAGAATGCAAGCTGTCATGAGCAGGGCCCTCTCCCCTCATGTGCTTTACCCTCGCTTTAAACTATTTTCTACACCATATAGTATCCTGTCCCCTGATGCAGAAACGTTTATATACAGATGTAGCCACTGCTCATCATGGCTACATCTGCGCTGAACGAGCACTCTCGGTGTGGCTGGGCACGCTCTATGGGGGTATTGTAACCCTCATAGGTCACTATTAGCTTGTGAGCCTTAACTACATCTCTTTTAGGAATCGTATAAGGCAGGGGTGGCCAGACTTTTGGAGACAGTGATCTACTTTGAAAGCTGAAAAGCTTTTGTGATCTACCTACGCGGAATAATGCTCCCAAAAAAGGGGCATGGCATAACAAAAGGGGCGTGGTATAACGAAAACGGGGCATAGCCTTTCTGCACAGGGTGTAATGACTTACTTGCACAAAATCACACATTGGCCCCCACAGGTAGAAACCTCAAACACATATGCCCCCACAGTGCCACATAGGCCCCACAGTGCCAAATAGGCCCCCACAGTGCCAGATCTACTTACTTTAGCTGGCTGTCTGCCCACTGGCTGGATCCTGCTCCAGCTTCCCGCTGCTGCTGCTGTCCTGCTGCCGCCAGCGCTGACTGGATCAATCCAGATCCAGCAGGTGCACAGGCTCCTCACATCACGTTCCCAATCGTGCATTGCGCGGCTGATGTCATGACGTCAGCCACACAATGCATCATTGGGAACGCTCCGGACTCAGGCGGCAGAGGCGACAAGTCACACTTGGATCGCGGTCTACCGTCGAGAGCTCTGCGATCGACGTTTTGCCCGCCTCTGATATAAGGGATGCTGCAAAAAAGGCACATTGTCCGATTCTGAGTTTGTAATGTACCCGAAGCTGGGGCCGCAGGGCAGTACTGGTTATGGCTAGAACGAAGGAAGCAAGGTGGCAGAATGATACTTTTCCTCATTAACCTAACCAATAAGGAATTGTAGATGAAAACAAATCTAGGTTAACACAGTATGCTACCTGACTGTGGTAGCAAAATTTAGCGACCTAGTACAATGAATACTTAATGAGTACTGGATGGATCAATCAATCTGTTATCACACTATCATTACATGTATATCTGCAGTAGCAGCTGTATAACTTGGATATTCATTAGCAGCTCAGGACACAGGTGGTATGTAGTTTGGAGACTGCATGCAGGATGCACATGTATAGATAAGGGGGCAGACCGCACACTGGTGTTGGTGGAAATGCTGATTACAGTAGGAGCAGATGGTAACTTCCAGCTGAAGAATAGGGAGCACTGATACAGGCTGAATCCACAGGGGTAGGAGCGCTCAGGAAAATAATGCAGGTAACTATTTCAGAGGCTTGAGCTCAGAAACTAGGAACTACTTCTGCCACAGGTTATCAAGGATACTAGGAGGGTGTATTACTGGCAAGGTAAAGGTGGCAAGGAGCAGTGGGACCTCTAGCAGTGGATTGGATGTGTGAATCATGTGAAGCGTAGGAATGCTGTGTATAGCTGAAATTTCTCAGATGACTTTAGGCAGCATGGCGTCGCCCAGGAGAATGCTAACATGACTAGTTAGCTGACATTGTATCAACGTTCACATCTGCAAAGGCACCAGTACTATTTGGGATATTAATACAAAGTTAAAGAAGGAAGTCAGTCTTCCAGGGAGATTTATATCAGGGTTTAAGAGAAGACAGAACATCTTCAGGCAGGTGTTCAACTTACAAAAAGAAGCTGTATTATAGCTATCAATTGTAAAGGGCAGGGAAAGGTGTCCCAGGGATGGTTACAAACAATAGTATGTTGTCTACAAAAAAACGTAATTTCTCTATCGTCCTAGTGGATGCTGGGGTTCCTGAAAGGACCATGGGGAATAGCGGCTCCGCAGGAGACAGGGCACAAAAGTAAAGCTTTCCGATCAGGTGGTGTGCACTGGCTCCTCCCCCTATGACCCTCCTCCAAGCCAGTTAGATTTTTGTGCCCGGCCGAGAAGGGTGCAATCTAGGTGGCTCTCCTAAAGAGCTGCTTAGAAAAGTTTAGCTTAGGTTTTTTATTTTACAGTGAGTCCTGCTGGCAACAGGATCACTGCAACGAGGGACTTAGGGGAGAAGAAGTGAACTCACCTGCGTGCAGGATGGATTGGCTTCTTGGCTACTGGACATCAGCTCCAGAGGGACGATCACAGGTACAGCCTGGATGGTCACCGGAGCCTTGCCGCCGGCCCCCTTGCAGATGCTGAAGTAAGAAGAGGTCCAGAATCGGCGGCAGAAGACTCCTCAGTCTTCTAAAGGTAGCGCACAGCACTGCAGCTGTGCGCCATTTTCCTCTCAGCACACTTCACACGGCAGTCACTGAGGGTGCAGGGCGCTGGGAGGGTGGCGCCCTGGGAGGCAAATGAATACCTATTTTGGCTAAAAATACCTCACATATAGCCTCCGGAGGCTATATGGAGATATTTAACCCCTGCCAGAATCCGTTAAGAGCGGGAGACGAGGCCGCCGAAAAAGGGGCGGGGCCTATCTCCTCAGCACACAGCGCCATTTTCCCTCACAGAAAGGCTGGAGGGAAGGCTCCCAGGCTCTCCCCTGCACTGCACTACAGAAACAGGGTTAAAACAGAGAGGGGGGGCACTAAATTGGCGTTAGAAATATATAAAAAAGATGCTATAAGGGAAAACACTTATATAAGGTTGTCCCTATATAATTATAGCGTTTTTGGTGTGTGCTGGTAAACTCTCCCTCTGTCTCTCCAAAGGGCTAGTGGGTCCTGTCCTCTATCAGAGCATTCCCTGTGTGTGTGCTGTGTGTCGGTACGTGTGTGTCGACATGTATGAGGACGATGTTGGTGAGGAGGCGGAGCAATTGCCTGTAATGGTGATGTCACTCTCTAGGGAGTCGACACCGGAATGGATGGCTTATTTAGGGAATTACGTGATAATGTCAACACGCTGCAAGGTCGGTTGACGACATGAGACGGCCGACAAACAATTAGTACCGGTCCAGACGTCTCAAAAACACCGTCAGGGGTTTTTAAAACGCCCGTTTACTTTAGTCGGTCGACACAGACAGGGACACTGAATCCAGTGTCGACGGTGAATAAACAAACGTATTCCTTATTAGGGCCACACGTTAAAGGCAATGAAGGAGGTGTTACATATTTCTGATACTACAAGTACCACAAAAGAGGGTATTATGTGGGATGTGAAAAAACTACCGTAGTTTTTCCTGAATCAGATAAATTAAATAAAGTGTGTGATGATGCGTGGGTTCCCCCCGATAGAAAATTATGGGCGGTATACCCTTTCCCGCCAGAAGTTAGGGCGCGTTGGGAAACACCCCTTAGGGTGGATAAGGCGCTCACACGCTTATCAAAACAAGTGGCGGTACCGTCTATAGATAGGGCCGTCCTCAAGGACCAGCTGACAGGAGGCTGGAAAAATATCATAAAAAGTATATACACACATACTGGTGTTATACTGCGACCAGCGATCGCCTCAGCCTGGATGTGCAGAGCTGGGGTGGCTTGGTCGGATTCCCTGACTAAAAATATTGATACCCTTGACAGGGACAGTATTTTATTGACTATAGAGCATTTAAAGGATGCATTTCTATATATGCGAGATGCACAGAGGGATATTTGCACTCTGGCATCAAGAGTAAATGCGATGTCCATATCTGCCAGAAGATGTTATGGACACGACAGTGGTCAGGTGATGCAGATTCCAAACGGCACAAAGGTGTATTGCCGTATAAAGGAAGAGGAGTTATTTGGGGTCGGTTCATCGGACCTGGTGGCCACGGCAACTGCTGGAAAATCCGCCGTTTCTACCCTAAGTCACATCTCTGCAGAAAAAGACACCGTCTTTTCAGCCTAAGTCCTTTCGTCCCTATAAGATCATATCTGCCCAGGGATAGAGGAAAGGGAAGAAGACTGCAGCAGGCAGCCCATTCCCAGGAACAGAAGCGTTCCACCGCTTCTGACAAGTTCTCAGCATGGCGCTGAGACCGTACAGGACCCCTGGATCCTACAAGTAGTATCCCAGGGGTACAGATTGGAATGTTGAGACGTTTCCCCTTCGCAGGCTCCTGAAGTCTGCTTTACCAAGGTCTCCCTCCGACAAGGAGGCAGTATGGGAAAAAATTCACAAGCTGTATTCCCAGCAGGTGATAATTAAATTACCCCTCCTACTACAAGAAAAGGGGTATTATTCCACACTATATTGTGGTACTGAAGCCAGAAGGCTAGGTGAGACTTATTCTAAAAATTTTTTTGAACACTTACAAAGGTTCAAATCAAGATGGAGTCACTCAGAGCAGTGATAACGAACCAGGAAGAAGGGGACTATATAGTGTCCCGGGACATCAGGGATGCTTACCTCTATGTCCCAAATTTGCCCTTCTCACTAAGGGTACCTCAGGTTCGTGGTGCAGAACTGTCACTATCAGTTTCAGACGCTGCCGTTTGGATTGTCCACGGCACCCCGGGTCTTTACCAAGGTAATGGCCGAAATGATGATTCTTCTTCGAAGAAAAGGCGTCTTAATTATCCCTTACTTGGACGATCTCCTGATAAGGGCATAGTCCAGGGAACAGTTGGAGGTCGGAGTAGCACTATCTCGGATACTGCTACAACAGCACGGGTGGATTCTAAATATTCCAAAATCGCAGCTGATCCCGACGACACGTCTGCTGTGCCTAGGGATGATTCTGGACACAGTCCAGAAAAAGGTGTTTCTCCCGGAAGAGAAAGCCAGGGAGTTATCCGAGCTAGTCAGGAACCTCCTAAAAACAGTGCATCATTGCACAAGGATCCTGGTAAAAATGGTGGCTTCCTACGAAGCAATTCCATTCGGCAGATTTCACGCAAGAACTTTTCAGTGGGATCTGCTGGACAAATGGTCCGGATCGCATCTTCAGATGCATCAGCGGATAACCCTATATCCAAGGACAAGGGTGTCTCTCCTGTGGTGGTTATAGAGTGCTCATCTTCTAGAGGGCCGCAGATTCGGCATTCAGGATTGGATGCTGGTGACCACGGAGCCCAGCCCGAGAGGCTGGGGAGCAGTCACACAAGGAAAAAATTTCCAGGGAGTGTGATCAAGTCTGGAGACTTTTCTCCACATAAATATACTGGAGCTAAGGGTAAATTTATAATGCTCTAAGCTTAGCAAGACCTCTGCTTCAAGGTCAGCCGGTATTGATCCAGTGGGAAAAACATCACGGCAGTCGCCCACGTAAACAGACAGGGCGACACAAGAAGCAGGAGGGCAATGGCAAAAACTGCAAGGACTTTTCGCTGGGCGGAAAATCATGTGATAGCACTGTCAGCAGTGTTTCATCCCGGGAATGGAAACTGGGAAGCAGACTTCCTCAGCAGGCACGACCTCCACCCGGGAGAGTGGAAACTTCATCGGGAAGTTTTTTCCACATGATTGTAAACCGTTGGGAAATACCAAAGGTGGACATGATGGCGTCCCGTCTGAACAAAAAACGGGACAGGTATTGCGCCAGGTCAAGAGACCCTCAGGCAATAGCTGTGGACGTTCTGGTAACACCGTGGGTGTACCAGTCGGTGTATGTGTTCCCTCCTCTGCTTCTCATACCTAAGGTGCTGAGAATTATAAGACGTAGAGGAGTAAGAACTATACTCATGGCTCCGGATTGGCCAAGAAGGACTTGGTACCCGGAACTTCAAGAGATGCTTACAGAGGTCTTATGGCCTCTGCCGCTAAGAAGGGACTTGCTTCAGCAAGTACCATGTCTGTTCCAAGACTTACCGCAGCTGCGTTTGTCGGCATGGCGGTGGAAAGCCGGATCCTAAGGGAAAAAGGCATTCCGGAAGAGGTCATTCCTACCCTGGTCAAAGCCAGAAAGGAGGTGACCGCACAACATTATCACCACATGTGGCGAAAATATGTTGCGTGGTGTGAGGCCAGGAAGGCCCCACAAAGAAATTTCAACTCGGTCGTTTCCTGCATTTCCTGCAAACAGGAGTGTCTATGGGCCTCAAATTGGGGTCCATTAAGGTTCAAATTTCGGCCCTGTCGATTTTCTTCCAGAAAGAATTGGCTTCAGTTCCTGAAGTCCAGAAGTTTGTCAAGGGAGTATTGCATATGCAACCCCCTTTTGTGCCTCCAGTGGCACTGTGGGATCTCAACGTAGTTCTGGGATTCCTCAAATCACATTGGTTTAAAACCAGTCAAATCTGTGGATTTGAAGCATCTCACATGAAAAGTGACCATGCTCTTGGCCCTGGCCTGGACCAGGCGAGTGTCAAATTGGTGGTTTTTTCTCAAAAAAGCCCATATCTGTTTGTCCATTCGGACAGGGCAGAGCTGCGGACTCGTCCCCAGTTCTCTCCCTAAGGTGGTGTCAGTGTTTCACCTGAACCAGCTTATTGTGGTGCCTTGCACCTACTAGGGACTTGGAGGACTCCAAGTTGCTAGATGATGTCAGGGCCCTGAAAATATGTTCCAGGACGGCTGGAGTCAGGAAAACTGACTTGCTGTTATCCTGGATGCACCCAACAAACTGGGTGCTCTTGCTTCTAAGCAGACTATTGCTAGTTGGATGTGTAATACAATTCAGCTTGCACATTCTGTGGCAGGCCTGCCACAGCCAAAATATGTAAATGCCCATTCCACAAGGAAGGTGGGCTCATCTTGGGCGGCTGCCCGAGGGGTCTCGGCTTTACAACTTTGCCGAGCAGCTGCTTGGTCAGGGGCAAACACGTTTGCTAAATTCTACAAATTTGATACCCTGGCTAAGGAGGACCTGGAGTTCTCTCATTCGGTGCTGCAGAGTCATCCGCACTCTCCCGCCCGTTTGGGAGCTTTGGTATAATCCCCATGGTCCTTTCAGGAACCCCAGCATCCACTAGGACGATAGAGAAAATAAGAATTTACTTACCGATAATTCTATTTCTCGGAGTCCGTAGTGGATGCTGGGCGCCCATCCCAAGTGCGGATTATCTGCAATACTTGTACATAGTTACAAAAATCGGGTTATTATTGTTGTGAGCCATCTTTTCAGAGGCTCCGCTGTTATCATACTGTTAACTGGGTTTAGATCACAAGTTGTACGGTGTGATTGGTGTGGCTGGTATGAGTCTTACCCGGGATTCAAAATTCCTCCCTTATTGTGTACGCTCGTCCGGGCACAGTATCCTAACTGGCTTGGAGGAGGGTCATAGGGGGAGGAGCCAGTGCACACCACCTGATCGGAAAGCTTTACTTTTGTGCCCTGTCTCCTGCGGAGCCGCTATTCCCCATGGTCCTTTCAGGAACCCCAGCATCCACTACGGACTCCGAGAAATAGAATTATCGGTAAGTAAATTCTTATTTTATTGGCGGTTTGTCCTACAATAACACGAGACCAGTGGGTAATTTTTCTATAGGTTGATTTTAATCAATTATAATTTATGTTGAATCGATGTTGTGTTTCAGAAGCTAAACGCACATTTACTATCAAATGATTTTGTAATATTGATTTTTAAACATTAGTAAATGTGCAATTTAGCCCCTGACACAACATCAATTTAATTGATACCTCCTGCTTTATGGTTACTAGATATCGCATAAGCCATCCCCATAGTTTTCTAAGGGGATGGCATGTAACAAGTCCCACAAGTCATAGCTTTGTGTATTTTGTATGCATGTGCTAACACCATCTTTCAGTGGAGCAGCCCTGCTGGAGAACGAACTTGTGATTCGTTACCATTGAGCTAGAGCTGTTCACGATTTCAATTGTAATGTTTTTTCATTTTCGCAGATGTGTAGTCGCATGCGCGCAGTTGCCGCCCAGGGTCTAGACCCAGAAATAAATGGATTGTGGGGTCTATTCATGAAGGAGTGAAACGAGTGGAGAAGTTGCCGGTGGAGAAGTTGCCTATGGCAACCAATCAGTGCTTACATAATATTTATAAAGTGCATTCCATAAAATTATACGCATCAGCTGATTGGTTGCCATGGTCAACTTCTCCACTGGCTCACTTCTCCACACTTTTCACTGCTTCATGAATAGACCCCTGTGTATGTTATCACTTTACTTCTTACTGATCACCGGGATAGTCTCTTACTGAAGCCCATGTCCTTGAGGTTAGTACATTCCCACCTAAAAAAAAATTGTTCTGTGAAATGCAGTTAAAAGGATTCTTCGTTTTATAGAGCGATCCGTATATTTGTTAAGAAATATACTCCATATTATGCAGTATGTTATTAATATGGTGCCAGTGTCTCAATTACCACAGAAACAAATATGGATATGCGCAACTTTACTAATGTAAATGGGGGCATGATAACAGTGCACCATACATTTTGTTTATGAACAAAATGCTGAAACCTTTTGAAGCATACTGTATAATATATAGACTGTTTATCATTATTATTAGTAATAAATATTGTGCATGTGGTAAACTCTGATCACATTGATATAATGTGTCTTTTTGGAGAAAGAGCACTATATAATTATTATTCAGAGAACTGCCAATGCCAAATGTGGCATCTTATCACATTAATGCATTAGTTATACATTTATGGCACACTAATGGTCAACCATAAAATTGATCATCTTCACATTATATGTACCAAGTGAGAATCTTAATTAATTCTACTACCATTAAAAAATGTCCTTGATGTGTGAGAGACTCCGCTTTCCAATAAAAGGATACCGCCTATAGGGTTTCTTCTTTGAATTTTGTGCAGTTTAACTCTTACATTGCTACCTGTGACAAAAATATTAGATACAGCATGTCACTTTGTTTTAGAAGTTGTTGGCGCTCTTGAACAAGAGATTTATTTATTTTTACTTTTTCTTATTTCTTACATACAGTAACTCAATAACTTAATTTACTCTGGCAGGGTCCACAGGTTATCCACAGGATAAAATTGGGTTATGAGTAAGCTACAGCGGATTTACACCAATCGGTCAAAGCTTTTCAGCCTCCCAGCATGCAACAGGCCCGTCCATATATCCCCGCCTCCTGGTACAGGCAAATAATTTTTTTATTTGGTGTGGCAGGAGTCGGACCATGGTCAGAGGGCTGCTGGTTTTTAGCAGCCCTAAGCTTTCTTATTTTATTTTTATAGTCTTACTATTTTTTCTTGAGTGATCTTTCTAAAAAGCGTCTTATTCGTACCTTAGAAAGAGTCGCTCCAACAACTCTCCGCCGGTTTGCAACAACGCTTACCCACGAGTACAGTGCTGTTTCGGTGGGCGTCTGTGTCGGATATACTAGCAGGTCCAGCAGACATTACCAGGCTGTGGCCGGAGCATCGGGAGAAGGTAAGGCATTGGTTCCACTTAGAAGGGGAATACGGACACAGCCACACTGTTTTGGGTGGAGACTACCAAACATTCGCTGACGCGGCTGCCACCTTGGGTGCACCAGCGCTAGGCCTCAGGGATCATAATAAAACAGGGGGGTTATTGCACTGTGCTCGGTGAGAAAAATAAAGATTTTTAACCTAGGTTGCTGCTTGGAGTGGTGGAATCACTACCTATTCCACTGTTAGTCAGGATACATTAAAGGGGGGTGTACTCCTAGCGCTACCGTGGATAAACACACAATACTAGTTTTAAAAGAGGGTGTATTTATTGTACACAATCACAAAACAGCTTAAAATGACGTGGAATTTCTAAGGTCTATTCTAAGGCAAGTAAATGATGTGAGCCTAGAACAGACTGTTGTTATTATTACTGGTCTTCAAAAACAAATTTCTTGGTTATAATTGCTATTTGCTGTTCCTAGTGCCGGTAGACAAACTAATCCACATACAAAAACAAATTACACACATATATAGAAAGGTAAAGTAAATTGCAGTAAAAAGATACTTTGGAGGTCTGGATGGCTGTTATTGAAATCACAAAGTTTTCCTTACGCCAAAGCTTGACCTCTAGTGCACAGTAATTAAAGTCAATTAAGTGTGATCACTTGAGATGGATCAGAATAAACATCAGTTCAAAATCATTAAGGTACATATGTGAGGGTGATGCGTGTTTGCGTCTCACCCACTTCGTCACTTTGTGTAATGGTGACGTTATTTGTAAGTTTCCTGGTTGTAGTTTGTTGCCCCAAAGCCTATTAAGTGGTCGGTGTGCTTTTTTCTGCATGCTTTTTCTCATGCCGGAAAGTAGATGTTCATTGAAAACATACGCTACCAGTGAATGAATGTTGGAGTGGCTCTTGTGGCAAGTTGTTACGGCTTATGGGGCTTCTCGGTCCTCCTGGCTGCAGAGATCGGTCAGGTTTGCTTTGTGTCCACCGGCGGTGCTTACCAAGCGGTCCGCTGAGTGCACTGGTGCGGCTCGGTTCGGGATCAGTATCTCTGTAATCAACTAGTTTCGCCTTGTGCAGGCTTCCTCAGGATTGCAGATGCTAGGATCCCCAGTAATTCCCTGTCCTTAAATCTGCTGTGTGCGTTCCATGGCCAGTTTCTAACATATAACAGCGGGGGGGGATCCTAGCATCTGCAATTCTAGGGTTGATGTCAACAGTGGAGAGTCAGACGCTCTCCTGGTCGACCCTGCCCCCAGTTCATGACCAGTTTCCTCCGAGTCTCCTGCCATGAACTGCTTTCCTGCTTCCGTCTGAGACACTGTATATGAAGGGGACCCAGTTGCAGCATAGGCGGCTGTGTGACTGGTGCGTCTGTGTTCACTATAGGTTCATGGAGCGGCAGTGTACACTAGTAGCATCTCAATCCACTCAGCATTCGCAAACGTGTTGATCGGTCTTGGAAGCGAAGTGAGTCTCCCAGTATCCCACTCTACTGAGTAGCATTAAGTCTCTATCTACCTTTTGAGTATGAATACTTAGATAAGTGCCTATTGCATATGAGTCTGTATACTATTACTGTTGTTTCTTCTCTATGCATCTGAATACAGTAGATTTTTTTAAACATGATTCAGTAATATGTTCGCCTACATACTTGAAATGTATTTGTAGTTGATGTGAATGGACAATTATTCTCTGTAAAGCACTGCGGAATATGTGTTTGCTATATAAATAACTGGTAATAATTATGCTCTCATATTGCTTATTATATTAATGTATAACATGTGACTGACTGCTAGTGTGATTGCTGACTTTACTATATATTCTGTCAGTTTTTTTCTATTCCGATCCTCATTGCTGGTGCATAGCAGGGTGGGGTCGGATTGTATATCACTTTAAAAAGCTTAAAGTGATTACAGTTTCAAATTGTGTAGTACACTGTGTAAGTGTTGATTATTTATCATGTCTAAGAGCGGTAAAGGTGAGGAAGATACACTCACAGCAACACCAACACTCATATCATGTTTGTCTTGCAAAGCTGGGTTAACCTCTCAGGATCTGGTTCAGGATGGTTTGTGTGAAAATTGTTTTAGCTATCACCAGGGTCTTGAAAATTACAAGGCAGATTCAGGTGCACAAACATCCAGAATAGCTGAGCGGATAATTATAACTCCTGTACCAGGGATAGGTTATACGATTAACCCTTACATGCAGCGTCCCACCTGCGGTTTATCACTTCCAGCAGCAGTCTCTCAAAAGAAACAGGCTGATAAGCCAGTGGTAAGTAAATCTTCATCCTCACAGGCTACACATGTTTCAGATGAGGATTCATCGGAAGATGAAAGCTCAATAAACTCTGGTTCAGCATACGAAGAGGAGGACGGTCTCAGCTCAGTGGATATAGCTGAGTTAATTAAGATAATGAAAGCCATTCTATCCTTAGAGGAATCAGCAGAGCCTGTGTTAAAAACCAAGGCACCTGTGCTTAAACGTCCCAAAACAGTTAAGACTGAGTTTCCTGGGTCAGATCAGCTGACGGAAATCATGGAAGAGGCTTGGGCTACGCCCAGTAAGACGTTTAGAATTCCTAGGAAATGGAATTCCAATTATCCTCTTCCACCTGGGGATTGTTTAAAAAGGGAGGTGGCTCCCAAAGTAGATACGCATGTGATTTGATTAGTGCAAAAATTTACATTACCTCTGCCTTCAACATCATTAAATGATTTCACAGATAGGAGAGTGGATGGTTTTTTAAAAACCATTTCTTCCCTGTCTGGGGCAGTCATAATAGTAGCCATGGCTTCAGCTTGGATGGCAAAGGCAGTGGCTGCCTGGGCTGATGCATTGGAAGGGGATCTTTCAATGGCCATCTAGAGAGCAAAAATCCCATATAGCACATATAAAACATGCTGCGATTTTCTTGGAAGAAGCAGCATTGGAAAGGGGTACTATTGTCTCCAGGGCATCAGCTTCAACAATAGCTGCTCGCAGAGCAGTTTGGCTACGTACGTGGAAAGCTGATTTAGAATCTAAGAAGGTTTTGGAATCTTTGCCTTTTTCTGGAGATATTATTTTTTGTAAAGAATTTACAGAAATTTTGGAGTCAGAAGCAGATTCCAGGAAGGTAAAGTTTCATTCCACACACTAACCTAAAGTTCCAGCTTTTCATCCCTTTCGGTCTCAAGGAAAAGCTAATGGAAAAAGTGATGGCAAGCAGCCCCTATACAACAAGTCTGGTAAGACTAAAAAGCATTGGGCTACCAGAGGACCGGTTGGTAAAACAGAAAATAAGCCATCAGCCTGATGGTGCGGGCCTCCACCTGGGGGACCCCAGGGTGGGGGGGTCGACTTCTTCAGTTTGCACAGATCTGGCAGCAGTCTACAACAGATGCCTGGGTGCAGGAAGCGGTATCTCTAGGTTATGCATTTGCCTTCAAGAAGCACCATCCTCAAAGGTTTTTTGTACCAGCCCGTCTCGGGTAGAGACGAAGGCCAGGCTTTGCAAGAGGCAGTTCAGAAATTGCTTCAGTCAGGAGTAATCATTCCAGTTCCTCCTGCACAACGAGAACAGGGTTTTTACTCCAACCTGTTTCTAGTTCAGAAGCCAAATGGGTCATTCCGGCCCATTCTCAATCTCAAGGTGCTGAACAAATTCATTTCGGTACCTCGGTTTCATATGGAGACTTTACGTTCCATCATTTTGGCCATGGAGCCAGGGGGTTATATGATATCCCTGGATATCCAAGATGCTTAACTACATGTTCCTATAGCTCGGTCCCATCAGTACTATCTCAGGTTCGCTATCCTCCAGTAGCATTTTCAATTCCATGCCCTACCTTTTGGGTTAGCCACATCCCCCAGAGTATTTACCAAAATTATGGTGGTAATGGTAGCTAATCTCCGCCAGCAGGGGATAAGAATTTTTCCATACCTTGATAATCTTTTAATCCTGGCACAGTCGTAGGAATTGCTCCTGGGTTATCTGCAACAGACAATAACGTGTCTGCAGAAGCACGGGTGGCTCATAAATTGGGCAAAATCGTCTCTGGTTCCGTCACAGCAGATAACTCACTTGGGGGCTGTACTGGATTCAAGCCTTCAGAGAGTAATTTTACCTCTGAACAAGATATCCAAAGTTCAGTCTAGGATTCAGGAGTTGCTACACAGTCAAAAGGTATCCATTCACACAGCAATGCGTGTGATGGGATTGTAGTGTCAACATTCAACATGGTGGAGTATGCACAGTTCCACTCAAGGCCTCTGCAGCATCTGATCCTTGCCAAATGGAATGGGTTGCATCAGATGATAAAAACGCAGACTATGGTCCTTACGATGGAAGTAAGGAGGTCATTAGCCTGGTGACTACAGACATCCCATCTGGACAAGGGAAACCCTTTTTGATATCAGATTCGGAAATTCTGACAACGGATGCCAGTCTCCACGGCTGGGGACCAGTGTCAGTAAGGTTTTGTTTCCAGGGGCAATGAACCAAAGAAGAAGGTTGCCTGCCAATAAATATATTGGAACTTCGGGCCATGGCCCTCATTCCGAGTTGATCGGTCGGTATTTTTCATCGCATCGCAATGAAAATCCGCTTAGTACGCATGCGCAATATTCGCACTGCGACTGCGCCAAGTAATTTAACAATGAAGATAGTATTTTTACTCACGGCTTTTTCATCGCTCCGGCGATCGTAATGTGATTGACAGGAAATGGGTGTTACTGGGCGGAAACACGGCGTTTTATGGGCGTGTGGATGAAAACGCTACCGTTTCCGGAAAAAACGCAGGAGTGGCTGGAGAAACGGGGGAGTGTCTGAGCGAACGCTGGGTGTGTTTGTGACGTCAAACCAGGAACGACAAGCACTGAACTGATCGCACAGGCAGAGTAAGGTTGAAGTTACTCAGAAACTGCTAAGTAGTTTGTAATCGCAATATTGCGAATACATCGGTCGCAATTTTAAGAAGCTAAGATACACTCCCAGTAGGCGTAGGCTTAGCGTGTGTAACTCTGCTAAATTCGCCTTGCGACCGATCAACTCGGAATGAGGGCCAATATACATGGCACTGATTCAGGCAAAGGACATCATTCGGGGAAAACCAGTTCAGATCTGCTCGGACAATGCGACGGCAGTCTCATACCTCAACCAGCAAGGAGGAACTTGCAGCCAAAAAGCTATGAAGGAGGTAAGTCACACACTAAGGTGGGCAGAACGTCATCATCCAGCCTTGTCCTCAGTGTTTGTTCTGGGAGTCCTACACTGGGAAGTGGATTTTCTCAGTCGACATGCTATTCAGGCAAGCGAATGGGCTCTACATCCGGAGGTCTTCCAGACCCTAGTCGACAGGTGGGGGTTGCCAGAGATAGATCTCATGGCGCCCCATCAGAACAACAAAGTTCTCGTATACAGGTCAAGAACAAAGGATCCCAGAGCAATCTTTGTGGATGCCCTGTTGGTGATATGGGATTTTCATCTTGCCTATGTGTTTCCTCCAATCACCTTATTACCCAGGGTACTGAGAAAGATAAAGCAAGGAAAGGGTGCCATGATACTAATAGCTCCAGATTGGCCCAGAAGACATTGGTACACAGATCTGCAGAGAATGTCGATGGACGCTCCATTCCTGCTCCCTCAATGGGGGTCATTCCGAGTTGTTCGCTAGCTGTTTTCATTTGCAGCGCAGCGATTAGGTAAAAAAAGCGGCACTTCTGCGCATGCGCGACGTACTTTCACAACAGCCGATGCAGTTTCACACAAGGTCTAGCGACGCTTTTCAATCGCACTGCTAGCCGCAGAGTGATTGACAGGAAGTGGGTGTTTCTGGGTGGTAACTGACCATTTTCGGGGAGTGTGTGTAAAAACGCAGGCGTGTCAGATACAAACGCGCGCGTGCCTGGGGAAACGCAGGTGTGGCTGGCCGAGTGCGGGGCGTGTTTGTGACGTCAAAACAGGAACTAAACAGTCTGAAGTGATCTCAAGCTAGGAGTAGGTCTTGAGCTGCTCAGAAACTGCATAATATTTTTTTGTAGCAGCACTGCGATCCTTTCGTTCGCACTTCTGCTAAGCTAAGATACACTCCCAGAGGGCGGCGGCTTAGCGTTTGCACGGCTTCTAAAAGCAGCTAGCGAGCGAACAACTCGGAATGAGGGCCAATGTCCAGATCTACTGATGCAGGGTCCTTGTTATCACAGACATCTGGATCGACTGTCTTTGACAGCGTTGCTCTTGAGACCGCTATCCTGAAGTCAAGATGATTCTATCAACAGGTAATTCAAACAATGCTCAGAGCAAGGAAACCTTCCTCAGCTCGAATTTATCACCGAATATGGCAAACCTATATTCGTTGGTGCAGTGAACGGAAAATAGACCCTAGGTCTTTCAAAATTTCCAGGGTCTTAGCATTCCTTCAGGCAGGAATGGATAAAGGTTTGAAGGTGGCTTCCTTGAGAGTGCAAGTGTCAGCATTGACTGTATGGTTCCAAAAGAAAATTGGCAACATACAGGATGTGTGTATTTTTTTTCAGGGAGTGCTGCACATTCAACCTCCTTTTGTTCCTCCTACAGTGCCTTGGGACTTCAGTTTAGTCCTATAGGCCCTTCAAGTTGCCTCATTTGAACCACTTAATAAAGTGGATCTTAAATGGTTGACAGCTAAAGTTTTTTCTTTTTACTGGCCATGGCGTCAGCTAGAAGAGAGTCAGATTTAGGGGCATTGTCCTGTCGTTCCCCATTTCTGAGTTTATTTTTTCAATATATCCTAAGGCGGTGTCTAAATTCCACCTTAATGAAGAAATTGTTGTTTCGGCTTTCCAGGAACTGGGCCTTTCTGCGGGAGATGCATCGCTGGACGTAGTCCGTGCCTTAAGGATCTACGTGGATCATACCAGTGCCATCAGACAGACCGATTCTCTCTTCATTCTCTACAGATTTCACAAGAGAAGATGGCCTGCTGATAAGCTGACACTGGCAAGGTGGGTTCGGATGACGATTTCAGAAGCATATTCTCAAGCTGATCTCCCTGTTCCGGCTAATGTCTCTGCTCACTCGTAAGGTAGGTCCATCATGGGCATCACAACGTGGTGCTACAGCAGAACATGTATGTAAGGCAGTCACATGGTCTTCCATTAACACATTCATTAGACATTATGCCATGGATACCTTTGCCTCTCAGGATGCTGAATTTGGGCGAAGGATTCTCCTATCCAATCAGGAGCGTCCCCACCACTAAATTGCTTTGGGAAATCCCAATGTTATCCTGTGGACCCTGCCGGAGAAATATACGTTATGGTAAGAACTTACCGTTAATAACGATATTTCTCCTAAGTCCACAGGTTCCACAGGGATCCCACCCTGAAGCACCTGATTTGAGGATCCTTTTACTCACTAACTTCTTCCTTCTTGTACGGAAGGGTGTGCATGTGTGTTCTTCTCGCCTGATTAGGGCTATATATGCATGATGTTCCTGCCTTGAGCTTTGGGAATTAAACTGATTTGTCTGAGCCAGGAGGCGGGGATATATGGACGGTCTCGTTGCATGCTGGGAGGCCGAAAAGCTTTGACGTATTGGTGCAAATCCGCTGTCGCTTCATCATATCCCAATGTTATCCTGTGGTACCTGTGGACTTAGGAGAAATACCATTATCAACGGTAAGTTCTTATCATAACGTATTTTTTTTAAAATTTTCTCTGGAAATGTAATATCTATATTAGATCTAACATCTGTTTAGATACTTTTGGTATCCTTTCCGCCCCCAGGCAATGATCAGAGATTACAGTTCTTTGGGGGTAGATGTATGATCCTCCGATATGGGGGAGAGGTGGTATCAGCACAGGTTATGTGCACTGATACCGTTTCTTCCCCATGTATGTCTCTGGTGGTGTGCGATACATGACAGGGGAGCTATGCTGTGTGGCGTTGGGGGCTCCTGCAGCAAACTTTCCTCCTTTTCATGTTAATTTTATATACAGTATGTAGCTGGTTTTTTTTTTGTTGTTGTTTTTTTTGATTGGTGGCATTATTTTAGGCTTACTGTATGGAGCATGGCATTCTCTGATACGCTGTGATTACATCTGCGTTGCCTACTATCACTATGGGACTGTCTAATTGAATCCACATTTACAATAAAAGGGCGGAGCTAGGTCCAGGTGCGTGACAAAAACTCAGGAAAGTAACAATTTCCATGCACGTATGGGCACTGTGTTCAAACTAGAGATGAGCGCCTGAAATTTTTCGGGTTTTGTGTTTTGGTTTTGGGTTCGGTTCCGCGGCCGTGTTTTGGGTTCGAACGCGTTTTGGCAAAACCTCACCGAATTATTTTTGTCGGATTCGGGTGTGTTTTGGATTCGGGTGTTTTTTTCAAAAAACCCTAAAAAACAGCTTAAATCATAGAATTTGGGGGTAATTTTGATCCCAAAGTATTATTAACCTCAAAAAACATAATTTACACTCATTTTCAGCCTATTCTGAACACATCACACCTCACAATATTATTTTTAGTCCTAAAATTTGCACCGAGGTCGCTGTGTGAGTAAGATAAGCGACCCTAGTGGCCGACACAAACACCGGGCCCATCTAGGAGTGGCACTGCAGTGTCACGCAGGATGTCCCTTCCAAAAAACCCTCCCCAAACAGCACATGACGCAAAGAAAAAAAGAGGCGCAATGAGGTAGCTGTGTGAGCAAGATTAGCGACCCTAGTGGCCGACACAAACACCGGGCCCATCTAGGAGTGGCACTGCAGTGTCACGCAGGATGTCCCTTCCAAAAAACCCTCCCCAAACAGCACATGACGCAAAGAAAAAAAGAGGCGCAATGAGGTAGCTGTGTGAGTAAGATTAGCGACCCTAGTGGCCGACACAAACACCGGGCACATCTAGGAGTGGCACTGCAGTGTCACGCAGGATGTCCCTTCCAAAAAACCCTCCCCAAACAGCACATGACGCAAAGAAAAAAAGAGGCGCAATGAGGTAGCTGTGTGAGTAAGATTAGCGACCCTAGTGGCCGACACAAACACCGGGCCCATCTAGGAGTGGCACTGCAGTGTCACGCAGGATGTCCCTTCCAAAAAACCCTCCCCAATCAGCACATGATGCAAAGAAAAAGAAAAGAAAAAAGAGGTGCAAGATGGAATTATCCTTGGGCCCTCCCACCCACCCTTATGTTGTATAAACAAAACAGGACATGCACACTTTAACCAACCCATCATTTCAGTGACAGGGTCTGCCACACGACTGTGACTGATATGACGGGTTGGTTTGGACCCCCCCCAAAAAAGAAGCAATTAATCTCTCCTTGCACAAACTGGCTCTACAGAGGCAAGATGTCCACCTCATCTTCACCCTCCGATATATCACCGTGTACATCCCCCTCCTCACAGATTATCAATTCGTCCCCACTGGAATCCACCATCTCAGCTCCCTGTGTACTTTGTGGAGGCAATTGCTGCTGGTCAATGTCTCCGCGGAGGAATTGATTATAATTCATTTTAATGAACATCATCTTCTCCACATTTTCTGGATGTAACCTCGTACGCCGATTGCTGACAAGGTGAGCGGCGGCACTAAACACTCTTTCGGAGTACACACTTGTGGGAGGGCAACTTAGGTAGAATAAAGCCAGTTTGTGCAAGGGCCTCCAAATTGCCTCTTTTTCCTGCCAGTATAAGTACGGACTGTGTGACGTGCCTACTTGGATGCGGTCACTCATATAATCCTCCACCATTCTATCAATGTTGAGAGAATCATATGCAGTGACAGTAGACGACATGTCCGTAATCGTTGTCAGGTCCTTCAGTCCGGACCAGATGTCAGCATCAGCAGTCGCTCCAGACTGCCCTGCATCACCGCCAGCGGGTGGGCTCGGAATTCTGAGCCTTTTCCTCGCACCCCCAGTTGCGGGAGAATGTGAAGGAGGAGATGTTGACAGGTCGCGTTCCGCTTGACTTGACAATTTTGTCACCAGCAGGTCTTTCAACCCCAGCAGACCTGTGTCTGCCGGAAAGAGAGATCCAAGGTAGGCTTTAAATCTAGGATCGAGCACGGTGGCCAAAATGTAGTGCTCTGATTTCAACAGATTGACCACCCGTGAATCCTTGTTAAGCGAATTAAGGGCTGCATCCACAAGTCCCACATGCCTAGCGGAATCGCTCCGTGTTAGCTCCTTCTTCAATGCCTCCAGCTTCTTCTGCAAAAGCCTGATGAGGGGAATGACCTGACTCAGGCTGGCAGTGTCTGAACTGACTTCACGTGTGGCAAGTTCAAAGGGCATCAGAACCTTGCACAACGTTGAAATCATTCTCCACTGCACTTGAGACAGGTGCATTCCATCTCCTATATCGTGCTCAATTGTATAGGCTTGAATGGCCTTTTGCTGCTCCTCCAACCTCTGAAGCATATAGAGGGTTGAATTCCACCTCGTTACCACTTCTTGCTTCAGATGATGGCAGGGCAGGTTCAGTAGTTTTTGGTGGTGCTCCAGTCTTCTGTACGTGGTGCCTGTACGCCGAAAGTGTCCCGCAATTTTTCTGGCCACCGACAGCATCTCTTGCACGCCCCTGTCGTTTTTTAAAAAATTCTGCACCACCAAATTCAAGGTATGTGCAAAACATGGGACGTGCTGGAATTTGCCCATATTTAATGCACACACAATATTGCTGGCGTTGTCCGATGCCACAAATCCACAGGAGAGTCCAATTGGGGTAAGCCATTCCGCGATGATCTTCCTCAGTTGCCGTAAGAGGTTTTCAGCTGTGTGCGTATTCTGGAAAGCGGTGATACAAAGCGTAGCCTGCCTAGGAAAGAGTTGGCGTTTGCGAGATGCTGCTACTGGTGCCGCCGCTGCTGTTCTTGCGGCGGGAGTCCATACATCTACCCAGTGGGCTGTCACAGTCATATAGTCCTGACCCTGCCCTGCTCCACTTGTCCACATGTCCGTGGTTAAGTGGACATTGGGTACAACTGCATTTTTTAGGACACTGGTGAGTCTTTTTCTGACGTCCGTGTACATTCTCGGTATCGCCTGCCTAGAGAAGTGGAACCTAGATGGTATTTGGTAACGGGGGCACACTGCCTCAATAAATTGTCTAGTTCCCTGTGAACTAACGGCGGATACCGGACGCACGTCTAACACCAACATAGTTGTCAAGGACTCAGTTATCCGCTTTGCAGTAGGATGACTGCTGTGATATTTCATCTTCCTCGCAAAGGACTGTTGAACAGTCAATTGCTTACTGGAAGTAGTACAAGTGGGCTTACGACTTCCCCTCTGGGATGACCATCGACTCCCAGCGGCAACAACAGCAGCGCCAGCAGCAGTAGGCGTTACACGCAAGGATGCATCGGAGGAATCCCAGGCAGGAAAGGACTCGTCAGACTTGCCAGTGACATGGCCTGCAGGACTATTGGCATTCCTGGGGAAGGAGGAAATTGACACTGAGGGAGTTGGTGGGGTGGTTTGCGTGAGCTTGGTTACAAGAGGAAGGGATTTACTGGTCAGTGGACTGCTTCCGCTGTCACCCAAAGTTTTTGAACTTGTCACTGACTTATTATGAATGCGCTGCAGGTGACGTATAAGGGAGGATGTTCCGAGGTGGTTAACGTCCTTACCCCTACTTATTACAGCTTGACAAAGGGAACACACGGCTTGACACCTGTTGTCCGCATTTCTGGTGAAATACCTCCACACCGAAGAGCTGATTTTTTTGGTATTTTCACCTGGCATGTCAACGGCCATATTCCTCCCACGGACAACAGGTGTCTCCCCGGGTGCCTGACTTAAACAAACCACCTCACCATCAGAATCCTCCTGGTCAATTTCCTCCCCAGCGCCAGCAACACCCATATCCTCCTCATCCTGGTGTACTTCAACACTGACATCTTCAATCTGACTATCAGGAACTGGACTGCGGGTGCTCCTTCCAGCACTTGCAGGGGGCATGCAAATAGTGGAAGGCGCATGCTCTTCACGTCCAGTGTTGGGAAGGTCAGGCATCGCAAACGACACAATTGGACTCTCCTTGTGGATTTGGGATTTCAAAGAACGCACAGTTCTTTGCGGTGCTTTTGCCAGCTTGAGTCTTTTCAGTTTTCTAGCGAGAGGCTGAGTGCTTCCATCCTCATGTGAAGCTGAACCACTAGCCATGAACATAGGCCAGGGCCTCAGCCGTTCCTTGCCACTCCGTGTGGTAAATGGCATATTGGCAAGTTTACGCTTCTCCTCCGACAATTTTATTTTAGGTTTTGGAGTCCTTTTTTTTCTGATATTTGGTGTTTTGGATTTGACATGCTCTGTACTATGACATTGGGCATCGGCCTTGGCAGACGACGTTGCTGGCATTTCATCGTCTCGGCCATGACTAGTGGCAGCAGCTTCAGCACGAGGTGGAAGTGGATCTTGATCTTTCCCTAATTTTGGAACCTCAACTTTTTTGTTCTCCATATTTTATAGGCAGAACTAAAAGGCACCTCAGGTAAACAATGGAGATGGATGGATTGGATAGTTTACTAGTATACAATTATGGACGGACTGCCACGGTTAGGTGGTATAAAAAAACCACGGTTAGGTGGTATATATTATAATAATAATACAATTATGGATGGACGGACTGCCTGCCGACTGCCGACACAGAGGTAGCCACAGCCGTGAACTACCGCACTGTACACTGGTTGATAAAGAGATAGTAGTATACTCGTAACAACTAGTATGACACTATGACGACGGTATAAAGAATGAAAAAAAACCCACGGTTAGGTGGTATATATTATAATAATAATACAATTATGGATGGACGGACTGCCTGCCGACTGCCGACACAGAGGTAGCCACAGCCGTGAACTACCGCACTGTACACTGGTTGATAAAGAGATAGTAGTATACTCGTAACAATTAGGATGACACTATGACGGTATAAAGAATGAAAAAAAAACCACGGTTAGGTGGTAGGTATATAATAATAAATAATACAATTCTGGTCGGACGGACTGCCTGCCGTGTGCCGACACAGAGGTAGCCACAGCCGTGAACTACCGCACTGTACACTGGTTGATAAAGAGATAGTAGTATACTCGTAACAATTAGGATGACACTATGACGGTATAAAGAATGAAAAAAAAACCACGGTTAGGTGGTAGGTATATAATAATAAATAATACAATTCTGGTCGGACGGACTGCCTGCCGTGTGCCGACACAGAGGTAGCCACAGCCGTGAACTACCGCACTGTACACTGGTTGATAAAGAGATAGTAGTATACTCGTAACAATTAGGATGACACTATGACGGTATAAAGAATGAAAAAAAAACCACGGTTAGGTGGTAGGTATATAATAATAAATAATACAATTCTGGTCGGACGGACTGCCTGCCGTGTGCCGACACAGAGGTAGCCACAGCCGTGAACTACCGCACTGTACACTGGTTGATAAAGAGATAGTAGTATACTCGTAACAATTAGGATGACACTATGACGGTATAAAGAATGAAAAAAAAACCACGGTTAGGTGGTAGGTATATAATAATAAATAATACAATTCTGGTCGGACGGACTGCCTGCCGTGTGCCGACACAGAGGTAGCCACAGCCGTGAACTACCGCACTGTACACTGGTTGATAAAGAGATAGTAGTATACTCGTAACAATTAGGATGACACTATGACGGTATAAAGAATGAAAAAAAAACCACGGTTAGGTGGTAGGTATATAATAATAAATAATACAATTCTGGTCGGACGGACTGCCTGCCGTGTGCCGACACAGAGGTAGCCACAGCCGTGAACTACCGCACTGTACACTGGTTGATAAAGAGATAGTAGTATACTCGTAACAATTAGGATGACACTATGACGGTATAAAGAATGAAAAAAAAACCACGGTTAGGTGGTAGGTATATAATAATAAATAATACAATTCTGGTCGGACGGACTGCCTGCCGTGTGCCGACACAGAGGTAGCCACAGCCGTGAACTACCGCACTGTACACTGGTTGATAAAGAGATAGTAGTATACTCGTAACAATTAGGATGACACTATGACGGTATAAAGAATGAAAAAAAAACCACGGTTAGGTGGTAGGTATATAATAATAAATAATACAATTCTGGTCGGACGGACTGCCTGCCGTGTGCCGACACAGAGGTAGCCACAGCCGTGAACTACCGCACTGTACACTGGTTGATAAAGAGATAGTAGTATACTCGTAACAATTAGGATGACACTATGACGGTATAAAGAATGAAAAAAAAACCACGGTTAGGTGGTAGGTATATAATAATAAATAATACAATTCTGGTCGGACGGACTGCCTGCCGTGTGCCGACACAGAGGTAGCCACAGCCGTGAACTACCGCACTGTACTGTGTCTGCTGCTAATATAGACTGGTTGATATTTAAAGAGATATTAGTAGTATACAACAATACTATACTGGTGGTCAGGCACTGGTCACCACTCCTGCAGCAAAAGTGTGCACTGTTAATTAATATAGTTGTACTCCTGGCTCCTGCTAACAACCTGCAGTGCTCCCCAGTCTCCCCCACAATTAATTATAAGCTTTTAATTTATACATTGATGACTGTGCAGCACACTGGGCTGAGCTGAGTGCACACAGACTGAGTCACACTGTGTGACTGACTGTGCTGTGTATCGTTTTTTTTTTCAGGCAGAGAACGGATATAGCAGAGAGAACTGAACGGATATATTATATTAAATAAAAGTTAACTAGCAACTGCACTGGTCACTGACTGTGGTAAACTAACTCTGTCTGCGACTCTGCACAATCTCTCTCTATCTAATCTATCTATCTCTATTCTAATGGAGAGGACGCCAGACACGTCCTCTCCCTATCAATCTCAATGCACGAGTGAAAATGGCGGCGACGCGCGGCTCCTTATATAGAATCCGAGTCTCGCGATAGAATCCGAGCCTCGCGAGAATCCGACAGCGTCATGATGACGTTCGGGCGCGCTCGGGTTAACCGAGCAAGGCGGGAAGATCCGAGTCGCTCGGACCCGTGGAAAAAAAAGTGAAGTTCGTGCGGGTTCGGATTCAAAGAAACCGAACCCGCTCATCTCTAGTTCAAACTACACCGTCCTGGGATGGCGAATGTGTGCCTCCTTTTATGATTAGCACTCACCATACTATAGTATTGTTATGACTCAGCCACAGAGCGGGGGTGCCACTTGAGCAGTAATGAACTTCTCCATGGAAGCCAGCTCTGTGAATAGCACTTAGCAGAAAAAAAGCCCTGTGTTAATGAAAAACAGGTATTTTCCCTGCTCCATGAATAGAGCCCATTTTTTTGAAATCATCATACAGTTCTACAATTCAAAGCGGTGTATTCCCTGGTGCAAATTGCCACTCATTATAACCGTAAACTGGTTTTGCTAATGTCCTGTAAAGTAAGTTATAATGTGCCATCACATGCTGGTTACATTTGATCAGGTTGCCTACTCTTCAGCTGCCCTATGGTAAATCCCTAATGGAGCTTCCAATATATCATAGCTGTATGACATTAGTTTTAATGTAATTTACGATTTGACCTTAATTTTGGAGTTTTTTTTCCATCTGAAAATCTATTATTCAAGTACATTAACTGTGTAATCATAATAAGTAATTCAATTATACAGGCTTTTTATTACCAGGATTCATATTCTTTGACATTAACAGATGATCAGAGTAGTTATATGCTTGTTTAACAGTTCCCATTAGTTTGTCTTGGCTGAAATTTTTTTAATTTTTTTTAACTGTTCACATAAAGGGATAAGGCTGAGCAAGATGCATAGTTTTCCAAAATTAAGATCTAAAAAATGCATACACAGTATATATATATATATACCCAGTGGCGTAAGTTTATCCCAGTTGCCCGGAGGCAAGAAAAATATTGTTGACCCCTCCCATATATCATCCATGAGCCAATAAGATGCTGTTTGGAGATCCGAGTATCACAGAGTAAAACCGAATCCGCTCATCTCTAATTCTAACTATATGAAGCTACTACAAAACCGTTGCAACTAGAGGTCCAACCACACACTACATAGATCTGCTCAGTCACTCACAATGCTGATTATTTCTCTGACAATTAATTTGCAAGTGTCATATCCAGGATTAGAACCCACAACCTTATAAACTGGAAACATGCACCTTACTAATGGAGATATTTGCTATTGAATAGGAAGTATGAGAATTCTAACTATACGTGTAATTGTCAGAGAAATAACTTCATATAGTTAGAATTCTCATGCTTCCTTTATAGGAGCAAATAGCTTCATCAGTAATGTCTCTGCTTCCAGTATATCTATAATAAAGAGAGTGTGATTTGTAAGGTGCAATGACTAGTGGGGAAGTCAGCTACAGAAGAGATACCGGCTGCTGTCAATTAACTTAATTGATTAATGTAGCTGAGCACATAGAACAGGAGGAGAGGTGCCCCCCTTCAGAGCAGGAGCCCGGCAGCAGCTGACTCCGTTGCCTCCCAGAGTTCTGCCTCTGTATATACCCTTAGGCTGAGGCATATGCATGACGCCTAGCTTTTGCATCAGAATCATATATGCCAGGTTTACAGATGTTGCCACACATGGCATGGCTAGTGTGTCCATGAATGAATGCGTGCGAACGTGTGCGTGCACCCATTTATTCCTATGGGCAACCACCAGCTGCAACTAGTTGCAGCATGGCATATAATAAGTGGCGCAGAGAGAAGGGGTAGCAAGTACTAATTACCTGGGCCCAGGTCTGAGGAAGGGGCCTAGTGGGGGCCCTGGACCTCCCCCTCATTACCTGGCAGCAGCAGCTGCAGCTTTTCTCCTCAACCCAGCACACACTGCTGTGTGTGCCAGGTTTAGGTTTTACCAGAGAGGTGCTTAAAGCACTATTTTTTCTGTATTTTATTCAAAGTAATGCATGGATGCATGGTCACGCCTCCTGTGATTAGGCCACACCCCCCGAAAAGTACCTGGGTCCCGCCAGACTCTCTACTGCCCTACATATAATGCAGCTTGCAAATTCCCTGGTGGCTGTCCTCCCTGCACCCACTCACGGGGTGGGGCTGAGGACTGTTGGCTTTATATTTCCCCAGTGGTTGCTCCTCTCTGCAGCTGCTGGGTGGGGATACTGCTGGGCTGCCCAATCTGCTGAGCGGTCAGGAGGTCCAACTGAGATTGACGACTGCCGGAAAATTATTTTCCGGCAGCCACTCAGTGGATGTTTTTTGACTGTCCTCATCATATGCGACCATGTCAAGGAAAGCCTAGTTTGCATGGTTGCATCTTAAAAAACAGTGGCATAGTACCAGAACAGCACTGGGAGCAGGAAATGGGAGCCTCCAAGCTGGAGCATTGTGGCGAAGGTCACACACCCCTCATTACGGCCCTGTCACAGGATACAAGAGTTTTTACAGACAATGTAGAACATTGCAACCTTCTGCATGTGAAGAGCGCATCACTTACAGTAGTTTAACACACCCACTCCTTTTGGCTCAGTGTTAGTTTCTGTAAGGAATGAGAAGTGCGTCACTTCAGGTGACACCTCGGGCAGCAGAATAGCGAGAAACACCCCTTAATTCTGCCTCTCATGAAAGACTCTGCACTGTTTTGCAATTCTAGAAACAACCAGCTGTAATGTTCTTTGTATACTTTTGTACTTTATATTCACAAAATGCCTGTCATTGTCTTTTGAAAAATAGCGTACTTCCCAACTGTATATATATATATTACACAAAACAAAGATATACTTCTTTCAGATGGGAAGAAAATACACTTTGTTTTCTGGAAAATGAAAGGTTGTAGTGTATTTTATAGGAAGAGTAGAAAGTGATCCTTTCTCCCAGAATGTCGTAGTGGTTCTCAGTAGACTTCAGGCTGATCTCCCCGCTGTCTATAATGATAGGGTAGCCTGTTTTCATCTGAACCAGCAAAGAACTTGTTACTGAAGTTACAAAGTCACTTTGTTGTCTTAAAGTACCTGCTTTGACACTTGCTGAATATATCTGTTCTAAAGCAAAATGCTACTGATGAAACTTCATTTTAACATAATGCAGACACAAGGGATTTTGCTTGATTGAATGTCTTAATTGAAAAGCCTTTTGTGTGCAGTGCAGATTTGTATAGAGTGGAATAGTTAATACACCTTTGTGTTTGAAGCACATTTTAAGAATAAGTGACCTTTGTTGAAACTATGCAAATTGGTATCTGCACTTTAACTGAGGTTAATTTCCCTGGTAAGTATCACAAAATTATAGCTGCATGCAAAAAGAATGATCAGAGAAAATGCACACATTAAATGACTATTGGGGTGATTCAGAATGGAAGCAGCTGTGCGTCCATACGCAGCGGCCGCGTCCATCTGATCTGCGCATTGTACGTGCGCAACCTTTCTCCTTGCCACAAGATAATTGTCAGCAGTGGGCGCTCGCGGGGCGGCGAAACACAGCATAGGGGGGGCATGGCGGGCCGAACGGAGACGTGACAAGAGCATTTTCGGGCATCTGCGTGACGTCACACGCAGCCACTCTGATTAATAAAAAAAATGGTAGCGGACTGCTTGACAGTGCGCCAGGGGACCATCTTAATTCGTTACGTCCACAATGTAATTGCGGATGCATTGGGAGGTGGCCCGCCACACATGCTGGGCTGCCTTGCCCTATGCTGGGTCCTTCTCTGAATCAGCCCATATATTAGATAAAAACTTTCACTTTTGACTTTCACCATGGAAGTGACTATTTTATGAAAGATGATTGGAGTGCACCTTCTTTCCTTCGTCTACATGCCAAAGTGGCCCTGCAAGTAACAATGGTTCAAGTTTATATGATTTATTTAAATGAACGTTAATGAATATACTGTAATTCACATAACCGTTAATTACATTAGTACTAGAACCGCAAACTGTCAGAAAATATGAACTGCCAGTCTTTTCCAGTACGGATAATACTGTAGTTCCCAGAGATGAAAGTATGTAATGCTTTAGTTGCATATACAGTAACCTCATACTATGCAAATGGTTGAATGCCTAGCAATCAGAGGAATTTCTGTGATATGATTGTGCATGTGCCTAGAAATATAAATGCAGCACATTTAATGATAATTGATTTTTTCTAAGAGTCTCAGATTTGACTGTACAAATTCTAATTAATTTGGTTTTTGATTTTTTTTTTTTAGGACCATGTCATTCGCGAGGAAGCCAGAAGCCTCACACCTCGGCAGTGTTCAGTTATGGAGGTTGTGCTAGCCACAATTAAGGTATATTGCACATCCATTATATATACTGTAACAATACCTTACACAAGTAAATTAATATTTTAGCAACTGGCTGTTACTGTAAATATATTAACAAGTGCTCCTAAAGCAGTTCTCTGTTACTTCATGGAAATGCTATGACTTATCCGATCCTGTTCATGACACAGGTAGAATTTGCCTTAGGGAGTACACACCATGTTAAATATACATTTAATTTTTTCTCATCTTTGTAAAAATATTTAGAAGCTCTGAGACAGACAGTCCGAACAGGCACAGACATATTATATACTGTAGACAACAGTTTGTATCTGTGGTAGTCAGTGACTGAAAGGTTATTTAGGTCTGTAAAAATACTGTATAGATATTTGAGGTGCATTAATGGTAACAATGTTGTATTAATGGCTGAATGTACATAGCTTCATGTATAATGTACATAGCTTCTTACATAAGATTTATTATGTACTGTACAATTACACAATTCTACAGTGTTACCATTCTCAGATGTTTATATCAGATGTTTATATCAAATAAAATCCTAACAGTCATTAAGCAATTATCTTTCATCTGTCAAGTGCTAGTTAGATAATGAAAGATAATATCTGAATAATTGCTATGATTTCAGTGAAAATTTGATTAGTTTTAGTTAGTAGCCCTCAGTAATGTTCTGGGCATGTAGGGAATTGTGTATTGGCAAGAAAAAAATATTTTTTTTGTTTCCCCCAGCACACTGTAACCAGATTTAAATCCTACAAAATAATAGAATTCAGAGATCTTGGTCACATATATTTGCGCAAATGTATGAATAAGCCCCCAAGCCTCGTCAGGGCTTCTCTGTATATTGGGGTCCTTAATGCTATATCTAAGTGCAGCGTGTGGCACCCCAAAAATGCAGAGATCTTGGTCACATATATATGCGCAAATGTATGAATAAGCCCCCAAGCCTCGTCAAGGCTTCTCTGTATATTGGGGATCCCCAATGCTATATCAAAGTGTAGGGTGCGGCACCCCAAAAATCAGCATAAGCCAGAAAGTACAGGGCAGCACACCAGTGAAAAAACTATAGTGCTAATAAATTTGTATTAGGAAGCTGAAGCTATATACAGAACGTGATACAAAAATAATGAGATGTAATTAAAATATTGAAGAAATAGTGTTAATAAAGAAATTAGTAAGTGATAAGTGTTAATAGAATGTAATGGTATGCCACACTAGAGCGATCAAGCCCAGCTAATCCAGGGGCACCGCACCCCACACCTCCATTACCCCAATCTGGGTCTATGATTAACCAGCAAAGAGCCACATGATAATGGCTCCTTACTTTTATATATATCTAAACTAAGAGCTATCTACCTTGGAGCAACCCCATAATGCTTCACATGGCATATCAGGACCTGCACCTCCTCCTAATGCAGGATCATTTCTGCCTCTCACAACAGACATACTGTATAATAGTGGCAGATGCTCAATTACCTTAGTGATATCACTCAGGTGCTTGCAAGGGAGGGGTATTTTGAAGTAAGAAAGTTTCCCCCAGCACCCTCAATGTTACCAGTAACCAGATTTATATCCTACAAAATAATAGAATACAGAGATCTTGGTAACATATATTTGCACAAATGTATGAATAAGCCCCCAAGCCTCGTCAAGGCCTCTCTGTACATTTGTGTATTAGTGCAGATCATGCTGTCTAGTACCATTTCCCCAGACCATCCCATCATTTTCTGGGAGCAAAAAGTGAAAAACGTTTTTTTTCTTATCATTTTCTGCTATCAACAATACATAATATGTTTATGTTACATGTCACAGGCATTATTGTATTACAAGTCACAGGCATTATTGTATTACAAGTCACAGGCATTATTGTACACATGTGATGAGCATAATCTTAGTGGAAAATACAAACTGAAATGTTGTACAGGGTGATATTCTGGTAATAAAGTTACATTGTTTCTTCATTTTACGTCTATAAAATAACATCCAGGGAACCCAGTCAAGTTTCTTAATAGCCAAAGAGACCTATTTATCAAGCCAATACCTATGCTTAGCTTTGCAGAGATAGGCTACAGGGGTTGGGTACAGGATCCTGACAGTCAGTATGCGGACGGTCAGAATATCGACAGCGGCGTCCTGTCTGTTAGAATTCCAACACTTTTTAAAAAGTAAGCTAACCATAACCTCTCCCTAACTTTAACCCTCCCTACCCATAGCCTAACCCTCTCCTCCAGCAGCCTAGCCCGAATTCTCCATACCCACAGCGTAACCCTAACTCTCCCCTCCCGCAACCTAACCTTCATCCTAGTGCCTAACCTCTCTTTCCGCAGCCTAACCCTAGCCCTCCCTGGCATACCTATGTTCATGATTCTGACTGTCGGAATTCTGGCATCATGATCCCGGTGCTGGCATCATGAATGTCGGGATGCCAACTACGTACTGGCTAGAGTGTTGGCTATTGTTACAGCATCACCTGGGAGTGATCTTTGTATTTCTCCCAAGCATGCTGGACTGGGCACATTTGCGCACATTGTCGGCTCCTCCAAGTTTGGAGTTACAGATGTGCTGTCATACACCTATATTTTGACCATATTGCACGACTTAGATACACTACTATGGGTAGTGAAGCATCTGTTTTCCTAAATTTTGCATCTTAGGCGCCCTACACATTAGGCGATGTGCCGCCGAGGTGCCCGACGGCCGATACGGCGGGGGGGGGGGGGGCAGTGACGGGGGGAGTGACGTTTCTTCACTCCCCCGTCACCCGGCTCCATAGACGTGCAGGCAAATATGGACGATCTCGTCCATATTGGCCTGCATGCACAGCCGACATGTTACCAGCGATGAACGAGCGCGGGGCCGCGCATCGTTCATCGCTGGTGACTCCACACTGCACGATATGAACGTTATGGCTCTATACTTTGGCGGGGTGACAGTGACATGATGTTATGGTCTTGAACGGTCATTTAGTGACCGAGGTCGACGGACAGCTAAGTTACCACTTGTATCCTTATGATTATGATACGCTTGCTATGGATATGATTACTTAGGCATGGATACGCCAATGTTTTGTGGATAAATATCTCAAATTATCTCATGCTGAGCCACCGCAATCTGTAGTTCACCTTTTTAAGTGCCCTGGTTGGGTGATATTAAAAGACAATTTTTTTCAAATCTGGATTGAGTGCCCTTCTCTACAAACCTTTATATTTATCTGGACTGTAATGGTACAGAACTTAAGGAGCACCTTATATACAAAGAAAAGGGTGTGCAAGTATTTATGTACAGGATTATATATATATATATATATATATATATTGCATTAAAATATACAAAATAGATTTTGAAACCAAAATATACAGAGATCTATGCTCAATTGTCTAATGAGACTTAGGACTCATGACCAATTGTTTATTTGCCCTTTGCTTTTGTCCATTGTAATAACGAGCTTTGGATGTATAAACATATTATGGAATCATGCAAACACCAACTACACTTTTAATTTCACTGATATGGAAAATAAACCGTAATTCTTTATCTGAAATTTCTATTACAAAACCCTATTAAGGTTGAGGAATCTCTTAGTAGCGTGCCACTTTGGCATCAGTAGATGTTTCAGCTTACTTGTGTAGGAAATCCACAAATGTATTTGTTCAATAAAAATTGAGAACCCAGATGTGGTTCATGTGTCATCTGTACCTATTACAATGTACATAGGTGTTTATTATTATATAACCACAAACATTATCTCTGTGCGATAATATACACAAAGCTGTAAATTCAGTTCAGAGTAGATAGTCGCCTCAATGGACCAATCCAATGTTCAGTATATTTTTTGTTCAGTGGGTCAAAGCAGTGTTCCCTAAAAATGGACCCTCTTACCAAAAATCACCCAGAAAAAGAATGGTCAGACATATACATTTATTAGGAAAAAAAATTCCTTTACTTTTAAAAAATTATTAAAATGACATACAATTTGTCATAAAACCAATAAATCCATAAATAAGTCAGAGTACAGAAGTTGGAATTTATCCCACCCTCACCTTTAAAAAAAAAGGTGTGAGCTTAGGTGGAAATCGCATACACCAAGACATGATGAATATTGATTGGTGAACCCTACGCGTTTCGTCTTAACTTCATCAGGGGTGTGATACTTTGCGGTGAGAAGAAAGGGAAATGAAAAATGTTGGAAAAACACTATAATTGGAGTAAATCTTCATATTTGAATGAGTTTAAATGGTCACATACCAATAAGATTTTACATTTATTGTGTAGACACGCTCATTCCTCGGATTAGTCCTGAAGACCATGAATCTGAAATGAATAGATCCTAATTATGAACCCATTAATATAACAATAAGCCAAATTTATATGAAAAAGGAAAGAGAGCATACCACTTAGAATAGTGGCATGGTTTCTTTACAATAGAAGTTTTTAGACGAAATTGGAAAATGTCATCCAAAAAAATGCCCCTAAAGATAGATTGTATTTAAAAAGCTTTTATTAATAGGCCAATTTAAAATTATAAGGTCACTGATGAAAATATTAAACTCATAGGGTTCCACAAAAATTATACATATTTACATACTTATGTTAATACAACACTTTGTCTGATGACCAGTATGCTCACATATTGGTCATCAGACAGAAAGTGTCAAGAACATTCACAGAGTTGTCCTGAAGCCACTCCTTTGATATATTGGCTGTGTGCTTAGGGTCGTTGTCCTGCTGAAAGATGAACTGTTGCCACAGTCTAAGGTCAATAGCGCTCTGGATCAGGTTTTCACCCAGGATGTCTCTGGACATTGCTGCATTCATCTTTCCTTCTATCCTGACTAGTCTCCCAGTTCTTACTGCTGAAAAACATCCCCACAGCATGATGCTGCCACCACTATGCTTCACTGTAGGGATGGTTTTGGCCTGGTGATGAGCGGTGCCTGGTTTTCTCCACACATGCCGCATGGCATTCACACCAAAGAGTTCAATCTTTGTCTCATCAGACCAGAGAATTTTGTTTCTCATTGTGTAAGAGTCCTGCAGGTGCATTTTGGCAAACTCCAGGTGGGCTGCCATGTGCTTTTTACTAAGGAGTGGCTTTTGTCTGGCCACTCTACCATACAGGCCTGATCGGTGAATTGCTGCAGAGATGGTTGTCCTTCTGGAAGGTTCTCCTCTCTCCACAGAGGAATGCTGTAGCTCTGATAGAGTGACCATCGGGTTCTTAATCACCTCCATGACTAGGGCCCTTCTCCCCCATTTGCTCAGTTTAGGCGGCCGGCCAGCTCTAGGAAGAGTCGTGGTTCCAAACTTCTTCCATTTATTGATGATGGAGGTCACTGTGCTCATTGGGACCTTCAAAGCAGCAGATATTTTTCTGTACCCTTCCCCATATTTGTGCCTCAAGACAATCCTGTCTCGGAGGTCTACAGACAATTCCTTTGACTTCATGCTTGGTTTGTGGTCAGACATGCACTGTCAAGTGTGCGACCTTTCCAAATCATGTCCAATAAACTGAATTTACAACAGGTGGACTCCAATTAAGCTGTAGGAACATCTCAAGGATGATCAGTGCAAACAGGATGCACCTGAGCTCAATTTTGAGCTTCATGGCAAAGGCTGTGAATACTTATGTACATGTGATTTCTTCATTTTTTATTTTTAATAAATTTGCAAAAATCTCAAAAAACTTTTTTGAAGTTGTCATAATGGGGTATTGTGTGTAGAATTTTGAGGGGAAAAAATATTTTATTCCATTTTGGAATAAGGCTGTAACACAACAAAATGTGGAAAAAGTGAAGCGCTGTGAATACTTTCCGGTTGCACTGTACATCAATTTTCTCCACCATACTGTAGTTGTGTTCCTCTGAGCAGTGTGGCATAAATTCTGTCTTCAAGTAAAATTACTGACCCGATCACTTGCAAGCTTCTCTGTCTTGTAACATCAGATTATTAAGAACCACCAAAATATTTCTCAGCTGGGCAAATCCTAATTTAAAGACACAGGGTGTACCCAGCTTTTGACTTAGAATGGGCAGTACTTACAACAGACTCCAGTGCTGCAGACTGGAGAGCTGACACAGTGCAGTATACTTATTCATAGGAAGAGAAGACACTCCACATGTATGTGCTGGAACTGAAAGCAGTATGGAAAGCAGTTCAACATTTATTTCAACAGTTATTTGAAGAAGCATTCAGATATATTATTCTCAGCCAAGATGATGTTGGCCTTCATACATCACCAGGAAATAACAAGTCATGTACAGTATTCTAAAGAAAGCAAGGAGGCAGAACAGAGATGAGGAGCAAGACAAGTAGAAGGGAAGGACAAGGGACATTGGGAATGTAAGAGTGATACACAAGGTGACACACACAAATAAGGTAGATAGGGTAAATACTGAATAAGGCAATACATATGATATCCAGGCGGGCGGGATGCCAGCTGTCACTATCTCAACAGCGGCCCCCCGCCCGCAAAAATGGAGGTAGCGGGGCAAGCGCTATGAGTTTCCCTTGCAGGCTCACTGCGCTTGCCATGCTGCGGGCTCGGTGGCTCATTGGCATTGTTGGCTGCCGGGATTCCGGCATCAGTATTTTGACCTCCGGGATCCCGACAGCCGGCAAATTGATTGCCTCCCAACACAAGAAATGTACATACAGTATGCTCTATGTCCAATAAAAGACGGAACTATGAAAATCCTGGGCTCACACCTGGATAGAAAAAATAATTAGTTCAATTTCACAAACTGCTATTAAAACTGATGTATAGCAATCTTTAGTATGTGAAGTTTTTGCTACCAATTTATTCATTATGCTGTAAATGTCCCTTTAAGTGTGCAGAATGCAGACTGTTGTATGAAAATGAAATCAAGTGCGAAATTAAACTCTGAAAGCAAATCATGTTTTAATTAATCTTGAAGGCAATATTTCTAATTGAAGTCACATGGGTGTAAATGATAGTGACTATTTAGAAATCAATATGGAAAGCCATACTGATAGTCTGCACCTTAGAACTAAGTGAAAAATATATGATTTGAATTTTTTTTTAAATCCCAATAAAACTTAGTACTGAAGACCTTATTTATTATAGTTCTATAAGGAGTATTGTATCCATGTTTTCCAGCTACTGCATGAGTGCACTACCAGCCAGGTGCTAGTTACAGCCAAAACACTAATGCCACCATACTTCACTCAGCCAAAATGTCTTTGTTTCTAGTTCTAACTATGGTGGAAATTTACTAAGGTCCCGATTTGATTTGAGTTTGCATTTTCATATGAAAATGCAACTCGGAAATTTACTAAACACAAATCTCGGCAGTGTTGGGGCAATTCGTATTGAGATACACTGCTGTCCACACAAATACAAAGCCATAGACCATTGATCAAACACGGTTGTTTGTTTACATACACCTCATCCAACACTGAAATTTACAAAGATTTCATATTCTCGGTCACTGCCGACAATAGCCAAAAACTACCAGAAAAGCATGTACAGAAGTAGAACTTTCAAATAGACCTACTTTTGGCTGGCGTGTTTGGAAAATCATGCATGGATCAGTGAGATCCGTACATGCTTCTCTGTGTAAATATGTGTGAAAGAGTTAAAAATAAAAAATACATTGCGTGGGGTCCTCCCTCCTAAGCATAACCAGCTCCGGGTTTTGAGGCGGTCCTTGTTTTAAAATACAGGGAAAAATTTGCGTAGGGGTTCCTCGTATTTTAACAACCAGCACCGGGCTCTTGTACACTCCAGGGAACACTAGGTAAGTATGTGTGAGTGTGTAAGTGTGCATGTATGTTTTATTAAAATTATACTTTCATGGTGTGTGTGTCCTGTTTTTTTAATATTTCTTTTACTGTGGAACTACAGGTACCAGCGGGCCCTTTAATGTCCTGCATGCTGCTACTTGTGGTTCTCCAAGTACCAGCATGTGGGGCAGGCTTTCTGGGACTTGTAGTTCCACAGCAAAAGACAATATTCTTTTTTTTAAACATGGGCTAGCAGCCTGCCATCCACAGTCCATGGATGGCAGGGACAGCCCCGGGGCTTTATCCCTGGCCCTTGGGTGCCTGGAGAAGTGGGACCCCTTTATTGCTGGGGTCCCCACTCCTCCAGGAAACCCAAGCCAGGGGTGACTAGTTGGGGGGGGGTAATGCCACGGCCGCAGGAACTTATATAAATGTGTCCCCCGGCTGTGGCATTATCTCTTTGGCTAGTGGAGCCCGGTGCTGGTTTCAAAAATACAGTGGACCCCTACATCCTTTGTCTCACATATTTTTAGAACCAGAACCTGTCAAAGAGCGCGGTTCTGGTTGTTAAAATACAGAGAACCACTACTCAAAATTTTCCTGGTATTTTAACAACCAGGACCAGCTCAAAGAACTCAGGGCTGGTTATGCTTAGGAGGGGGAACAGAAATTGAACCATTGGCAGAGGGAAGTAGTGGAGCTTCATAACATCTGATTATTACTATTAAGTACTTAGAAAAACATGCACACAGCAGTACATTGATTGACTATATAATAGGATACTGTGTATTGAGAAGCCGTTCTCAATCAAAATTGTGTTCTGTAATTTGAACCTTTGAGGAAAAAGGCACGTTCATGCTGATGGGATTTAGGAAGCATATGAGGCACCTTAGAGCTCACCAAGGGGGTGTTTGTATTATTAGCAGTGTTTATATTTTCAGTAATGCAAATTGGCCTTCATGATATAAGAGCCTCTTTCTTTAAATTAGAGCTATCATAAAAAGAAACCAATTGAACAATCTAAAATTGTTGTAAATATATGTATATTAATAATAAAAATATATTGTGTCATTTACACATAGTGCAATCATATACTCAGAATGGGATGGGCATGGGATCCTGGCGGTCAGAATACCGACGCCAGGATCCTGACCGCCAGAATGCCGGCAGGGGGGCAAATGCAATGAAGCCCCTTGCGGACTCACTGCGCTCGCCACACTGCGGGCTCTGTGGCTCGCTACGCTCGCCACAGGTTCTATTCCCACTCCGTTGAATTTCGGAAAATCCCTGCTTAGTGGGTGGCTGCAAAAAACTGTCACAGTTTCCAGACCTCCCAGCAGGTCACATGTTCCAGGTCACCCAGCTGACCAACTGTCACATTATCCAGAGCACAATGGGGATGCATTATAAATGGTAGGCACACATTTTGTCAAATAACTCAGAAACGAAGCAACCAATTAGATACTATGGCCGCGATGTAATGAAGTCCGAGTTCAGTGGCCGTACAGGATGTTTGCCGAATCCAGACTTTTTTTTAAAAGTCATGGTTTAGAGAGAGAGAGAGAGAGAGGGACAGTATCAGGGAGAGAGAGAGACAGTTTCAGAGAGTGTGTGTGTGTGTGTGTGTGTGTGTGTGTGTGTGTGTGTGTGTGTGTGTGTGTGTGTGTGTAAGGGAGAGAGGGGGAGAATGAGCAGGAGATACATGACCTGTTTGTCCTGTTCACAGCAGTGGTCTCTGATGGGGGCAGGGAACTTCACGGAATTAGGCTCCACTCCCTAAATACCCGCAAATCACGGCACTGGTGACTTGGAGCCAGCTAGGTAGGGCCACCTCACCCCCCTCTACATCCTTTACATGGCTGCCACCAGCTGGTGAAGGAGGGGGTGCTATCGGCTGCGGCGGCTGTTCTTAACGTAGTTGGGAGTGAAAGGGGAGCAGCGGGCCTTGGAAGCAGCTCATGAATGGATGTAGGGGGATCAGCGGGCCCTGGAATAGGGATGACTATCGGTGTGCTCACCATCGATGGTTGCCATTGATGGTGAAACTGTGAGTGGCCATTGACAGTGACCAACTATGACATGGGAGACCATTGATGGTTTCATCCATCTGTAGTCATCCCTGTTCTTTCAGTGACTGGCCTGCAGGCCAATCACAGCCTGGGGGTTGGGCTTGTGGGTGTTGGGGCAGAGCTATGCTCAGTAACCTGGCACATTGGAAAAAAATATGTATATATATATATAAATTAATTTGTGCTGTGCCATCGATGGAGGGAAACCATCTGATTCCCTCCCATTGATGGCAAAAGTATTCTACATTGGCCATAAACCATCGATGATTATGAATCATTGATGGTCGATGGCTATCACTACCCTGGAAGCAGTTCGCGCCCCATAGCAGCCCTCGGTAGTTACACCACTGGCTAACGTTATCTGAAGATTAGTGGACGAGGCCAAGTTTTTGAATACAAAGCTTGGTAAATCTGGAAGCACAGCAGCCACCATAGAAACCTATGAGGGCTGCTGTTGCATTGGGAAATTAAGCGACTGTGGCAACTATTGGAGATATCTGCATTGGTTCTCCTTATATCCTGGGTAATCTTAATATTTGTTGGCACCACGTGAAAATGGGTGTTTTGCGGGTACACCCATTTTCGGGTGATAACCCACAAATATAATTTAATAAATATACTCCAAAGTAACTCGCTGATGATACTTAAACAATTACACACACACAAACATACACACACACACAATACACACATACACTACCTAAATAATTAGTTCTGCACAGGGATGGTGCAGATCACACTCGGGTGTCACCCTTCCAGGGAGTGACACCAAAATTCCAGCTCCTCCGCAGTGACAGGGATCTGGGTGCTTCAGTGTGACATTATCCTGCACCGTCCGGCTCCTGTTACTGGGAAGGAGCTGGCAGTGCAGGAGGGGACCCTGGTGCTGCCACTGGTTCTGCACATGTGTAAGGGTTGTAAAGTACTAACACTGCCTTACTCATGCCTTAAGAAATGCTCAAATGTTGCTATAGGTTTGAGCAAGTGATTTTATTTGGGTAGGTTATTTTTATTGATCATAGCTACGTACTGTACCTGCAATTTTTAAAATGTCTTTCTTTCAGATGGGCAAACCTAAAGTCCACTATTTACAGCATTCTAGAACATCTAAACGATAGTGTGTATAAACATTACAACCCAGCATTTGACTTATTTCTTGGTTATATCTATAATTTCCTCATGGCAGCTTTGATGTGTGTTCTCTACGTTTGTCAAGGTTTGAGTATCCCCCTTAGCAGTGAAAGTGGTGCGTGGGTAGTGATTACAGTACCTCTATGGTTTTGTTCTCTGTGGCTAGGTTTGATGCAGCCAGTAAGGATCATTTTACAAACCGCAAAACATGAACAGTCCACTTTACAAAACCCTTTCATTAAATAAAACTCAGTTTTCGTTCCTCTTAAATCTGGAAATTGTCAACCTTGCTGTAATTATTTGTACTAGTCTGCCTATTTAATCTGTAAAATTAAATTATACCGTTGACATTTAATTTGAGCATAGCTATAATTTTGCAATTTTTTTGTTCCATTAATATCCTTGTTTAAACGTTTATTATTATGGTTGTTTACTTAGTTGCTTTTATAAATGAAATGGTCCAATCCTAATCTCTGTTTTTACTGTAGCAATACTTTCACGCTGGAGGAAGCGGCCTGAAAAAGAATTTCTTGGAGAAGAGCCCAGATCTACAATCACTGAAATACGCCCTCAGCCTGTACACTCAAACTACTGATGCTTTGATTAAGAAATTTATAGATACACAGACATCTCAAGGTAAGTGTGGTTCATGCAAATGCTTCCTAATATTCCAATCTGCTTAATATACTGACGTTAGGTGGGAGATTAGCAGCAGTGTTTAAAGTAATGGCATCATTTTTATTTTCATTATTTTTCAGTAAATGAGCTAATCTCTTCCCTTTTGTGAACTACATGCATTTTATTGTCACTCTGTGGGTACTTATTAGCATACTACAAGAAAATGAATGTAAAAAGAATAAAATCATTTTCTACACATACTAAAAGCTGTTAAACAGTAGATTTCAGTGAATATTTCAGTTAAGTTGGGGCATTGTACCTTTTTTATTATTTACAAACCTCTCTGCTTTCTGTACAAGCTGCAGTTTTTTACCCGATAATTATAATGTCTTTGCTGTTTGCGGCAATAAGAAGTTTAGTACTGCCGGCATGTATCATTGAACACATGCAGAGATAGGGGCTCTGATAGAAGCCCATCCCTCAGATGTGCTTAGTGAAGTAGTCACGTTCGCAATCATTTTCTTTAATTTGTCGGGGGCCGCCACACTACTATGCGTGTGGATAGTGGTGGTCATTCATACCTGATCGCACGCTACGTTTTTTTGCTGCCATCAGGTCAGAACTGCGCATGCATATGCTCCGCAATGCGCAGGCGCATCGCCCCCCTGGCGACGGGGATCGCCGGACAGCGACAGGATTACCAAAGAAAGCAATTGCACCGGTGATCCCAAGACGATTAACAGGCAGAAGGCTTTGTGGGTGTTACCTGACCGTTTCCAGGGAGTGTCCGGAAAAACGCAGGCGTGTCCAGCCGTTGGAAGGGAGGGTTCCTGACGTCTGCTCCGGGCCGAATGGTCGCTCTGGAAGAGTAAGTTCTGAGCTGTGCAGAGACTGCACAAACTTCTGTGTGCAGACGTTTGTGCAGCTCTCTGCACATGCGATCGCACACCTGCACAGCGACTACCCCCTGCCCCTGTAGGTGGCGACTACCTGATCACAGGGATGCAAAAAATGCACCCTAGCGATCAGGTCTAAATTAGCCCCAGTGAGCGCCGCAGAGGGGTCATACAAATCCCTTTTCCAGTAAACGTTGTGGTAAGCAACTCATAGTTAGAATGGCTGATGCCTTCTTCAGATGGCATTAGCTACTGGTGCCCGCCAAACTCTGGAATGCGTCACGTTGCAGAACTTGGTAAATTCAGCAGTAAGACAACTCCCTCAGAAACCTATGTTGGCTGTTTTTGCAAATGATCGGAGATATCTGCTGCGGTCCCCTGTAGAATAGATACTGTACATTCAAGGGATTCTTAATATTTGCAGGTGCAAATATTAGCCAGCAAATATTAATTGATAAATAGGCCTACTACTGAGGCTCAGTCAATGCTGAGTAGAACTGAGCCCTACCTTATACCCCTGCATGATGGGACCAGTGTTTGCGTCTTTAACTGATGTTAAAAGAACTGTGCCCCTTTTCTAAAAATAAAGTAAAAATAAACACAGTGATGTCATGTTACATAGCACACATTCACTGTGGGGAAACTTGTTTAGCACACAATCACTGCAGAGGGACTTTTTCAACTCCTTGTACCTGTGCATAAATAAAATGTGTATCTGAGAATATTAATAATAATATCTGTTCCTCTAACTATATTAATAATAATATATGTGGCCCCGAATACTGAAATAAATAGCTGTGCCTCTGATTATGGGGTATATTCAATGTGTCAGATCCATTCCGACATGCATTTGTCGGAATGGATCCGACAAGGGCTATTCAATGAATGGCCAAATCCGACTTTCGGATTTTGCCGTTCCCACTGTCCTGTTCTGCTGTCAGCGGCTGCCGGATGTGCTGACATCGGCGGCAGGGGGAGCTGACGGCGGCTGCAGCAGGAGGTGCTGGCAGCAGTGGCGGGGGGAGCTGGCAACATGTCTGCGGCGGCAGGGGGTGATGTCTGCGGCAGCGGGGGAACATGTTTGTGGCGTCGGGGGGAGGCGCTGCTGGGAGTGAGGAGTCTGGCCCACGGGACGCCCTGCTCAATCCGACTTTTTTCATATTGAGATTGTCGGAAAGAGGGCCAAAACATGTTGGATTTGGCCCCATCTCCGACAGAAGCACACGGATCGGCGCCTATTCCGCCGATCCACCTGTTTTCCGACAAGTCGGGATTTCCCAACTTGTCAGAAAAAAACTGTCCAAATTGAATAGGTCAGAACCCCTTTCGACAAAATCCTATACAGGTTGAGTATCCCTTATCAAAATTAAAAAATCCCACATTTTTGGGTCCCATATAATGACATATATATTATATATTATGTGTTTATACAGATATATTATATAGATATATAATATATACATATACAGTATGTGTCTTATCTCAGTAGGGGATCCAAAACTATGTGATTTTGAATTTTGGATACGGGATACTCAACCTGTATTAGTAATATCTGTGGTCACTCGCTCAGAGACCCTGGTTTTCACTATTACAACAGGCAAGACTGCTGCAAGTGGTTTAAATTATCTGCTGATCAGAAACAGATCTAAAAATCCTGTAATTTTTCACATGGTTTGACACATTTTTAAGCAAACTTGCCTATTCATTATAACCTGTTTATATAGCTGCCATCAGAAAATCTGCTTATACAATCTCTAAAAAACATGATTTTGCGAAACCACACTTAGATAAATTTCCCCCTGGAACTCATTTATATAAACGTATCGGGTGCACACCACAACTCACCGTGGCTTTTGATCATTGCTGCTGCAAGGTCCACTGAGCACACTTCAAGGTACATGCTGACTTTTTCTTCTTGGAAGACTACACAAACTAAGAAAGCATCTTCTTTATCACCTCCCACTTATCTCTGCTTTAGCACCGCCCTATCACTTCTCCAGGCTTAAAACTTCTGCCCCAGAGTATTGTAAAATCCAACTTTCTCTTACGTCCTAGAGGATACTGGGGTCCACATTAGTACCATGGGGGTATAGATGGGTCCACTAGGAGCCATGGGCACTTTAAGAAATCAATAGTGTGGGCTGGCTCCTCCCTCTATACCCCTCCTACCAGACTCAGTTTTAGAAAATATGCCTGGAGGAGCCGGTCATGCTTTGGTGAGCTCCTGAAGAGTTTTCTACATTTGTTTTCAAAGTTTGTTATTTTCAGTCAGGGCTGTTTAGGCAACAGCCTGACTGCTTCGTGGGACTTAGGGGAGAGAACGGACCAACTTCCTTAGAATTAATGGTCCCGTTTCTCTGCTGACAGGACACTGAGCTCATGAGGGAGTCACTCGCAAGCCACACCATGGTGCAGCGTACCCTCCCGCAGCACGCCGCCACCCTCTAACAGAGCCTGAAGACAGAAGAGTGATGAGTCCGGCGCCGGTGGCAAGAGGGTAGGAGCTCTGATACAGGCTGCACTCCGGGGAGGCTCACAGGACACGCTGCGGTAGGGCACGCTATGAGGGGCGCTCTGAGCCTCGTATTATACCCACACTGGCGCACAACCTAACAGGGGTTCAGTCTCCTAGTTAGGCACACTTTCTACCTCAGGCCAGTATAAAAAATGCGGGAAGCCGCGCGCCATTACAGGAGGCTGGGCTTTACTCAGAGCGGATCACACAGCTCTCCACAGTGGCGGATTTAGCGGGGGGCGATTAGGGCGAACGCCCCCCCTACATATACCGGCACCGGGATGGAGGCCGGGTCCCGGCGCGGTATTGGGAACGGGGTGGAGAGCGGTGCAGCGCGGCGGGGTACGAGGAGAGAGAGGAGCGTCGTGACGCGCGTACAGCGACCTCTGTTCTGACCACGCCCCCTCCTTCCTGTACGCGCGTCAAGATGCTCTCTCTCTGTCTTCGTCCCCCGCCACGCTGCACCGCTCTGCACCCCGTTCCCAATACCGCGGCGGGACCCGACCTCCATCTATGAGGTGGGAGTGTGTGTGAGTGTGTGTGTCCCATTTCTCCCCCCCCCCCCCTCCTCTTCTCCCTGCATTATTTGGCTGAGTTTGGCCTCATTCTGTGTGCGATGTCATTTTTGCCTCATACAGTGTGCTATAATGTGATTTTTCCCTCATTCTGCGTGCTATAATGTGATTTTTTCCTCATTCTGCGTGCTATCATGTGATTTTTCCCTCATTCTGCGTGCTATAATGTGATTTTTCCCTCATTCTGCGTGCTATCATGTGATTTTTGCCTCATACAGTGTGCTATAATGTGATTTTTCCCTCATTGTGCGTGCTATCATGTCATTTTTGCCTCATACAGTGTGCTATAATGTGATTTTTCCCTCATTCTGCGTGCTATCATGTGAATTTTGCCTCATTCTGCGTGCTATAATGTCAATTTCGGCTCATTCTGCGTGCTATAACTTCATTTTTGCCTCATACAGTGTGGTATAATGTGATTTTTCCCTCATTCTGCGTGCTATCGTGAATTTTCCCTCATTCTGCGTGCTATCATGTGAATTTCGGCTCATTCAGTGTGCTACAATGTGAATTTCGGCTCACTCAGTGTGCTATAATGTGAATTTCGGCTCATTCAGTGTGCTATCATGTGAATTTTCCCTCATTCTGCATGCTATCATGTGAATTTCGGCTCATTCAGTGTGCTACAATGTGAATTTCGGCTCATTCAGTGTGCTACAATGTGAATTTCGGCTCATTCAGTGTGCTATCATGTGAATTTTGACTCATTCAGTGTGCTATAATGTGAATTTCGGCTCATTCAGTGTGCTACAATGTAAATTTCGGCTCATTCAGTGTGCTACAATGTGAATTTCGGCTCATTCAGTGTGCTACAATGTGAATTTCGGATCATACTGTGTGCTATAATGTGAATTTTAGCTCATTCTGTGTGCTATAATGTGAATTTCGGCTCATACAGTGTGCTACAATGTGAATTTCGGCTCATTCAGTGTGCTATGATGTGAATTTCAGCTCATACAGTGTGCTATAATGTGAATGTCGGCTCATTCAGTGTGCTAAAATGTGAATTTCGGCTCATTCTGTGTGCTGTAGAAACAGAATTTGTCGGCAGATAAGAACCACTTGGCCCATCTAGTCTGCCCCTTTTTTTTTATTTTTTATGTTACATTATTTTTATCTCTAACCTTATCTGATCCTTATTTCTTTGTAAGAATATCCTTATGTCTATCCCATGCATGTTTAAATTGCCCTACTGTCTTATCCTCTACCACCCCTGATGGAAGGAATGGCGATTCGCCAGTCTGTATCACCAGTGCGCAGGGTTCTCTCCACTAACTGGCAACATTTTATTAGTAATGGCAACAATAGGAAATTTTTAGAAGCGAACGGAAGGGCATTACTAAGTGGGAGGGGCTATGATTAGGGGGAGGAGTCATCATTCTTAAACCGCGCCCCCCCTAAAAGTTAAGTCTAGATCCGCCACTGGCTCTCCAGCGCCATTTTCCTCTGCAGCTTTATCAGACAGCACTCACAGGGAAGCACACCTCCTCCACAAGGACTCCAGTTTCCTCAGCTGTACCAGGGGGTCTTAGTGCAGGGAAGGAGCAGTGTTGGGATTGTAAGCACTACTCAGGTGCCTTATTCTTGTGACCCAGCTTAGTTTTACTGTTGCTATAGAGGTGCTGTGTGGCTGGCTCTGGCTTCTGTGTTTCTCTGAGGACCCTGCCTACATATACTGTGCTTTCATCCAGTGTCTGTGTGGGTGTGGGTGTCCTTATCCAATCATGTCCAGGGACTGTGTGTCGTGTCTTGTACAGCTGAATGTGTCTATAATCCTGGGGACTCACTACCCTGTACTCAGGATAGTGCTCACTCCCTGTCCAGTGGGGCTGAACCCCCTTGGTTGGCTTCCATTAAAGTTATGATTTCTACTATTTCTACAAAACTGTCTCATAATGAGAAGGAGACACAGTTCTTACGGCAATCTATTGCTGACCTGATGAATAGGGACTCAGCTTCCATACCGCCACCCCCAGCCCTAGCCATTTGCCTGCAAAAGCGTACTCTGGCCCAAATCATACAGGTTGATACTGACCCTGATACGTTGGATCCAGAGGAGGGTGAAGTGGACGTGGGTGAGGGGGTGCTGTCCTGTCACAGGGAATAAAGGCCCTCATTGAGGTCCTGCATGGTCCTGCACATTCATGACAAGTCAGAGGAGGTGTAAGAGGAATCTTATTTTAATACTAAAAAGAAATCCTCGGCTACTTTCCCCGCTTCAAAGGAATTAAACACCCTTTTTGAGAGGGCGTGGGTAAACCCTGACAGAAAAAAATCTGATCCCTAAACGGTTGATTTCTTCCTTTCCTTTTCCTTCGGAGGATAGGAAGAAATGGGAAAACCCGGCAATTGTGGATGCATCTATATCCAGGTTATCGCGTAAGATATTCTTACCGGTTCCCGGGGTGGTGTCCTTAAAGGACACAGCTGACCGCAAGATTGAGACCACTCTCAAATCTTTATATACGTTGGCCAGGTTGGCCCAGAGACCCACTATTGCTTGCGCATGGATCACTTGGGCCATTGCAAAATGGTTAGGTAATCTGATTAATGGTTTAGATTCCTTAACCAGAGATTATATTATTTTACTCTTGCAGCATATTCAAGATTCTGCAAACTTTATGGTGGAAGTCTTAAAGGAAGTTGGCTTACTCAACGCACGCACCTCTGCCATGGCAGTGTCGGCACGCAGGGGCTTGTGGCTGCAACAATGGACTGTGGATGCGGAGTCCAGGAGGGGCGTGGAAAGCCTACCGTTCACGAGCGAGGCTATTTTTGGTGATGAACTGGATAAGTGGATATCCAAGGCTACGGCGGGTAAGTCTACTTATCTTCCTTCCGCAAAAACACCAGCTAGGAAAACCTACTCTACTCCTACTCTGCAGTCCTTTCGGACAGTGAAACTTAAAGGCATATCCAGGGGTTCCTCTACAACCTTCAGGGGTAATAGAGGTAAACCCAAAAAACCCGCAGCTGCAGTTTCTCAGGAACAGTCCTCAGGGTCAGCTTCCTCAAAGCCTTCAGCATGACGGTGGACCGCACTGCCTGGAAGACAAGCAGGTGGAAGCCCGGTTTCATTATTTCAGTAATGTTTGGGCATCTTCTTGCCAGGATCCCTGGGTCAAAGATCTTATCGCACAGGGATACAGACTGGAGATTCAGGAACTCCCGCCTCCCAGATTCTTCAAATCCGGCTTACCAGCTTCTCCAGAAGCAAGTTTGACCTTACAGGCAGCAATTCAAAAACTGGTACAGACTCAGGTCATTGTTCCAGTTCTACTTCAGCAACAAAACAATGGTTATTACTCCAACCTGTTTGTGGTCCCGAAACCGGATGGTTCGGTGAGGCCTATTCTCAACCCCAAATCCCTGAACCCGTCTTTAAGTGTGTTCAAGTTCAAGATGGAGTCTCTGAGAGCGGTGATCTCAGGTCTGGAGGAGGGAGAATTCCTGGTGTCTCTGGACATCAAGAATGCGTACCTTCACATTCTGATTTGGCTGCCTCATCAGGCTTATCTACGGTTTGCACTACAGGACTGTCACTACCAGTTCCAGGCACCGCCATTTGGCCTTTCCACGGCTCCGCGGGTGTTCACCAAGGTGATGGCAGAGATGATGTTTCTCCTCCGCAAAAAGGGAGTGAACATAATTCCGTAACTGGACAACCTGCTGATAAAGGCACCTTCCAGGGAAAGGTTTTTGGAAAACATTGCCCTCTCAACTCGTTTACTCCAGCATCATGGGTAGATTCTGAACCTGCTGAAATCTCACCTGGAACCAACACGGAGGCTTCCATTTCTGGGGATGATACTGGATACGGAGGCACAGAGGGTGTTCCTTCCATTGGAAAAGGCGTTGGTAATCCAATCAATGGTGCAGGATGTCCTGAAGCCATCCCGGGTATCGGTGCATCTATGCATCCACCTTCTAGGGAAGATAGTAGCCGCCTACGAGGCACTACAGTACGGAAGGTTCCATGCAAGGCCCTTTCAGCTGGATCTCTTGGACAAGTAGTCCGGAACGCATCTTCACCTGCACCAGAGGATACGTCCTTCCCCAAAGGCCAGGATCTCCCTTCTGTGGTGGCTTCAGACTTCTCACCTGACCGAAGGCCACCAGTTCAGGATTCAAAGTTGGATTCTGCTAACCACAGATGCAAGCCTCTGAGGTTGGGGAACAGTCACCCAAGGGGAGCAGTTCCAGGGAAGATGGTCAAGTCAGGAAGCCATGCTTCCGCTCAACATTCTGGAACTAAGGGCCATATACAACTCCCTTCTTCAGGCATCGCATCTTCTTCAAGATCAAGGCATTCAGGTTCAGTCGGACAAAGTGACGGCTGTAACGTACATAAACCGACAGGGAGGAATGAAGAGCAGAGCTGCGATGTCAGAAGTAACAAGAATTCTCCTCTGGGCAGAAAGACACGTGGTGGTGCTGTCGGCAATCTTCATTCCGGGAGTAGACAACTGTGAAGTGGACTTCCTCAGCAGACACGACCTCCACCCAGGTGAGTGGGGCCTTCACCCACAGGTGTTCGAGTCATTGACACGTCGGTGGGGGATTCCACAGATAGACATGATGGCATCTTGTCTCAACAAGAAGCTAGAGCACTATTGTTCCAGGTCAAGAGACCCACAAGCGGTGTCGGTGGACTCTCTGGTGGCTTTACCAGATGGTTTACGTGTTCCCACCTCTTCCGCTGATCCCAGGAATTCTTAAAAGAATAAAAAGGGAAAAGGTTCAGGCAATTTTCATTGCTCCGGATTGACCGAGAAGGGCCTGGTACGCGGAACTCCAGGGGTTGCTCCTGGAAGCCTCTACCTCTGCGAGAGTATTTTCTGCAGCAGGGGCCGATCGTCTATCAAGACTTACCGTGGCTACGTTTGACTGCATGGAAGTTGAGCATCAGATTTTAGCCCGGAAAGGTATTCCGAACAAGGTTATGCCAAACCTAATCCAGGCCTGGAAAGGGGTAACATCTAGACATTACCACCATATTTGGAAAAAGTATGTCTCGTGTGAACACAGGAAATTTCCTGCAGAGGAATTTCAACTGGGAGTTTTTCTGCTTTTTCTACAGTCAGGTGAGGATGTGGGCCTACGTTTGGGCTCCTTGAAGGTCCAGATTTTGGCCTTGTCCATTTTCTTCCAGAACAATTGGCTTCCCTTCCCGAGGTTCAGACATTCTTGAAGGGTGTTCTGCACATTCAACCGCCCTTTGTGCCTCCCACGGCACCTTGGGTTCTTAACGTGGTGTTGCGTTTTCTGTAATTGGACTTGTTTGAACCTTTACAGGAGGTGGAGCTTAAGTTTCTTACGTGGAAGACTGTTACACTGTTGGACTTGGCTTCCGCAAGGCGTGTGTCCGAACTCGGAGCGTTGTCTCACAAAGCCCCTATTTGATTTTTCATGAGGATAGAGCTGAATTCAGAACTTGTCAGGAATTTCTTCCTAAGGTGGTGTCTGAGTTTCATATCAACCAACCTATTGTGGTTCTGGTGTTTACTGACACCTCTGCTACCTCTAAATTCCTGGATGTGGTGAGGGCTTTGAGATGTACGTGAAGAGGACCGCTCGTCACAGAAAATCTGACTCGCTGTTTGTTCTCTATGATCCCAAGAAAATTGGGTGTCCTGCTTCAAAGCAGTCTATCGCTCGCTGGATCAGACTTACTATCCAGCAGGCTCATTCTTCGGCAGGATTGCCAGTTCCGAAAGTACAGGTCCACTGTACTAGGTCAGTGGATTCTTCCTGGGTGGCTGCCCAGGGTTTCTCTGCTTTACAGCTCTGCCGAGCGGCTACTTGGTCGGGATCGAACATGTTTGCTAAGTTCTACAAGTTCGATACTTTGGCCGCTGAGGACCTTCAGTTTGGTCAATCAGTTCTGCAAGAACCTCAGCACTCTCCAACCCGGTCTGGGAGCTTTGGTACATCCCCATGGTACTAAGGTGGACCCCAGTATCCTCTAGGACGCAAGAGAAAATAGGATTTTAATTATCTACCGGTAAATCATTTTCTCGTAGTCCGTAGACCAGATATATTCAACCTTTTACAACTCGTGGCACACTGAACAAGATTTAAATAAATTGCCAAGGCACACTCAAATGTAATGATGATGCATGGTGCAGTTGCGTGTCCTAGGATGTCATGTCGCAGCTTCTCCATAGGTAACACCTGAGCCACATCTGAGAAAGCCAGAAGAGCCCAACACTGCCCGGTCCAAAATTAGAACTGGTTCTGCAACCACTAAACCCACCAGTATTGATCGTTCCAGGGCCTCAGTAGCAGTATGACACTGATGGGCCAGGTTGTGCTTCTATGGTGGCACACCTGGAGACTGCTCAGGGCACACTAGTGTGCCATGGCACAGTGGTTGAAAAACACTGCCATAGAGGATACTGGGCACCCGCCCGGTGCTTCATTTTGCTGCACTGTTACTTGTTTAATTATTGTTGTTGGTTCAGCCATTGGTGTTGCTGTTCAAGTTTGGTTAGCATGGCTTTCCCCTTGTTTGTGTGTGTTGGTTCGAATCTTACCACTGTTCAGTTAGATCCTTCTCTCGAAGTATGTCCGTCTCCTCGGGCACAGTTTCTAGACTGAGGGGCAGATGTATTAACCTGGAGAAGGCATAAGGAAGTGATAAACCAGTCATATGTGCAAGGTGATAAATGCACCGGCCATTCAGTTCCAATATGTAATTACCAGTTAGTAGCCGATTGGCTGGTGCGTTTATCATCTTGCACATATCACTGGTTTATCACTTCCTTATGCCTTCTCCAGGTTAATACATCTGCCCCTGAGTCTGGTAGGAGGGGCATAGAGGGAGGAGCCAGCCCACACTATTGATTTCTTAAAGTGCCCATGGCTCCTAGTGGACCCATCTATACCCCCATGGTACTAATGTTGACCCCAGTATCCTCTACGGACTACAAGAAAAGGATTTACTGGTAGGTAATTAAAATCCTATTTTATGCTGCTTCCCAAATCTAAGTGCACCTGTGTTTCGACAAAGTGCTTAACAAGGATTACCTTTGTTTCACCCATCTACTGCCATCTTCAAACTTTTGCCGCTCTGCAAAACAGTGGGGTCTATTTACTAAGCCTTGAATGGAGATAAGGTGGACGGAGATAAAGTACCAACCAAACAGCTTCTAACTGTCATTTTTCAAACCTAGCCTGTAACATGGCAGTTAGGAGCTGATTGGCTGGTACTTTATCTCCGTCCACTTTATCTCCATCCAAGACTTCGTAGATAGACCCCAGTGTTTGGTAGATGTCTATTTGCACCATGGCAAATTAAAATGTATTATTTCCCCGCAGATGGCTTTGTGATGCGCTTTGGCCATGTGTTCTGTGGTCTTGTAAATGGGACCCATTGATTGTATCAGTTTCCACTTTCTCATTTTTTATTGTGTACAACTACTCAGTATACCCATACAAATAGCATTACAAAGCATTCATATAATGCAGTTCATTTGCTTGCATCAATGAAAATCAAATGTTTTATAAATAAAAGCCATATCAAGTGGCTGTTATGTAAAGAGCAATGCTGCTGATGTAATATGTGAGTGAACAAAATGTTCTCGTGTATTCATTTTAATTTTTTATTATTCATGAATGCTAGTTAAATAAAGTTCTCAGAGTACACCAACCAATCAGAAATTAGCTTTTGATCTGACTAGTGCAATATAAGGAATAAACACAAATTCCCGGTTGGTTTCTATGAGTTATTTTATCTGTATTTTGTTAGTATATAAGTTCCATCGTATAAATGATAAATGAAGCTTAATAGTTCTTTGTTTACATACCTAAAAATTATTGGATAAGAGGGGTAGGCAACATTTTTCTTTTTGGGTGCCAGACCATGAACACTGCAAGTCAAAAAAGTTTATGGAGTTCCAAACCAATACAAACATTTACACAAGTAAATAGGTGGATGCTAGAAATGTTAGGGCTTCCTTGTCCATCCATGTGCCCAGGATACAGTAGGTTGATAAATTGTAGAAGAGCCCTCTCTATAAGGGAAGGAAGTAAAGTAGGAGGGGAGACATGGCACAGCAAGCTTAGTAGACCAACTGACCAATGCCACTCAAAACATCCTTCAGTGCTACCAAGGGGCACTAGTACCAAGGGTTGCCTATGCCTGCTGTAAAAGACAAAGCTTTGTGCTTTTTTTTTTTTTCTTGAGTGAATCACTTTAGCCAAATTACAAATATAGTCAAACTAGGCAAGGACCATATAAAAAGAAGCAAAAACAATAATTTTTCTCTTAATTTTGGTAAATGCCTGACATGCGGGGCAGACTAGCCCTGTGCTGGGCGTACCCCCGCATGTCAGAGTAACTGATCGTAGATGTACTAAATATAGCACATCTATGATCAACTCTGAATTACCCCCACAGTATTTAATAATTGGCTCTACCACCATCCGGTGGCTTGTTATCATTCAGCTGGGGCGACAACATGGTCAGGACTGCTGAGATCTTTGGCAGGCCATGGTACATGTGCTCCTGTGGTGCCCGCCATGCAGAGGGGACCTGGCATAGGGAAGTGTGGTTCTGCCAGCCCTGTGCTCTAGGTACATTTACCCCTCTTGGCACCCCTCTACATGGTCGTGAACAGATCTGCTCATGGAGATTTTTAACATCTATTGCAAATTCACTGACATTTTCTTTTTTCACATTGTATCTGAACACAGAACTGCTTGTAATGGTTTGAACCTGCTATATGTTAGTGGGTGAAATAGTATATTTCCCATAGACATCAATGATCTTTCTGAGCAAATCTGTAGATTAGCAAGCAGCGAGAGGGAAGATGAAAATTTATGTCATGGATATATACCCTTAATTATCATACTGAATGTTATTGAGTAACAAGCTTGTTGTGATAATTTCTAGAGATGAAGTACATCACGTGTTGTGCGCTGGCTTGGTGGGTATATAAGGTGTGCTATTGGCCGTCTGCACACATATCACTTATTGCGGTCATGGGTGAAAGGGGAGATTTTTTTTCTGAGTTGCAAAAATGGATTATTATCGACTTGCAGGCCATGGGTGGTAGTATTTCTGAAACAGCGCAGTTTGTGAACTGTTCACGTGCTGTTGTGGTGAAGGTGTGACTGGAGAAATTGCACCATTGCGAATAACCGATCTGGAAAGTCCATGTGCCACTGATGTGAAAGGTGAACGTCAGTTACGAAGGTGCGTGAGGGCCGACTGACACGCTACAATGGAGCAGCTCACCGTCAATATGAGCCTGGGGGCTACAAGATGTGTCACAAAGAAAATACCACTGTATTTATAGGCGCTCAATACCAAGCTGGTTATATTCAGTAATTCCTTTGCTATACACAAAGTTGTTCCTTAAATATAAAAACAAATACAGAATATAGTGCAGATGGTACTGTTATAACATCAGAGTGCAAAAAAAGGTGTAGATCTTGGACTCCTACCAGAAAGGATGGTCTACTATATTGTAGACAAACAAGCATAGACGGAGCGGACCACTGCCAGTCACGTTTTCCTCATAGTAGTATCAAACTCCATATCCATATATAGAATACAAAGGAAACTCCGCATAGTGCAACACCATTTTATTTACATAAAAACATAAAAAAAATTTTTTTAAAACAAACCACAAGGAGAATAAAGATGGACTCTGTCACACGCCAGAGGCGGCGTTCGCCGCGCTTACCCCTGCGTGCCTGCTGGTCTGTGTTGCGGCTTCCGCCTTCGGTGGGCCACGGGCTCCGGCGTCTGGCTGGCGCGGCTCCAGGCGGTTCTCCAGGGCAGGGGCGCCGCCATGACACCCGGCATCACGTGGGCGGGGAGCAGGTAACATCATCAGACTGTTCCGCCAATCCAGCGGTGGTGGGAGATTCAAAGTCAGACGCCGGACAGAGCCTCGGCGCCTGAGTATCGTCTTTTCCCGAAGTGGATGCCAGCGCTCTTGTTCCCGGCGAGAATCTCTGAAGTTGTACTCCAGTGTCTCCGGCATTTCCAGGTGCCAGTTCGCTGCATAGGTTCCAGCGTTCCTAGCGGCTGGTGTGTCTCTCTGCGGTCCAGTCACCAGTGCTCCTAGGAATCAGCGTGGGCTGCGGGCTCTAATCACCGTTTTCAAGCTCTGCAAATCATCAGCGTCACAGTCACCGTTCTCAAATTCTACAAATCATCAGCGTCTAAAACCACTGCACTTAAGTTCTTCAAATCATCAGCATCACAGTCACCGTTCTCAAGTTCTACAAATCATCAGCGTCTAAAACTACTGCACTTAAGTTCTTCAAATCATCAGCATCACAGTCACCGTTCTCAAGTTCTACAAATCATCAGCGTCTAAAACTACTGCACTTAAGTTCTTCAAATCATCAGTGTCTCAGTCACCGTTCTCATGTTCTACAAATCATCAGCGTCTTAAACCACTGAACTTAAGTTCTTCAAATCACCAGCGTCTTAATCTCCGTTCTCAAGTCCTTTAAGTCATCTGTGTCTTTAACCACCGTTACACGTTCTTCAAATCATCAGTGTCTTTTAAACATCGTTCACAATTTCTTCAGTCACCAGTATCTTTAACATTGCTCACAAACCCTTCAATGGGCCTGGACATTCCCTCATAAGTTCCCTTTATGTTATATGACTATGAGTTGTTCTTTCCCTGCAATAAAGCTCTTCAATATTTCACCAAACCTTACTGTCAGAGTCCTGTATGAGGAAATCCTATATCAGGTCACCCCTGTTCCGGCCCAGTTGTGGTTCCTCTTCCCAACCATCGGGAGAATCCCCAAGTTCACAACACCCTTAATCTAGGCCAGTGACAGTATACTCAGGCCCCATGGACCCGGGGAATCGGAACCCAGAGGCAAGCACCATGCAGGACTTGGTTTCCCGAGTACAGAGTCAGGAAGCAGCACAGAATCAGGTAATGCATTACCTCCAGGAATTATCTGGCCGGCTGGATCAAATCCAGACTTCTCTGGCTTCAGTGGTTTCAGCTCCAGTTCCAGTATCCGCTCCAGTGGTTGTCTCTAGCAATGTTCCGTCCATGTCCGGAACCAGGTCACGCCTTCAGCTTCCTACTCCTCCTCGTTATAATGGGAATCCAAAGAATTGCCGTGGTTTCCTCAATCAGTGTGAGGTACATTTCGAACTCCTTTCACATAACTTTCCTACTTATCGGTCTAAAGTGGCATACATTATCTCTTTGCTTGAGGGTTCAGCATTGGAGTGGGTGTCACCGTTATGGGAGCGATCAGATCCATTGGTTTCTAGTTATACCAACTTCATCACGTCATTCCGAAGGATCTTTGATGAGCCCGGCAGGACGACCGCTGCCTCTGCTGACTTGCTCCGTGTTCGACAAGGCTCTCGTTCAGTGGGACAGTATGTGATTCATTTTCAAACCATAGCTTCAGAACTGTGCTGGAATAATGATGCCCTTCGGGCTGCTTTTTGGAATGGGCTCTCTGATCGTTTAAAGGACGAGTTGATCACTAGAGCCAGATTCCTTGGAACAGTTGATCTCACTCTGTGTAAAGGTGGCTCTTCGCATGCAGGAACGAGGTGGTGAACGTAGTCGGTCAGATCGGTCAAGATTCCAATCTCTTCCGTCTAAGCAAACAGTTATTCCGAGTCCAGACTAACCCATGCAGATTAATCGGTCTCGGTTGTCCCCAGAAGAACGTCAGCGTCGTCGTGAGGGTAGACTCTGCCTCTACTGTGGAGCTGCGGATCATTTTCTCAAGTTTTTCAAGTCTCGCCCGGGAAACGGGCAGTCCTAGCTTGTTCTGGAGAAGTCGAGCTAGGGGTTTCTTCTCAATCTTCTCCGGCAGTGGACTGTTTACTCTCCGTGTCTCTGTTTTCTGAGTCAGTAGTCAAAACCGTTAAGGCACTGTTGGACTCAGGGGCTGCGGGGAATTTTATTTCCCTTTCCTGTGCCCAGAATCTGGGCTTACAGTTACGGTTGGTCGAACGACCTATTACGATGACTGCTATTAATGGTACCCAAATTTCTAATGGTCTGATTTCAAGTTGTACAATGCCAATCAAGCTGCAAGTGGGAGCTTTGCACCAAGAACATCTGGAGTTCCTTGTGATTCGGGAGATGCCTCACGATCTCGTTCCTGGTCTTCCATGGCTCAAGCTTCACAACCCTCACGTCGACTGGAGGTCGACACAGATAATTTCTTGGAGTCCATTTTGTCATTCAAATTGTCTCACTCCTGTCTACCCGCTCCGTGTATCTTCCAAGTCGGATGAAGGGCTGATTCCAGAGGCTTATTGTGAGTTTTCAGATGTGTTCTCGGAACAGGCGGCCGATCAGTTACCACCGCATAGACCCTGGGACTGTCCTATTGAGCTCATTCCGGGGAAAATGCCACCTCGGGGTCGCACTTATCCTTTATCAGTACCCGAGACTCAAGCTATGTCGGAATATATCAAGTCTAATCTGCAGAAGGGATTCATCCACCCCTCTACTTCCCCGGCGGGAGCAGGTTTCTTTTTTGTGAAGAAAAAGGACGGAGGCCTGAGGCCATGTATCGACTATCGTGGTCTAAATGATGTCACCATTAAGAATAAGTATCCTTTGCCGCTCATCACGGAGCTTTTTGATAGAGTTCGCGGAGCCCGAGTCTTCACCAAGCTCGATTTAAGGGGAGCTTATATTTTGATACGTATCCGACAGGGGGACGAATGGAAGGCGGCCTTCAATACTAGGGATGGGCATTATGAGTATATGGTAATGCCGTTCGGCCTCAGCAACGTCCCCGCCGTCTTCCAGGGATTCATTAATGAAATCTTTCGGGATATGTTATACCTAAATGTAGTGGTATATTTGGATGACATTCTGATATTTTCTAAGAATCTCACTGAGCACAGAGTACAGGTTAAAGAGGTACTTCTTCGATTGCGAGAGAACCATCTATACGGCAAGATTTCCAAGTGTACCTTTGAGGTCCCCTCTATTCCATTTCTTGGTTATATCATTTCGGGCACGGAGCTGCGTATGGATCCGGAGAAACTCTCTGCCATTCGGGACTGGACTCAGCCTCTTTCCTTGAAAGCGGTGCAACGATTTCTGGGGTTTGCAAATTACTACCGGAAATTCATAAGGGGTTTCTCTACCATTGTGGCGCCTATTACTGCCCTAACCAAGAAGGGGGCTGACCCAAGCCATTGGTCCTCTGAAGCTGTAGCAGCGTTCGCTCAGTTGAAGGCAGCCTTTATGACCGCTCCGGTACTTCAGCAACCAGACTTTTTAAAACCATTCTTTTTGGAAGTTGATGCTTCTATGGTAGGCATTGGTGCCGTGCTTTCGCAGTACGCTCCAGATGGGAAGTTACATCCATGTGGTTTCCATTCTCGCAAGTTCTCTCCTGCTGAACTAAATTACACCATTGGAGACAAAGAGCTTTTGGCAATAAAATCTGCCTTGGAAGAATGGAGATATCTTTTGGAAGGTGCTAAACACCTAATTACGATTTTCACTGATCACAAGAATTTTCTTTATCTCAAGACGGCCCAGTGCTTGAATCCCCATCAAGCTAGATGGGCGCTCTTCTTTGCCCGATTTTCGTTTGTCATTAAGTACTGGGCTGGAACTTTTAACACCAAGGCTGATGCCCTATCCCGTTCCTTAACGGCTTCGGATGAGGAGAATTCCGTTGAAAAGGCTTTGATTCTCAGTCCAGTTTCTATTTCAGCGGCTCCCACCACTTTGGTTCCTCCTCCTGGAAGAATGTCTGTGCCAGCTAAATTTCGACCAAGATTGTTGCAGTGGGCTCACATTTCCAAGTTTTCCGGTCATCCTGGAGTTCAAAAGATGTGGGAATTTCTACGAAGATCTTACTGGTGGGACACTATGAAGAAGGATGTTCAAGATTATGTCAACTTGTGTCCTCAATGTGCTCAGCACAAAATTCTTCGTCTGCCTCCTGCGGGGTTGCTGCACTAATTGTCTATTCCTAAGAGGCCTTGGACCCATATCTCTATGGACTTTGTTACTGAACTGCCCCTCTCTAAGAGTCATAACACCGTCTGGGTAATTATTGACCGTTTCTCTAAGATGGCACATTTTGTTCCGTTGACCGGGTTACCATCAGCTTCTAAATTGGCTTTGCTATTTATCCGGGAGCACTTCCGCCTGCACGGGTTACCTCTGGAAATAGTCTCTCACCGGGGGGTACAGTTTACTGCAAGATTCTGGAGAGCCCTCTGTACGGCCTTACCAATAAAACTCAAGTTTTCATCCGCTTACCATCCACAAACCAATGGGCAAACTGAACGCGTCAATCAAGATTTAGAGACTTTTCTCCGTGTTTATCTCTCCCCCTCACAAGATAATTGGGTGGAGCTGTTGCCTTGGGCCGAGTTTGCCCATAATCATCTATACCACTCTTCGACTGGTGAGTCTCCATTTTTTATTAATTATGGATTTCATCCCCAAGTTCCAGAATTACCCATTTGTCCTCCGGAAGAAGTTCCTGCTGCAGCCTCTACTTTCCGGCACTTCAGTCAAATCTGGAGTCGAGTCCATGCTAACCTCAAGAGAGTCTCCGGCCGCTATAAGTTCTTTGCGGATAAGAAGCGACGGGCAGCTCCTCAATACAAGGTTGGTGACAGGGTATGGCTCTCTACCCGCAATCTCCGTTTAAAGGTGCCCACTATGAAGTTCGCTCCGAGGTTCATTGGTCCTTACCCCGTGTTACAAGTCCTGAATCCGGTTGTTTGCAAATTGGGATTGCCTTCCCATCTCTGGATACCAAATTCCTTTCATGTTTCTCTTGTTTTGAACCGGTTTCATTCCAAGTCCCCAAGGCCAACCTCTGCAGAGGCTGAAGATGGTACGGACTTTGAAATCAAAGCTATTCTTGACTCTCGCTATCTTCACAAGAATCTACAGTATTTGGTGGAATGGATAGGTTTTGGCCCCGAGGAAAGGAGCTGGGTCAAGGCTACTGAAGTTACAGCTCCCCGACTGGTGCGGATCTTCCATTCCAGACATCCAACAAAACCTGGAAAGTGTCCAGGGGCCACTCCTGGAGGAGGGGGTACTGTCACACGCCAGAGGCGGCGTTCGCCGCGCTTACCCCTGCGTGCCTGCTGGTCTGTGTTGCGGCCTCCACCTTCGGTGGGCCACGGGCTCCGGCGTCTGGCTGGCGTGGCTCCCGGCGGTTCTCCAGGGCAGGGGCGCCGCCATGACACCCGGCATCACGTGGGCGGGGAGCAGGTGACGTCATCAGACTGTTCCGCCAATCCAGCGGTGGCGGGAGATTCAAAATCAGACGCCGGACAAAGCCTCGGCGCCTGAGTATCGTCTTTTCCCGAAGTGGATGCCAGCGCTCTTGTTCCCAGCGAGAATCTCTGAAGTTGTACTCCAGTGTCTCCGGCATTTCCAGGTGCCAGTTCGCTGCATAGGTTCCAGCGTTCCTAGCGGCTGGTGTGTCTCTCTGCGGTCCAGTCACCAGTGCTCCTAGGAATCAGCGTGGGCTGTGGGCCCTGACAAAGCTAAATATTTGTCTTACTTAAAACCCTTTAAGAGGTCTAAGAACACTGTACGCTATTGACGTATGGAATACCGTAAGGGTACGCACGTTGCGTAACGATCGCTTAGCCGTAGTCGAGACGCTCAAGCGTCACGTTCGCTCACGGCTAAGAGATCACAGACAGGCACGCTATTGGCTGCCGACTAACGTAATGTTTCGCTATAGCGTAGCGAACGCCCGGGACCACGAGGAGATCACCAGCGGCGCTAACGCTCACAATGTTAAACCTTTATATCTAAACCATAAACAATGTAATATTCAGGAAGACCTTTAGTGTAGTGATAGAGTGTAGATGCGACACAGTGTAACCTTATTAACTCAAAAGCTGTTCGAGCGTCACCGACGCTCTGAGAATACTTAACACTATAAGAAATACACAAATACTGGGCTTAGGGTCTAACGCCTTATATGAATGTTATACTTGCAAAAGAATAATACAATACAAGTCATACACTACAATATAACACAGACTAACTAACCAGATAACTACACAGGAAATACAATACAATACAATTACGTTTAAGGGAAAATGAGAGAGAAAGAGGAGGAGAAGGAGAGAGAGAGATATGGCTCACAATAACAAGAAAGACAATATGATTGCGGAGAAAAACTTACGCACAAGGGGAACGATCGCATGCGCCTCGATATCCAGCTCCCGATTATCAGCAATGAGAACCGTTGAAGAGAGTGAGCTGGATATGGTCGGCTTGTCTATTTATGCCCCACACACAATACAATTCAATGGTCCCTACAATCTCATTGTTCATTGGACACAGGAATTCGTCTTCGCATTATAACAAAAGGTCATAGGTTGATTCATACAGGTGGGCTGAGACCATTTCCAACTGCTCAGGTGGGTGGGAAACTAGGTTTCCCGCCGCATGGATAAGTAAGTGCAAATAATAGTAAATGTACATAAACTTCTTATGTCCATAACTATTCGCACGAGCGATTAATCTGCTTCAAACCAACACCGGAATATTGCTAATTAAATACTCTTCCGATGGATACTAAACACCACTGTATGACCCATGTCTGACCCTTCGTATCAAACAAAGAGGGATCTCTCTGTCCATGAACATGCTATATTAACTAAACTTTCAGAATCTATCAAGGGGACCATGATCTACAAAATACAGTATATGGTGAAAATATATAACAATTGAGTCGCACGCTGGGCGCACAGAAACTCTACCGTAAATGCGCATACCGTGCGCCTGCGGGTGCCCGCAACAGCGAGTATGCGCACGCACGGGAGAGCGCACGCATGCGCAGCGCGGACCTGTATGAGGTGCAAATATGGCAGTGTGCATTGTGATATTTTTCTGACTTTGACAGTCCACCCTTTGGCAGTCAACAATAACTGCCACTTCCTAAAACATTTCAAAAAAAGAAAAATATATGTCAGGTGTAAATACATTTCTATGGTTGGGTAGGGGAGGAGAGGAGAAGGTAGGAAAAGGGTATGACCTAGTGAGATAGCAGAAGCATGTGTGTATGAATCCATGTTTGGGGGGTCATGTATCATCGTGCCGTACGTGTTGTAAATCAAGCTTCGAGGTATTGCGAAGTATACATTTGAATTCCTTCTTATCCCGCGGTACGGTTCTGTGGATGGGCTGTCAAACTTTACCGAGCTCTTTTCGGATTTTGGTTGCAACAAAAATGGGGGAGCACATTTTAGTTGATGATACATGAATGGGGGAATATGTGATTGCTGATATCTGTGCCTGTATTCCCTATCGACTATGTGTGTCATTACCTGAAGGTTGTAGAGATGAAGATAAAGAACACTTATGGTAAATGCAGTGGTATTCTATGTCAGGTTAATGAACATTTGTCGGTTGAAGTCTTGTCTGGTGTCTGTTGAATGCGGTCTTCTTTGGGCTTTTGCCAAAAAGTGTGGTCAAAAGCTTTGTCAATGTCCATAGACTTACAAAAGTGTTGGGCTAGCGTAATTTTAAAATTTCTAGGGAAACTGGGGGTCTATGGCATAGTTCATCAAATATCTGTGTATAAGGTTGTCAAAACTTCTTCTTTAATCCATCAGTTGTCTGTATACAGGATCATCAAATTCCTCGTCAAAAGTGGGTCTTTTTACCTTGGAAAAACCGGAAAAACAGGTGAAAGAAACGGACCGTATAATCGCATTTTCATCACATCATTGTTTCTGCAGTTGGGTCATAAATCAAATCCATTGGAATTACAATGTCCTCACTCCTTAGACTCATTACCCTGGTACTACGTTTGCACTTCATTAAAGCTTGACCGCATCTAAATATCAAGCCAATCGATATGACAACACCTAAGATACATAGGAGAAACTTCCCTACATCCATTATGACTCCTTGAGCCCATTCTCCTAAACCAGAGAACCAATTTCGCGGGTTCAACCATGACACCCAACCAGTCAGCTCATTTCCCACAGCAGCAAGAGTGAGATTGTGTCTCCTGCGAAATTCCCACTTTAATTGGAGAATATCGTCCATCTTTTGGTCTATGACCTCGACCGGGTCCTCGGTGCTATTCGTTATATATGTGCAGCATTTCACGCCGTACTGCGTTGCCAGTGTGACACAATATCCACCTGTCACTGCCGCGAGATAATTAAGAACCATTCTATGCTGAACCAGTTCTGTTTTATAAGCTTGAAGTTCTCTTCCAGTATACCTAAACGTGTCATCATACATTTCGGTGATATCGTCTAACAAATTTGCAAGCGCAGATATGTATCTATAGTTCAGCACTCCTCTAGCGGTGCGAGTGAAATCTAGCGCAAGTAGAACCTGAATCCCGGTGGATTCATGGATCATGTCAGAGGCCGAATGCTCTGTCCTTTCTGTCAGTTGCCTTTTAACTACGTGCTCGTAATGGGTGTGAGTATAAGGAGCTTGGGCACTACGGTGTATATCTTTCATTTTGGCATGTGATAGTCATTACTTCAGGCAGTACTTTTCCAATATAACACAATCCTTCAGAGTTTGGGGCAAGCCACTTATACGCCTTCCTCCCGCATATGAAATATGCATCATCGGGGAGAACATATGGGACGGAGTAGGACATAACCATATTACACATCCTCCATGTGAAATCTCCTACCCCTAATTCTCCCATCTGTCTAGTACACGTATCAGTTTGTACGATATGTGCACAGTATCCTGGTGATACTTCTCCAACTCTCGTAATCCTACTTCCTAGGGTATACCTATATCGGAAAGATTTTTCTCTACTGGCTATGTGGCGTATAAGCTCTGTATCTGTAGGCATTCTATCTGCTCTATATGAAAAGGTCATGGTTTGGTTACTCCATGACACTTCCCAATTTCCTGGCTTTCGGGGATTGGTAATGTTAAAACATATTAGGGATCTATCCACATGATATTGGTGGAGCTTCAAACTAGGAGGGCTGGAGATATTAAACCTCCTGTCCACCGGTCTCCCACCCTTTAGCTCAAGTACCTCCCCTACCGTTAAAGGAAATGGTACTAGTCCTGATTTGCTATGACCTTGAGGTACTTGAGAGCATACCCAACAATCTGTTTGATTTAACACACTACCCACTAAGGAGTGATAGTCACTCAATGGATGCCGGTCCATGTGGATATTAAAACTGGATTGGCATTTCTTAATGCACCCATCCTCAACTACATTGTCACAGAGCCTACAGATACAGTTTTCTTCAGCTAACAATCCTTCACAATTCCTTCTATTGTCAATGCTATCGGATCGTTTTCTGATACTCGCCTTTACTTGTTGATTAAGTTGTTCTTGGAAAACTACGCCTCCATCTTTGTCATCAGAACCCATTCCAGAACCTCTCTCGACCTCCATGGTACTCTCGCCGGAACAGACTGCTCTGGTCAACATCATGGTCAACAGGAAAATCCGGATCACAGTCTCTTGGGGCAAGTCCATCTTATAGGAGGAAACGGAGAAGAATGAGAAGGGGGAAAAAAATAATTGGGGGAGAGGGGATGGGAAGTGGAGAAAAACAATAAAAGGGAACAGGGAATCGACAACTGCTTTTGATCTTATGATTTTCCGATGCTCAGGTGCCGCCTCAGTCCTCCTGGAACAGACACTCCAGTGATACAACTTCCTCTACCGTCTGTTCCTTATCACGGGACCTCTCTGGATCAGCAACCTTCTTACAGTGGGACGAATGAACCCAAGTCTCTCTCTCGGCAACCTTCAATGCAGTAGTGCTAGTCAATAAGACTTGGTATGGTCCTTCCCATCTGTCAATAAGGCAACCTGAGCGTAGAAAATTCCGTATCATTACATAATCCCCAGGTTCAATGTCATGACAATTACTATCTGGTAAATCAGGAATCACTAACTTCAAATTATCATTTTGATTCCTTAGCTGTCTACTCATGTTAACCAGGTACTTTACAGTCACTTCATTGTTACACTTCAAATCATCCTGAGGGTTAATCATAACATGCGGTTGTCGACCAAACAAGATTTCAAAGGGAGACAGATTAAGAGGGGACCTGGGAGTGGTTCTGATGCTGTACAGTACAATGGGTAAAGCTTCTGGCCATGTCAATCCTGTCTCTGCCATAACTTTGCTCAGTTTCTTTTTAATAGTGCTGTTCACTCTTTCCACCTTCGCACTCGCCTGTGGACGGTATGGAGTGTGCAGCTTGCTATCAATTCCCATCAACTTACACATTCCTTGAAAGACATCACCTGTAAAATGGGTACCCCTATCACTTTCGATTATTCTAGGGATACCATATCTACATACAAATTCCTGCACAATTTTCTTAGCAGTAAACATAGCGGTATTTGTGGCCGCAGGAAATGCTTCGATCCAATTTGAGAATACATCTATACAAACAAGTACATATTTCAAATTTCGACAAAGAGGTAATTGAATAAAGTCAATCTGTATTACCTGAAAAGGGCCGCCTGTAGGTGGGATATGAGATGGTTCTGTTGGTATTGCCTTTCCGATATTCTTTCTCAAACAGGTAAGGCATGACATTGCTCTCTTACTCGCATGAGATGAAAATCCTGGGGCGCACCAATATGCTCTTACCAACTTGCACATTCCCTCCTTGCCCAGATGAGTCAGCCCGTGTGCTGCCTCAGCTAAACATGGAAGATATGCTCTGGGGGCCACTGGTTTACCTTGTCCATCCGTCCAGAGTCCTGAGGACTCCTGGCCATATCCCTTTGCCTTCCAGACTGCCTTTTCCTGTGTGGAACACAAATTTTGCATTTCACACAACTTCTGTGTGTTGATGGTATTAAATACCATCAATTGTGTGGTGTCTGTTTGTCTGGGGGTACCAGCTGCTAACTTAGCTGCTTCGTCTGCTCGGCTGTTACCAAGTGATACTGGGTCCTGGCTATATGTGTGTGCTTTACACTTGATAACAGCCACTCTGTTGGGTTCCTGTATCGCTGTTAGAAGCCTTTTGATGTGAGCTGCATGCGCTACCGGTGTACCAGCTGCTGTCATGAAATTTCTGAGGCGCCATAGGGCTCCGAAATCATGGACCACCCCGAATGCGTATCTAGAATCGGTGTAGATATTGGCTGATTTGCCCTTAGCCAATTCACATGCTCTGGTTAGGGCGACCAGTTCAGCAACCTGGGCTGAGTGAGGTGGGCCTAGCGGTTCTGCTTCTATGGTGCCTTGGTCATCTACGACTGCGTATCCAGTACACAAGTCTCTCGAGTCTGACTGTCTGTGACAACTACCGTCCGTGTAGAAAGTTAGATCTACATCTTCCAGTGGGTTGTAACTGATGTCAGGCCTTGCGGTAAAATTTTGGGTCAAATATTCCATACAATCATGTGTGTCCTCCTTTGTATTAAATCCTCCTTCCCCACCACTCTCATCCTCCACCCTTTGTGCCTGTCCAGGCACACCTGGGAGATATGTTGCAGGATTTAATGCACTGCATCTCCTTATGGTGATGTTTACGGGGGCCATTAGTGCCAATTCCCATCTTGTAAACCGCGCTGATGAGACGTGCCTGGTTTGGGCAGAATTTAACAAGGCTGACACTGCATGTGGTGTATGAATTGTGAGGTTGTGACCTATCACTACATCTTCGCTTTTTGTTACTAGCAATGCTATCGCAGCAACGCTTCGCAAGCATGTGGGGAGGGATCGCGCTACCATATCTAGCTGAGCGCTGTAGTATGCTACTGGCCTGCTGGCATCACCATGCTTTTGGGTTAGGACGCCTGCCGCGCAACCAGCACTTTCTGTTCCGTACAGCTCAAAGGGTTTCCCATAGTCTGGCATACCTAATGCTGGTGCCTGCGTTAGGCACTGTTTAAGTCTCTCAAATGCCATCTCGGACTCGTCTGTGTGCGAAATCCGATCAGGTTTGTTTGAGGAAACCATCTCCTGCAAAGGTAATGCTAGAATGGAAAATCCTGGGATCCAGTTACGGCAATACCCACACATTCCTAAAAACGTTCTGATCTGTTGCTGGGTTTGAGGCAGAGTCATGTCTCTAATTGCTTGAATTCTATCAGCGGTCAGGTGTCTCAGTCCTTGTGTTAGACAGTGTCCCAAATATTTTACTTTAGTTTGGCATAATTGTAACTTGTCTTTGGAAACCTTGTGTCCTGTGTCTGAAAGATGAAACAGGAGCTGTTTCGTATCCTTCAGGGATGCTTCCAATGAATCTGAACACAGTAGTAAATCATCCACGTACTGTATCAATATTGATCCACTCCCTGGTTGGAAAGACTGTAAACAATCATGCAAAGCCTGAGAAAATATACTTGGACTATCTATGAAACCTTGTGGTAATCGAGTCCATGTGTATTGGACTCCTCTGTATGTAAATGCAAACAAATATTGACTGTCAGGGTGCAGAGGTACCGAAAAGAAAGCGGAGCAGAGGTCAATAACAGTGAAAAATTTCGCAGTGGGAGGGATTTGCATAAGGATGACAGCTGGATTTGGCACTACGGGGAACTGACTCTCAACTATTTTGTTAATCCCCCTTAGATCCTGCACTAGCCTGTAACCCCTCCCCCCACTCTTTTTCACAGGGAAGATGGGACTATTGGCAGTGCTGGATGTTCTTACCAGAATGCCCTGTTGTAGCAAGCGCTCTATTACTGGGTAAACTCCTAACTCCACCTCTGGCTTCAGAGGGTACTGTGGGATTTTTGGAGCTATCCTACCATCTTTTACTTGTACAACTACCGGAGCTACGTTTGCCATTAATCCAGTGTCCTGTCCATCTTTAGTCCAAAGTGACTCTGGTATCTGGGATGTCATTTCTTCTATTTGGGATGGAATCTTATTTGTCATAATGGTATGTGTCATTAATTTTGATGGGGAGTCTAACATGTCTCGCACTTCCTGAGCGTGATTCTCAGGTATGTCCAAGAATACACCTTCAGGAGTACAATAAATGACGCACCTCATTTTACACAATAAGTCTCTTCCCAGGAGATTAGTCGGTGCCGATGCAGCCAGCAAAAAGGAATGCTTGGTATGTAAAGGCCCTATTGTAATCTCGGCTGGTTTGCTAACAGGGTAATGCTGGACTACTCCCGTTACTCCCATGGCTGGAATTGTCTTACCAGTGGTTCTCATGCCCACTGTCGAATTTATCACTGATTTGGCCGCCCCCGTATCTACAAGAAAGTTTAATGATTTACCAGCTACATTAATTGCAATTTCGGGTTCACTTCCAAGACTTGCAATCAATTTTACTGGCTGCAGATTACAGGTATGGCCACACCCCTATTGGGTATGGTGACCTCCCTGAATCCCGCTGGCAGCAACTACTTGTGAAGGGGTTAAATGGGAACTACCAGAGGCTTGCCAGTCTCTGTTCGGGGGGTATCTTTTTGTTTCCCCTGCATGTGGCTCATAACTCCGTTTCTGTGGACCCTGCTCCCAATGTCGTGTGTCGTGTCGCTGTCTAGGGGGTTGATAAGACTTTTGTATGTTTCTCGATTTACAGTCTCGTGCAAAGTGTCCCTCTCTATGACAAAAATAACAGGTTACCACATTTGACTTACCCACAGGGTTTGGTGATTTATACAAAGGCTGCCTTGTGGTCAGGGCCTGTATACTTACTGCCATTAACTTATCACCTTGTAATTCCCTGTGTCTGGTGATATTCCGATCGTGGTCAATAGCTGCCTCTCTCAAAGTAGCCACCGACAGACCTCGCCAACATGGTTGCGTGGTCTGTACCCTTGTCTTTAATGCTTCTTTTAAACCATCCATTAGTACAGATACTGCTACTTCTCGATGGTTTATGTTTGTTTTAATGTCCTCTATGCCTGTGTATTTTGCCATATCTAGTAATGCCCTGTGAAAATACTCTGCAGCTGTTTCTGACTCCTTTTGTTTAATGGAGAATATCTTGTTCCATTTAACTACAGCTGGGAAATACTCCTTTAACTGTAAACTTATCCTTTTTACATTATCTTTGTTGTACACATCTGTAAGAGGTACATCCTGATCCAATCCACAGTCAGCTAAAAATTGAGCCGAGTCGACATTGGAGGGTAAACATGCCCTCAGCAATACCTGCCAGTCTTTGTTATTGGGCTCTAAAGTGTTCCCTAGGTCTCTGATGTATTTCTGGCTAGCAACTAGGTCTTTCCTAGGGTCAGGGAATTCAGACACTATGGTTCTTAATTCCATTCGGGAAAATGGGCTATACATGGCAATGTTCCTAATGGGAGTGACTCCTGTGGTGTCGGTTTTCCCATTTGGAACAGCTATCACCCTAACAGGATTAAGTCTAGCAACATCATTCTGTGTAGATTCTACAGCCTGTGGTGAAATGGTTTCAGCATAGTGTATGGTGCCGTACTTACCCGTAGATACGACCTCACCTGTCCCTCCGCTAGGGGCCTTTGTTACTAATCTTAAGGGTTGGGCCGTGCCTACTGTAGTTTCTGATATGGTGGCTGCTAGAGAGAGCGCTGATATTGTTGCCGATTCGTCCTCTTGATCACACTCCTGGGGAAAGTTCAAAACAGGGTACAACTTGCACGGGTTAATACTTGCATTGGTTAACTTATTAACATTAACACAGTTGCTAAGTGTTTGTTTGTTACACCCTAATGCGTCATTCTCCGCAACCAATTTCTCTCCTGATATGTATGGTGGCGGCGGGGCCGTGGCTATCAGTTTCTTGATAGGGTTAGATCCCGCCGCCTGAGCCAATCCTCTCTGTATTTCACCCTCCTGTTGCCATAACTGCAAATAATCATAATGTTTGATTCGTCTCTTTGTTGATTTAATGAGACATATCCTCCTCCTTAGATTTTGTAACACTTCTGGGCTAAAGCTACCTACTCTTGGGAATTTCTCCCCGTCATGTACCGTCATTCTCTCCCATTCATCACATAAAACCTCTGTGTGTGAACCGTATTTTTCACACATTACGTACCTTGCCGACCCGACTGGTCGGTTCACTGAATCAACCCGAACCGAGGTTGATCGCCCCCTACCTGAACAATTGGCCCCCCATACCTGTAGGCATTGCTTTCACCACCTCTGACCTTCAATCAGGGTCTTCAGCGAACCCTTACAAAACCAAAATGTTCAAGATAGGCTGACGGTGGCGGTTTACCGAGTACCCCACTCACTCGCCCACGCCGACCAATACGACCTACACACTGCCCTAGTGCTGGCGTACTCGACCCAGGGCCCCTATGAACCTTTATTTACTGGAACATGTGAGTGTGTTCCGCAGAGCATTGACCCTTTCCAGTAACTATTGGTTGTTGGACAATTCCTGAGTGACCAGCGAACTTCCCTTTTGAAAATAAAAAATTACACAAATCACGTCAGAATGTACAAATAGTATTTATGACCTGGTTCGTACACAAATGGTACTGGTCAGATTTAACTAATGCACACAATTACGTGCGGTACAATCGTTCAGCACATAAGCAACTAATCTTATGTGCAGAGCGACCAGTGGAATCGAAAATTTCGGCTGCGAATTCCTTCAGCATGAGCTTTAATGGCCTATATGGGTTCTGCACCAACCCCCTGGGTTGTGCTCTTTTCTCTATTTATAGCGGACTTCCTTGTCTGCTGTACCTGGACCTCCTGGTCTGTTCTGGACCTCCTGGTCTGTGTTACAGTGTGACCTCCTGGTCTGCTATACTCTAATGCTCAGATTTATGTTTAACAAGGGATGCCTCCCTAGCCACCATGTACGTCACTTGCATGCATGTACCTCACGAGAACTCGACTTCTGGTGGTTCAACCTCAAAAAAAAAATTGTATAATTGCAAACACTCACTCACCACATGTACACTTTTGTTTCTATTTCTATTTCTGCGCAGAAATTTTCTTTCCTTTAGACCAGATGTGTTGTAAATTTGGAGAAGGATCTGTTAGTCTAAATTTTGGACACTAAAATAGACTTGCGCTATTTATCACGTTGCCACCTTTTCGCCTGTTACAATAACTAGTGTGTGATTTTGAGTTACGTGGGCGTATCCGGACGCTCCGTTACGTAATATACGCTGCGTGCGTCGGCCTTTGAGTTGCGTACGCGAGTCTCACCCTTTGTTAGAGACACGTGTACGCAAAGCAAATATCCACCGTAACACAATTTACACGTTTATCAATGTAGATGATCCTCGATCATCTACCGAACACCACACCAATCTCTCCTTGTATCTTTAGGTAGAGCTGCGTGCGTGCTTTGCACTTTATCCCTTAATGTATTACTTTTACACTTTAACTATGAAATAGCGACAAATCTCTCTTAGCACGTTTATCAATTATAAAATGGCAAACAGGAGAGTGATATATGAAAATACACGAATAAAGGAAATGCAGATATGCGTGTCTGCGTACGCAAGACAGAAATAAACAGTTTTAAAAGACACTAGCGTGTTGTTCTTACCTCCGGTTCCGGATTCCCTCAGCACCCTTTACTAAGCGAAGCAGACGCTTATCCAGATAGCACTACGAAGAATATGATCTCCCGCCCTTTGCTGATGGATAATGTCTGCTGAAATTACCTAGTGCAGATATGTGAAGGACGGACGAGCCGCCAATTGACAAAGCTAAATATTTGTCTTACTTAAAACCCTTTAAGAGGTCTAAGAACACTGTACGCTATTGACGTATGGAATACCGTAAGGGTACGCACGTTGCGTAACGATCGCTTAGCCGTAGTCGAGACGCTCAAGCGTCACGTTCGCTCACGGCTAAGAGATCACAGACAGGCACGCTATTGGCTGCCGACTAACGTAATGTTTCGCTATAGCGTAGCGAACGCCCGGGACCACGAGGAGATCACCAGCGGCGCTAACGCTCACAATGTTAAACCTTTATATCTAAACCATAAACAATGTAATATTCAGGAAGACCTTTAGTGTAGTGATAGAGTGTAGATGCGACACAGTGTAACCTTATTAACTCAAAAGCTGTTCGAGCGTCACCGACGCTCTGAGAATACTTAACACTATAAGAAATACACAAATACTGGGCTTAGGGTCTAACGCCTTATATGAATGTTATACTTGCAAAAGAATAATACAATATAAGTCATACACTACAATATAACACAGACTAACTAACCAGATAACTACACAGGAAATACAATACAATACAATTACGTTTAAGGGAAAATGAGAGAGAAAGAGGAGGAGAAGGAGAGAGAGAGATATGGCTCACAATAACAAGAAAGACAATATGATTGCGGAGAAAAACTTACGCACAAGGGGAACGATCGCATGCGCCTCGATATCCAGCTCCCGATTATCAGCAATGAGAACCGTTGAAGAGAGTGAGCTGGATATGGTCGGCTTGTCTATTTATGCCCCACACACAATACAATTCAATGGTCCCTACAATCTCATTGTTCATTGGACACAGGAATTCGTCTTCGCATTATAACAAAAGGTCATAGGTTGATTCATACAGGTGGGCTGAGACCATTTCCAACTGCTCAGGTGGGTGGGAAACTAGGTTTCCCGCCGCATGGATAAGTAAGTGCAAATAATAGTAAATGTACATAAACTTCTTATGTCCATAACTATTCGCACGAGCGATTAATCTGCTTCAAACCAACACCGGAATATTGCTAATTAAATACTCTTCCGATGGATACTAAACACCACTGTATGACCCATGTCTGACCCTTCGTATCAAACAAAGAGGGATCTCTCTGTCCATGAACATGCTATATTAACTAAACTTTCAGAATCTATCAAGGGGACCATGATCTACAAAATACATTATATGGTGAAAATATATAACAATTGAGTCGCACGCTGGGCGCACAGAAACTCTACCGTAAATGCGCATACCGTGCGCCTGCGGGTGCCCGCAACAGCGAGTATGCGCACGCACGGGAGAGCGCACGCATGCGCAGCGCGGACCTGTATGAGGTGCAAATATGGCAGTGTGCATCGTGATATTTCTCAAGTTCTGCAAATCATCAGCATCACAGTCACCGTTCTCAAGTTCTACAAATCATCAGCGTCACAGTCACCGTTCTCAAGTTCTACAAATCATCAGTGTCTAAAACCACTGCACTTAAGTTCTTCAAATCATCAGCGTCTCAGTCACCGTTCACAAGTTCTACAAATCATCAGCGTCTTAAACCACTGCACTTAAGTTCTTCAAATCACCAGCGTCTTAATCTCCGTTCTCAAGTTCTTTAAGTCATCTGTGTCTTTAACCACCGTTACAAGTTCTTCAAATCATCAGTGTCTTTTAAACATCGTTCACAATTTCTTCAGTCACCAGTATCTTTAACATTGCTCACAAACCCTTCAATGGGCCTGGACATTCCCTCATAAGTTCCCTTTATGTTATATGACTTTGAGTTGTTCTTTCCCTGCAATAAAGCTCTTCAATATTTCACCAAACCTTACTGTCAGAGTCCTGTATGAGGAAATCCTATATCAGGTCACCCCTGTTCCAGCCCAGTTGTGGTTCCTCTTCCCAACCATCGGAAGAATCCCCGAGTTCACAACACCCTCAATCTAGGCCAGTGACAGACTCTCACCAGAGATAATGGTCTACATGCAAGGTAGACAAAAATCGCATGAATGTGATTATCACAGGCGTCCCTGTGCAGATGTTCAGCACAAACAGAGGGTCCAAAGGTATTCTCCTCTCCTCCACCAACGTGTTTCGATACCACCCAGGGTATCTTTTTCAAGGTATGAGGAGATCAATTGCTAGTACTTGTATTTATACCCCCCAAATAATGGGATGGTCCAATTCTGTTTAACCTATTGCCAGACATGGAATCTCTAACTCACTAGGATCCTGTACAAAGTATCTAAGAAAGGAAATTTGGCCAGTCCACTTTTTCAGAATGATTCTACTCTCTCAGCTGTTAACAATCATTACTTTGCCGCCTCCAGCCATCGGAAACTATAGCCCTGTTTGCGTTCCACTACGCGGCACTTCCGCGTTCCATCTAGAGTCACTTCCGGTGACGTCCGGCGTCACTTCCGGTTACGTCCGGCATCACTTCCGGTGACGCACATCCTCCTTCCACGCTTTATCTCTCTATTCATTCCACTTCAGCGGCCATTTTATTGGTTTGTAATGTCCATTCCTTTATGTTCTGAACGGGGGCCATTTTATTTGTTTGCAATGTCCAATATCATATATAGCAGCATCATAGAATCATAAAATTAGAGATATATTAAATAAACATTGTTAGTATAACAAAATACAAGAAAAATATACACATCTATAAAAAATATAAAAACAGAGGAATGAAAATTTCTTAAGACCATAATGAATTTAATAAAGGCACCCCATCAGAGAAACCACTTAATCTCGAAATCTTTGTTCAAACCATCTGGTATTAAGGTTTTAAAATTAAAAATCATCTCCATTTCCGTTCGTGCTAGTATAGACATAGATTCTTGATGTCTTATATTTTTATTTACTTTTTTAAAGCCATAAAAATTTTAAATATGTGCTGTATCACATTGATGTACTTCTTTGAAATGGAGTGATAAGGCATGCGTTTCTATGCCTTTACGGATGTTCCGTAGGTGTTCGCCAATCCTTACTTTTAATGGACGGCTAGTTCTTCCTATATAAACCTTATTACACTTACACTCTATTTCGTATATAACATTTGCTGAATGGCAGGTAATAAAATCTCTGATGGAGTGCCTCCTATCATTAATCATTACTTCCACCTTTTTACTTCCAAAATTATTGGGGATGGTCTTACACCCCACACATGTCCCACACCGGTGAAAACCTTCTGTCAGTTTAATACCTTTTTTAGGGGACCCATGGTGTAAACTTTTAACTAATTTATTTTTCAAATTGGGAGCTCTTCTAAATATACAAACTGGTTCTTTTGGTAGATCTTGTCCTATTATGGGATCTTGTAGTAAAAGTGACCAATGTTTTCTTAAAATCTTTTAAATCTGTTGATGTTGGGATGAAAAATTAGTTGTGAAAGCCCACTTATAATTATCTGTAATATTAGCTTCCTTTCTTTTCTTAGATTTGTGGATGATTTCTTCTCTCTTTAACTTATTAACTTTATTGAGGGCTTCAGAAACTTCCTCTTGTGCATATCCATTCGCTAAGAATTGATCTTTCATATCATTGGCTTGAGATGTAAACATATCCTCCTCAGTGCAATTTCTCTTTAATCTTTGAAATTGACCATACGGTATTGTTCTCAACCAATTATCATGATGACAGCTTTGTCTATCCAGATACGTTCTGGAATCCGTGGGTTTTACATAATTCTTGGTTTTAATCCTTCCCTCTTCAACATATATGGTTAAATCTAAGAAATTCACTTCTTGGATACTAATATCAAATGCCAGACTTATATTTCTATCATTGTTATTGAGAAAAGCACAGAACTCATCTAACATCTTTCTATCCCCCCTCCAAACAAAGAGAATATCGTCGATATATCTGTGCCACGACACCAAGTGTGTGTCTAAAAGGACAGTTCAGCCGCCTAGGTGCTGTCCGTGCTGCATATGGCGGTTACTCTGGCTGATAGCTGGTGGTCATAATAATGTGATTCACCCTTGTATGTGTGTGTATGTGTATGTGTATATATATATATATATATATATATATGTATATATACATATATATATATATTTTTTTATTATTATTATTTTTTTTCTGCTGCGGGGTACACTGGGCTCCACAAGGATTAACATCAGGGTGTAGAGTAGGATCTTGATCCGAGGCACCAACAGGCTCAAAGATTTTGACTGTTCCCAAGATGCACAGTGCCGCCTCCTCTATAACCCTGCCTCCGTGCACAGGAGCTCAGTTTGTAGGTTGGTGCCATGCAGTAAGCAGGCCTTTAACAGGTGGGCTGCCTTAGGCAGCCTATTGATAGCTTATTTGAAAGAAAAGAACTGAAGATTCTTCAGACAGACTACAAGGGCTGCAGCAGGCACAATCTCCTAGACTTTTCTGTCTGCAGCTCCGTCACCCCCAGCGGCACTGTATACTCCCGCGCCCTGGTTGCCACCGTCCTCCCGGATCATGGGGCCGCAGGTACGGGGGAGGTAAGGGGTCTCTTTGACCGCACTTTACCGTGATCCAGCGTGGCCGTAGGAGGCGGGCCGTGCGCGCGCTGGCGTGGACACTGATACTGGGCAGCCGCTCCACTAGCCACCAGGGACAATTAATGGGCACAGGTCTGTTTTTTTTTTTATTGTACATAAACTCTGCTTTCTACTACCTGCAGCGCCCGGTGGGGATGCCAGCAGGGGGAGCAGGTCGGACCTGTGGCCCCGCCCCCAGCCCCAGGGCGCCATTTTTGCAAATGTTCCCGCCCTGGAGCTGCATTTCTCTCCTTCATTCCCAGCCAGCAGCCATTACAGACAGAGCTGAGCTGTTCCTGGGACTGCTGGGGCAAATCCTCCTCTGTAGAACCGCCTGATTGCCAGTGCTGTGCTTCATACAGGACACTTAAGTATTTACCTGTCACTGGGACAGTGTTAGTTAAGAAAGAGTGCATACATTCAGGTTTGTGTGGTACAAACACCCTTTGATATACATCCAGTATATACTGTGTTTTGTTATATCTATTGGTAACACATATAGCCATACTGAGTATTACTTTGTATCGCTAGTCCAGTGCGGTTTTATGGTACATAATTTCTGCATGGTATGCTTGTGACTATATATGTGTGTGTGCATGTAGCTGCTGCGTGGTTGCCTTATTGAAGGGTATTTCACTCAGTGGGCTACTCCTATATTGATATACCTGAGGGGGCTAAGTGTTTCCGGTTTCTATCTGTATAATATAGGATTGTATCACAAGATATACTTGCTCTGTATTTTTACTTGTGATTCATAGTCACCTTATATATATCTTGGACTCCCGGTTGTGCTGTCATAGTCACACTTCACCGGGTGTTCTTGCTTGGTATATTGCTGCTACACCTTGTACCAGGATGCCCTATATTGTGCACATTATTATATCTGCTACACGTGGCAGCGACGCTGGGGCTTCTCCCACATTGCGTGGTAGTGAGGCCGCAGACGTGATGGAGGAAAATATGGCAGCTAAGAATTCAGGTTCAGGGGGTTCCTTACCCCCACCTGGTGCATTACAGGACCCACCTTGGGCTACATTTTCCACACTGTTAAACATGCTTGTAACTAAATTGGCGCCCCCTGTGGGACCACCTGTGCCAATGTAGCAGTTTATGGTCCCTGCTATTAATCCGCCATGGGCAGATCAAATCTCCACTCAGTTACAGCATTTGAACCGGTCACTGACTAAATCTAAATGTCACTCTTGCCCGCCTTAGACTATGTGGTCTTCTAAACGGGCCATTACCTCCTCCCAATCCACCACTATCCCTGACACGTCCTCTGAGGAGGATGGTGCATATACTGATCCCACAGACACTGACACAGATGTTTCTGATGGGGTAGGGAAGTCATTGGTGGATGTCCCGGATTTGATTGAAGCAATTAGGCTCATTCTTCAGGTGTCTGATGATCCTGAGCCTGAGGCTGTCTCTAAGAAACCGGATAGGTTTAAACATAAGAAGGTTGTTAAACAAGTTTTACCTCACTCTGAACACCTGGTTGACATATGTCAAGAATCCTGGAAAATCCGGGGACAAAATTCACACCGAATAAGAGACTGTTGGCTCACTATCCTCTCTCTGCGGAGATATGTAAGAATTGGGAAACTACTCCGCCTGTAGATTCTCATGTGGCGCGTCTGGTAGTTTCCTCTGCTCTGCCAGTAACTACCGTCACCTCTCTGAAGGAACCGACGGATAGACGTGTGGAGGGTTGTTTAAAAGCTATTTATACCCTAACGGGGGCTGTGCATAGGCCAACCATTGCAGCAACTTGGGCTGCTGAAGCTGTTGAGGCGTGGGCTCAGGAGCTTGAGGCAGAACTGCCTTCCAACGCATCTGAGCATGCTCGACTATGTCTCTCGTATATTACTATGGCTTCTCTGTACCTTAAGGAGGCGGCCTCCGATGCCGGGGTGCTCGCGGCCAAGGCTGCTACTACGTCCGTCTTGGCCAGACGTATCCTTTGGTTGAGATCCTGGTCGGTGGATATGGATTCCAAGAAAACCCTGGAGGTGCTCCCTTTCAAGGGCGACATTCTCTTTGGAGAAGACCTCAATAAGATTGTGGCTGATCTCGCTACTGCTAAAACAGCTTGCCTACCTAGTACGGCTCCTTCCGTTCAGAATGCTAAAAGTACTTTCCCTCTGCCCTTTCGTCCTCTGGGAAAAGCAAAAGGTCAGGCGTACCCAAAGCAAGCCTATGCTTCCAGACCTGCCAAGCCCAGACTGAAGCGTGCCTGGGCCGCCCGTCAGCCAGCTTCCAAAACTGACAAGCCTGCCGCATGACGGGGCAGGCCTCCCTCTTGGGGATCCCAAGTTGGGTGGCCGACTTCTAGGTTTTGCCCAGGAATGGTTGAAGACCACTTCAAATACCTGGGTGAGGGAAGTAGTCGCTCGAGGTTACGCCATACCTTTCAAGAATCGTCCCACTCATCGATTTTGCCTGACAGCTGTGCCTCTGTATCCGGCAAAAGCAAACACTTTGCACTCGGTGGTACATTCCCTCCTGACCACAGGAGTGATAGTACAGGTGCCTCTGGCTCAGAGAGGCAAGGGGTACTATTCACCGCTGTGCCTAGTCCCGAAACCAAACGGGTCCTCGCGGCCCATTCTCAATCTGAAGTCTTTGAACAAGCATGTGCGGGTCTCCAATTTTCGTATGGAAACGCTGCGCTCTATTGTTCTGGCCTTGGAGCCTGGGGACTATATGGTCTCCCTGGACATACAGGATGCCTATCTACATATTCCTATTGCGGTATCTCATCAGCAGTACCGGAGGTTTGCGGTGGGCAACCTTCATTACCAATTTTGGGCGTTACCCTTTGGTTTGACAACGGCTCCCCGAGTTTTCACCAAAGTTATGGTGGTCATGATGGCTACACTCCGCTGTCAAGGGGTCAGGATCCTACCGTACTTGGACGATTTGTTGATCCTGGCAAATTCCCCAGAACTTCTCCTGTGTCATCTCGATCTGATGGTCTAGTGCATGAAAGCCCACGGGTGGCTGATCAACTGGAAGAAATCCTCCCTGGTTCCTGCTCGAAGCATGTTACATCTGGAAGCGTTATTGGACACTCACAACCAATGGTTGTTCCTGTCTCAGGAGAAAGTCCTGAAGCTTACAGATTCGATGTGTCTGTACATTCGGCAATGCAAGTGCTGGGTCTCAGGGTGTCGGCTTTCGACATGGTAGAGTATGCTCCATTCCACTCTCGCCCTCTGCAGAAATTAATTCTGACCAAGTGGGATGCCTGCCCCACCGGATCAGATCTCACATGATCTCCTTGTCTCCGGAGGTCCGCCTGTCACTGAGCTGGTAGCTTTAGGGCCAATGATTGACCAGGGGCCGGCCCTTCTTGATATCCAACTGGGTCCTTCTGATGACGGATGCCAGTCTGAGAGGTTGGGGCGCGGTGTTGGAACAACACTCTCTTCAGGGTCTGTGGACCAAGGAGGAGTCTCTGCTCCCGATCAATATTCTGGAACTGCGGGCAGTGTTCAATGCATTGACAATGGCCCAGCATCTAATACAGAACAGACCTGTTCAAGTACAGTTGGACAACGCCACCACGGTGGCGTACATAAATCATCAAGGCGGCACTCGAAGCCGCATGGCAATGAGGGAAGTATCACGGATTCTTCAGTGGGCGGAGTGTCATCTGCCGGCCATATCCGCAGTGTTCATTCCGGGTGTCCTGAACTGGGAAGCTGACTATCTCAGTCGTCAGGACATACACGCCGGAGAGTGGAGCCTCCATCTGTAGGTGTTTCAACTTTTCATGGACACGTGGAGTCTTACAGATGTGGATCTGATGGCATCTCGACACAATCACAAGGTTCCGGTCTTCTGAGCAAGGACAAGGGATCCTCAAGCTGCGTTCGTTGTCACTCTGGCAAATCCATGGAACTTTCAGCTACCGTATGTGTTCCCTCCGGTGTCACTCCCGCCCAGAGTAATACGGAAGTTCAAGCAAGAAGGAGGAAACCTGCTTCTGGTCGCTCCAGCGTGGCCCAGACGGCACTGGTTCTCCGATCTACTGGGTTTTGAGTGGGATCGTCCCCTTCTGCTTCCACAACGATCAGACCTCTTCATTCAGGGCCCTTGTATTTACCAGGATTTGGCCCATCTAGCTTTGACGGTATGGCTCTTGAAGCTTCCGTCCTGAGGGCCAAGGGTTTTTCTGAGGCGGTCGTTCAAACTATGCTGAAGGCCCGTAAGCCGGCTTCTGCTTGGATCTACCATAGGGTCTTGAATGCTTACTTTACTTGGTGTGCATCTCACAATCATGACGTTTTCAAGTTTAGTACGGCCAAGCTATTGGCCTTTCTACAGCAGAGCCTGGACTTAGGCGTCTGGCCTCCTTCAAGGTTCACATCTTTGCCTTGTCGGTTTGGTTTTAGAGAAAAATTGCTAACCTGCCTGATGTCCATACATTCACTCAGGGTGTGTTGCGGATTCAGCCTCCTTATGTGCCACCTGCGGCCCCTTGGGACTTGTTGGTTGTTTTGGTGGCTTTGCAGGAGACTCCGTTTGAGCCTCTTGCCTCTGCTGACCTTAAGTGGCTCTCCCTTAAGGTTCTTTTCTTGCTGGCGATTGCTTCAGCTAGAAGGGTATCGGACTTGGGAGCCTTATCCTGTAAGTCTCCCTATTTGATTTTTCACCGTGACCGGGCGGTTCTGAGAATGTGGCTAGGTTCTTTACCTAAGGTGATGTCTTCCTTCCACCTTAACCAGGAGATTGTGGTTCCCGTCTTTAATTCTCCTGAGTTGTCTTCCAAAGAGCGGTCTTTGGATGTGGTATGGGCTCTCCGTATCTATGTGAAGAGAACTTCCTTCATTAGGAAATCTGATTCTCTTTTTGTATTGTTTGGTTTACACAAACGTGGCTGGCCTGCTTCCAAGCAGACTTTGGCCAGATGGATTAGAATGGTGATTGCACATGCTTATGTACAGGCTGGTTGTCTGGTTCCTGCTACCATTAAAGCCCATTCAAGCCCATTCCACTCGGTCGGTTGGACCTTCTTGGGCGGCCCACCGTGGTGCGACCCTTGAACAATTTTGCAAGGCGGCAACGTGGTCCTCCGGGAACACGTTTATAAGGTTCTATGCCTTCGATACCGCCGCTTCCCAGGATGCTTCCTTTGGACACCGGGTTCTTGTGCCCGCTACAGTGCGTCCCCTCCCATGAGGAACTGCTTTAGGACATCCCCGATGTTAATCCTTGTGGATCCCAGTGTACCCCGCAGCAGAAAACGAGATTTATGGTAAGAACTTACTGTTGTTAAATCTCTTTCTACGAGGTACACTGGGCTCCACAAGGTGCCCACCCTGACGCACTTAGCTTCTTTGGGTTGCTATTGGCATAGCCGCTGACACCCTCTCCTGTGGTGAGTGTGTGGTGTAATTGGCTATGAGCGATTGTCATCTTTGGTACCTGCTACTGCATTGGGCTGGTTAACGAAACTGAATTCCTGTGCACGGAGGCGGGGTTATAGAGGACGCGGCACTGTGCATCTTGGGAACAGTCAAAAGCTTTGAGCCTGTTGGTGCCTTGGATCAAGATCCTACTCTGCACCCCGATGTTAATCCTTGTGGAGCCCAGTGTACCTCGCAGAAAGAGATTTAACAATGGTAAGTTCTAACCATAAATCTCGTTTTATATATACATATACAGGTTGAGTATCCCTTATCCAAAATGCTTGGGACCAGAGGTATTTTGGATATCGGATTTTTCCGTATTTTGGAATAATTGCATACAATAATGGGATATCATGGTGATGGGACCTAAATCTAAGCACAGAATGCATTTATGTTACATATACACCTTATACACACAGCCTGAAGGTAATTTTAGCCAATATTTTTTATAACTTTGTGCATTAAACAAAGTGTGTCTACATTTACACAATTCATTCATGTTTCATATACACCTTATACACACAGCTTGGAGGTCATTTAATACAATATTTTTAATAACTTTGTGTATTAAACAAAGTTTGTGTACATTGAGCCATCAAAAAACACAAGTTTCACTATCTCACTCTCGCTCAAAAAAGTCCGTATTTCGGAATATTCCGTATTTCGGAATATTTGGATATGGGATACTCAACCTGTATATATATATATATATATAGTTACAAGGTCGCCATTAAAGTCAGGACACAGCAGGCAGTATGCAGAATTTGTGCGAGTATTTAATGGCATGCAGGCAGCAGACAAACCACACCAAACAAGAGAAACAAATTTTCCAATTCACGGTTCGCATGCATGGTGAACGTCTGCTACGATGGTGCGTGAGGGCCGACTGACACGCTACAGTGGAGCAGCTCACCGGTAATATGAGCCTATGGTTATTCTGGCTATTAGCTGGTGGTCATAATAATGTGATTCGACCGTGTGTGTACAGTATGTATATATATGCTGCCTGATGATGGGCAATAAACGCCTGAAACTTTGCAAGTCAGCCTGACGTGTGTTGTGAATTATTTGTTCAGATATATATATATATATATATATATATATATATACAAAATACGGCACTCAGCGGTCTCTTTCAGAGAATAATCATTCCAGCAGCAACTTGCAAAGTTTCGGCTTTAATTAGCCATGTTGATGCTGCTTGAAAAGGCTAATTAAAGTTGAAACATTGCAAGTTGCTGCTGGAATGATTATTCTCTGAAAGAGACCGCTGAGTGCCGTATTTTGGAGGATCTGCATACACTTTTCAATGTGCGCCGCGGCATGATATACCTGAAGTGAGAGTGCCGGTTGATAGTTTGTGTGAGTATTTAATGGCATACAGGCAGCAACTTCACACCGAACAAGAGAAACACATTTTCCAATTCACGGTTCGCACAATGACTGTCCAAGTCCCTAGCACTAGAGGAAACTTTCCCTACTTGCTGGCCCCTTTTCGGCACCAGTGCCCCGGGCAGCAGACTGAGCAGGGTTTAAATCCCCTCCAGTGCAATTAGAACAAATCTCAGCTGTGCCTGGGAAGGTCTGGAAATCTGGACCAGAGTCGTGTGGTTGAGAGCCCACCCTTCTCTCCCTCAACCACACCTCAGAGCCCCAATCCGGGGTTTGCACTGAACCAGGTTCTTTCACCTGACTGCAAAGCACTTTCTCTGAGGCTGGATGGCTTTACTTTAACCCCCTACAGGTAAGTTGTGACCAGGGAAATTCTGCATTCCCTGGAAGAAAATAACCCTGTCTCAGCACTATATATATATATATATATATATATAGTCAATAAATGTCATAAATACAAGATCTGAGGTACATCAATCTCTTTATTAGACACAAACTCTTAAGTTATTTTGCTTATTTTTCTCAGTGCACATTTCATGCAGTGTTACTGTGTTTCTCTAAGCTTCATGCCATATAGGCAGCTAAATATCTGATTTTTTTTTATGTTTAGAGTAATAATCTTAGATTTTAAGTAGTGATAGTAAACTCCAGTATGCCCCTGAATCGAATAGCATATCCTTTTCAATTTTTGGCCAAATTTACAAATGATTCTGGTATACACCACCATCCTTGTAGAGATGTAAATAATAATGTAGAACAAATTAGGGCTCATTTGGGAGTGAGCATTAGGATCTCTGATACTGATCTGTGACTTCTTTCTTAATAACACAGAAGTATATGCGGAATTGCACCAGACGCTTTTTTTTGATCCTGAATGACTTAAGCTAAGTGTTCTTGTAAAATAAATTCTTCCCTTCCACTTCAGCTGCAGAGTTCTATAGCTTCAATATGCCTCATTACAATGTGTATTATACTACCACTAATATAATGAATGAAGTCTATTAGGAATTACAAGTGTCATGGATATTTTTGTGTTGGAAGACACAGTGAAGATATACGTATACTGTGCATTTAAAAAGGTGACAAAACAAGAGACAGCATATCACTCCGGCATTTCTGCCATTCTAGGTATCTGGTATGATTCCCTTCTCCAGATCCTAGCCTGGGTGACATAATCTAGGGACTTCAGGAGATATATAATTGTGACAGCATTACTTTCCCAAACAATAAACACAAAGGGCGGGATGTACTAATGTACATCGCCGCCCTGCGCCACGATGCTGATCACATATGTACTAACATATGCGATCAGCATTGCGGAGGACAGCTCTTCCGATAAGAGCTGTCCTCCGCGATGCGCAGCGGCAGCCTGAATTCCGGGATTCGGCCCCAGGAGTCAGTCTGCGCATGCGCGGGGTGACGGGGGCGGCCGCAGGGCATGCTGGGAGGGATCCGATCGTATCCCTCACACAGCGCCGCGGAGAAAAGCCCATATGCTTCTATGGACGTACGCCAGCTAAAGCTGGCGTACCCCGCCGCGGCGCTGTCCTGCCGGCCGGCGGTTAGTACATCAGGAAAATGCAGTAAACAGGGAGTTTACCGCATTTTCCGCTTAGTACATCCCGCCCCATATCTGAAATACACAGGCATGAGACAGTGCCAGCTGTGCAGTGTTCCTAGCTAGTCCACTTGGCAGATAACAATTATGCAACACTAGTAAAATGGGTATCATTCTGAAATCCCGCTGGACGGGATCCCGGCGGTCGAAATACCGACACCGGAATCCCAACCAGCACAATCCAGACAGGGGTGGCGAGCGGAACGCAGCCCCTTGCGGGCACGATGCCTCTCTACGCTCGGCACACTATTTTATTCTCCCTCTCTGGGTGTCGTGTACACCCACGGAGGGAGAATATGTCGGGATTCTGACGGTCGGAATTCCGTCCAGCGGGATCTTGACCGTATCCCGTAAAATGGGTATACTGTAAATGCAGTAGATATAACACATAGTTGTTAACACTCCCTATATGATATTTACAAGGGGAGTGGGGGATGTAACAACCAAGATTTCATACTGTACATCTCACATCCCTCTAAAAAAGCATATGTTGTCCTTTCAGTAGGGTCACATTATTGATTCTACCACTGAAATTCCTGATATACATTAGTAAAAAAAAAAGTTTGGAACAATTAAATCAATCACAGTAGTTAGAAGCTTCACTTGACAAATCTCCTTTCAAAGGAAGCTTTTCTCAGGCAGATTGAAATGCCTAAGAAAAGCTTTAGTTTTCCAATATGTGTCCATGAGCTTCAAATCCCTAGACTTGTCTAAATTATTTTATTTCTGTGAAGAAGATTTGCTAGACAATAATATACAACATTGTTATATATACAGTGTGTTCTATTAACCCAGTGGAGCCTCTGTGTTCAATATCTATATGTTAAAGTGACCGCATCAGAGAAACTTCCTGCAGTTTATGATAATTAATGCAAACTTAAGTGGTTGTTACTTGCTTGTGCTGATATGAACAGTCTGTATTGTTGTAGAAAATGGCTTACACATCATCTACTATATATATATATATATATATATATATATATAAAAAATATACACACACATACATATATGTATATATGATCAGGACTCTTTACCCATCAATTATAAATACCAGCAGCTCTACATCTGGAAATAATACATATGTATAGTTTGTCTTTAGTTGCTTTTATATGTCGAATTCTCTTTTTAGCAATATGATAACGGACTTCTTGAAAAATATGTCTGTCATTATATTTTGCCATATACTGTACATCTCGGAGTAATCTGTTCTTTCAAGATAGACAATTATGCTTGGAACCAATCCCACCATTATAACATAATGAGTCACACATACTGTATATACCTCTAAATCATAGTCTAGGATTATTCAGTCCTAAGGCCTTTTGAGACCTTATAGTAGATGGAGTTGGGTCCCATTTGCCGACGTTTGGAATGCCAGCGGTCAGAATACTGGTCGGAATCCCGACAGGGGATGGTAGGTATAATTGACTTCCCTTTTGGCCACTTAAGCCTCCCTGGGTGGTGCCTAATCCTTCCCCCTGCAGCCTAAACCTAACAACCCCCACAGGGGGAGAAGAAAATAAATGTGCATGTGTGTGCAGCTCATAGAAGCACATTACAGCCAGCGATCAGCTATCAGCAGCTCTGTGCTAATCACACTTCGGTCTGGCAGTCCCAGAGTGGGGGGGGGGGGGGGGGGAGGAGGAGTATCCTCCCCTGAGACAGCCAGCCCTGTGTGGGATTAACAGGTGGGGACTGCCAACATATTCATTTCAGTTCTATACAGGGAGACAGTCTCCTGCTCCCTGCTGTGCCTGCCCTGCTGGTGGTCGGGGAGGGGGTTGCCACAACCAGGTTTGGCGCACACAGTTGACTCACAGTGGTGGATTTTTCCTGGTGAGAATCCCTCACTGATGTCATCTACAATGTTTAAATATTTCACTTTTCCATCATTAAGTATAGTTTAGCTTACAACTATTAAACCATTCTGTGCCCATACTGTCACATTTTTAATTTTGTAATATCGCTTTTACTGGAATATGTATAGGTTGTTGTTTTAATCAGTGTATCTTATTTCTTTTATATGTTATGGCTTTGAACTATGGGGGTAATTCAGTCCTGATCACTGCTGTTTGTTGGTGGCAACGGAACGTTTTACAGGAGTGTCTGGAAAAACGCAGGAGGGACCAGGCGTTTTCAGGGAGGGAGTCTGACGTCACCTCCGGCCCCGATCAGCATGAAACAATCTCAGTGGCTGAGTAAGTCCTGGGCAGTGCAGAGACTGCACAAACTGATGTTTGTGCAGGTCTCCTACAAAAGCGAACGCACACCTACACACACCATATACCCTCCCCCTGTAGGAGGCGACTATCTGATCGCAGGGATGCAAAAAACCTACCCCAGCAATCAGGTATGAATTACCCCCTATGTACAGTATAATACTAACCATTGGTGATATTTTAGTTTTAAATTCTCCGTGGCAATTCATCATTACCTTCATACAAAAGTATCACTTCTGAAGACTGCTCCTGTTTTGGAGACAACTTTTTGAAAAGGAGATAATTTCCCACTGCCGTGCCCCTTAAATGAGGAGTCAATGTGGTTACTTATCAATATATCTTCCACTTAATAAATCTCTCCCCAGTGCCTGCTCTCTCACAGTCTCTCAAGTGCTCTCTTCCTGTTAGTATCCTCTGCCCAGTGCCTACTCCTTCACAGCCTCTTGCCAGTGCCCGCTACGTTAGTATCCCCTGCCCAGTGCCAACTCACTCACATCCTCTCCCCAGTGCCTACTCCCTGTTAGTATCCTCTGTCCACTGCCCGCTCCTTCACTACCTCTCCCCTGTGCTTGCAGTCTCTTCCTAGTGCCTGCTCCCTGTTAGTATCCGCTACCCAGCATCCTCTGTCCAGTGCCTGCTACCTTGAAACCTCTCCCCAGTGCCTGTTCCCTTGCAGCTTCTCCTTTGTGCCTGCTCCCTGTCATCCGTTACCCAGTGCCCGCTTCTGCCCGGGAATGGGAACTGTGGAAATTGTCAACGGAGAATTGTAACCAAGAGATGTCAGTCATACATTATCTCCTGCGTTACTGGTTTCATGAATGACCCTGACACTTAATTTCTACAAAAGCAGATGAACATTAACATTTCATCTACTTTTGTACAAATGAAGTGGTGATGAATAGACCCCCTAAATGTCATCATTAATTTGCAAAAGTTATTTACTTATTACTACCTATAAATGTATTGTAATTTCTTTGTCTTATTCTTTTTTGAATACTCCTGTACATTCATCCACACTAGACCTCCATTTTGTGGACTGAAATATATATGCTGTATCCATGCCACACTCTACCATGGAAGACGTTCTGATTATAAAAGATTGATGACACCCTTTTTCAAAGAAAAAATATATTGTCTTCTCAATCATTAGTAACATGTCAAGTTTAGAAATGTGAAGTATTACATGTTGATGGTCAACCTGAAATAAAATGACCGTGTTAGTACTGTATATAGACAATTAACTTCATAAGCCACATCTACTGATTGCTTAGAATAGTAGATCCTGAGCAATTCCGTCTCATGGTATAATATAAAACTACACTGGTACAGGTAAAGAAAGACATCTCCGTTTATAACTAGCACAGCGATAAAACCAAAATACACATTTAAAAATCAAACCTGTTGCTATAAATCAATTAAGAATCCACTTGTGGGATCTGTTACCTACTACACTCTACTTTGGATAAATTATTTTTTTCTGTCATATGGTTTTCCAGACCTAAAACCTAAAAAAAAAAACACGGACAAATGCACTCTCTAGCTGACATTCTACCTGGCTGTCCACTATAGTCATAACATAGTTTAGCCCAGCTCTTCATGGTCACAGATTTTTGTTGTTGTTGTCATGATTTGTTTTTTGTCATCACAGAAATGTAGAAGAACATTATTGTTAAAAGACTTCAGAGTATTCTTACCCAGGAGGCGAACAAGAAACCCATAATGGTATTTCATTCTGGCATAAAGCACAATGGTTTCCTTTCAAATTTCCCTCAAAGTAATAAGAAGCCATATTTACCTAAATTAGTACCTGTCATATGTGGAAATGTAGAAGGAATGTTTTATGATTGATCATAAGGTGAGGATATTTAAATTTAATATCACTTGCAGCCTGGCCATTACAAGGTATTTGCAGCTGACACTGCTGAAGAGTACTTGAAATTAAACAGACTTCTGAATTACAGTCAACGGTATAAGCAATTTATTATCTATATGCAGACTTTAACATTCTTTATTAAAGCTGTCTGTGACAACTGCAGACTGCAGCTGAAGCACCAAGTCCACAGCAAAAACACAATCCATACATACATATATATATATATATATATATATATATATATATATATATATATATATACATACACACACAGTATATAGCTCTAGATCCAATATGTGTGTGCGTGTATACACAAGTAATGTATATGTATATAAATATATATGTACAAACAACAATATTGCCTGTATTGAGAAATGTAAAATAAATTAGACTTTGAATGTGAAACTGATGTCATTTCAGTGGAATTAATTAATGCTTTGAGCCACCAAAGTATCAATACGAAGAATGGAATGTCCAATGTATTTTTGGAATTATACCCTCAAAATCACCAAAAAAGAAGGCACAATGGCCACTTATTAGTAGATATCAGAATAGTTTTATTCTTGATAAAAATATATACAAATATAGAATTGCTTACATTGCTTTAAAAAGGGGTCATATTATCCATTGTCACTACAGGAGAGATGTTGCCTTTTGGATGTTAGCTCACATGGCAGGGACCTCATAAATGGTGACTGAATATGGCGCTGGAAGTCCTACACGTTTCATCCCTTAAAGGGGACTTCTTCAGGGGTAATATCAAAATTACAAATGCAAAACATATGGAGACGATATTTATATATTTCAACAAACATTCCCAGGTTAGGAGTTTTTTATATATATATATATATATATTATGTGTGTGTATATATATATACTGTATATGTGTGTGTGTATGTATGTATATATATATATATATATATATATATATTGACAATGCTAAATTCCTTGTCGTATAAACAACCCTTTATGAAGCTAAGAACACCACTGTACGCTGTTTGTTCAAGAAGTACCGTAATGGTACGCTATTGGCGTAGCGATCGCTCAGCCGTAGGCGAGACGCTCAAGCGTCACGTTCGCTCACGGCCCAGTGATCACAGGACACGTTATTGGTTATGTCTAGGGTAATGATTCGCTATGGCGTAGCTTACGCTCGAGACCACGAGGAGGTCACCAGCGATGCAGACGCTCACAACACTATACCTTAATGTTAAAACCTTATACCAATGAAATACACTGAATACCTTAATGTGAGTACAGGGTGTAAATGCAACCTTGTGTAACCTGACTAACTTCAAAGCTGCTTGAGCGTCACCGACGCTCAAGTGAACACTTAACACTATAGAAAATACACAGATACTGGTTTAGGTTCCAAAGCCTATTAACTGTATTATATCTAATATACTTGTAAAAGGGGATAACAGTACAAATGATACACTACAATATAACAGAGACTACCTAACCAGATAACTACACAAGAAATACAATACAATACAATTACTATTTATGGGAAAATGGAAGGGGAAGAGAAGAAGAGAGAGATAGAGGGAAATGGCTCATGATAACATTAAATAAGAGACAACATGGTTGCAGATAAAACTACACATGTGAGAGACAATCGCTGCGCAGTTAGTCAATGCTGAATACAGCATGGGATGGAAGCTAGACTCCATTTTGAGAAACCTCCACTTGATTCCAAAGACCACACCACATGGCTGAAAGGGGGAGGGGAAGACATCCAGCAGCAGCCATTTTAGATTTGCAGGTCCAAACCCATGGCACTCTATACTAAACCACAATCACATAGCAGAAAACACAAGACTCCATTTTCTTCCAAAATGTCCAAGCCTCAAAACAATGCATATGTTCTGATTTTACAATTCCAAACCATCTAAAACACCTTTCACAATGTAATCCAACTTCCTAGAACCATCTCATAATTTCACACCCCAAACAACTTCAGTATCTCAATAACCAGAGCATATGAGTTATCACAAGACCAGACCACCAGGTACTCACAAGTATCAGCCTGCCATTGCTACCAGCACATATTCAAAAGTACTGCATGGTGGTATTTATGATTAACAAGATCCCAGCTACCATCACAGATTCCACAGGGCACCAACACTAACACCCAACAATCATCACAGCTAAGTTACAATATCCTATTTAAACCAGAAAGCAATATGTCTATATTTCCTTCTATAGCCATGTGATTATATACTTAGCCTTTAGTTTGGAAGATGTCCTGGGGATTCAGCCGCCATGCTGCTTGGTGCCAGGTAGCTGTGTGTGTGTCTGTGAGTGTAGCTACATTACATCTGTTCTCTGAGGCCACACCTGACCACTACCTTCCTGTTTGACCAGTACCTGGGGGAGGGGTCTTTCTTTCTCCTTTGTATTGAGTCACCATTCTCTTTGTATATGCTAATCAGGTTCAGCCCTGAAAACTTAGTAAAAGGTTGTCTTGAGCATCCATATTGTTCTAACAATATGATCTTAGCTTTTATTCATATAATCATATCTATCCGCTGCAATGTCCCACAACAACACAACAGGCCTCAAACTAACCCACACCTGATTCTGCTTGCTTCAATACCAAACATGATGTGTTTATCTGGTTCGGTTCGAATGATACACATCCATGACATTAATTCATTAGCCAATTCTAAATCTCCATGATGTCTGGTGCTGTTCATTATTATAACCATGTACTGTATGAAACAAGTGCCGAATCCATCTCAGTGCCATGTCCGAGCAAATGCGTGTGTTTCCATATATTGCTGTGCTCGCTGCGCATATTTGCAAGTATAGCGACTTATATGTGTGCAGTTTATATGGTCTCTCTATGTAATATTTTTGACTTTGACAGTCCACCCTTTGGCAGTCACCAATAACTGCCACTTCCTAAAACATTTCAAAAAGAGAAAAATATATGTCAGGGGTTAATACATTTCCATGGTTGGGTAAGGGAGGAGAGAGGAGAAGGTGTGAAGAGGGTATGACCTAGTGAGAAAGCAGAAGCATGTGTGTATGAATCCATGTTTGGGGGGGGTCATGTATCATCGTGCCGTACGTGTTGTACATCAAGCTTCGAGGTATTGCGAAGTATACATTTGAATTCCTTCTTATCCCGTACTAAGGGTCTGTGGATGGGCTGTCAAACTTTACCGAGCTCATTTCGGCTGTGGTTGTAACAAAATGGGGGAGCACATTTTAGTTGATGATACATGAATGGGGGAGGTATGTGGTTGCTGATATCTGTGCCTGTATTCCCTATCGACTATGTGTGTCATTACCTGAGGGTTGTAGAGATGAAGATAAAGAACACTTATGGAAAATGCAATGATATTCTATGTCAGGGAAATGTACATCTGTCGTTGAAGTTGTGTTCGGTATCTGTTGAGAGTCGTCTTCTTTGCGCTGTATTGCTCCTTGGGCATGAGCAAATAGCTTTGTCAGAGCCATCGGATTTACAAAAAAATGTTGGGCTAGCGTGAGTTTAAAAGTACTAGGGAAACTGGGGATCCATGGCAAAGTTCATCAAGTGTCCATTTCTCAAGTGGTCAAAACTTCATCTTTGGTGCTTGTCTGTTGTCTGTATACATCTCGTCTCGTCAGCTTCCTCGTCCAAGGGGGTCTTTGTATCTGGGAGAAAAGCAGAAAAACAGGTGAAAGAAACGGACCGTATAATCGCATTTTCATCACATTCTGGTTTCTATCATTGGGTCATAAATCAAATCCAGGTTAATTACAGTTTCCTCACTCCTCAAGCTCATCACTTTTGTACTTTGTTTGCACCTCATTAAAGCCTGCCCGCATCTAAATATCAATCCAATCGATATAATGACACCTAAGATACATAGTAGAAACTTTCCAACATCCATTATGACTCCTTGAGCCCACTCTCCTAAACCGGAGAACCAATTTCGCGGGTTCAACCATGACACCCAACCAGTCAGCTCATTACCTACAGCAGCAAGGGTGAGATTGTGTTTTCGACGAAATTCCCACTTCAATTGGAGAATATCGTCCATCTTTTGGTCTATGACCTCTACCGGATCCTCGGTGCTATTTGTGATATACGTGCAACACTTTATGCCGTACTGTGTTGCCAATGTAACACAATATCCGCCTGTTACTGCTGTAAGATAATTAAGAACCATCCTATGCTGAACTAGTTCTGTTTTATAAGCTTGAAGTTCTCTTCCAGTGTATCTAAACGTGTCATCATACATTTCAGTGATATTATCTAACAAATTGGCGAGTGCGGAAATGTATCTATAATTCATCACTCCCCGAGCGGTACGAGTGAAATCTAACGCTACCAGAACCTGAATCCCGGTGGATTCATGGATAAGATCAGGGGCCGGATGCTCTAACCTTTCTGACAGTTGTCTTTTAACTCGGTGCTCGTAATGAGTGTGAGTATAAGGAGCTTGGGCACCACGGTGTATGTCCTTCATTTTGTCATGTGTAACAGTCATCACTTCAGGCAATACTTTTCCAATATAACACAATCCTTCAGAGTTTGGGGCAAGCCATTTGTACGCCTTTCTCCCGCATATGAAATATGCATCATCGGGGAGAACATAAGGGACGGAGAAGGACATGACCATGTTACAAACCTTCCAGGTGAAATCTCCTGACCCTAATTCTTCCAACTGCTTAATGCACGTATCGGTTTGTACGATATGTGCACAGTATCCTGGTGATACCTCTCCAACTCTAGTAATCCTATTCCCTAAGGTATATCGATACCGGAAAGATTTTCCTCTACTGGCTATGTGGCGTACGAGCTCTGTATCTGTAGGCATTCTATCTGCTCTGTGTGAAAAGGTCATGGTAAGGTTGCTCCATGACACTTCCCAATTTCCCGGTTTTCTGGGATTGGAGATGTTAAAACATAAGAGGGACCTATCCACATGGTATTGGTGGAGCTTCAAACTAGGAGGGCTGGAGATGTTAAACCTCTGGTCCACCGGTCTCCCACCACTTAGCTCAAGTACCTCCCCTAACGTTAAAGGAAATGGTACTAGCCCTGATTTGCTGTGTCCCTGAGGTACTTGAGAGCATACCCAACAATCGGTCTTATTTAACACATTACCCACTAAGGAGTGATAGTCACTCAATGGATGCCGGTCCATATGGATATTAAAACTGGATTGGCATTACTTTGTTACAGAGCCTACAGATACAACTTTCTTTTTGAACTAACATTCCTTCACAGTTGTTTACAAATAACATGGTTGTTAGATCGTGTCCGGTACTCGCCTTTGCTTGGTGATTGGGTTGCTATTGGAAATTTACACCTCCGTCTCAGTCATCAGGACCTTTCTGGATCCTTTCTCGACCTCACTGGTACTCTCACCGAAACAGACTGCTCTGGTCAACATCATGGTTAGCGGGAAAATCCATGTCACAGTCTCTTGGGGCAAGTCCATCTTACAGGAGGAGAAAAGAAGAAATTTGTAAAGGGGGTATAAGGAAATCAGTTTGAGGGGGAGAGAACTCGTTACGATAATAAGTTCTCTCGTTTTGTTGTTCTTTTTGTTCTGCTGTCCTCTCAAAAGGTGCTGTCTCTTCAGTCTTCCGAATGAACCTTCTGGTGATGTAATCTTTCTTCCTAACTAGCGATCTTTCTGTGTGGAGCAAAATCTGGCATTACCATTGGTTAACACTTAGGGGTGACATACCATCTTTAAATCATGGAAACATGAGTGAGGAGAGAGAGAAAATAAAAAACAAAAGAGATAGAGAACAATTCATGTGCATATATACATTACATAACCCGACAATAACCACCAATAAGAGAAGAGAAACAAAGCATTTTTAAACATTGTCAACATTAAGAAAACATTGTCAGACTATTTGGCTGTCGTATCTACGTGTCTAATGGTTTCCTTGAGCAGTCCCTCCCCACCAGCACTTGCATTATTCCACTGTCTGTATCTGGCCAGAATACATTGTGGTGGATAGGTCATGCTGGGGTTTGGTAGACTTCTGCAAGGACCAAGCGAATATGCAATGTTTGAATTCTTACCAATAATCGTCAGAGATGGGGATAGAGAGAGGGAGAGAAAAACATTTTTCACAAATACATTTACAACGTTTAACCTGGTCATTCCTGTGTCTTCAGTGAATGACCTCCCAATTTATTAACCGTTACCTCAGGCTTGCCTCCATTCCTAATAATCACCTTTCCTGCCTATGTGATCCCTGATTATAATGGTGTGTGTTGTAATTTTGCTCATTTCTTGGTCTAGGGGGTCTAACTTTATGTGGGTTATTACAGTTGTTGGTATAATGCCCTTCTCTTCTACAATGGTAACAAATCCTGGGCTTCCTCCACGTGTCAATGACCTGAGGTTTTGGTTGATTTGATGCCTCCTCAAACGCTCGGATGCTCATCATCATCAATCGTTTCCCCTGTACTTCCCTGATTCTTTGGTTTTTATGATTATGGTGTTGTTTTTCTCTTGACCTACAATCTCTTGCAATGTGTCCCTTTTTATGACAACTGTAACAGACTTTCATATCTGGATTTCTCGCAGGGGTGTGTGGCTTTTGTTGGGGTGGTCTTGTGGTTTGGGCCTGAATATTTGCTGCCATTAACTTATCTCTTTGTGACTCTCTGTATCTGGTGATATTCTGATCATGATTGATGACGGCCTCTCTTAGTGCGGTCACCGAGATATCTCTCCAGTTTGGGTTGGTGGTCTGTACCCTTGTCTTTAATTCATCTTTTAAACCATCCATCAATACCTTAACCGCTATTCCTTTATGTTGTGCATTTGTCTTGATGTCTGCGATCCCAGTGTTTCTAGCCATTATTTGCAGTGCTCGATTGAAATAATTAGAAACATTTTCCCTTTCGTTTTGCCTTATGGAAAAAATGTCATTCCACTTGACAGCAGCTGGGAAATATATTCCTAACTGTCGGTTAATCTGCCTAATACATTCCTGATTGTGTTCCTCCATACAAGGTACCTCCATGTTTAATTTACAATCAGCAATGAATTTTTCAGGGTCAACCCTGGAGGGCAAACATGCCCTCAGCACTGTCCGCCACTCTTTGTTGGTGGGTTCTGTGGCGTTTCCTAGTTCTTTAATAAACCTTTGGCATTTGGCTAGATTTTTTCCGAGGATCAGGAAATTCGGACATAATTGATCTCAATTCGGTCCGGGACAAGAGACAGCGCATTGCACTGTCCTTGACGGGAATGATTCCCTGATCGTCAGTCTTCCCATTGGGGACTGAGATCACCCTGGCCAGATCGAGCTCAGTTACATCATCTTGTGTTGGTCTTACAATATGGGGTACCTCTGTTTGTGCGTGATATGAAACATTGTACGTACCTGTGGACACGACCTCACCTGACCCTCCGTTAGGGGGTTCGATTATTGCCTTTACCAATTTGGTCGTGTCCACCTGGATGGCTTTTGTGATGGTTGCTGGAAGAGGTGCTGACATCGTTCTGGGCTCACTGTCTTGTTTGTATTCCTGAGGGAGGTTTGACATGGGGGGCAACTTGCACAGGTTAATAGTTGTACATTCAACAGTATTACAATAATCATAGTTACATTTATTACACTTATTCTTATAATCTATATTACAGTTGCTAAGAGCGTTTTTTATTGTTCCACTTTTGTGCTTTTCTCTCCGCAATCAACTCCTCTCCTGCTGCCATGTCTCTCCCCTCAAGATAAGAGTCAGAAAAGTCAATAGACTCTTTTTGTAATTCACTTTCCTGTTGCCATAACTGTAAATATTCATAATGTTTATTTTGTCTCTTCGTTGGTTCAACGAGACTTATCCTCCTCCTTAAATTTTGTAACACTACTGGACTGAAGCTACCTATTCTTGGGAATTTGTCCCTGTCTTGTACAGTCATTCTCTCCCATTCATCACATAAAACTTCAGCGTGATTTCCATATTTCTTACACATCACATATCGTGCCGACCCGATGGATCGGTTCTCTGAATCAACCCGAACCGAGGTTGATCGCCCCCTACCTGAACAAATGGCCCCCATAATCTGCAGGCGTTGCCTATTCCTCCTTGAATATCAAGGCTTTCAGCGAACCCTTACAAACAAACCAAGATGTCCTTGGGCAGGCCGGCGGTGGTGGTTTATCAAGTACCCCACTTACTTCTCGCCCACGTTGGCCTGTGCTGCAATCACTGTAGCCAGAGCTGCTGGACCCAACCTAGGGCCCCTGTGAACCTTTAGTTTACTGGAACATATGAGGGTTACCCGCAGGACACTTACTCTTTCCAGTAAAGTTGGGGTTGTTAGATAGTTCCTGAGTGACCAGCGAACTTCCCTTCCAAAAATAAAAAATTACACAAATCACGTCAGAATGTACAGATAGCGTTTGTGACCACTTTACTCTAATGGTATTAGGTCAGATTACTAACTACTGCACACAATAACGTGCGGTCCAATCGTTCAGTATACGAGCACTACTTGTCATGTACTGAAAGATCAATGGAATCTATGTTTCCGGCTGCGATTCCTTCAGCCAGAGCTTGTATGGCCTATATGGGTTCTGCACCAACACCCCAGGCGTTGTGCCACTGGACTTTTATAGCGGACCTTTTACCTTACGACCTCCTGGTCTTGTTACCTTATGACCTCCTGGTCTTGTTACCTTATGACCTCCTGGTCTTGTTACCTTATGGTCCGCTATACTCTAATGCTCAAATATTATTTAACCAGGGATGCCTCCCTGGCCACCGTATATGTCACTTACACGTATGTCCCTTGACGAGTACCCGGCTTTCCTTTTGGTTCCACCTTAAAGTTATATAAACTTTTGTATACAAAACACACTCACTCAACACATGTACACTTTTGTTTCTATATCTATTTCTGCGCAGAAATTTGTCTTTAGCCCAACAGTGTTACCAATTAGGAGCAGGATCTGTTAAACTAAATTTCAGATTTTCTAAAAATAGATTTGCGTTATTTACCGCTTCGCGTTATTTATCGCCTTTGCGTTACTTCACTTTATCACAACTTGAGCTACGTGGGCGTAACCGGACGCTACGTTGCGTAATGAACGCTGCGTGCGTCTGCCTTTTGGATTGCGTACGCTAGTCTTTGTTAGCGACACGTGTACGCAATGCAAAGGATCCACCGTAACACAATATATTTATTTATCAATGTAGGTGATCCCTGATCATCTACCGCAATCCACACTGACTGCCTTGTATCTCAGACAAACCGTGTGTTTGTTCTATACTTTAACTATCACCTCTACTATGAAATAACAGCAAATCTCTTTTTAGCACTTTCTATCAACTATAAAATTGGCAAACAGGAATGTGAGATGTGAAACTTACACAGATGAAAATGCAATTCTAAATTTAATCTAATAACATACATTGATGTAAGCACACGCATATGAAATTACATATAAGTACCAATCACTATTACTTATGATTGACTATGATATAGATTAAATAAATGCATAAAAAAAAAACCTCATTAAATGATGATTTCTTTTTGACAGTGGATGGCTGATTGTTTCCTGAGTCAACTGAAAACCAGCCGCTCAGAAAAAAAAAAATTTTTTTTTTTTTTTTTTTTGACCTTCCCAAAATGGCCGCTGCTCCTCCCCCTTCCACCTCCATGAGGGTCACACAAAATGGTGGACAGACCATGCGGCCTCTTGTCACAAAGAAAGTCATCATTCAAAACTCCTAAAGTTATTCTAGGCCTGAGTGTGTAGTTGGCACCAAATTGAAATAAAAACCAGATTTTCAAAGACAATAGCGTACTGTTCTTACCTCCGGTTACCGGGTTCCTTCAGCACTCTTTATCTAAGCGAAGCAGACGCTTATCCCGTCAGCACTGTGAGACAACCTCCCACCCTTTGCTGGAGGGATAATGTCTGCTGATCTACCTAGTGCAGATATGAGAAGTATAGGACGAGCCCGCAATTGACAATGCTAAATTCCTTGTCGTATAAACAACCCTTTATGAAGCTAAGAACACCACTGTACGCTGTTTGTTCAAGAAGTACCGTAATGGTACGCTATTGGCGTAGCGATCGCTCAGCCGTAGGCGAGACGCTCAAGCGTCACGTTCGCTCACGGCCCAGTGATCACAGGACACGTTATTGGTTATGTCTAGGGTAATGATTCGCTATGGCGTAGCTTACGCTCGAGACCACGAGGAGGTCACCAGCGATGCAGACGCTCACAACACTATACCTTAATGTTAAAACCTTATACCAATGAAATACACTGAATACCTTAATGTGAGTACAGGGTGTAAATGCAACCTTGTGTAACCTGACTAACTTCAAAGCTGCTTGAGCGTCACCGACGCTCAAGTGAACACTTAACACTATAGAAAATACACAGATACTGGTTTAGGTTCCAAAGCCTATTAACTGTATTATATCTAATATACTTGTAAAAGGGGATAACAGTACAAATGATACACTACAATATAACAGAGACTACCTAACCAGATAACTACACAAGAAATACAATACAATACAATTACTATTTATGGGAAAATGGAAGGGGAAGAGAAGAAGAGAGAGATAGAGGGAAATGGCTCATGATAACATTAAATAAGAGACAACATGGTTGCAGATAAAACTACACATGTGAGAGACAATCGCTGCGCAGTTAGTCAATGCTGAATACAGCATGGGATGGAAGCTAGACTCCATTTTGAGAAACCTCCACTTGATTCCAAAGACCACACCACATGGCTGAAAGGGGGAGGGGAAGACATCCAGCAGCAGCCATTTTAGATTTGCAGGTCCAAACCCATGGCACTCTATACTAAACCACAATCACATAGCAGAAAACACAAGACTCCATTTTCTTCCAAAATGTCCAAGCCTCAAAACAATGCATATGTTCTGATTTTACAATTCCAAACCATCTAAAACACCTTTCACAATGTAATCCAACTTCCTAGAACCATCTCATAATTTCACACCCCAAACAACTTCAGTATCTCAATAACCAGAGCATATGAGTTATCACAAGACCAGACCACCAGGTACTCACAAGTATCAGCCTGCCATTGCTACCAGCACATATTCAAAAGTACTGCATGGTGGTATTTATGATTAACAAGATCCCAGCTACCATCACAGATTCCACAGGGCACCAACACTAACACCCAACAATCATCACAGCTAAGTTACAATATCCTATTTAAACCAGAAAGCAATATGTCTATATTTCCTTCTATAGCCATGTGATTATATACTTAGCCTTTAGTTTGGAAGATGTCCTGGGGATTCAGCCGCCATGCTGCTTGGTGCCAGGTAGCTGTGTGTGTGTCTGTGAGTGTAGCTACATTACATCTGTTCTCTGAGGCCACACCTGACCACTACCTTCCTGTTTGACCAGTACCTGGGGGAGGGGTCTTTCTTTCTCCTTTGTATTGAGTCACCATTCTCTTTGTATATGCTAATCAGGTTCAGCCCTGAAAACTTAGTAAAAGGTTGTCTTGAGCATCCATATTGTTCTAACAATATGATCTTAGCTTTTATTCATATAATCATATCTATCCGCTGCAATGTCCCACAACAACACAACAGGCCTCAAACTAACCCACACCTGATTCTGCTTGCTTCAATACCAAACATGATGTGTTTATCTGGTTCGGTTCGAATGATACACATCCATGACATTAATTCATTAGCCAATTCTAAATCTCCATGATGTCTGGTGCTGTTCATTATTATAACCATGTACTGTATGAAACAAGTGCCGAATCCATCTCAGTGCCATGTCCGAGCAAATGCGTGTGTTTCCATATATTGCTGTGCTCGCTGCGCATATTTGCAAGTATAGCGACTTATATGTGTGCAGTTTATATGGTCTCTCTATGTAATATTTTTGACTTTGACAATATATATATATGCTAAAAGCTGGACTGGAACCTGACAAAACCCACTATTACAGGCTTACAACTTGGGTATATAGAGGTGTTTAATTAGCTCCGACAATTTCAGAGCTATCGAATTCACCCCCCTACGTATTCAATTGCAGGCAGTTTTCACCTGTTTTTAAGGCATTTTCGCCAATGCCCTTTTCACTTCTGTTTTTTTTTTTTTAGAGAGAGAAAGGCATTGACAAAAAATGCCTCAAAATTTGGCAAAAATGGCCCGTGTATTTCTCCAGAACAGGTGTGTACACACGTGGATTCACTGATCCACGTGTTTTTCGCTCCTGATTAATTTTTCACCTAAGCGACAAAACGGCCTTGCTATTGAATATGGCTAATCCCCATTCACCCTGAAAAATAGCGGAAAGTGCCACTTTTTCACCTAGGTGAAAAATGCCCCTAATTGAATACCCCCCTTAGTCTGAAAAAGGTCCACCCGAAGCCTAGAATCCGAGTTTTCCTGGAAGCAGGGGTGGGTTCCACTCTGCACACTGCAGAGAGAAACGTCCCTATTTTGCTGAGTTAGAGAGAGTGACCAGTGCTCCTGATGATAGGAAGTGGCCAGGCAATAGTCAAGGCTGTGAAAAGCAAAGCACTCTTAGGCAGAGCTGTAACCAGACTTTTGGGTGCCCTGTGCCAGAAAGAGAATTGCCCCCCTCCCCCCCCACCTTAATTTTGCCAAGAGGGACATGAGGCGCATGCTTTGCACTGATGGGGCGTGACAAAACGGGTGGTCTTCTGTATGCCGGCGGTCGGGCTCCCGGCGCTCAGTATACCGGCGCCGGGAGCCCGACAACCGGCATACCGACACTTATTTTCCCTCGTGGGGGTCCACGACCCCCATAGAGGGAGAATAAAATAGTGTGGTGCGCGTAGCGCGCCACCGTGCCTGTATCGTGGCGAGCGCAGCGAGCCCGCAAGGGACTCATTTGCGCTCGCCACACTGTCGGTAAGCCGGCGGTCGGCCTCCCGGCGCCGGTATGCTGGTCGCCGGGAGCCCGACCGCCGGCCAGCCGTAGTGAACCCTGACAAAACTGATCCCAGAGAAAGCCCATGATATAATGCCCCATTCCACTTTATATATACAGTATAATACAAGGGAAAGATGCAGGTGGCACTGGTAGGACTTGCAGAAAGTAACGTTACAGACAGGTGACTAGTCGAAAAAGTCGTTGATGTTTCAGTTTTATTCTTCCAAAACTTTAATCAGTTCTACAAATATACACATGTATAGAACTCTGCAAAAAATGGATTTGGGCACAAATCGTCTTTATACCACATTCATGCTGTCAACCTGAGAGCTCGCCGACATTCAGCCACAATGCCTCTCATTAAATAACACATTTCAATATAGCGCCACACCCACAACCTGCTGCATCCCAGCCAACCACCCCACCCACTGAACCATTTAATCCCGCATAAAAACTGCGAAATTATTAACTATGTGAAGCTACCTGTACCCTGTAAAAAAACATAACTAGCACAATAATCGAGCAGATCCATGCAGTGTGCAGCCGTACATCCAATACCTTGCAGCCACACACTACATCATAGACCTACCCAGAATTGCACAGGTTCTGTGGCTGGCTGACTTCAAACCTGCATTTCACCTCGTTTTTATCAGTCACATTACCTATAGAATTACTGTGTGTCCCGGTTAAAAGGGATAGTATAGTAGTAATCCTATATATATTATTTATTTTTATTTTTACAACTTTATTCCTGTCTCCTGTCTTGATAAGTGCTTCTGTTGAAAGTGCTGCTGCAAGCCTGGAACAGCAAGAAATACAAATACAACTGTTCCTAGGAACATCCCTAGGTACCTGGAACTGTGCAGCGCATGGATGCGGTCACTGAGACTGTGAATGGCTATCTCAGTGACTGAGAGAATTCCACTAAAACACAGGATTTTGTGCCAATAATCCCAGAGAAACTCTCCAGGATCCTGAGATTGCATGAGTGGATTCCCTAATGGAAATTATTGATATAGAATGTTGTAGATTGGATCAACACATGTATTCTCAGGGTTTTGTTGTAAACTAATGTTGCAGGGATGTACACTAGCTGGAAAAATCAATAGACTATGGGCCTAATTCTGAGTTTATCGCAGCAGCAAATTTGTTAGCAGTTGGGCAAAACCATGTGCACTGCAGGGGGGACAGATATAACATGTGCAGAGAGAGTTAGATTTGGGTGGGGTGTGTTCAAACTGAAATCTAAATTGCATTGTAAAAATAAAGCAGCCAGTATTTACCCTGCACAGAAACAATATAACCTACCCAAATCTAACTCTCTCTGCACATGTTATATCTGCCACCCCTGCAGTGCACATGGGGGGTAATTCCAAGTTGATCGCAGCAGGAATTTTTTTAGCAGTTGGGCAAAACCATGTGCACTGCAGGGGAGGCAGATATAACATGTGCAGAGAGAGTAGGATTTGGGTGTGGTGTGTTCAATCTGCAATCTAAATTGCAGTGTAAAAATAAAGCAGCCAGTATTTACCCTGCACAGAAACAAAATAACCCACCCAAATCTAACTCTTTCTGCACATGTTATATCTGCCCCCCCTGCAGTGCACATGGTTTTGCCCAATTGCTAACAAACTTGCTGCTGCGATCAACTCAGAATTACCCTCTATATCAATTTACTAGGCAATAGCAATAAGAAAGTATTATGACAGAGAAAATCTTTGATTGACTTGTTTACAAAACTGTACTCCAGTTTTCATACCATAAAGCACATGAATGTATTACGCAATAAAAGGTAAAGTAAATTGTAGTCAGTGTAATGCCCTGGCTCTCATTTCTCAACCTGTTTACAGATCATTTGTTTCTGTGTGTTTTCATATTTTCTCTGAAGCCTGTAAAAGCCTGGCAGCTCTGAGTATTTGATATGTGGAAATGTACTTGGAGATTGGATTTTCCCCATATTTATTATTTGCAAACTCTCAATTTCAGTCCCATATTTTTTTCTATTATCGCAGAATCACATTAAAGCTGCTGTCTATTAAACTTTAGAGAAATCTACTGAGAAATGCTATATACTGATAAATTCAAATTTGTGTTCTATTCAAAAGCAGGCGACCATATACTTCCATTTAATGGACAACAGGCAAAAAGAGGCACACTGTGGGGCTGATACACCATAACCAAACACAGTCCTACACATCTCTGTTGCATCTCCACTTGTGGCTGTAGGGTCAGACCTGGATGGCAACAGTGCATTAGTACATAAGCTACAATAAGTTCAGAGAGGGATTGTCAAGTGCATGTAGACGAATTTGTAGGCTTGGCAGAATTGTGCATATACAGATATCCATCTGTTGTACAACCAGGGGTTAAAGTGGTGAGGAACGGAGTTCCACCTACTCCATGGCACTGCACAGTAATTCCAACAGAAAAGCCCACCCCACAACCCATATCAATAGATGATGCAGGTGGTTCTAGTGTCCCTGATGAGCTGCAGCCCCTCTCCCTTCCTCAGGTCCTGGCGGCTTATGGTCCTCCTTCACCTGCAGGCCGTCCTTCATGGTACTCACTCACACTGTATCTGTCAGACAGCGTTCGTCCCTTCCTAAAGGTGGGTACACACTAGAAAGATATATCTGCAGATCAATTGATCTGCAGATATATCTATGTACGGATTGTGCAGTGTGTTGAGCATACACACTGCCCGATCCGTCGGGGACTGACGTCATAAACTGGGCGGGCGTGTACACACGCCCGCCCAGTTCAGCTGTCAATCACCGCCGTCCGCCGCAGCATGTGTACGGGCGTTCGGCCGACCGCCCCGTACACACACAGCGACGCGCAAATATATCGGTAGATATATCGGGCGTCGGCTGTGCTGCGCGGCCAACGCGATACGTCTGTGAACGACGGAGTTCACAGACGTATTGGCCATACACACTGGCCGACGTTCCCGCGATACATCAGCCGTTCAAGAGAATGGACGATATATCTACCAGTGTGTACGGGCACTGGCGTCCTTTTCCGGCACCGCATATGTGATGTCACGGCTGAGGTTACGAGCCATGAAGAGAAGCACGCTCTGTTCATGCTGAAGACATGGTAAGAGGGAGCTGGAGGGACACAGAGAGGTGGGAAAGCAGCTGGAGGGACACAGGGCATGGAGCTGTTGGATGGACACTGGCGGGGAGCTTGCTGGAGTGACATTATGCATTATGTATATAAGGGGCTCTTCTGTGGGCATTATGTGTAAGAGGTACTACTATTGTGAGCATTATGTGCATAAGTGGCACTACTACTGTGGGCATTATGTGTAAGGGGCACTACTACTGTTAGCATTGTGTATAAGGAACACTGCTGTGTGTCATAACGTGTAGAAGGGGTACAACTGTGTAACATGGTGGAATATGAATTAGGGGCACTATTGCGGTACTGTGTGGTGTAATTTTAATTGGAGGTATACTGTGTGACCACACCCCTTCTTTGTGAGACCACTGCCCCTTAATAAAGGTTGAGAGGTAGGGCACAAATTTATAGATTGGAGGGGGTTGCCAAAAACCCTAGCACTGGCCCAGACTACGCCTAGTTGGCGGGGAAATGAGTTCCTCCACCTCTTCAGGACCTCTTTAAGCCCTGTTTACAATGGATCTCTCATACCAGGGTTGGTGTAAGTGTGCACTGATCTTGCTGAAATCAAGCATATAGATAGGGACGGTGCAGTTGCATGGATTCATACAACTTGCGCACAACTTGCAATACAGGTGAATATGTTGTATTTATTTCCCTTGCAGACAATGCATATGTAATTGTGGTCAAGTTGCATGCAGCCCTGTTAGGCTAGAAATAGGCTGCGGGAGGGCAGGGGGGAACGAACGGTAAGGGTTAAGCTGCTGAAAGAGGACGGGAAGGTTGTGCGGGGGGTTATGGGTAGGCTGCGGAAGAGGAGGGATAGGGTTAGCTGTTTAAATACTTACCAGTGATTGCTGGCATTTTCATGGTTGGGATCCTGCTGCTGGCATTCTGACCATTGGGATTCTGTACCCAACCCCTCTGAATATGCCTTTTTTTCTCCTTTTGCTATTGCATACCTGACTGAGCACCAAATGGCCTGTCTGGGCACTGGGTTCATATCTACCGTTATCTAGACTACAGATGTGTTCAACTACACCTACAGTATCTTCAAATTGCGTTATTTAGTCCAATCTGCTTCTTGCACCAAATCACTAATCCTAAGTACCAAATACACTATAAGTGACCTAATATGCAAAACTGAGGAAAAAAATAGCACAGTGGATGAAAAAGTAGTCTAAGGTAAAAAGGCAAAATACAGGTCCAATACGATTAACCCACAACATACATTGTTATGCTTTATCTGCAAATTTATACCAGTTATTTTGCATAACTAAACCTACAGATGTGTCCTGTTACATCCTTGTTGCAGTCACGCTAATCTGCCCTTCAAGTTGCGCCATGCCATGGTGGGACTCGGTAGCGCTTAGCGTCTTTTTTTGCATTTTTCCCAGCGAAAATGCATCTTCGATGCAAAGTAGTGCAATAGGATACACGAGCAGTTCCTGTTGATTACAGTGATATGCAGCATGACTATATTTTGTGTGTAATTGCGGCTGTATCTGCATCTGAAAAAAAAACGTTAGTGTTTTCCAGCATTTTGTATGCAAATACAGTTGCAGGCACACACACAGAATTTCTCTGACGTCCTAGTGGATGCTGGGAACTCCGTAAGGACCATGGGGAATAGACGGGCTCCGCAGGAGACTGGGCACGCTAAAAGAAACATTAAGTACTATCTGGTGTGCACTGGCTCCTCCCTCTATGCCCCTCCTCCAGACCTCAGTTAGATTTCTGTGCCCGGCCGAGCTGGATGCACACTAGGGGCTCTCCTGAGCTCCTAGAAAGAAAGTATATTCTAGGTTTTTTATTTTACAGTGAGATCTGCTGGCAACAGGCTCACTGCAACGAGGGACTAAGGGGAGAAGAAGCGAACCTACCTGCTTGCAGCTAGCTTGGGCTTCTTAGGCTACTGGACACCATTAGCTCCAGAGGGATCGACCGCAGGACCCGTCCTTGGTGTTCGTTCCCGGAGCCGCGCCGCCGTCCCCCTTACAGAGCCAGAAGCACGAAGATGGTCCGGAAAATCGGCGGCAGAAGACTTCAGTCTTCACCAAGGTAGCGCACAGCACTGCAGCTGTGCGCCATTGCTCCTCATGTACACCTCACACTCCGGTCACTGATGGGTGCAGGGCGCTAGGGGGGGGGGCGCCCTGAGGGCAATATAAACACCTTGGCTGGCAAAATAATCACAATATATAGCCCCAGAGGCTATATATGTGATAAATACCCCTGCCAGAATCCATAAAAAAGCGGGAGAAAAGTCCTCAAAAAAGGGGCGGAGCTATCTTCCTCAGCACACTGGCGCCATTTTCTCTTCACAGTGCAGCTGGAAGACAGCTCCCCAGGCTCTCCCCTGTAGTTTTCAGGCTCAAAGGGTTAAAAAGAGAGGGGGGGGCACTAAATTTAGGCGCAATATTGTATATACAAGCAGCTATTGGGGAAAATTCACTCAGTTACAGTGTTAATCCCCACATTATATAGCGCTCTGGTGTGTGCTGGCATACTCTCTCTCTGTCTCCCCAAAGGGCTTTGTGGGGTCCTGTCCTCAGTCAGAGCATTCCCTGTGTGTGTGCGGTGTGTCGGTACGGCTGTGTCGACATGTTTTGATGAGGAGGCTTATGTGGTGACGGAGCAGATGCCAATAAATGTGATGTCGCCCCCTGTTGGGCCGACACCAGAGTGGATGGATAGGTGGAAGGTATTAACCGACAGTGTCAACTCCTTACATAAAAGGCTGGATGACGTAACAGCTATGGGACAGCCGGCTTTTCAGCCCGCGCCTGCCCAGGCGTCTCAAAGGCCATCAGGGGCTCAAAAATGCCCGCTCCCTCAGATGGCAGACACAGATGTCGACACGGAGTCTGACTCCAGTGTCGACGAGGTTGAGACATATACACAATCCACTAGGAACATCCGTGACTTGATCCCGGCAATAAAAAATGTGTTACACACTTCTGACATTAACCCAAGTACCACTAAAAAAGGGTTTTATGTTTGGGGAGAAAAAGCAGGCAGTGTTTTGTTCCCCCATCAGATGAGTGAATGAAGTGTGTGAAAAAGCGTGGGTTCCCCCGATAAGAAACTGGTAATTTCTAAAAAGTTACTGTTGGCGTACCCTTTCCCGCCAGAGGATAAGTTACGCTGGGAGATATCCCCTAGGGTGGATAAGGCGCTCACACGTTTGTCAAAAAAGGTGGCACTGCCGTTTTAGGATACGCCCATTTTGAAGGTACCTGTGATAAAAAGCAGGAGGCTATCCTGAAGTCTGTATTTACACACTCAGGTACTAGACTGAGACCTGCAGATATTGCTGCTGCAGCGTGGTCTGTGACCCTGTCAAACAGGGATACTAGTTGGCTAACATAAGAGCATATTAAAGACGTCGTCTTATATATGAAGGATGCACAGAGGGATATTTTACCGACTGGCATCCAAAATTAATGTAATGTCCATTCTGTCAGGAGGGTATTAGAGACCCGACACTGGACAGGTGATGCTGACTTTAAAAGGCACATAGATCTGCCTTATAAGGGTGAGGAATTGTTTGGGGATGGTCTCTTGGACCTCGTATCCACAGCAACAGCTGGGAAGAAATTTTTTTACCTCAGGTTTCCTCACAGCCTAAGAAAGCACTGTATTATCAGGTACAGTCCTTTCGGCTTCAGAAAAGCAAGCGGGTCAAAGGCGCTTCCTTTCTGCACAGAGACAAGGGAAGAGGGAAAAAGCTGCTCCAGTCAGCCAGTTCCCAGAATCAAAATTCTTCCCCCGCTTCCTCTGGGCCCACCGCATGACGCGGGGACTCCACAGGCATAGCCAAGTACGGTGGGGGGCCGCCTCAAAAATTTCAGCGATCAGTGGGCTCGCTCACAGGATCCCTGGATCCTTCAAGTAGTATCTCAGGGGTACAAGCTGGAATTCGAGATGTCTCCCCCCCGCCGTTTTCCTCAAATCTGCCTTGCCGACAACTCCCTCGGGCAGGGAGGCTGTGCTAGAGGCAATTCACACGCTGTATTCCCAGCAGGTGATAGTCAAGGTGCCCCTACTTCAACAAGGAGGGGGTTACTATTCCACACTGTTTGTGGTACCGAAACCGGACGGTTCGGTGAGACCCATTTTAAATTTGAAATCCTTGAACACATACATAAAAAAATTCAAGTTCAAGATGGAATCGCTCAGGGCGGTTATTGCAAGCCTGGACGAGGGGGATTACATGGTATCCCTGGACATCAAGGATGCTTACCTGCATGTTCCCCATTTACCATCCTCACCAGGAGTACCTCAGATTTGTGGTACAGGATTGCCATTACCAATTCCAGACACTGCCGTTTGGACTGTCCACGGCACCGAGGGTGTTTACCAAGGTAATGGCAGAAATGATGATACTCCTTCGAAAAAAGGGAGTTTTTAATTATCCCGTACTTGGACGTTCTCCTTATAAGGGCGAGGTCCAAGAAGCAGTTGTTGGTCAGAATAGCACTATCTCGGGAAGTGCTACAAGAGCACGGATGGATTCTAAACATTCCACAGCTGGTTCCTTCCACACGCCTACTGTTCCTGGGGATGGTTCTGGACACAGAACAGAAAAAAGTGTTTCTCCCGCAGGAGAAAGCCAAGGAGCTGTCATCTCTAGTCAGAGACCTCCTGAAACCAAAATAGGTATCGGTGCATCACTGCACACGAATCCTCGGAAAAATGGTAGCTTCATACGAAGCAATTCCATTCGGCAGGTTCCATGCAAGAACCTTTCAGTGAGACCTCTTGGACAAGTGGTCGGGATCGCATCTTCAGATGCATCGGCTGATAACCCTGTCTCCAAGGACCAGGGTGTCTCTGCTGTGGTGGCTGCAGAGTGCTCTTCTTCTAGAGGGCCACAGATTCGGCATACAGGACTGGGTCCTGGTGACCACGGATGCCAGCCTTCGAGGCTGGGGGGCAGTCACACAGGGAAGAAATTTCCAAGGACTTTGGTCAAGTCAGGAGTCGTCCCTACACATAAATATTCTGGAACTGAGGGCCATTTACAATGCCCTAAGTCAGGCAAGGCCCCTGCTTCAAAACCAGCCAGTACTGATCCAATCAGACAACATCACGGCAGTCGCCCATGTAAACCGACAGGGCGGCACAAGAAGCAGGATGGCGATGGCAGAAGCCACAAGGATTCTCCGATGGGCGGAAAATCACGTCTTAGCACTGTCAGCAGTGTTCATTCCGGGAGTGGACAACTGGGAAGCAGACTTCCTCAGCAGACGCGACCTACACCCGGGAGAGTGGGGACTTCATCCAGAAGTCTTCCAACTGTTGGTAAACCGTTGGGAAAGGCCACAGGTGGACATGATGGCGTCCCGCCTCAAAAAAAAGCTAAAGAGATATTGCGCCAGGTCAAGGGACCCTCAGGCAATAGCTGTGGACGCTCTAGTGACACCGTGGGTGTACCAGTCGGTTTATGTGTTCCCTCCTCTGCCTCTCATACCAAAGGTACTGAGAATAATAAGAAGGCGAGGAGTAAGAACGATACTCGTGGTTCCGGATTGGCCAAGAAGAGCTTGGTACCCAGAACTTCAAGAAATGATATCAGAGGACCCATGGCCTCTACCGCTCAGACAGGATCTGCTACAGCAGGGGCCTTGTCTGTTCCAAGACTTACCGCGGCTGCGTTTGACGGCATGGCGGTTGAATTCCGGATCCTAAAGGAAAAGGGCATTCCGGAGGAAGTCATTCCTACGCTGATGAAAGCTAGGAAAGAAGTAACCGCAAACCATTATTACCGTATTTGGCGAAAATATGTTGCGTGATGTGAGGCCAGGAAGGCCCCTACTGAGGAATTTCAGCTGGGTCGTTTTCTGCACTTCCTACAGTCGGGAGTGACTATGGGCCAAAAATAGGGTTCCATTAAGGTCCAGATTTCGGCTCTGTCGATTACTGCCTGAAGTTCAGACATTTGTAAAGGGAGTGCTACATGTTCAGCCCCCTTTTGTGCCTCCTGTGGCACCTTGGGATCTCAACGTGGTGTTGAGTTTCCTGAAATCACATTGGTTTGAGCCACTTAAAACTGTGGATTTGAAATATCTCACGTGGAAAGTGGTCATGTTATTGGCCTTGGCTTCGGCCAGGCGTGTGTCAGAATTGGCGGCTTTGTCATGTAAAAGCCCTTATCTGAGTTTCCATATGGATAGGGCAGAATTGAGGACTCGTCCCCAGTTTCTCCTTAAGGTGGTATCAGCTTTTCACTTGAACCAACCTATTGTAGGGCCTGCGGCTACTAGGGACTTGGAAGATTCCAAGTTACTGGACGTAGTCAGGGCCTTGAAAATTTATGTTTCCAGGACGGCTGGAGTCAGGAAAACTGACTCGCTTTTTATCCTGTATGCACCCAACAAACTAGGTGCTCCTGCTTCTAAGCAGACTATTGCTCGCTGGATTTGTAGCACAATTCAGCTGGCGCATTCTGCGGCTGGATTGCCGCATCCTAAATCAGTAAAAGCCCATTCCACAAGGAAAGTGGGCTCATCTTGGGCGGCTGCCCGAGGGGTCTCGGCTTTATAACTTTGCCGAGCTGCAACTTGGTCAGAGGCAAACACGTTTGCTAAATTTTACAAATTTGATACCCTGGCTGAGGAGGACCTTGAGTTCTCTCATTCGGTGCTGCAGAGTCATCCGCACTTTCCCGCCCGTTTGGGAGCTTTGGTATAATCCCCATGGTCCTTACGGAGTTCCCAGCATCCACTAGGACGTCAGAGAAAATAAGATTTTACTCACCGGTAAATCTATTTCTCGTAGTCCGTAGTGGATGCTGGGCGCCCATCCCAAGTGCGGATTGTCTGCAATACTTGTATATAGTTATTGCCTAACTAAAGGGTTATTGTTGAGCCATCTGTTGAGAGGCTCAGTTATATTTCATACTGTTAACTGGGTATAGTATCACGAGTTATACAGTGTGATTGGTGTGGCTGGTATGAGTCTTACCCGGGATTCAAAATCCTTCCTTATTGTGTCAGCTCTTCCGGGCACAGTGTCCTAACTGAGATCTGGAGGAGGGGCATAGAGGGAGGAGCCAGTGCACACCAGATAGTACCTAATCTTTCTTTTAGAGTGCCCAGTCTCCTGCGGAGCCCGTCTATTCCCCATGGTCCTTACGGAGTTCCCAGCATCCACTACGGACTACGAGAAATAGATTTACCGGTGAGTAAAATCTTATTATAGGCATGCTGCACATCATTTTTATCAGCAGAAGCTGTCTGTGCATCCTATTGCACTACTAAAATGCAATTTTCACGGGAAAAATGCAAAAAAAATTACGCTCAGCGCTACCTAGTCACACAGCACTCACGCGTTATGTGTGACACGACTTGTAGCGCATTGAGCAAAGATGTAAGGGGACACATCTGTATTCCTAAGTACTGTACCTAGTACACTGTATGTACTAGGTACAGTGTTTGCATAAATACTCTGATGGGCTACCTCCAATAGACGCTGCAACCTGTAAATCAGGCTCTATGTGTTTTGATATTATTCAGTAGACCAAACAACAGGCTCATTGCTGCATGTTGCCCTCATACTGAATGTGACATCAGGAAGCTGAGTGACAGGTGTACTCTTCATAATGTGCAAAAATGTGTTCACACAGTGGACCAGTGGTTCCCAAACTTTCTTGAATCATGGTGCCCTAGAGTACCAATATCTTTTCAAGGCACCTAGTCCAAAAGTTAACTATTGATAAAAAATATATATATTAAATTAAGTTAACTGTGCTTATATGTTAGGTTCAGTTATGTGATCGTGGACAGTTGTGGTTCTAATTGTCTTCATATTTTATTGTTGGCAGCCTCCAACACTGGTTTTGCCTATTACTTTGACCATAAATACTGTAATTTGCTTTGGGCCAACCAGAGACACCCCTGTAAGTATCTCAAGGCACCCAGTTTGAGAACCACTGCAATAGAATCGGTCTTGCAGTGGTATCCCTTGTATTCCTCCATAAAGGGAAGCATATCACCACAAAAATAGCTGTATGACATGACTGCATCTTTGTTTTTCACCTTCAGAAGACATCTTCTGAATAGAAGCATACAAGTCCGTGCGACGTGTTTCAGTACGTAGGACCTTTTTCAAAAACGCGTTTTCAAGTGCGTTCTTGGAAAAGGTCCTACATACCGAAACACACCGCGCAGACTTGTATACTTCTATTCAGGAGTGAACTCTGCAGGAGACACTCGCCATTTTGGATCCTTTGTTCCATCTGCGGTGGTGCTGTGGTCCTCAGCCCGGGACCTTTCTTTTGCATTGCAATAAGGTAAGCCCCTCACAGCCTTGACAAATGGTGAGAGATATTATACAGGTTGAGTATCCCTTATCCAAAATGCTTGGGACCAGAGGTATTTTGGATATGGGATTTTTCCGTATTTTGGAATAATTGCATACCATAATGAGATATCATGGTGATGGGACCTAAGTATAAGCACAGAATACATTTATGTTTCATATACACCTTATACACACAGCCTGCAGGTAATTTTAGCCAATATTTTTTATAACTTTGTGCATTAAACAAAGTGTGGGTACATTCACACAATTCATTTATGTTTCATATACACCTTATACACACAGCCTGGAGGTCATTTAATAGAATATTTTTAATAACTTTGTGTATTAAACAAAGTTTATGTACATTGAGCCATCAAAAAACAAAGGTTTCACTATCTCACTCAAAAAAGTCTGTATTTCGGAATATTCCGTATTTCGGAATATTTGAATATGGGATACTCAATCTGTATATCTAAACCTGTACTTGCGGTCCACTCACAAACCTGTATGTATGGTTTTAAATGTTTTTAAGTGTTGCACATGCACTTTATTTTAATAGAATTGTGACTTTAACTGTTCATGTCGCCAGTTTCTTAAAGGAAAAAGGGGCATTTTAGAACAACTTTTTTATGGGAAGTAGTGTATATGTAGTATATGTAATTCTATCGACTACTGTGTTTTTGGGAAGTTGGTGTTTTTTCCCCCGGTATTGTAAGGCTGCTATACCCATTAACTGTGCAACCTTGAGTAAATAATTGTTTTTATGAATTTATGCATAAAATTGACCAAGCCTGATTGGTATCAAGAAGATGTAGCTCACAGAAATCTGATACTTCTTACAGTTTTTAGCCATAAAAAAATGCTATCACTAGCCATATTTGCAGTTGTATCACTGTGGCCAGGGGTCCTGTATTCTGCACTTGATGTGTGCAGTCATAACCAGGAGAGTTTATTTTTATTTTTTGCAACCTTCTGGTTAATTCTCTTGATAAATATCGGTGTGCAACAACATTTTACTATGTTTATTATGTATATGCTTTTCTCTGTGTGTAGGTTTTATTTGTCTGTTTTGTAGGGAAATGATACCCCCTTTCTTATTAAGATTATTTATTAAAAGCTAAGTTTTATACCTAATAGTGGGTTTGTGCCCCTGACAAGAGAGTACTCTTCTTTTCTCCATTACTACCTATGGGCTATATTTGCCCACACTGAGTACACCAGTCACACCACTGTACTGCCTCTGGTTGTACATGTAGATGCAATCTGAATGGGTATGACTCTACATTGCCTGTGCTTGTACAGTATGCGCACATTTTTCAATTGTCATACATTCAGCTCTGTATCATTCCCAGTACATCAATCAAATGTTAATCAAAGTCTTGTTTAAGGAGAACCATCAAAATCTTCATTTAATGTAAATTGAGAAGACTGGTGATTTGCATAACTGTTAAATGAGTCTCATCACATGTTTGAGGCATTGACAATACAAATCTTGCCCAGAATAGATAAAGCTTTATTCGTCATTATCAAAACAATGTTGTTATACAGTATATTGCAAGTAGAAGCCTTTATTACTGTCTTCTTTTAAAAGTATAGTGTCAGGACTTAGCAAAGAAGTTTTTCATATGATTTGTATAGAAAAGGCTAAGCACAAACACAAGCTGCTCACAGTAAAGTTCTTACATAAAATGGCTTTGGCTTTGTACATTGACAGCTTCTCGTCAGAGCTGCCCGTACGCATATCAATGAGCAGTTTAGGCCTGCAGTGTATTATACAGGCTCACTGGGAACTTACTTTATTTGTCACATTTTAGACAGACTCCGTGTAACCAGGGCAGGACAATGTCACAGGTGTTACCATGTGTGCAATCCAGTACATCAAGGGAAATGTAACCAACAAGAACATTATAGCTGAAACAAGTTGTACCTTGCTATTATGAAAGAGCACATTGGTGCTTGTATGGATGCTTTTAGAAATGTAGTTTGACTTGGCATTCCAAAAACTATTTCAAACACCTTAGAGAAAGTCATTTACTGCATGCACTTTTAGAGGTGTATCCAATTAGATCCGATCCATTTTTGGCGGAAGAAAACGGACGGATATTGCAATTAATGACTGATATTTATTATTGCGGTATCCAATTAGGGGCTGTTTTCACTCGGCAAAAACGGACGCGCGGTTGCGCTAAAACACATGGGAACGAGGATAAATCCCTGATCCTATGTGTTATCGCGGCTAGGCAGATTATGCTTCCGGTGCCTGAGGCACTCCAAGCAGCCCGCACCGGGGGGGGGGGGGGGGGTGGGCCCGTTGCCAACACCACCACCACCACGGCTAATAGGATAGCCCCCGGCGATACAATTACCTGCAGACATCGACCACAGGTAATTGGATACCCCCTTGAGCATGGTATCGGCACAGTTAGGGGTCTATTCATGAAGCAGTGAAGAAGTGAGTCAGTGGAGAAGTGTTGAGGTAACATTTATAGGGGGTATTCAATTGTTTGAAAAGTCAGTTGGGTGTCTGTTTTTTCCTGTCTATTAGATAGGAAATAACAGACACCCAACTGACTTTTCAAACATTTGAATTCCCCCATAAAGTGCATTCTATAAAATTATATGTAGCAACTGATTGGTTGCCATGAGCAACTTCTCCACACTTTTCAAAGACTCATGAAAAGACCCCTTCATTTGAGGTTTCTTTAAACATGCTGCAAAGTCTATTACTGCAGTCCACTATCACTCACTAAGAATTAAATGTGTAACTTACGGTATAACATCTAGTTTAACATCCAGTGATTTTTAGTCTTGTTAAAAAAATGCACAGGTAATAAAAAAATTATTCAAGATTTACAATCGTTTCCACACTCTGTATAAGTCTTAAGGTGCATATTTTATTAATTTCTGAATTATTTAATTGATTTCTTCCTTTTTCTGGAAATAGAAGAATTTAAATATATACCCCCCATAAAAAAAAAAACAGGTTTATTGTATCATTGTGTGTCATCTGAAATAGACTCTAGTTATATCTACTTTTCTGGATGTGATCCCAGCACACTGCTGCCAGAAACTTCTGCTCTGCTATCTGGCCTATTCTGGCTGCTGGACAGCTCTTTGTCTTGTTTTACTGTACAGTGGGGGTCATTCCGAGTTGATCGCTAGCTGCTTTCGTTCGCTGCGCAGCGATCATGCAAAAAAAGGCATTTCTGCGCATGCGTATGCGGCGCAGTGCGCACGCGCATCGTACTATTACAACGAACGATGTCGTTTCACACAAGGTCTAGCGTAGCTTTTCAGTTTCACTGCTGGCCGCAGAGTGATTGACAGGAAGAGGGCGTTTCTGGGTGTCAACTGACCGTTTTCAGGGAGTGTTCGGAAAAACGCAGGCATGCCAGGAAAAATGCAGGCGTGGCTGTGCGAACGCAGGGCGTGTTTGTGATGTCAAAACAGGAACTGAACAGTCTGCAGTGATCGCAAGCGCTGAGTGGGCCTGAAGCTACTCTGAAACTGCACAAAATTATTTTGTAGCCGCTCTGTGATCCTTTCGTTCGCACTTCTGCTAAGCTAAAATACACTCCCAGTGGGAGGCGGCATAGCGTTTGCACGGCTGCTAAAAACTGCTAGCAAGCGAACAACTCAGAATGACCACCTGTATATCTAAAACTGAGGCTAGAAAGTCAGAAGACCCGTGAGAATGTTCTGACTTCCTACATATAACCTGCCTGTCACTTTCTCCTTAATAGATTAGGTAGCCGTGGCCAACCCGTGGCTCTTGAGCCGCATGCGGCTCTTTCTTTATTTAAATATGGCTACTGACACTTGAAGTCACGTGACCAGTACAGATCCGGAAACTGCTGCACTCTAGCTAGACAGGCAGCAGCACTACGTGGACTAAAAACTGAGGGAGCCAGATACTAGAGGTGAGACACCGACTGGCAAACAGAAGACACGTAAGGGGCTGCTGCAATGGTATGAGGTGTGTGTGTGAAGTGGGGGGGGGGAGCTGTAGTGACACATGAGGATTCTGGCAGGAGTGACTCATGGGGGAGCTGGCTGGAGTGACATAGGACTGTGCTAGCAGGAGTGACACATGAGGGCACTGGCTGGAGTGACACAGCAGGGTACCGGCTGGAGTGACACATGGGGGAGGTGTATTATGTGAATCTCACTTTTTCAATATATTTTATGTGGATCTTTCTTTCTTTATTCACTATTATTCATTACCAGCTATTTATATAGCACACATGTTCCGCAGCGCTTTTACAGAGAATATTTGTCCATTCACATCAATCCCTGCCCCAGTGGAGCTTACAATCAATATTCCCTACTACATGTACACGCACACACATTCACACTAGGGTTAATTTTGTTGGGAGCCAATTAACCTACCAGTATATTTTTGGATTGTGGGAGGAAACGGAGTACCCAGAGGAAACCCACGCAAGTACAGGTAGAATATTCAACCTCCACACCGTTCGGGCCATGGTGGGTATCAATCCTATGACCTCAGAGCTGTGAGGCAGTAATGCTAACCATTACACCATCCGTACTGCCGCAAATTATGTGGATCTGGCTTTATAAATGTCTTTTATACCAGGGGTGTGGCCTAGCAGGCGAAGGCCACAACCCATTTTTTCATGAGTGCCTTTGGCTCGATGTCGGCTCTTTGATGTACCTAACAAGATGTTTTTTCTTTTTGTCTCTGACTTGTTGGCCACCCCGGCTTAGTGGTATATTTAAATAAAGTCGGAAATTGCTGTCTTTTCGGAAAGACGGCAGTTTCTGACTGATTGAAGTCAGAAGGGTTCTGACCTATTCATTCCATGGCCATTTCTTCCGACAAGTCGGGAAATCCGATTTGCCGGAAGACTGTCGGAATAGAGGCGGATCGGCGGCTTAAGCTGCCGATCTACCTGCATTGTCAGAAGTGCGGCCAAGCCCGACAGGTTTTAGCCCCGTTTCCGACAATGTCAATCCGACTTTAAAAAAATTGACACTCTCGGGAATGGACCAAACCTGTCGGGATTGGCACGGCATTGAACAGAGTGCTGTCGGAACCTTTCCGTCAGAATGGACCCGACAGCAATTGAATATACTCCTTAGTACTCTTTGACTGCACGTGATCTAGTTGATGCTATATTAAGCTGCATTTTACAGATGTAAATAATATATACTGGGCGCTAAGTTTGTACTGTCAATTTGGATACGTAATTGCAGCTCACACAAGGAGGATCTGGAAGTCCTCCTGAACAAAGGGACCTGTCCCTGTACACAAATTTAAAACGTATGAGCGCACATGTATTCAGAAGTGGTTAATTAGGCTGCTGGTTTGGTAACGCGTCAGGTGACCTTAACGACGTCAAGTGGAACGCAGCTGGAGCGCATCGCAAGCCGGAAGCTCTATACAACCCGGAAGCCGCGACGCGCGGCCAAGCGCTCCCAGCTACACGCGTGCAGCGTGTCACCGCCTCAGCCAGATAGGAAACTTTCCAGCCTCAGAGTGCCTTAGCCCAGCCGTGGACACCAATACCGCCGCAGAGTGGAGGGTAAGCAGTGCCCCTATGAGTGCCACGACGGGTTACCAAGTGGTTATGTAACCTCCCAATATTACATTAAATGGAATAAATTGGCACAGAAATATCACCAGAGGAAAGTTTCATTATCCTAAAAGGACTGTGTTGTCATATACACCCAGGGACAATTTCTATTCTGTCTATTTAACCAACTAATTACTAACATCAATAAAATCCCTGGAGGGATTAACAGTTACTAACAACCAGGACTGTATTCTGGGACTGACTACTGGTCCAATTAACTAACCAGTTAATCAATTAAGCATGCATGCTTTAAATTAATTATATAAGTCCAATTGGCTAGTGCGGGGGTATCTATTGAATTTCATGCAGTGATTATAAGTATGATACAAATTATTCTGCGATTTCCAGCATGATGTTTTTTAATTTATGAATGTTTATTTAGTCTGTTGTTCTTTTAATAAAAATATATTTTATTTACCAAACCAGCAGCCTAATTAACCACTTCTGAATACATGTGCGCTCATACGTTTTAAATTTATTTTACAGATGTGTCCTCAAATATCTGTGAATGTAGCCCCTCTCGGCACACCGGGTCCAATGAGACTCTTCTAGCATCAGGCATTCTTTATGATTTTTTGCATAATAAATGCATCTTCGTCGCTGCGCAGTGTGACTAGGATGCACAAGGAGACTGATCTGATTAATTTGATATATCTGTGCGCGACTGAGTCTCTGAATCTGTACACAAAGTGGTACATACAGTGCAGCAGCCACTGCTCTTTTCTAGTACAAGTATCATCGTGCTTCGTATACAGACTCAGTCATATACAATATATGTGTCGCATATGAATTTATCAGCACCATGTCCTGGTGCGAAGTGCCAGATTAAGGGCCACATGGGCCTGGAGCTAATATTTATGAATGGCCTATTGTCTGCCTTGGCAGGAGGTGCGACAAGCGCTGGTGTAGGGGTGGTCTAAATAGGGGGTGTGGTCTGTGCCATGGGTGTGGCTATCTCCATGGAAGTCCTAGCTAGTGCCTACCTTCAACCATGGAGTGGAGCAGAGCAACAGTGACCACCATAATATGATACAGAGAGCATTGCAGTGAACGCCATATGATGCAGAGAGCTGTATCAATATGCAAAGAAGGTGGAAAGTGGAGAAATGATGGGGGGGGGGAAACAGCAGATGTGGAAAGATTAGAAAAGATGGGGGCAATACAGAGCAAATTGGGAATGGGGAGCAGAGATGGGGCAAAACAGAACAGACGGAACTGAGGGCTCCTGGGACACACTTACTGACGCAGATACTGACACGGAAACCCCTTACTGACACAGACACACTGGCACAGACCCTCTTACGGACACATGCACACTTGCTGACACAAATATTTCACACATACCACACTTACTGACAGATAACCCTTACTGACACAGATACCACTTATTGGCACATACATACCTAATGACAGGCACCCCTTATTGACAGATACCACTTACTAACACAGACACATCTTACTGACAGACACCCCTTACTCACAAACACACTTACTGAAAGACACACACACACTTACATGGTGGTGTGGTATTGAAAGTCGACCACACTTAGGTCGACAGTGTCTAGGTCGACCACTATTGGTCGACAGTAACTAGGTCGACAGGGATTCTAGGTCGACATGGTCTAGGTCAACAGGTCAAAGTGTTGACATAAGTTATTTAATCTTTTTTGGTGTAGTTTTCGCAGTACAGTGACCGGGAACCCCAATTAGTGCACTGCGTCCCCTCGCATGGCTCGTTTCACACGCCATGCTTTCGGCAAGGTTACCGTTCCCATTCATAGTCCACGTGGATCGTAAAGTATGAAAAAGTAAAAAAAAAAAGTAATAAACTCATGTTGACCTTTTGACCTCTCGACCTACAACATGTCAACCTTGAAACCCTGTCGACCTAGTTACTGTTGATCAATAGTGGTCGACCTAGACACTGTCGATCTAAGTCTTGTTGACTAGAGACCGGATACCCTTACATACATATTATTTATTATTTATTTATTAACAGTTTCTTATATAGCGCAGAATATTCTGTTGCGCTTTACAATTAGAACAACAGTAATAGAACAAAACTGGGGATCAACAGTAATAGAACAAAACTGGGTAAAAACAGACAGACATAGAGGTAGGAAGGCCCTGCTCGCAAGCTTACAATCTATAGGGAAATAGGCATTGATACACAAGGATAGATACTACCTATTACATAATGATCCACCAGATTGCTAGGTTCTTAATGGGTTGTATGATATGATCACCCAGCAATGTTGGCCAAGTGTCAGGGGGATGTGAGAGTAAAGAAAGACAAGATACAGTATGTAATGTTATGTGTACTGTATAAAGAGGATGTAATTAGATAGGGAAGCACTGAAGGTTATGTAGGTGGGTCTGGAGTTTGATAGGCTTATCTGAAGAGGTGAGTTTTCAGGCATCGTTTAAATGTTTGGAGACTAGAGGCGAGTCTTATTGTGCGTGGGAGGGCATTCCACAGAGTGGGTGAAGCCCGGATAAAGTCCTGTAATTTTGAGTGTGAAAAAGCAATGCGTGTGGATGAGAGACTCAGATCTTGTGCAGAGCGGAGAGGTCTGGTAGGGAGATATTTTGAGATGAGTGAAGAGATGTATGTTGGTGCAGTTTGGTTAATGGCCTTGTATGTAAGTAAAAGTATTTTATATTTAATACGGTAGAATACCGGTAACCAATGGAGGGACTGACGGAGTGGATCTGCAGACGATGAACGTCTAGCGAGGAAGATTAGCCTCCCAGTTGTATTTAAAATGGATTGCAGTGGTGAGAGCCTATGTTTGGGAAGACCGGTCAGCAGACTATTACAATAATCAATGTGGGAGATAATGAGAGCATGGATTACAGTTTTTGCTGTGTCTTGTGTAAGATATGGTCGTATTTTGGATATGTTTCTTAGAAGAATGTAACATGATCTTGAAACAAATTGAATGGGAACAAAGGACAGTTCAGAGTCAAGAATGACACCTAGGCAGCGAACTTGTGGTGTAGGAATGAGTCAGTGGAGAAGTTGTTGAGGTAACATTTATAGGGGGGTATTCAATTGTTTGAAAAGTCAGTTGGGTGTCTGTTTTCTCCTGTCTATTAGATAGGAAATAACAGACACCCAACTGACTTTTCAAACATTTGAATTCCCCCATAAAGTGCATTCTATAAAATTATATGTAGCAGCTGATTGGTTGCCATGAGCAACTTCTCCACACTTTTCAAAGCCTCATGAAAAGACCCGTTAATTTGAGGTTTCTTTAAAACATGCTGCAAAGTCTATTACTGCAGTCCACTATCACTCACTAAGAATTAAATGTGTAACTTACGGTATAACATCTAGTTTAACATCCAGTGATTTTTAGTCTTGTTAAAAAAATGCACAGGTAATTAAAAAAAAAAATTATTCAAGATTTACAATAGTGTCCACACTCTGTATTAGTCTTAAGGTGCATATTTTATTAATTTCTGAATTATTTAATTGATTTCTTCCTTTTTCTGGAAATAGAAGAATTTAAATATATACCCCCCATAAAAAAAAAAAAAAATAGGCTTATTGTATCATTGTGTGTCATCTGAAATAGACTCTAGTTATATCTACATTTCTGGATGTGATCCCAGCACACTGCTGCCAGAAACTTCTGCTCTGCTATCTGGCCTATTCTGGCTGCTGGACAGCTCTTTGTCTTGTTTTACTGTACAGTGGGGGTCATTCCGAGTTGATCGCTAGCTGCTTTCGTTCGCTGCGCAGCGATCAGGCAAAAAAAGGCACTTCTGCGCATGCGTATGTGGCGCAATGCGCGCGCGCGTCGTACTGTTACAACGAACGATGTCTAGCGTAGCTTTTCAGTCGCACTGCTGGCTGCAGAGTGATTGACAGGAAGAGGGCATTTCTGGGTGTCAACTGACCGTTTTCAGGGAGTGTTCGGAAAAACGCAGGCGTGGCTGGGCGAACGCAGAGCGTGTTTGTGATGTCAAAACAGGAACTGAACAGTCTGAAGTGATCGCAAGCGCTGAGTAGGCCTGAAGCTACTCTGAAACTGCACACAATTATTTTTATAGCCGCTCTGCGATCCTTTTGTTCGCACTTCTGCTAAGCTAAAATACACTCCCAGTGGGAGGCGGCATAGCGTTTGCACGGCTGCTAAAAACTGCTAGCAAGCGAACAACTCAGAATGACCACCTGTATATCTAAAACTGAGGCTAGAAAGTCAGAAGACCCGTGAGAATGTTCTGACTTCCTACATATAACCTGCCTGTCACTTTCTCCTTAATAGATTAGGTAGCCGTGGCCAACCCGTGGCTCTTGAGCCGCATGCGGCTCTTTCTTTATTTAAATATGGCTACTGACACTTGAAGTCACGTGACCAGTACAGATCCGGAAACTGCTGCACTCTAGCTAGACAGGCAGCAGCACTACGTGGACTAAGAACTGAGGGAGCCAGATACTAGAGGTGAGACACCGACTGGCAAACAGAAGACACGTAAGGGGCTGCTGCAATGGTATGAGGTGTGTGTGTGAAGGGGGGGGGGGAGCTGTAGTGACACATGAGGGTCCTGGCAGGAGTGACTCATGGGGGAGCTGGCTGGAGTGACATAGGACTGTGCTAGCAGGAGTGACACATGAGGGCGCTGGCTGGAGTGACACAGCAGGGTACCGGCTGGAGTGACACATGGGGGAGGTGTATTATGTGAATCTCACTTTTTCAATATATTTTATGTGGATCTTTCTTTCTTTATTCACTATTATTCATTACCAGTTATTTATATAGCACACATGTTCCGCAGCGCTTTTACAGAAAATATTTGGCCATTCACATTAATCCCTGCCCCAGTGGAGCTTACGATCTATATTCCCTACCACATGTACACGCACACACATTCACACTAGGGTTAATTTTGTTGGGAGCCAATTAACCTACCAGGATTGTGGGAGGAAACCGGAGTACCCGGAGGAAACCCACGCAAGTACAGGTAGAATATTCAACCTCCACACCGTTAGCACCATGGTGGGAATCGATCCTATGACCTCAGAGCTGTGAGGCAGTAATGCCAACCATTACACCATCCATACTGCCCCAAATTATGTGGAAATGTCTTTTATGGCAGGGGTGTGGCCTAGCAGGCGAAGGCCACAACCCATTTTTGCATGAGTGCCTTTGGCTAGATGTCGGCTCTTTGATGTACCTGACCAGATGTTTTTTGTCTTTGTCTCTGACTTGTTGGCCCCCGGCTTAGTGGTATATTTAATTAAAGTCGGAAATTGCTGTCTTGTCGGAAAGACGGCAGTTTCTGACAGATACACACACACTTACATGGTGGTGTGGTATTGAAGGTCGACCACACTTAGGTCGACAGTGTCTAGGTCAACCACTATTGGTCGACAGTAACTAGTTCGACAGGGATTCTGTGTGCATGTGTGTGTTTGACTGTCCAGTATAATGCTAATCATACATATAGAATTTGTAAGATGAAATCAGTGTTTGCCCTTTGCTGTTGTATCACTTTGGTGCCTTTTTATCTGCCCTGAAACATAAAGTATATTCTTTCTCTGAATGGAACTGTTCTTCTCCAGAGTTTATGAAGTAATGTTTGCTGTAGAATACTGATATTCTAGATTAGAATTATTTAATTAGAAGTTAGTTATTTGGAATAAGGTCAATGAAGTGTTCCCATTTTTTATATATTTTATATACAATAGCAATTGATATCTGTACCGGAAGAAAATACCACAAAGTATATAAATATATATATATATTAGAGATGAGCGCCGGAAATTTTTCGGGTTTTGGTTTTGGGTTCGGTTCCGCGGCCGTGTTTTGGGTTCGACCGCGTTTTGGCAAAACCTCACCGAATTTTTTTTGTCGGATTCGGGTGTGTTTTGGATTCGGGTGTTTTTTTCAAAAAACCCTAAAAAACAGCTTAAATCATAGAATTTGGGGGTCATTTTGATCCCAAAGTATTATTAACCTCAAAAACCATAATTTACACTCATTTTCAGTCTATTCTGAATACCTCACACCTCACAATATTATTTTTAGTCCTAAAATTTGCACCGAGGTCGCTGTGTGAGTAAGATAAGCGACCCTAGTGGCCGACACAAACACCGTGCCCATCTAGGAGTGGCACTGCAGTGTCACGCAGGATGTCCCTTCCAAAAAACCCTCCCCAAACAGCACATGACGCAAAGAAAAAAAGAGGCGCAATGAGGTAGCTGACTGTGTGAGTAAGATAAGCGACCCTAGTGGCCGACACAAACACCGGGCCCATCTAGGAGTGGCACTGCAGTGTCACGCAGGATGTCCCTTCCAAAAAACCCTCCCCAAACAGCACATGACGCAAAGAAAAAAAGAGGCGCAATGAGGTAGCTGACTGTGTGAGTAAGATAAGCGACCCTAGTGGCCGACACAAACACCGTGCCCATCTAGGAGTGGCACTGCAGTGTCACGCAGGATGTCCCTTCCAAAAAACCCTCCCCAAACAGCACATGACGCAAAGAAAAAAAGAGGCGCAATGAGGTAGCTGACTGTGTGAGTAAGATAAGCGACCCTAGTGGCCGACACAAACACCGGGCCCATCTAGGAGTGGCACTGCAGTGTCACGCAGGATGGCCCTTCCAAAAAACCCTCCCCAAACAGCACATGACGCAAAGAAAAAAAGAGGCGCAATGAGGTAGCTGACTGTGTGAGTAAGATAAGCGACCCTAGTGGCCGACACAAACACCGGGCCCATCTAGGAGTGGCACTGCAGTGTCACGCAGGATGGCCCTTCCAAAAAACCCTCCCCAAACAGCACATGACGCAAAGAAAAAGAAAAGAAAAAAGAGGTGCAAGATGGAATTGTCCTTGGGCCCTCCCACCCACCCTTATGTTGTATAAACAGGACATGCACACTTTAACCAACCCATCATTTCAGTGACAGGGTCTGCCACACGACTGTGACTGATATGACGGGTTGGTTTGGACCCCCCCCAAAAAAGAAGCAATTAATCTCTCCTTGCACAAACTGGCTCTACAGAGGCAAGATGTCCACCTCATCATCATCCTCCGATATATCACCGTGTACATCCCCCTCCTCACAGATTATCAATTCGTCCCCACTGGAATCCACCATCTCAGCTCCCTGTGTACTTTGTGGAGGCAATTGCTGCTGGTCAATGTCTCCGCGGAGGAATTGATTATAATTCATTTTAATGAACATCATCTTCTCCACATTTTCTGGATGTAACCTCGTACGCCGATTGCTGACAAGGTGAGCGGCGGCACTAAACACTCTTTCGGAGTACACACTTGTGGGAGGGCAACTTAGGTAGAATAAAGCCAGTTTGTGCAAGGGCCTCCAAATTGCCTCTTTTTCCTGCCAGTATAAGTACGGACTGTGTGACGTGCCTACTTGGATGCGGTCACTCATATAATCCTCCACCATTCTTTCAATGTTGAGAGAATCATATGCAGTGACAGTAGACGACATGTCCGTAATCGTTGTCAGGTCCTTCAGTCCGGACCAGATGTCAGCATCAGCAGTCGCTCCAGACTGCCCTGCATCACCGCCAGCGGGTGGGCTCGGAATTCTGAGCCTTTTCCTCGCACCCCCAGTTGCGGGAGAATGTGAAGGAGGAGATGTTGACAGGTCGCGTTCCGCTTGACTTGACAATTTTCTCACCAGCAGGTCTTTCAACCCCAGCAGACTTGTGTCTGCCGGAAAGAGAGATCCAAGGTAGGCTTTAAATCTAGGATCGAGCATGGTGGCCAAAATGTAGTGCTCTGATTTCAACAGATTGACCACCCGTGAATCCTTGTTAAGCGAATTAAGGGCTCCATCCACAAGTCCCACATGCCTAACGGAATCGCTCCGTGTTAGCTCCTCCTTCAATGTCTCCAGCTTCTTCTGCAAAAGCCTGATGAGGAGAATGACCTGACTCAGGCTGGCAGTGTCTGAACTGACTTCACGTGTGCCAAGTTCAAAGGGCATCAGAACCTTGCACAACGTTGAAATCATTCTCCACTGCGCTTGAGACAGGTGCATTCCACCTCCTATATCGTGCTCAATTGTATAGGCTTGAATGGACTTTTGCTGCTCCTCCAACCTCTGAAGCATATAGAGGGTTGAATTCCACCTCGTTACCACTTCTTGCTTCAGATGATGGCAGGGCAGGTTCAGTAGTTTTTGGTGGTGCTCCAGTCTTCTGTACGTGGTGCCTGTACGCCGAAAGTGTCCCGCAATTCTTCTGGCCACCGACAGCATCTCTTGCACGCCCCTGTTGTTTTTTTAAAAATTCTGCACCACCAAATTCAAGGTATGTGCAAAACATGGGACGTGCTGGAATTTGCCCATATTTAATGCACACACAATATTGCTGGCGTTGTCCGATGCCACAAATCCACAGGAGAGTCCAATTGGGGTAAGCCATTCCGCGATGATCTTCCTCAGTTGCCGTAAGAGATTTTCAGCTGTGTGCGTATTCTGGAAAGCGGTGATACAAAGCGTAGCCTGCCTAGGAAAGAGTTGGCGTTTGCGAGATGCTGCTACTGGTGCCGCCGCTGCTGTTCTTGCGGCGGGAGTCCATACATCTACCCAGTGGGCTGTCACAGTCATATAGTCCTGACCCTGCCCTGCTCCACTTGTCCACATGTCCGTGGTTAAGTGGACATTGGGTACAACTGCATTTTTTAGGACACTGGTGAGTCTTTTTCTGACGTCCGTGTACATTCTCGGTATCGCCTGCCTAGAGAAGTGGAACCTAGATGGTATTTGGTAACGGGGGCACACTGCCTCAATAAATTGTCTAGTTCCCTGTGAACTAACGGCGGATACCGGACGCACGTCTAACACCAACATAGTTGTCAAGGCCTCAGTTATCCGCTTTGCAGCAGGATGACTGCTGTGATATTTCATCTTCCTCGCAAAGGACTGTTGAACAGTCAATTGCTTACTGGAAGTAGTACAAGTGGGCTTACGACTTCCCCTCTGGGATGACCATCGACTCCCAGCAGCAACAACAGCAGCGCCAGCAGCAGTAGGCGTTACACGCAAGGATGCATCGGAGGAATCCCAGGCAGGAGTGGAATCATCAGAATTGCCAGTGACATGGCCTGCAGGACTATTGGCATTCCTGGGGAAGGAGGAAATTGACACTGAGGGAGTTGGTGGGGTGGTTTGCGTGAGCTTGGTTACAAGAGGAAGGGATTTACTGGTCAGTGGACTGCTTCCGCTGTCGGCCAAAGTTTTTGAACTTGTCACTGACTTATTATGAATGCGCTGCAGGTGACGTATAAGGGAGGATGTTCCGAGGTGGTTAACGTCCTTACCCCTACTTATTACAGCTTGACAAAGGGAACACACGGCTTGACAAATGTTGTCCGCATTTCTGGTAAAATACTTCCACACCGAAGAGCTGATTTTTTTGGTATTTTCACCAGGCATGTCAACGGCCATATTCCTCCCATGGACAACAGGTGTCTCCCCGGGTGCCTGACTTAAACAAACCACCTCACCATCAGAATCCTCCTGGTCAATTTCCTCCCCAGCGCCAGCAACACCCATATCCTCCTCATCCTGGTGTACTTCAACACTGACATCTTCAATCTGACTATCAGGAACTGGACTGCGGGTGCTCCTTCCAGCACTTGCAGGGGGCGTGCAAATGGTGGAAGGCGCATGCTCTTCACGTCCAGTGTTGGGAAGGTCAGGCATCGCAACCGACACAATTGGACTCTCCTTGTGGATTTGGGATTTCGAAGAACGCAGAGTTCTTTGCTGTGCTACTGCTTTTGCCAGCTTGAGTCTTTTCATTTTTCTAGCGATAGGCTGAGTGCCTCCATCCTCATGTGAAGCTGAACCACTAGCCATGAACATAGGCCAGGGCCTCAGCCGTTCCTTGCCACTCCGTGTGGTAAATGGCATATTGGCAAGTTTACGCTTCTCCTCCAACGATTTTATTTTAGGTTTTGGAGTCCTTTTTTTACTGATATTTGGTGTTTTGGATTTGACATGCTCTGTACTATGACATTGGGCATCGGCCTTGGCAGACGACGTTGCTGGCATTTCATCGTCTCGGCCATGACTAGTGGCAGCAGCTTCAGCACGAGGTGGAAGTGGATCTTGATCTTTCCCTAATTTTGGAACCTCAACATTTTTGTTCTCCATATTTTAATAGGCACAACTAAAAGGCACCTCAGGTAAACAATGGAGATGGATGGATACTAGTATACAATTATGGATGGACTGCCGAGTGCCGACACAGAGGTAGCTACAGCCGTGGACTATTGTACTGTACTGTGTCTGCTGCTAATATAGACTGGATGATAATGAGATGTAGTATGTATAAAGAAGAAAGAAAAAAAAAACACGGGTAGGTGGTATACAATTATGGATGGACTGCCGAGTGCCGACACAGAGGTAGCTACAGCCGTGGACTACCGTACTGTGTCTGCTGCCAATATAGACTGGTTGATAATGAGATGTAGTATGTATAAAGAAGAAAGAAAAAAAAAACCACGGGTAGGTGGTATACAATTATGGACGGACTGCCGAGTGCCGACACAGAGGTAGCTACAGCCGTGGACTACCGTACTGTACTGTGTCTGCTGCTAATATAGACTGGATGATAATGAGATGTAGTATGTATAAAGAAGAAAGAAAAAAAAACCACGGGTAGGTGGTATACAATTATGGATGGACTGCCGAGTGCCGACACAGAGGTAGCTACAGCCGTGGACTACCGTACTGTGTCTGCTGCTAATATAGACTGGTTGATAAAGAGATGTAGTATGTATGTATAAAGAAGAAAGAAAAAAAAACCACGGGTAGGTGGTATACAATTATGGACGGACTGCCGAGTGCCGACACAGAGGTAGCTACAGCCGTGGACTACCGTACTGTGTCTGCTGCTAATATAGACTGGTTGATAAAGAGATGTAGTATGTATGTATAAAGAAGAAAGAAAAAAAAACCACGGGTAGGTGGTATACAATTATGGATGGACTGCCGAGTGCCGACACAGAGGTAGCTACAGCCGTGGACTACCGTACTGTGTCTGCTGCTAATATAGACTGGTTGATAAAGAGATGTAGTATGTATGTATAAAGAAGAAAGAAAAAAAAAACACGGGTAGGTGGTATACAATTATGGACGGACTGCCGAGTGCCGACACAGAGGTAGCTACAGCCGTGGACTACCGTACTGTGTCTGCTGCTAATATAGACTGGTTGATAAAGAGATGTAGTATGTATGTATAAAGAAGAAAGAAAAAAAAAACCACGGGTAGGTGGTATACAATTATGGATGGACTGCCGAGTGCCGACACAGAGGTAGCTACAGCCGTGGACTACCGTACTGTACTGTGTCTGCTGCTAATATAGACTGGATGATAATGAGATGTAGTATGTATAAAGAAGAAAGAAAAAAAAACCACGGGTAGGTGGTATACAATTATGGATGGACTGCCGAGTGCCGACACAGAGGTAGCTACAGCTGTGGACTACCGTACTGTGTCTGCTGCTAATATAGACTGGTTGATAATGAGATGTAGTATGTATAAAGAAGAAAGAAAAAAAAAACCACGGGTAGGTGGTATACAATTATGGACGGACTGCCGAGTGCCGACACAGAGGTAGCTACAGCCGTGGACTACCGTACTGTACTGTGTCTGCTGCTAATATAGACTGGATGATAATGAGATGTAGTATGTATAAAGAAGAAAGAAAAAAAAAACCACGGGTAGGTGGTATACAATTATGGATGGACTGCCGAGTGCCGACACAGAGGTAGCTACAGCCGTGAACTACCGTACTGTGTCTGCTGCGACTGGATGATAAATAATGATATAAAAAATATATATATATCACTACTACAGCCGGACAGGTATATATTATATAATGACGGACCTGCTGGATACTGTCTGTCAGCAGAATGAGTTTTTTATTTTATAGAATAAAAAAACACCACACAAGTCACACGACGTGTGTTTAACTTTTACAGGCAGACATTCACAATACAATATAGTATACTATATACTGGTGGTCAGGTCACTGGTCAGTCACACTGGCAGTGGCACTCCTGCAGAAAAAAAGTGTGCACTGTTTAATTTTAATATGTACTCCTGGCTCCTGCTATAACCTAACTGCTCCCCAGTCTCCCCCACAATTAAGCTGTGTGAGCACAGTCAGATATTATACATAGATGATGCAGCAGCACACTGGGCTGAGCACAGATATGGTATGTGACTGAGTCACTGTGTATCGTTTTTTCAGGCAGAGAACGGATTATATTAAATAATATAAAACTGCACTGGTGGTCACTGGTCAGTCACTAGTATAACTAACTAATACTATCAGCAAAATTCTGCACTCTCTGTCTGAGTACTCCTCCTAAGCTCCAGTAAATGAAGTGTCACTGTCTCACTCTGTCACTAGTATAACTAACTAATACTATCAGCAAAATTCTGCACTCTCTGTCTGAGTACTCCTCCTAAGCTCCAGTAAATGAAGTGTCACTGTCTCACTCTCACTCTCCTATCTATTTCTTCTCTAAACGGAGAGGACGCCAGCCACGTCCTCTCACTATCAATCTCAATGCACGTGTAAAATGGCGGCGACGCGCGGCTCCTTATATAGAATCCGAGTCTCGCGAGAATCCGACAGCGTCATGATGACGTTCGGGCGCGCTCGGGTTAACCGAGCAAGGCGGGAAGATCCGAGTCGCTCGGATCCGTGTAAAAAAAGCTGAAGTTCGGGCGGGTTCGGATTCCGAGGAACCGAACCCGCTCATCTCTAATATATATATATTTTTTTTTTTTTGCAAATATGTTCTTTATCGTGGGAACCTTAGCCTTCCCAGATTTGTTCACACAACAGAAAATGTAACTAGTGCTACATTATGTATTGTATTATTTTATTACAAAAATCTGAGAGATTTGTGTTTTCCTTATTTTGCTTTTGTCTAGGTGACAGAGTTGTTGCCGGGTTTTTTTTTACATTTATTTATGAAATCAGCCTGCACTTGAAGCTCCATACAAAACCCAGATAACGTAGGCATTTACATTACAACTTTTTTGTTGTTGGGGGAGTTATGAATAAAAACTTTATTCAAAAAGCAAAATGCCACTTTGATCAAAGAATGGCCTACGTAATTTGCAAAGGCATTTTCTATGTGTAATAAAATATGTTTCTGTGTAATTCCAGTTTTAATGTATATATATTTCCAGAGTTTTCTAAACCGCTCAATTCAGGATGATTTTTTTTTCATGTTAAACGAGTATTTCCGCATTTGTAACATAACCCTGCTATTTAACAAAGGGTTAAAGTAGAAGATAACGCAACTATCTTCACCGTTAATACCCATCTCGCTGAGTATCACACAGTGGGAATCAATCCATTGATCGCTTGTGCTTTAACGTTTTATGCTATAACTTTTAAAATCCTGATAATAGTTTACTTTATTTAATGCCATTTCTGATTGCTGTTTCAGTATGTAAAGAAAATGCTTAAATCTCATGAAAACTGCGGAATCTTGAAACAAGCAGCAAGTGTTTGTCCAGCTCCAGCCTCCCAAAAGTGCCTTAATTGATTAAACAGTGTACAAAGGCTTTATATTATTCTATATTCATTTATATTTATGTGGTTTAAATATAAAATTTCTATATAAAATGTATATATAAAACCACATAAATATAAATGTATATAGAATAATGTAAAGCCTATGTACACATTTTAATGAATTTTGACAATATTGGGAGGCTGAAGCTGGACATACACTTGCCACTCGTTACACTGCAGACTTAATGTCAATAAGAGACTATTCACATTAATAATAATAATAATAATAATAATAATACTTTATTATCATCAATGGTTCAAGAAAGACATGAACAATCAACAAAACTAAAAGCAAGCATATAAAAAAACCATAAGAGCAGAAAGAGCACTTCTCAGACCAAAACACTTCCAATTATCTTAATTTTGTCCTGTTTAACATGTCTATTGCTATGGGGAAAAACTACCCCTTAACCGGTTAGCCCGACAGAGAATAGAATGATAACGCCTATTAGATGGCAGCACAGAAAACATCCCCACATTTGGATGAGCTAAATCTCCCAAGATACTTCTCACCTAAGTGAGGAGCCTTTTTTCATATATATCCTGAATACAGGGCAAATTAACTCCAATTTCTCTAACGTCCTAAGTGGATGCTGGGGACTCCGTAAGGACCATGGGGGATAGCGGCTCCGCAGGAGACTGGGCACATCTAAAGAAAGCTTTAGGACTAACTGGTGTGCACTGGCTCCTCCCCCTATGACCCTCCTCCAAGCCTCAGTTAGATTTCTGTGCCCGACGAGAAGGGTGCACACTAGGGGCTCTCCTGAGCTTCTTAGTGAAAGTTTTAGTTTAGGTTTGTTATTTTCAGTGAGACCTGCTGGCAACAGGCTCACTGCATCGTGGGACTAAGGGGAGAAGAAGCGAACTCACCTGACTGCAGAGTGGATTGGGCTTCTTGGCTACTGGACATTAGCTCCAGAGGGACGATCACAGGTTCAGCCTGGATGGGTCCCGGAGCCGCGCCGCCGGCCCCCTTACAGAGCCAGAAGAGCGAAGAGGTCCGGAAAAAGCGGCGGCAGAAGACGTTCCTGTCTTCAATAAGGTAGCGCACAGCACTGCAGCTGTGCGCCATTGCTCTCAGCACACTTCACACTCCGGTCACTGAGGGTGCAGGGCGCTGGGGGGGGGGCGCCCTGAGACGCAATACAACATGTTTAAACCTTATATGGCTAAAGAAATACATCACATATAGCTCCTGGGCTATATGGATGCATTTCACCCCTGCCAGTTTTCCTAAAAAAAGCGAGAGAAAAGGCCGCCGAGAAGGGGGCGGAGCCTATCTCCTCAGCACACAAGCGCCATTTTCCCTCACAGCTCCGTTGGAGGGAAGCTCCCTGGCTCTCCCCTGCAGTCACTACACTACAGAAAGGGTTAAAAAAGAGAGGGGGGCACTAATTAGGCGCAGTATTAACTATACAGCAGCTATAAGGGGAAAAACACTTATATAAGGTTATCCCTATATATATATATAGCGCTCTGGTGTGTGCTGGCAAACTCTCCCTCTGTCTCCCCAAAGGGCTAGTGGGGTCCTGTCCTCTATCAGAGCATTCCCTGTGTGTGTGCTGTGTGTCGGTGCGTTTGTGTCGACATGTATGAGGAGAAAAATGATGTGGAGACGGAGCAGAGTGTCTGTAACAGTGATGTCACCACCTAGGGGGTCGACACCTGAGTGGATGTACTGTTGAAAATTACGTGACAGTGTCAGCTCTGTATAAAAAAACAGTGATTGACATGAGACAGCCGGCTACTCAGCTTGTGCCTGTCCAGACATCTCATAGGCCGTCAGGGGCTCTAAAGCGCCCGTTACCTCAGATGGCAGATACAGACGCCGACACGGATACTGACTCCTGTGTCGACGGTGAAGAGACAACCGTGATTTCCAGTAGGGCCACACGTTACATGATTGAGACAATGGAAAATGTTTTATACATTTCTGATAATACGAGTACCACCAAAAAGGGGTATTATGTTCGGTGAGGGAAAAACTACCTGTAGTTTTCCTGAATCTGAGAAATAAAATGTGTGATGATGCCCCCGATAACAATTGATAATTTCTTAAAAAGTATTGGCTGTATACCCTTTCCCGCCAGATGTTAGGGTGCGTTGGGAAACACCCCCTAGGGGGGATAAGGCGCTCACACGCTTGTAAGAACAAGGGCTCTACCCTCTCATGAGATGGCCGCCCTTAAGGATCCTGCTGATAGAAAGCAGGAGGGTATCCAAAAATGTATTCACACACATACTGGTGTTATACTGCGACCAGCAATCGCCTCAGCCTGGAGGTGCAGTGCTGGGTTGGCATGGTCGGATTCCCTGACTGGAAATATTGATATCCTAGATAAGGATAGTATATTATTGCCTATAGAGCATTTAAAAGATGCATTTCTATATAGGCACGATGCACAGCGGAATAATTGCCGACTGGCATCAAGTATAAGTGCGTTGTCCAATTCTACCAGTAAAATGGTCAGGTGATGCGGATTCCAAACGGCATTTGGAAGTATTGCCTTTGAAAGGGGACATTTGGGGTCGGTCTTTTAGACCTGGTGGCCACGGCAACAACTGGGAAATCCACGTTTGTACCCCAGGTCGCCTCTCAAAATAAGACGCCGTATTATCAGGCGCAGTCCTTTGTTGGCAAGCGGACAAAAGGTTCCTCTTTTCTGCTCGTGACAGAGGGAGAGGAAAAAGGCTGAAGAGATTACCCAGTTCCCAGGAACAGAAATCCTTTCCCGCCTCTGCAAAGCCCTCAGTATGACGCTAGGGCCTTACAAGCTCAGGCACGGTGGGGGCCCGTTCTCAATGAATTTCAGTGCGCAGTGGGCTCACTCGCAAGTAGACCCCTGGATCCTTCAGGTAATATCTCAAGGGTACATATTGAAATTCGAGACGTCTCCCCCTCGCCGTTTCCAAAAGTCGGCTTTACCGACGTCTCCCTCTGACAGGGAGGCAGTTTTGGAAGCCATTCACAAGCTGTATTCCCAGCAGGTGATAATCAAGGTACCCCTCCTGCAACAGGGAACGGGGTATTATTCCACACTATTGTGGTGCCGAAGCCAGACGGCTCGGTGAGACCGATTCTAAATCTAAAATCTAAAATCTTTGAACACTTACATACAGAGGTTCAAATTCAAGATTGAGTCACTCAGAGCAGTGATTGCGAACCTGGAAGAAGGGGACTACATGATGTCTCGGGACATCAAGGATGCTTACCTTCATGTCAAAATTTACCCTTCTCACCAAAGGGTACCTCAGGTTATGGTACAGAACTGTCACTATCAGTTCAGACGCTGCCGTAGGGATGGTCCACGACACCCCGGGTCTTTACCAAGGTAATGGCCGAAATGATATCCCTTCGAAGGAAGGGAATTTTAGTTATCCCTTACTTGGACGATTCCCTGATAAGGGTAAGATCCAGGGAACAGTTGGAAGTCGGTGTAGCACTATCTCAGGTAGTGTTGCGGCAGCACGATTGGATTCTCAATATTCCAAAATCGCAGCTGGTTCCGACGACTTGTCTTCTGTTTCCTAGGGATGTTCCTGGACACAGTCCAGAAAAAAGGTGTTTCTCCCGGAAGAGAAAGCCAGGGAGTTATCCGAGCTAGTCAGGAACCTCCTAAAATCGAACCAAGTCTCAGTGCATCAATGCACAAGGGTTCTGGGTTAAAATGGTGGCTTCCTACGAAGCAATCCCATTCGTTAGATTCCACGCAAGAACTTTCCAGTGGAACCTACTGGACAAATGGTCCGGGTCGCATTTTCAGATGCATCAGCGGATAACCCTGTCACCAAGGACAAGGGTATCCATCCTGTGGTGGTTGCAGAGTGCTCATCTTCTAGAGGGCCGCAGATTCGGCATTCAGGACTGGGTCCTGGTGACCACGGATGCCAGCCTGCGAGGCTGGGGAGCAGTCACACAGGGAAGGAATATCCAGGGCTTAGGATCAAGCCTGGATACATCACTTCACATAAATATCCTGAAGCTAAGGGCCATTTACAATGCTCTAAGCTTAGCAAGACCTCTGCTTCAAGGTCAGCTGGTATTGATCCAGTCGGACAACATCATGGCAGTCACCCACGTAAACAGACAGGGTGGCACAAGAAGCAGGAGGGCAATGGCAGAAGCTGCAGGGATTCTTCGCTGGGCGGAAAATCATGTGATAGCACTGTCAACAGTATTCATTCCGGGAATGGACAACTGGGAAGCAGACTTCCTCAGCACGACCTCCACCCGGGAGAGTGGGGACTTCACCCAGAAGTCGTCCACATGATTAAAAAACTCGACAGGTATTGCGCCAGGTCAAGAGACCCTCAGGCAATAGTTGTAGACGCTCTGGTAACACCGTGGGTGTACCAGTCAGTGTATGTGTTCCCTCCTCTGCCTCTCATACCCAAGGTACTGAGATTGATAAGATGGAGAGGAGAAAGCACTATATTCGTGGCTCCGGATTGGCCAAGAAGGACTTGGTAACCGGAACTTCAAGAGATGCTCACGGAGGATCCGTGGCCTCTACCTCTAAGAAGGGACCTGCTCCAGCAAGGACCCTGTCTGTTCCAAGACTTACCGCGGCTGCGTTTGACGGCATGGCGGTTGAACGCCGGATCCTGAAGGAAAAAAAGGCATTCCGGATGAAGTCATCCCTATCCTGATCAAAGCCAGGAAGGATGTAACCGCAAAAACATTATCACCGCAATTGGCGAAAATATGTTGCGTGGTGCGAGGCCAGTAAGGCCCGACGGAAGAAATTAAACTGGGTCGATTCCTACATTTCCTGCAAACAGGAGTGTCTATGGGCCTGAAATTGGGGTCCATTAAGGTTCAAATTTCGGCCCTGTCAATTTTCTTCCAAAAAGAACTAGCTTCAGTCCCTGAAGTTCAGACGTTTGTAAAAGGGGTACTGCATATACAGCCTCCTTTTGTGCCTCCAGTGGCACTTTGGGATCTCAATGTAGTTTTGGGTTCCAAAAGTCACATTGGTTTGAACCACTTAAATCTGTGGAGTTAAAATATCTCACATGGAAAGTGGTCATGCTGTTGGCCCTGGCCTGGGCCAGGCGCGTGTCAGAATTGGCGGCTTTATCCTGAAAAAGCCCTTATCTGATTTTCCATTCGGACAGGGCGGAATTGAGGACTCGTCCTCAGTTTCTCCCTAAGGTGGTTTCAGCGTCTCACCTGAACCAACCTATTGGTGGTGCCTGCGGCTATTAGGGACTTGGAGGCCTCCAAGTTGCTAGACGTTGTCAGTGCCCTGAAAATATATGTTTCCAGGACGGCTGGAGTCAGGAAATCTGACTCGCTGTTTATCCTGTGTGCACCCAACAAGCTGGGTGCTCCTGCTTCTAAGCAGACTATTGCTCGTTGGATTTGTAGTACAATTCAGCTTGCACATTCTGTGGCAGGCCTGCCACAGCCAAAAATCTGTAAATGCCCACTCCACAAGGAAGGTGGGCTCATCTTGGGCGGCTGCCCGAGGGGTCTCGGCTTTACAACTTTGCCGAGCAGCTACTTGGTCAGGAGCAAATACGTTTGTAAAATTCTACAAAATTGATATCCTGGCTGAGGAGGACCTGGAGTTCTCTCATTTGGTGCTGCAGAGTCATCCGCACTCTCCCGCCCGTTTGGGAGCTTTGGTATAATCCCCATGGTCCTTACGGAGTCCCCAGCATCCACTTAGGACGTTAGAGAAAATAAGAATTTACTTACCGATAATTCTATTTCTCATAGTCCGTAGTGGATGCTGGGCGCCCATCCCAAGTGCGGATTGTCTGCAATACTTGTACATAGTTATTGTTACAAAAATCGGGTTATTATTGTTGTGAGCCATCTTTCAGAGGCTCCTCTGTTATCATGCTGTTAACTGGGTTCAGATCACAGGTTATACGGTGTGATTGGTGTGGCTGGTATGAGTCTTACCCGGGATTCAAAATCCTTCCTTATTGTGTACGCTCGTCCGGGCACAGTATCCTAACTGAGGCTTGGAGGAGGGTCATAGGGGGAGGAGCCAGTGCACACCAGTTAGTCCTAAAGCTTTCTTTAGATGTGCCCAGTCTCCTGCGGAGCCGCTATCCCCCATGGTCCTTACGGAGTCCCCAGCATCCACTACGGACTATGAGAAATAGAATTATCGGTAAGTAAATTCTTATTAACTCTACTCGCAGTTTTTACCACTCTCTGAAGAGACTTACGTTCTGCAGCGGTGCAGGTACCAAACCATACCATAATTCCATATGTAAGGACACTCTCTAAAATGGCCAAATAAAAATTAATTAAAATCTCCTTACATATTCCCGCCATACGCATTTTCCTTAATAGAAACAAGCGTTTCTAAGCGTTGTTGGGCTTTTTTGACAAAACATCATGTATGGGTATCCCAGGACAAATCATTGGAAATGTTAATACCCAGGAATTTAAAAGACTCAACCATCTCCAATTCCTGACCATTTACAACTATAGGACAAAAGGGCTGCTTATCATTTCTTTGTTTCTCTAACGTCCTAGAGGATGCTAGGGACTCCGTAAGGACCATGGGGATAGACGGGCTCCGCAGGAGACATGGGCACTTTAAGAAAGTCTTTAGACCTGGGTGTGCACTGGCTCCTCCCTCTTTGCCCCTCCTCCAGACCTCAGTGCCCAGAGGAGCTGGGTGCTTTTCAGTGAGCTCTCCTGAGTTTGCTGATAGAAAGTATTTTGTAAGGTTTTTTATTTTCAGGGAGCTCTGCTGGCAACAGACTCCCTGCATCGAGGGACTGAGGGGAGAGAAGCAGCCCTACTCTCTGAGTGCAGGTCCTGCTTCTTAGGCTACTGGACACAATTAGCTCCAGAGGGATTGGTACGCAGGATCTCACCCTAGCCGTCCGTCCCAGAGCCGCGCCGCCGTCTCCCTCGCAGAGCCGGAAGTTAGAAGCCGGGTGAGTATGAGAAGAAAAGAAGACTTCAAAGGCGGCAGAAGACTTCATGATCTTCACTGAGGTAACGCAAAGCACTGCAGCTGTGCGCCATTGCTCCCACACACCTCACATACTCCGTTCACTGTAAGGGTGCAGGGCGCAGGGGGGGGGGGGGGCGCCCTGGGCAGCAATATAAACCTCTTATTTGGCAAAAGGAGCATATATATACAGCTGGACACTGTATATATGCATGAGCCCCCGCCAATTTTACACTTTAGCGGGACAGAAGCCCGCCGTCGAGGGGGCGGGGCTTCTCCCTCAGTACTCACCAGCGCCATGTTTTTCTCCACAGCACCGCTGAGAGGAAGCTCCCCGGACTCTCCCCTACTTATACCACGGTAGAAGAGAGGGTTTTAAAGAAGAGGGGGGGCACATAATTCGGCGCAGATATTAATAACAGCGCTACTGGGTAAACATTAAATTGCTGTGTTTTTTCCTGGGTCATATAGCGCTGGGGTGTGTGCTGGCATACTCTCTCTCTGTCTCTCCAAAGGGCCTTGTGGGGGAATTATCTTCAGATGAGCATTCCCTGAGTGTGTGGTGTGTTGGTACGTGTGTGTCGACATGTCTGAGGTACAAGGCTCTCCTAAGGAGGAGATGGAGCAAATGTGTGTGTGAGTGGTGTCTCTGTCAACAACGCCGACACCTGATTGGATATGTGAAATTAAGTGCTAAGGTAAATTTATTGCACAAAAGATTAGAGAACAGACAGTGAATCTACACGTCTGTCCCTATGTCGCAGAGACCTTCAGAGTCTCACAACGCTCACTATCCAAAATAATAAACACTGATATTGACACAGAGTCTGACTCCAGTGTCGACTACGATAATGCAAAGTTACAGCCAAAACTGGCAGAAAAGTATTCAATATATGATTATTGTAATAAAAGATGTTTTGCATATCACTGATGACTCATCTGTCCCTGACACGAGGGTACACATGTTTAAGGGGAATAAAACTGAGGTAAATTTCCCTCCTCTCATGAAGAAGAAGAGCGGGAATCTCCAGACAAGAGACTGCAGATTCCCACAAAGAATTCTCAGGGAGTATCCTTTCCCTACTAGGGCCAGGATACGATGGGAATCTTCCCCTAGGGTGGACAAAGCTTTGTCACGTTTACCCAAATGGTAGAGCTGACTTAACATCTATCCTCAGGGATTCTGCAGATAGCATGCAGTAAAAGTACTTTGAAGTCCATTTACACACATTCTGGTACACTACTCAGACCGGCGATTGTGTCGGCATGGGTTTATAGCGCTGTAGCAGCGTGGACAGATACTTTATCAGCGGAGATTGAAACCCTAGATAAGGATACCATGTTATTGACCCTAGTATATGTATTTGTGTATATATATATATATATAAAAAAGATGCTGTCATATATATATATAAAACATGCCCAAAGAGACATTAGTCTACTGGGTTCTAGAGTCAACGCTATGTCGATTTCTGCTAGACGTGTCCTGGGGAACATGCAATGGACAGGTGATGCCGACTAAAAGAGGCATATGAAAGGTTTATCTTACAAGGCTGAGGAATTGTGTGGAGAAGGGCTCTCGGACCTGGTCTCCACAGCTATAGCTGGTAATTCTGATCTTTTGCCTTATATTCCCTCACAGCCTAAGAAAGCACGACATTATCAAATGCTGTCCTTTCGGTCGCAGAATAACAAGAAAGTACGAGGAGCGTCCTTTCTTACCAGAGGTAAGGGCACAGCTAGTTCCCAGGAACAGAAGTCCTCCCCGGCCTCTACTACATCCACCGCATGATGCTGGAGCTCCGCTAAGGGAGTCCGTCCCAGTGGGAGCACGTCTTCGACTCTTCAGCCACATCTGAGTTCACTCACTGGTGGATCCCGGGGCAATAAAAATTGTTTCTCAGGGTTACAAGCTGGAATTCGAAAGGTGCCTCCTCGCCGGTTTTTCCTTATCGAACCTACCGGCTTCTCCCCCAGAAAGGGAGATAATATTAAATACAATTCACACATTGTATCTCCAACAGGTGGTGCTCAAGGTTCCCCTCGTGCAACAAGGAAGGCGATATGACTCAACCTTGACTGTAGTCCCGAAACCATACGGTTCGGTCAGACCTATTTTAAAATTAAAATCTCTGAACCTATACGGGAAAAAGGTTGAAATTTAAAGCGGAATCGCCCAGAGCGATCATCGCCAGCCTGGAAGGGGAGGATTTGATGGTGTATCTAGACATAAAGGCTGCATACCTTCATGTTCCCATTTATCCACCCCATCAGGCGTACCTGACAATTGCGGTACAGGATTGTCATTACCAATTTCAGGGTAATTGGCGGAAATAATGGTGCTCCTACGCAAGCAAGGAGTCACAGTTATCCCATACTTGGACGATCTCCTAATAAGGGCGAGATCAAAAGAGCAGTTGGCAACAGCGTGTCACTTTCGCTGAAGGTGTCACAGCAACACGGCTGGATTCTCAATTTCCCGAGGTCACAGTTGGTTCCTATAACTCGGCTGCCCTTCTTGGGTATGATTCTGGATACAGACCAGAAATGGGTTTACCTTCAGATAGAGAAGGCCCAGGAACTCATGACTCTAGTCAGGGACCTATTGAAACCAAGACAGGTGTCAGTGCATCACTGCACTCGAGTCCTGGGAAAAACATTCCCTTAGGCAGGTTCCATGCGAGGACTTCAAATGGGACCTACTGGACAAGTGGTCCGGGTCATATCTACAGATTCATCAGTTGATCACCCTATTCCTCAGGGCCAGGGTATCTCTCCTGTGGTGGCTGCAGAGTGCTCACCTTCTAGAGGGCCGCAGATTCGGCATTCAGGACTGGATCCTGGTGACCACGGACGCGAGCCTCCGAGGCTGGGGAGCAGTCACACAGGGAAGAAATTTCCAAGGTCTTTGGTCAAGTCAAGAGACTTGTCTTCACATCAACATATTGGAACTAAGGGCCATATACAACGCCCTACGTCAAGCGGAGACCTTTCTTCGCGGCCAACCAGTTCTGATCCAGTCAGACAACGTCACCGCAGTGGCTCATGTAAACCGCCAAGGCGGCACAAGGAGCAGAGTGACGATGGCGGAAGCCACCAGAATTCTTCGCTGGGCGGAGAATCATGTAAGAGCACTGTCAACAGTGTTCATTCCGGAAGTGAACCACTGGGAAGCAGACTTCCTCACCAGACATTCGTCCTGGAGAGTGGAGACTTCATCAGGAAGTCTTCGCACAGATTGCAGTTTGGTGGGGACTGCCACAGATAGACATGATGGCGTCCCGCCTCAACAAAAAGCTGCAGAGTTATTGCACCTGGTCAAGAGACCCTCAGGCAGTAGCGGTAGACGCCCTAGTGACACCGTGGGTGTTCCAGTCAGTCTATGTATTTCCTCCTCTTCCTCTCATACCCAAGGGTTGAGAATAATAAGAAAAAGGAGGAGTGAGAACAATCCTCATTGTTCCAGATTGGCCACGAAGGATCTGGTATCCGGTTCTGCAGGAAATGCTTACAGAAGATCCGTGGCCTCTTCCTCTAAGGCAGGACCTGTTGCAACAGGGCCCATGTCTGTTCCAAGACTTACCACGGCTGCGTTTGACGGCATGGCGGTTAAACGCCGGATCCTAGCGGAAAAAGGCATTCCGGATGAGGTCATTCCTACGCTGATAAAGGCTAGGAAGGACGTGACATCTAAACATTATCACCGTATATGGCGAAAATATGTTTCTTGGGGTGAGGCCAGGAATGCTCCTACGGAAGAATTCCATCTGGGCCGTTTCCTTCACTTCCTACAAACTGGAGTGAATTTGGGCCTAAAACTTAGGCTCCATTAAGGTTCAGATTTCGGCCCTATCCATTTTCTTTCAAAAAGGAATTGGCTTCTCTCCCAGAAGTTCAGACTTTTGTGAAGGGAGCGCTGCATTTTCAGCCTCCTTTTGTACCTCTGGTGGAGCCCTGGGACCTTAACGTGGTGTTAAGTTTCCTTAAGTCACACTGGTTTGAACCACCTAAAATGGTAGAGTTAAAATATCTCACTTGGAAGGTGGTCATGTTATTAGCCTTGGCTTCGGCTAGGCTAGTGTCGGAATTGGCGGCTTTGTCTCATAAAAGCCCCTATCTGGGTTTCCATGTCGATAGAGCGGAGTTGCGGACACGTCCTCAATTCCTGCCTAAGGTGGTATCATCCTTTCATATGAACCAGCCTATTGTGGTGCCTGTGGCTACACGTGACTTGGAGGACTCCAAGTCCCTGGATGTGGTCAGGGCTTTGAAAATTTACATAGCCAGAATGGCTAGAGTCAGAAAAACAGAATCACTGTTTGACCAGTATGCTGCCAACAAGCTTGGCGCTCCTGCTTCAAAGCAGACTATTGCCCGCTGGATTTGTAACACCATTCAGCAGGCTCATTCTACGGCTGGATTGCCGTTGCCTAAATCGGTTAGGACTCATTCCACTAGGAAGGTGGGCTCTTTTTGGGCGGCTGCCCGAGGGGTCTCGGCATTACAGTTGTGCCGAGCTGCTACTTGGTCGGGTTCAAACACCTTTGCAAAATTCTATAAGTTTGATACCCTGGCTGAGGAGGACCTCATGTTTGCTCAATCGGTGCTGCAGAGTCATCCGCACTCTCCCACCCGTTTGGGAGCTTTGGTATAATCCCCATGGTCCTTACGGAGTCCCCAGCATCCTCTAGGACGCTAGAGAAAATAAGATTTTAAACCTACCGGTAAATCTTTTTCTCGTAGTCCGTAGTGGATGCTGGGCACCTGTCCCTAGTGCGGACTACTTCTGCAATACTTGTATATAGTTATTGCTTCAATAAGGGTTATGTTATAGTTGCATCAGTCCTGAACTGATGCTATGTTGTTTCATACTGTTAACTGGGTAGTTTATCACTAGTTATACGGTGTGATTGGTGTGGCTGGTATGAATCTTGCCCTTGTATTAACAAAATCCTTTCCTCGTACTGTCCGTCTCCTCTGGGCACAGTTTCTCTAACTGAGGTCTGGAGGAGGGGCATAGAGGGAGGAGCCAGTGCACACCCAGGTCTAAAGACTTTCTTAAAGTGCCCATGTCTCCTGCGGAGCCCGTCTATTCCCATGGTCCTTACGGAGTCCCCAGCATCCTCTATGGACTACGAGAAAAAGATTTACCGATAGGTTTAAAATCTTATTATTTTTTTTTACATTTAAAATTAAATTATTAGCCTGACTCCAAGCCTCTAACCTAGCGACCTCGGATCTATACCCTAACTCATCATTCTTACTAATTAGTTTGGACATGCCTGTACTAGGGCCGTTTAATATGGTAATACATTGCTTATTTGCCTTTTTTAACAAAATAAAATGCATCATTTGCATCTGATCAGGATGTTGTTTCCCTAATTAATGCCAACAGATCAATTCTGCAGGTGTATAGCAGGGCCGGTTCTTGCCCTTGTGGAGCCCCGGGCAAAACGTTAGGGGCGTGGCTTAATACGGGGCGTGGTCAGTTACGCCACCATTTGTAGCGCCGCTGAAAAAAAAAAAAAGTATACTTACATCCCCGCTCCTGATTCCAGACCTCCGCCGGCGCCGCTCCTCTCCTCGGATGCATAGACACCAGAGGTCAATTATGACCCCTAGCGTCTGTGCCACAATGCTGTGCGGTGCGCGATGACGTCATTGCGCACCGCACAGCATAGGTCCTCTCCACGAAGGGAAACTAGATACATAGCGTCTGGTTCCCTTCACAGCGGGGGACCATCGGGGGGCACTGCGGGGGGCACAGTGGCAGATCTTGCCATGGTGCGGCGCCTCCCGGATGGCGCCGGCACCCCCAGGAAGGCGGCGCCCCGGGCAAATGTCCTCCTTGCCCATGGCAAGATCCGCTACTGGTGTATAGGTCTGACAGTACTTCAGTATCTGGTGTTTATTTTTAGGTACACCATATTTATCCATTTAAACCTATATAACAGTCCCTTCAATTTAAGGCATAGCTGGCCCCTTCACACCATACCAGATATCAGTCATATAATATTTGTATATGATTAGTCAAATCCTTTTTTTTTTTTTCAAAAAGAAACCCTCTAAAATCATGTAATATACCATGAAGAAAATGTTATTAAAGTCAATGTGCACTCACAAGGTAATTGTAAATGGAATCATTGTAGTTCTTATTAGAGATGAGCGGGTTCGGTTCCTCGGAATCCGAACCCCCCCGAACTTCAGCCTTTTTACACGGGTCCGAGGCAGACTCGGATCTTCCCACCTTGCTCGGTTAACCCGAGCGCGCCCGAACGTCATCATCCCGCTGTCGGATTCTCGCGAGGCTCGGATTCTATCGCGAGACTCGGATTCTATATAAGGAGCCGCGCGTCGCCGCCATTTTCACACGTGCATTGAGATTGATAGGGAGAGGACGTGGCTGGCGTCCTCTCCGTTAGAATAGATAGAGACACTTGAGTTGATTTACTACTAACTTAGTAATTTTGGGGAGCATTAGGAGTACTCAGAGTGCAGAGTTTTGCTGATAGTTACTAGTGACCACCACCAGTTTTATTTATTATTTAATATAATCCGTTCTCTGCCTTAAAAAAAACGATACACAGTCACATACCATATCTGTGCTCAGCCTCAGTGTGCTGCATGATAATATCATCTATGTATATCTGACTGTGCTGAGTGCTCACTGCTCACACAGCTGAATTGTGGGGGAGACTGGGGTGCAGTTATAGCAGGAGTACAGTGCACACTTTTGCTGCCAGTGTGACTGACCAGTGACCACCAGTATATTGTCTGCCTGAAAAAGTTAAACACTCCTGTGGTGTTTTTTTTTTATTATTCTATAAACGCATTCTGCTGACAGTGTCCAGCAGGTCCGTCATTCATTATATTATATAAATATTTACCTGCAGTAGTGTTATATTTTTTTTGTTCATCTCTATCATCTTTATCATCTCTATATTAGCAGACGCAGTACGGTAGTCCACGGCTGTGGCTACCTCTGTGTCGTCAGTGCTCGTCCATAATTGTATACCTACCTGTGGTGTGGTTTTTTTTTCTATCTTCTTCATACTAGTAGTTTAGGAGTCTGCTGACAGTGTCCAGCAGGTCCGTCATTATATTATATATACCTGCAGTAGTGATATATATATATTTTTTATATCATTATCATCTCTATACTAGCAGACGCAGTACGGTAGTCCACGGCTGTAGCTACCTCTGTGTCGTCAGTGCTCGTCCATAATTGTATACCTACCTGTGGTGGGTTTTTTTTTTCTATCTTCTTCATACTAGTAGTTTAGGAGTCTGCTGACAGTGTCCAGCAGGTCCGTCATTATATTATATATACCTGCAGTAGTGATATATATATATTTTTTATATCATTATCATCTCTATACTAGCAGACGCAGTACGGTAGTCCACGGCTGTAGCTACCTCTGTGTCGTCAGTCACTCGTCATCCATAAGTATACTAGTATCCATCCATCTCCATTGTTTACCTGAGGTGCCTTTTAGTTGTGCCTATTAAAATATGGAGAACAAAAATGTTGAGGTTCCAAAAATAGGGAAAGATCAAGATCCACTTCCACCTCGTGCTGAAGCTGCTGCCACTAGTCATGGCCGAGACGATGAAATTCCATCAACGTCGTCTGCCAAGGCCGATGCCCAATGTCAAAGTACAGAGCATGTAAAATCCAAAACACAAAATATCAGTAAAAAAAGGACTCAAAAATCTAAAATAAAATCGTTGGAGGAGAAGCGTAAACTTGCCAATATGCCATTTACCACACGGAGTGGCAAGGAACGGCTGAGGCCCTGGCCTATGTTCATGGCTAGTGGTTCAGCTTCACATGAGGATGGAAGCACTCAGCCTCTCGCTAGAAAAATGAAAAGACTTAAGCTGGCAACCCCCCCCACAAGAAACCTACTTCAAAGGCCTCTCACACTGAGACTTTTCACACCTACACAGTAGGAATTGGCTTCTAACACCTTCCCAAAAGTCTGCCTATGCTAGGATAATTGATTAAATCAGCAGCTATTTTATTTATCACTTGCTTCAAATATACCCAATAGGTTATAGCAATAACTTTGTTCATAAACCCATTAGAATTTTGGACCAAATACCGATTGGGGGAAAACAAAACACAAAAAGGAAGAAAAAAAAAAAACAAAAAAAAAAACACTGCTTTCTCTCCCTCTCTCATCATCATATGCAGCTCAAACTCATAGTAATCTGTCATTGATGACCAAATGTATACATATTGCTCCAGCTTCATTCTTTCACTCCGCCCACCACGTTCTGCAGTTCCTATCACACCATCACAGGCTTCTATTCTCCAATCCCTTGGCATTTTAAAAAGAAAAAACAGGCGCATTCGTGGGAAGCGAGCAGGCAGGAAACTTATTTCCCCCGGTAACCATCTACGTCCTTTGCCCACCTGCTCACCCCCATACACAAAGAACAATCAAATAGAAGTAATACCCAAAAGACGGCCCTATGTTTGGAAGGACAGAACTGTCAACTCTCGCTTTGTGACCCCCATACCCAGAGCTCCTGCAATTAACATAAAGAAAACGGAAGGCCCTCTGGTATGCCCAATCAGGTCAGTCCTTTGTAATGCCAGATCTATAAGAAACAAGACTGCAACAATTGCTGACCTTATTGAATCTGCAGATCTAGCCTGTATTACAGAGACCTGGCTAGATGAAAATGCAGCACCTATATTAGAGGCTGCGGTACCAACAAACTACTCTGTCATCCACAACCCAAGACTGGACCGCAGGGGTGGCGGGGTGGCTATCTGCTTCAAAAATGAACTTAAACTTAGGGTCCACCCTATTGAAACTACTCGCTCATTTGAGTGCATTGCTGCCCAGAGTTCGACAGGATTAGGTTTCAGAGTACTTCTCATCTACCGGCCACCTGGAGATGGAAAGATATTTCTACAAGAAATTGCAGACACTGTTGCTGGCCTGGTTCTGGAACATCAAAGATGGCTCATCCTCGGGGATTTCAATGCATGGGTGGATGATGAGCTCTCACGCCTTGGCCAAGACCTCCTGTGCACAATGAATGGTCTGGGCTTCACACAGATAATTCCCTCTGCCACACATAAAAGTGGTCACACTCTTGATCTTGTCTTTCAGATTGGATTAGATGTCACTGACCTAAAAATAAACCCAGTCATCTGGTCAGACCACTACTCCCTCTGGTTCTCAGTTGCAACCCCTCAAATAAGATCTCTGCCCGTGAAGTTGACCAGGTACCGTCCAAGGAGGGGTATGACTCCCCAGGCTCTTGCAGCAAATATGGATCTCTCTGCTATACTGGGTGCCTGTGAAGATCCCTGTTCCCTAGTCCGTTATTATAATAGGGATGTTAAGGCTGCAATTGATATTATCGCCCCTGTGCGTATAAGACCTCGTAAACCACATCGTCAAGCTCCATGGTACGACAACAGTGTTAGTGAGCTCAAGAAAAGGGGGCGTAGACTGGAAAGACGATGGAGGAAGACTAACCTAGTGGATGACAAAATAAAACTAATAAAGCATAACGAAGAATATCAATCGACAATCACTCGCAAGAAATCACAGTTCCTGTCAAATGAGATCACAGCAGCAAACAATAGGCCAGCTCAACTTTTCCGCACAGTGGAGATGCTTTGCAAGCCAGCATGCCTGCAGACTGATGAGACCCTTTCCCAAGCAAGATGCAACGAGTTTGCAAACTTCTTTGCAGATAAAATATCCACCATCCGGGCTGGAATATCCACAGTGCCATCAAAGGAGAGCCAAACTACAAAGCCTGCCAATATAAGCTACCTGCCTTCATGGACCAGCTTTGACCCAGTAGATGTAAAGGACACTGCTGAAATTGCTCGGATTTTGCGTCCCACCACCTGTGGTCTGGACCCAGCCTCAACCAAGCTTCTAATAGGTTGTACGGATATAATCGGTCCTGTCTTTGCAAAAATTGTTCAATGCTCTTTGCAGACAGGCATTTTTCCTGGACCCCTAAAGGAAGCAATTGTTAGACCACTTCTTAAAAAACCTAATTTAGATCCCGACTGCATGTCCAACTACAGACCGGTATCAAACCTTCCTTTCCTAGGAAAGGTTATTGAGAAAGTGGTTGCAAATCAACTGGAAACTCGCCTGACAACCCATGATATTTATGATCCATTTCAATCAGGATTCAGGAGAAGACATAGCACTGAAACAGCCCTGGTGTGTGTGTTAAATGATCTTCTGATGGCAAAAGACAGAGGTGACTGTTCAATATTAATCCTTCTGGATCTCTCGGCAGCATTTGATACCGTGGACCACGGGCTTCTGATTGAGCGACTGATACACTTCTGTGGTCTGGATGGCACAGTCCTAAACTGGTTCAAATCATTTCTCACAGGCAGGTCACAGAGAGTATCATCTGGATTATACTCATCACCACCAGTGCCATTGCCATGTGGTGTCCCACAAGGTTCTATACTATCCCCCATGCTTTTTGCAGTATACATGCTCCCATTGGGCGAAATAATCAGGCGCCATGGCCTGGTCTACCACTGCTATGCAGATGATACACAACTGTACTTGTCCTTTGCTCCGGGCACTGATAACCCAGTAGCAACCCTGAATGGCTGTCTAGCTGAACTACAGGAGTGGATGAGCGCCAGTTGGCTGCGACTGAACCCGGATAAAACAGAGGTCCTTATAATACGACCGCAACATCAAAGGACAAGACTGCAGCATAGCCAACCAACTGGACTTACACTCGGGGATTCAGAATTACAGACCAGTGATCATGTGCGGAATCTTGGCGTTGTCCTGGATGATGGCTTGACACTTAAACATCAGATATCAGCCACAATCAAATCCTCATTCTTTCACCTGAGGAACATAGCCAGAATCAAGCACTTAATTCCCTCAGATGATATGCCAAAAGTCATACATGCATTTGTATCATCTCGATTAGACTACTGTAATGCCCTCTACCTTGGTCTACCAGCAAAAGAATTGCAACGCTTACAGCTGGTGCAAAACACAGCTGCCAGGCTGTTAACCAACCAGCCCCGTTCCAGCCACATAACACCCATCCTCTACTCCCTTCACTGGCTGCCTGTAAGATGGCGAATCCTCTTCAAGATTGGCTTACTGAGTTTCAAAGCATTACATGACCAAGGCCCAAGGTACCTGAAACAGCTTCTGATCCCATACTGCCCCACTCGATTACTGCGATCTGTAGATGAAGGACTTTTAGCAGTACCTAGAATCTACCGTAATTCATCTGGGGGTCGAGCTTTTAGTCATGCGGCTCCGACTCTATGGAACTCACTTCCCAGCACAGTGCGAGAGGCCCCAACTATAGAATCCTTCAAAAGTAGACTCAAGACTTTCCTGTTTACTCAAGCATTTCCATAGTGTCTCTTTTAGTATCTTCATGCTTCTGTATTTTATGAAAAATGTACTTCATTATTTTTCTGTACTATATTATGCTGTGTATCTGTTAAGCGCCTTGAGTCCTATTGGAGAAAGAGCGCTATATAAATAAAATTATTATTATTATTATTATTATTATTATTAAAGAACTGTGCGTTCTTCGAAATCACAAATCCACAAGGAGAGTCCAATTGTGTCGGTTGCGATGCCTGACCTTCCCAACACTTGATGTGAAGAGCATGCGCCTTCCACCATTTGCACGCCCCCTGCAAGTGCTGGAAGGAGCACCCGCAGTCCAGTTCCTGATAGTCAGATTGAAGATGTCAGTGTTGAAGTACACCAGGATGAGGAGGATATGGGTGTTGCTGGCGCTGGGGAGGAAATTGACAAGGAGGATTCTGATGGTGAGGTGGTTTGTTTAAGTCAGGCACCCGGGGAGACACCTGTTGTCCGTGGGAGGAATATGGCCATTGACATGCCTGGTGAAAATACCAAAAAAATCAGCTCTTCGGTGTGGAAGTATTTCAACAGAAATGCAGACAACAGGTGTCAAGCCGTGTGTTGCCTTTGTCAAGCTGTAATAAGTAGGGGTAAGGACGTTAACCACCTCAGAACATCCTCCCTTATACGTCACCTGCAGCGCATTCATCATAAGTCAGTGACAAGTTCAAAAACTTTGGGCGACAGCGGAAGCAGTCCACTGACCAGTAAATCCCTTCCTCTTGTAACCAAGCTCACGCAAACCACCCCACCAACTCCCTCAGTGTCAATTTCCTCCTTCCCCAGGAATGCCAATAGTCCTGCAGGCCATGTCACTGGCAATTCTGACGAGTCCTCTCCTGCCTGGGATTCCTCCGATGCATCCTTGAGTGTAACGCCTACTGCTGCTGGCGCTGCTGTTGTTGCTGCTGGGAGTCGATGGTCATCCCAGAGGGGAAGTCGTAAGACCACTTTTACTACTTCCACCAAGCAATTGACTGTCCAACAGTCCTTTGCGAGGAAGATGAAATATCACAGCAGTCATCCTGCTGCAAAGCGGATAACTGAGGCCTTGGCATCCTGGGCGGTGAGAAACGTGGTTCCGGTATCCATCATTACTGCAGAGCCAACTATAGACCTGTTTGAGGTACTGTGTCCCCGGTACCAAATACCATCTAGGTTCCATTTCTCTAGGCAGGCGATACCGAAAATGTACACAGACCTCAGAAAAAGACTCACCAGTGTCCTAAAAAATGCAGTTGTACCCAATGTCCACTTAACCACGGACATGTGGACAAGTGGAGCAGGGCAGACTCAGGACTATATGACTGTGACAGCCCACTGGGTAGATGTATTGACTCCCGCCGCAAGAACAGCAGCGGCGGCACCAGTAGCAGCATCTCGCAAACGCCAACTCTTTCCTAGGCAGGCTACGCTTTGTATCACCGCTTTCCAGAATACGCACACAGCTGAAAACCTCTTACGGCAACTGAGGAAGATCATCGCAGAATGGCTTACCCCAATTGGACTCTCCTGTGGATTTGTGGCATCGGACAACGCCAGCAATATTGTGTGTGCATTAAATCTGGGCAAATTCCAGCACGTCCCATGTTTTGCACATACCTTGAATTTGGTGGTGCAGAATTATTTAAAAAACGACAGGGGCGTGCAAGAGATGCTGTCGGTGGCCAGAAGAATTGCGGGACACTTTCGGCGTACAGGCACCACGTACAGAAGACTGGAGCAACACCAAAAACGCCTGAACCTGCCCTGCCATCATCTGAAGCAAGAAGTGGTAACGAGGTGGAATTCAACCCTCTATATGTTTCAGAGGTTGGAGGAGCAGCAAAAGGCCATTCAAGCCTATACAACTGACCACGATATAGGAGGTGGAATGCACCTGTCTCAAGCGCAGTGGAGAATGATTTCAACGTTGTGCAAGGTTCTGCAACCTTTTGAACTTGCCACACGTGAAGTCAGTTCAGACACTGCCAGCCTGAGTCAGGTCATTCCCCTCATCAGGCTTTTGCAGAAGAAGCTGGAGACATTGAAGGAGGAGCTAACACAGAGCGATTCCGCTAGGCATGTGGGACTTGTGGATGGAGCCCTTAATTCGCTTAACAAGGATTCACGGGTGGTCAATCTGTTGAAATCAGAGCACTACATTTTGGCCACCGTGCTCGATCCTAGATTTAAAACCTACCTTGGATCTCTCTTTCCGGCAGACACAAGTCTGCAGGGGTTCAAAGAACTGCTGGTGAGAAAATTGTCAAGTCAAGCGGAACGCGACCTGTCAACATCTCCTCCTTCACATTCTCCCGCAACTGGGGGTGCGAGGAAAAGGCTCAGAATTCCGAGCCCACCCGCTGGCGGTGATGCAGGGCAGTCTGGAGCGACTGCTGATGCTGACATCTGGTCCAGACTGAAGGACCTGCCAACGATTACGGACATGTCGTCTACTGTCACTGCATATGATTCTCTCACCATTGAAAGAATGGTGGAGGATTATATGAGTGACCGCATCCAAGTAGGCACGTCAGACAGTCCGTACGTATACTGGCAGGAAAAAGAGGCAATTTGGAGGCCCTTGCACAAACTGGCTTTATTCTACCTAAGTTGCCCTCCCACAAGTGTGTACTCCGAAAGAGTGTTTAGTGTCGCCGCTCACCTTGTCAGCAATCGGCGTACGAGGTTACTTCCAGAAAATGTGGAGAAGATGATGTTCATTAAAATGAATTATAATCAATTCCTCCGTGGAGACATTCACCAGCAGCAATTGCCTCCACAAAGTACACAGGGAGCTGTGATGGTGGATTCCAGTGGGGACGAATTGATAATCTGTGAGGAGGGGGATGTACACGGTGATGAATCGGAGGATGATGATGAGGTGGACATCTTGCATCTGTAGAGCCAGTTTGTGCAAGGAGAGATTAATTGCTTCTTTTTTGGTGGGGGTCCAAACCAACCCGTCATCTCAGTCACAGTCGTGTGGCAGACCCTGTCACTGAAATGATGGGTTGGTTAAAGTGTGCATGTCCTGTTTATACAACATAAGGGTGGGTGGGAGGGCCCAAGGACAATTCCATCTTGCACCTCTTTTTTCTTTCATTTTTCTTTGCGTCATGTGCTGTTTGGGGAGTGTTTTTTGGAAGGGCCATCCTGCGTGACACTGCAGTGCCACTCCTAGATGGGCCAGGTGTTTGTGTCGGCCACTTGGGTCGCTGAGCTTAGTCATCCAGCGACCTCGGTGCAAATTTTAGGACTAAAAATAATATTGTGAGGTGTGAGGTGTTCAGAATAGACTGAAAATGAGTGGAAATTATGGTTATTGAGGTTAATAATACTTTGGGATCAAAATGACCCCCAAATTCTATGATTTAAGCTGTTTTTTAGGGTTTTTTGAAAAAAACACCCGAATCCAAAACACACCCGAATCCGACAAAAAAAATTCGGTGAGGTTTTGCCAAAACGCGTTCGAACCCAAAACACGGCCGCGGAACCGAACCTAAAACCAAAACACAAAACCCGAAAAATTTCCGGTGCACATCTCTATCTGATCTGCAGCACACTGTATATGCTCATACCTCAAATTAACCTTATAAAAGTGAGCAGATATCATGTTTTTAGCCCATTCTAATCTTTTCTGTCTGTGTTTGAGAGATACAAGTGACTTATTCCTTGAAATTCTGGCGTTTAATACAAAATATTGAAGTCTGCGTCAAACAGTCCTGGCACTGATCTTTACACTACATTCACGTAAATCATTTTGAATTGCATCAGACGATTTTTTTCTGTCACTTAAGCACAGTTTTTTTTATTCTTCTATCACAGCATGGTGTTGTGGATCTTTTCTTACCTTTACCAGTTTGGTTTTTAATGGACAGAGTCTGTTGATACTTATTCCACAGTTTCGAAGTTCCTCCTTTGGTTATATTGCCACCTACTTTTCTTATAAATTTGTTGTGTTACCTTATTCACGTAAAGTAATTATTTTGTATCTCTTTTTAGGTGACCAGTCAGCTCTCTTTACTTTGCTTGTCTTCCTAAATAAGTTACACAGCTTACTTCAGGAAATAAAAGTTAAAAAAAATGATTAAAAAACAGCGAACAACTTAGTGATAATCAAACAACTAAATAAGATGTTTTATTATCAATTCTGGTAGCAACAAATGTGAGCTTACTCATGCTAATACTTTATTGGATCCATTTTATGGCATCGGAACACCTGATTGGCTTTCAGAACAATCACTCCTATTGGTCAGTTTTGAGTTGATGAAATCGTCTCTCTTTACAAATAAAGTCCCCCTATCTTTATTTAGCTATAACTTTTTATGTAATAAAGATAATTCATCACTGCAACTGCATTATATTGTGTATAAAATAAAATTTCCAGTGGTATATACCTTCATAGGATTTTCTTTAAAAATAATGCAGTTATATGCAATGAAACCCTAAAAACACACATTTTACAAAAGGTTTCCACAATTGTGGCCACTACTGTATAGCTCGTACTGTAGTTTCATCACTATATAGGGTTGTTATTTTTTAATACTGTCTTTTAAAACAGTATATTTCCTTGAGCCAAACTTCATCATTCAGAGTAAATCTTATATGTATAAGGGCATTACTACTGTGTAGCATTATGTGTATAAGGTGCACTGCTGTGTGGCATAATGTGTTTGAGGCACTACTAATTGTGGCATAATGTGCATTGGGATTACTGTGTGACATGTGTATGAGGCCATTACTATTGTGTGGCCTAATGTGTAAGGGTCAGTACTATGTGCATAATGTATATAAGGACACTATCAATGTTTGTCATAATGTGTAAGGGACATAGCTGTGGCATGTGTATAAGGGACACTACTACTGTATAGCATTATGTGTATAAGGTGCACTACTATGTTGCATAACGTGTGTAAGAGGCACTACTGTGTGGCATAATATGAATAAGGAGCACTACTGTGTTGTCACTGTAGTGTAATGTGAATAATGGAGACTACTGTGTTGCATAATGTGATTAAAGGAAATGTGTGGTGTTACATGTATAAGGGACACTGCTGTGTGATTTAATGTGAAAAGGGACACTACTGTGTAGTGTAATGTGAATAAGGTTGCACTACTGTGTGGTGTCATTTGACTTGGTGATACTACTGTGTGACCAAACCCCTTCCCAGTGATGTTGTGCAATAAGCTTTCTGGCCAGGAGAGAGATCACCCAGTTTAGAATACATACGGTATGTTAATTAAGTCATATTCCTAGATACAATAATTATATTTAATTACTGATGTCAGATTACAATTAATCTGTAAATCTGGTGATGGACACTTTGCAAGATTAAACAATAAAATCACCTGGTGCTTTCATTAGGGAATACACTTATGGCATACTATATACAAATATCTGGTTATATGCACATTATAATACACATTTTCCTTAAAATTCTGGTAAAGTCAAATGTACTTTTTTTCTTTTCTTCTCTTCTCTTGACTCAATAAGGAAGATCCAAAAAAATAAACACAGACAATATATCCAACATTACAAATGACTGATCAATTTACCAAAATCCTGTGTCAAACCAGTTATTTAAGAGAGTGAAGATATTAACATGTGCATGCAACAAAGGTGTTCAATTGGCAAAACAAGATGTGGGTAATTTATAGTCTTCAATTTACAACAATATTTAGTTCAAGAAAAATGTGGTATTATCTCTGTTACCACAAATGATTTCCTTCCAAAGAAGTGAGAAACCTGTACAACAGTGAAGCGTGGTAGCAAAATGGAATGTGTTTCAGTCAGTAGTGTCTCCAGAGGTGGGGCTGCAGCACAGTCCATAGTTCAAATATGTTGGCCACACCAACTGCCAGTGAGTCATAACAGGCGAATTTTGTCAGTGTTTGGGGTGGCAGTAGGTGTGGCTCCCCTATTTGAATTTTGGACTGTGCTGCAGCCCCACTTCTGGGGCAGCCACTGGTCTCAAGGTAGTATAGCACTCACAAACTGTATGGTAGAAGGTTCACAGATGTTGAGCCTGATTCAAGGGTTGATGCAATGCTGCTATCTGAGCAGATATGCAAATGCTGCAATTGCCATGAATTGTATTGAGACGCGCAACCCTGGCTTCTCAGATATATGAGAGCTTTCACGCTGCTTATGCATCTGGGATGAACTGGAATATTTGGATCCTGGATATATTGAACAGTTTATCTTGGTCTCTTTATCAGTAACTCAGAAAAGCAAATGGAAGATCAGATAAAGGATCTGGTGCAGTACATTATTAAATGAATCTCATGTCTAATAATTCAAACTTTAAACTTACAGAATACAATTCTCTGAATGTAAAGAACCACCAAAGTTAATTACAAGCCTCCTCATAGAATGTTGCTCAAATATAGTAGGAATATCAGGTGTATAGTCTTACAAGGTAGTGAATGTCCTAGATAAAAGGGTTGGGTACAGGATGCTGACGTCATAATCTTGACACATTTTGGTAAGTACGGTAACCCTAACCCTATCCCACCCCTCCTGCAGCCTAACACTAACCCTCCCCTTTCACAGCCTAACCCTAAACTTAATACATACTGGTGGAATGTGTTGGGATTCTGACAGTTGGGATGTAGCTGTCTGTATTGTGACCATGGGCATCCTGACTGTCATGTTGCTGACTACGTACCTGAAGCCTAATATTTCACTTGTCCTGGCAGGGCCGAAACTAAGATTTTTGTCAACCCAGGGCAAGGCACCTATCCCCAATTCAAATTACACTACACCCCTTATTAATGTTATGCTACACTGTAGATGTCACTGTAAGTCACACAGTAGTGTTCATTATTTATGTTACACCACACAGTAGTACCCCTTATACACATTATGGTACACAGTAATAATGCCCTTTATAGCACATTATGACACACAGTAGCACCCCTTACACTCATAGTGTCCATAGTAGTGCCCATTATACACATAATGCCCACAGTAGAAGTGCCCCTTATACACATAATGTCCACAGCAATCGTGCCCCTTTTACACATAGTAGTAGTGCCCCTTATGTGTTTGTGTAAATCTGGCTCTAACAGGTCATGTTGCAAGGACTCTCCTTTTTCCACTTATTCATTTTCAAGACTTTGAAAAAAAATATTAACAGCCTTGAAAGAGACTACTTATGAAGAATATTTCCTAATGGAAACATCAGGGCCCAATTTTTTTTCTTTTGTTTCATTGTATGTGTATTACAGACAGGATCAGTTTTAGACTGTCATAATTGAGCACTGGTGAAAGGTACAGTAACTTTATTTTGTAGCCCTTTGTAAGTTTAGTCTTTGTCTCATGTAAAATGTACAGTATACTGTTTTGTTAGTGCTCAGAAACATTTTTCTTTTCAGTTGCCCATTGTTCAATCAGAGGGAAATCAGATAGCAGTACATTTTTTCCAATCCGTCAATGTATACATGGGAATTAGAGCTTTGTAAGAAACTGATTTCACAGTACTGGCCGCAGAAATACCTTGCGGGACCTCACTGGTAGAATGTATAGTATGTAGAAAAAGAAGGCTCTTTTTTTTATTCTATATACTGGTACAACCAGTCTGTAGAATTAGACGCAGAACTGCATGTAGTAGTGACTATTGCGTTGCCCATCTGCAACTTTATGCAAATGCTGCTAGAAACACCTTCCCTTAGTACTTCCATGTAGCCAAATGTGCAAGGACTGAGATGCCTACTGTTAGCGTGCATACATGATGTCATGTTGGTGTCCTTATACACCACCATCAGTTGAACCATCAAACTTGCACCAGCCCTACGGCAGGTGTAGTTTGTTTGTCTGACTATGGCCTCCTATGCTATGCCTCTAGGAATGCAGCCACTTGCACTGACATGCCTGTGATACTCCCATATTACGCCCACTGAATGGATCATTTTTGTCCAGAAACACCCATCATTTTTCCACATCATTCCATTTGTCTTAATTGTAAAAGCACCTTTGTGCATACACGCTGTGTAACGCATGAGCAGGGGTGTAGTAATTTCTAAGGGGGCCCCATAGCAAACTTTGTGCCCACCCATCTGGCTTCACCCTCGTAGTGCAACCCTAACCCTCTCCCCGGCACCTCCTCACATAGATCCCCCCTGCTGCCGGGACATCTGCTGTCAGTGTCCTGGTCAGCTTCTTGAAGGCTGCCTGGGCCCCAAAGCAGTCGTGCCCCCTGCATCTAATATTCCTATGCCTATGTGCATTTGCCTTAGAAGATATAAGAAATTCTCATGCGTGCGCAGTTGCAAATAATCACTCAACTACGTGAACATTGCAGGCAGCTTTTGTGCAGCTCTGCCCAAACTGCGCTTTATCAATTACGTAGAAGTCAAACCATTTTAGAGTGCTTCAGATTGCTCTGCAGTAGAATTTCATATGCTGTACAGTGTCAGAAACCTTTGCAGGACCTAGAAATATTGCACCAGCCAAATGCCAATGCTCCATACCGCAACACATTTTATTCAACATTTGTATTAGGACTGCTACTGGAGAAAGTTGTTGATGGCAATCCTATTAAAGTAAACTGATGAGTGGATCTGTGAATGAGCACATTTCCATGCCTTTGGATAAACTAGGTAGTAATGAGACAGATCTGTAGTGTAAGATAACACTTTATCTCAGTAGGAATGATTATAGAAGTTCTTCATTTTCTTTTAACTTTCTCATATGACATAATTGCATACCCTCCAACTGTACCTTTTTGCCAGGTACTGTACCTTTTTTTATGGTCTGTACCGATTTTTGACTATCCAAAATCCCATTAAAAGTATAGGGAAGGGGGCGTGGATATGCCCCTTTTACCCGTGGCCACACCCCCTTTCCAGATTTGTACCGATTTTTATGTGCAAAATGTTGTAGGGTATGTAATTGATGTTAGAAAGACGGTAACAGACAGCAATTACAGGGACACTAATTTATATAAACTTTGATTGCAACAGGTCTGTTTGCTTAGTTTGACTTCATGGACTTTTCTACCTATACTTTACGCATGGGTCTCCAACCTGCGGCCCTCCAGCTGCTGTGGAACTACATATCCCAGCACACCCTGCTCAGTTTTAGCATAGCTTAATAGCAAAACTGTGGTAAGGCATGCTGGGATGTGTAGTTTCACATCAGCTGGGGGCCACAGGTTGAAGACCCATACTTTACGGGATGTAGTCAGGATCCTGACCACCAGAATGCCAGCAGGTGGGTGAGCGCACCCAGGAGTGGGAATAGCTGTAGTGGCGCTGCCAGCATTCTGGTGGTCGGTATTCTGACGCCGGCTCCAGACAGCCAGAATGCCGGCAGCGATGCCACAGCTATTCCCACTCCTGGGTGCGATCTCCCCCCTGCCGGCATTCTGGTAGTCGGGATCCTGGCATCTGTATTCTGACTGCCAGGATCCCGAGCTCCAGGATCGCGTACCCAACCAATACTTTACTGGGGTAGCAGTAATGGTGTTGACGTCAATCTACTGTATTGACAGCATTATGCAGATGGGAGAATACCGACATGGTTGTTATCTAAAGCATTTTTACCGTGTCTGCCTTATAGCTTCAAATATAATTCTTTACGATCTTGTTTAAAGTTATAATGCCAACACAGTTAACATACTTATAACAATACAAACACGTCGGCATTCTCACACCTTTATAATGGTGTGGATATTTTGTCTGTGTGCAATCAGCAGATGACCACAGAAACAGGAATATAGCTGTTAACAACAATTGATTTTGAATTTACGTTTTGGAGATTCTGATCCTCTTGGGGCCACGCATACAGCACTACTGTATAAGGCCAAATCAACAGCATTAAATAACATTTATCAATTAATACCATGTGAAAACTACATAAAGGGTTACAGTCATTGGTACAATGCCACAACTCTTTACTCCAAGCAGAAAAAGCAGCTTCTTTTTAAAGCAAATATCCCTTAGCCAGATTAATCCATCTGTTCTTGTAAATTTACCATTGTTTAACAACTGTTCCCTAAAAACTAGGCTGTCAAACCTTTAAACAGAATTCTGCCAGATGGTCGGAAATGAAAGCTTGACTAAACTTGGGACACATTTGAGGTTTGAAATTCTTTTTCTGCACTTTAATAAAGGGACAATAATGTAAATTTCACCATAAGATACCATTAGATATTTTGTAAATCTGATCAACAAGAAAAAGCCTATGAGGTCAGTAAGTGGCTCCTTTGTGGTTTTCAGTAGATCACCTTTTGACACCGGATGTTTGTTAATAGAGCCTGTGACATTTGGTATCATTGTATGTGGTTTAACTACTGTAGTGCTCAGTGTACAAAATATAAACCAAATCTGCTTTTTCCTACATCCTTATGGAGAAAGAATAGAAAAGCTGTATGATTTGTATGCAAAATGGGGGGACTAAGCCTATTCTGCCATATAATCACTGCCAGGAGGAAGTGGGGTCAATTGGAAATGTCCCTAGTATCCTAGCGGGCCAGTCTCAGCCTGTATGCAAACACAGTTGGTGATCAAGCTAATAAACAGACCCAATGGTGATCAATTAACAGACAGCCCCATATATAGCATTAAGCCTAATATGTAGAGTGATATCTGATGCCAAGCCTCATACTGTATGTAGACTTAAGCATATGGATTTAATGGCTCATGCAGATGTTATGCCTTTGCTATATAATAGCCTGCATTTTTTATCTGTAACTCCTCTCATAGCAGCGATTAGCTTGATAGGGCTGTTGTCTATCATGTACTCAACTTTGGTAGCCAATCAGAGTTAAGTATAGATCTAAACAACAAACAAATTTGTCAGCCGGTGATGGAAGTAATGAAGTTGTCAGAGGTTTGGTAGAGATTAGGCAGAGAGCACTAGAGTGCTAGATGGCAAACGAGTAGGCAGGTTGTCAGAATTTATGGAGCATAAACTTTTTGTTAGGCAGCAGATCCTATCAGGTCATGTTCTTATGATCAGGACCAGACTGACCATCTGGCAATTCTGGCAAATGCCAGTAGGGCCAGTCTTGTCATACAGAGAGCTGGGAAGGCCGCACAGCACAGCTCCTGGCTCTCTGGTCTGGCTGCTCCCCCACCACCCCTGCCCATCTCCATTGAAATGGAAGCGCACCGCAAGTCCACACCCCCCTGACTCGTGGCACTCCCCGTCCCTGCTTATTATGTTGTTCCAGATTCAGCTGTTGAAAATTAAGTGAGATGTTCCTCTTTGCAATGGAAAGTCAGTCTGACTTTGGACAATGCATTTTACCTGCATACCACCTCCTTCCTGCATTTGCGATGCAACCGCATCTGTGATGAATATCACGACCATCAGTTGCAATGTTCATCTGCAATGGCAGGTGGAGTAAGCCTGAGCTTACTCAGGTTGCTGTTGCAGGGCCGCTCACAAGGCCAAGGAAACTGTGTCTCGCGGTGCAGTCCTTGGCCTCACCACGCCTGGAAAATGGAAGTAACGCTGGCCATCCCGTCCCTCCCTCTGAACGCCATGGCCGCCTCTAGCCAATCGCTCCCAGTGCGAACAGTCAAAAAATGCACCCCCCTATTGACATTCTAAAATGCACTCCCCCCCCTCGCCATCTAGACATTCTGGGGAGGGGGCGTGACCTTGCTAAAATGGGTGAGGCCTTGCAGGAAAAGACTACCGTACACCCCAGTTTTTCACCATGCATCCCCAGACCTCGCCCACCACAGGAAAGAAAAAATTCCACCATATTATGCCCCACACATTAATGCCCCCTGCACCAAATTAAGCCATACACAGTACTGTCCCGTGCACCATATTAAGCCGCACACCACAGTGCCCCTTAAATATTATGTTGCACACCAAAATGTCCCTTGAACATTATGCCAAACACCATAATGCCCCTTATAACATTAAGTGCCCCTTACACCTTATTATGCTCCACACAATAGTGCCCATTAACACAATATTGTGCCCCTCACAAATAGTGCCCCTGACATCATGTTATGTCCATTATAAGTGATGTCCATACCTGCTTATTGTCAGGGCTTAAATGCAGTATTCCAGCCCAGGATCTTGTTTGCGCGCCCCCTACCCCACAAGTCAGGGGTCCCAGCACTTCTGGGTCGCTCTGTTCACAGCTGCATTCCTCTCCCAGTAAATGTCCCATCCAAAATGGGCGCTGCCTACATTAGCATCCTTCACAACTGTCTTCTCTCAGGTGGCGGACATTTTGGGAAGGACATTTTCACAGTATTATATACGGACGGCCAGACTGCATAGAATACTGCACACACGCACCATGGGCGATTGCAAGGCTGGCCTGTCTCTTGAAACAGCCCTGCCGAACGACCTCTGCCTGTCAATCAGGCAGAAGCACTCGTATCCCTACGATGCAATCACAGGACACGTTCTGCATTTGCGCAGAACAGGATTTGTGTTTGTGCAGTTCCCAACCAGTGAGAAACTGCAGTAAGGATCGCATTCCCCTTGAAGAGGGAAATGACTAGCAGAAAGGGGAGGGACAGATGAGCCCAGGGCTGATCCGCATCACACACCTGATTGGGATGGCTGGTCCTAGAAGAGATAAGCCTCCATGATGCCCAGCAGCCATCCAGTCACAGCCGTGGAGGGGAGGAGCCCCCTCCTCAAAGCAAGACTGCCTCCTTCCCTGTATGCAATGGATAGTTGCATTGCACCAGCTGCATCTCCTCTAGTTTCGCTCCTGTCTACTCTACTGCTTCAGCATTGCAAGTAATGTGCCAGACACAAAAATACATTGACTTATGCCCATTCTTATTATATATATTATATACTGCACAGGTTGGCGAGTCGGCCATACACACAGCCAGACATGTCATTATATCTGCATGATATATCGGCATTAGTCTCCGTTTGGAATAAATGTTGGTGATTTGAAAGTTTCAAACCTTCCTCACATTGCCCTAAATTTACATTTTAACCCTTCAAATTGGTAGTGCAGCACAGAAAGTGTAGTGGTTAGCATTACTGCCTCACAGCACTGAGGTTATGGGCTCAATTCCCACAATGGCCCTAACTGTGTGGAGTTTGTATATTCTCCCATGGGTTTCCTCCAGGTAATCCGGTTTCCACCCTCAATCCACAAATACAGTTTACTGGTAGGTTATTTGGCTCCCAAAAAAAATAACTCTAGTGTGAATGTGTGTGCGTGTATGGATTCGGTATGATATACCGGTGGATAGGATGCCGGTGGTGGTAATACCGACAGCGGCTTCCTGACCCTTAAATCCTGACAGCTCCCCAGAAAATACTCTAACCCTCCCCTGCCCCCTACTCTAACCCTCCCTTCTGCGTGCCTAACCCTCCCCGGTGGTGCTTAATCCTAACCCTCCCTTCTACGTGCCTAACCCTCCCCGGTGGTGCTTTATCCTAACCCTCCCTTCTGCGTGCCTATCCCTCCTCGGTGGTGCTTAATCCTAACCCTCCCTTCTGCGTGCCTATCCCTCCTCGGTGGTGCTTAATCCTAACCCTCCCTTCTGCGTGCCTATCCCTCCTCGGTGGAGCTTAATCCTAACCCTCCCTTCTGTGTGCCTATACCTCCTCGGTGGTGCTTAATCCTAACCCTCCCTTCTGTGTGCCTATACCTCCTCGGTGGTACTTAATCCTAACCCTTCACGATGGTGCCTAAACCTAACCCTCCCTTCCCCGCTGCCTAAACCTAACCCTTCCTACTTGGTGCCTAACCCTAACCTCCCGTTGTAAGTTCCTAACCCTAACCCCCCCTCCCCGATATCTACAGTAACCACCTCATTCCTGTCCTTGCACCCTAACCCCCCTACTAGTGCCTAAACCTAACCTCCCACCCCCTGCTAACAGAACGTTCTGGATCGCAGGTGTCTGTATTTTGATGCCGGGATCCTGAGCTCTGTCGGGATTGTGATGCCGGCATTATGCCGCTGGTCGGAATTCTGCCGTCGGTATTTCAACCGCTGGGATCCCGTCCGGCTGCATTTTAACTACATTCCGCGTGCACATGTGGTATGGAATATACTGTAGATTGTAAACTCCACTGGGGCAGGAACTGATGTGAGTGAATGGACAAATATTCTCTGTAAAGCGCTGCGGAATATGTGTGCGCTATATTATTATTGTTGTTGGTTATTACATCCGGTAATATGTAGTGAGTTTGAACTTGCCACCAAATTTTGACTATGTTACATTTTCCTCTTTGTCTGAAATGTAAAATGCAAACATTTAGGCTGATATCCTACAGGCCGCAAAAGGAAAACTTGTAACACTGCTCCCATCAGAATACTAACAAACAGGATGGATCTCCAGGGAGAGGAATTATATACCTGTGCATGCCCTTACTGTAGTTTACTGCCACACATTGTACACACACAAATAATATGCATTTGTTGCTGGTCCTTTTTGAGCATATTTCTGATGGTTTGTTGATATAATAACAAAATGATTCTTCGTTATAATAAAATCCATAACTGTCTGCGGGTTACCCCAGTCATAGAAAGTATTTATGAACACTGACTAAATTCAACATCAGACACGTTTTTAACGTTAATTATGATGGTTTCTGAAACACATTTTCCACAAAAATATTTTATTTATTTATCTGTATGTTAATATTTGTGTGGCTTTTTCTAAGTGAGTTTAGGCATCATAAAGCTTAATATCTGTTAATACTTTAATCTTTATACAGTATTAGCACAAGGTGTTTATGCTGAAAAGAGTCAAATGTTCATAACAACTTGATAATTGCATCAGACACGGTTAGATGCCAATTTATCATAGTTTGCTTTTTCTCTACTAATGCCAGGATTTTGTCATAATAAATGTACTTCCAAATACGCAACTGTGTCATAAACTTGGCCCACATTCAGTCATGTTGTTATAGGAGTCAGTGCTCCGGTGCCAAGATGCTACCATCAGAATGTACTCACCCTATTAGATGAGGATTACATAATCTTCAGTAATTCAGCTGTTGTTAAATCACTCGCTCTCCTCTTTAGAATTTGCTTTATACATTGTATCAAGTTCCAAAAATCTCAGGTTTATTTGTGAGAGACATTTGCAGGTAGTGTATTTATAGGTCACTGTAGGGTTTTTTATAGAGCAATTTAGTGGTCGATGTACTATGATAAATACAGGGCTCAGCGCTGTTTTTGGAGCATAACGGCACCACATGTAAAATTTCTCTTTTACTGATAACACAGCTGAAGCAGATTTTACTCCATCACCTCACAGGTGACAGAGGATTACAGCTCAGGGAGAGTGGGTGTGCTGTAATCCACCGACTGCACGCACCATTGCTCTACCACAAATTCCCATCTGGCTATTCCCCGTGAAGCACGTCTGTCTCAAGGCAAATACCTTTAATGTCTCTTCCATCAATATTTACCTTATTGGTTGTCTCCTAAATAACTAAATTCACATTTCAGTGAATTTGTGATTTCTCATTCTACTGTAACTGTGTTTTTTTTTCAACATTTGGGGGTCTGTTAAGCAAACTAAAACATGAATTTTCTCCAGCATTTTGGCTGGAGAAAGTAATACTTTTATCTTTGTGTTATCGTTACATAATTGAAAAATGCAATGATATCACAGATTTCTCTTCATGTTTGTTTCTCCATTTGTATCTTGCAGTCCACAATGGTTTATATGAGGGTTTCACAGGAATAGCATTTATATAAAGGAGAGAAGCAAAGATTTTGTGCAAGACATAATGTTATCTCTGGAATGTGTTATATTTGCTCACACTGGAGATGGCAGGGAAGACAGTTCTCTTTTTATCACAGAGTGCAGCACTTTCATGGGTTCCCCTGGCCTGACCTGTTCTGTGCATGCGGTAATAGGTGTATGCATGCTGGGCTAAAAGTATACAGTATATTGCCATATTTTGTATTTGCAAATACAGCAAATGTAGGGTAGTTTACTCCTCTCCAGGATTGGTCCTTTTCACGTGGGCTGTCCCAGCACGTTGTTTATAGATATACATTACATTAGATGAAAAAAGATCTTGTGTGAGATGGGTCACACGTTAGTTATTATACAATTGTCTACATGTAGTTTGTGTTTCATGTAGCTTTATGCTATATAATAAAAGATGACAGAAAGGGGTGTGCTCAACGATCAGCAAACTGACGCCGGGATCCAGGCCGCCAGAATGCAAGCAGGGGGGCGAGCGCAAAGAAGCCCCTTGCTGACTGCGCTTGCCACAGGTTCTATTCCCACTCTATTGGTGTCTTGGACACCCACGAGTGGGATTAGCCCTCGGCCCCCTGTGGCGTCCAGGATTACGGTGTCGGTATGCTGACCACCAAGATCATCACTACATCCTACAGAAAGCATATTTGATCAACTCTGGGTGCATTTACAACATCTTTCTCAGTAAACAAATAGCAACAGTAACATAGTAGTAAACATTCAGTGAATTGCGTTTGTTATTTAAACATGGCAGGCTTTGAGAAGGCAGCAAAGTACCAGGTACAGTAAGTGTTAGGAATGAACCATCGTTCAGAATAATTTATGCAGGAATAGTCATACTGACCCCTGCTCTCAATACTATACAGACACTGAATACTGTGGGTCCGAATCTTAGTAAATACTTTTGTCTTCATAGTCCGGCATTATCAGTGAGGAGTGCAATTATTACAATTTGTATTTCATGAATAATGTAATAATTGAAATGAAACTGAGGCAGAGGGAGAATGTAATCCCCCACAGTGCTGATGCTGACATAAATATACAAGACAGATAGGTTGGGAGATTTTGCAGCGAGCAGTTTAGATTTTTTGGAATAGCAACACAGCTATAGCATCTAACAGAATGATTCACAATAATAGAAAGTAAGATGGGCCAGGGTGAGCTAGGTAGCCAAACTAAAATGTCTAATCAGTTAGAAAGGTGTCGGTGTATGAGAACTAAAATCAAATCCTCTACAGGACATCAATGCAATAAAGAAATAACATGGGGAACTTCAAGGCATTAGTAAGGCATGCTGGAGACCAGTATAGGACAGGGGAAAAAAGGAAGCTAGCAACACCTTCAGAGCAAGACAGGCACAGGCTAAAGAATGGGATATGGAAAACAGAATACAAAAGACAAAATACAATAATGAGTGGCACAAAGCCGTGAGCTAATAACAGGCATTGAGACTAAAAAAAGGATTCGGGATATTCAGATATAATAGTAATACAAAGGTACAATGCAGGGCCGGACAATACTTTTGCTCTATGCAGTGTATTTGGTGTTTGACCCTTTTCTCTTTCTTGTTTTAGGTCTGTCCACAGAATCCTCTGTAGGAGAAATTTCAGTCCAAGTCGATATCTTCACTCATCCTGGAAATGGAGAACACAAGATCACAGTAAAAGGTAAGCTGAAAACGAGCAATATACTTTCATTGCCACCTAATGTCAACATTACTTATTATTGCAACAGGCTAAGGCTGTTAACTCAAGGAGCGTTTTTATTAATCTCATATCTCCAGCTTAGTTATATATTAATCATTTATAAAGACATAACAAATCTCAGTACAGTACACCTTCATACAGGATTAGTATGAAAAACCGGCGGCCGGAATCCCTTCTGTCACTATGCTGACAGCGGGATCCCAGCCACCGGTATCCTGGCAGCGGGGCGAGCGCTAGAAAGACCCTTGTGGGCTCGCTGCACTCGCCATGCTGTGGGCATGGTAGATCGATGCGCTTGCCACAGGTTATATTCTCCCTCTATGCATGTTGTTCAAATTACAAGATTCAGACTCAGACATGCACATAGACAGAGGCGGAACTCCGGGAGACAACGGAGTCTTTTGCCGCCGGGCTCCAGGTGTGTAGGGGCACTTCCTCCATTGTCCCCTGGAGCTGCGCACACATCAACAGGCAGCCCGAATCCCAATACTCACTATCTCACTCAGCACGGCTGTCAGAAACTATCCCCGCGGTCCCTTGCCTTGGATCAGCCGTGAAACTCTCTCTCTGCACTTCTGTTTCTGGACCTTCCCCCTCTACAGGAACTCTTATCTCCACTGTATTCTCGCCAGCCCCGCACTCTCACACAGTGGTGAGTTAACCCTTCAAAACCCTTGACATTGTCAAATGTAATTGCTTATATATAATTCTGCTGCAAGGGTGTCCCTCCAATGTATATCTATAGTGTGTTGTTTATTTGTTTTATTTGCCAGAGCTATACTTGTGTGTGTGTGTGTGTGTGTGTGTGTGTGTGTGTGTGTGTGTGTGTGTGTGTATATATATATATATATATATATATGTGTATGTGTGTGTGCAGGGCCAGACTGGGACTAAAAATAGGCCCTGGCATTTTTGAAGCACACAGGCCCGCCTCGGCGACTCCTCCCCTTACTATTCCTGACTCCTCCTACTTCTTAGTCTGTGCTCTTACAAATATAATTAATATTATAACAACATACAAGTGTACATCATTCTCTATTAAAATACACACAACCAGTGGTTGAAGTGGGAATTTTGAAGTGGGGGTATGGAAAAGTGAAGGTGGTAATTAAGCGTGCACCTTCGGCGCGCACGCTTCGGAGAAGGGGCATGGTCACGCAAAAGGGGACGTGTCCTTCAGTGTAGTTTACCACACCATATACCCCCTATTCAAATTATGCACCACAATAGTAGGACCCCTTATACTATCTAGTACTGGTGCCTCTTTCACATTATGCCACACAGTATGAGCCAAAATTCACATTATAGCACCCGGTAAGAACCAAAATTCACATTACAGCACCCGGTATGAGCCGAAATTCACATTATAGCACACAGAATGAGCTAAAATTCACATTATAACACACAGTATGAGCCGAAATTCACATTGTAGCACACTGAATGAGCCGAAATTCACATTACAGCACCCGGTATGAACCGAAATTCACATTACAGCACCCGGTATGAGCCGAAATTCACATTATAGCACACAGAGTGAGCCGAAATTCACATTACAGCACACGGAATGAGCCGAAATTTGCATTATAGCACACAAAATGAGCTGAAATTCACATTGTAGCACACAGAATGAGCTGAACTTCACATTATGCCACATGGAATGAGACAAAATTCAGGGAGAGTGACAGCAGGGACAGGGAGAGTGACAGAGGGACAGGGAAAGTGACAGCAGGGACATAGGGACAGGGAGAGTGACAGAGGGACAGGGAAAGTGACAGCAGGGACATAGGGACAGGGAGAGTGACAGAGGGACAGGGAAAGTGACAGCAGGGACATAGAGAAAGGGAGAGTGACAGAGGGACAGGGAAAGTGACAGCAGGGACATAGGGACATGGAGACTGACAGCAGGGACATAGGGACAAGGAAAGTGACAGCAGGGACATAGGGACAGGGAGAGTGACAGAGGGACAGGGAAAGTGACAGCAGGGACATAGGGAAAGGGAGAGTGACAGAGGGACAGGGAAAGTGACAGTAGGGACAGGGAGAGTGACAGAGGGACAGGGAAAGTGACAGCAGGGACATAGGGACAGGGAGAGTGACAGAGGGACAGGGAAAGTGACAGCAGGGACATAGGGACAGGGAGAGTGACAGCAGGGACATAGGGACAGGGAGAGTGACAGCAAGGACATAGGGACAGAGAGAGTGACGGAGGGACAGGGAGAGTGGGTGAGGACAAAAGAGATAGAGAGAGGTGAAAACAAGAGGGGGGAGGGTGAGAACAAAAGAGAGAGGTGAGGACAAGAAAGAGACAGAGAGAGGTAAGGACTAGAGGGAGGGGAAGTCAGGACAAAAGAGAGGTGAGGACAAAAGAGAGAGGGTGAGGACAAAAAAGAGGGGGTGAGGACAAAAGAAAGAGAGAGGGGGTGTGGACAAAAACGAGGGGGTGAGGACAAAACAAAGAGAGAGGGGGTGTGGACAAAAAGAGAGGGGGTGGGGACAAAAAAGAGGGGGTGAGGACAAAAGAAAGAGGGGGTGTGGACAAAAAATAGAGGGGGTGGGGACAAAAGAAAGAGAGGGGGTGAGGATAAAAAAGAGAGAGGGATGTGGATGGGAGAGAGGTGAGGAAAAGAGAGGTGAAGAGACAGAGAGAGGGTTAGGACAAGAGAGATAGAATCGAGAACATGCTTAAAAATAGATTTTAAGCACAGATCACTCGTGTGTACCCCCCACAGCGATAGCGGTGTGCAGCCGCGCGCATCGCTATCGCCGGTGCTAGATTGGCCTGCATGCAGGCCAATCTAGCACGGCGCTCATTTCACCCGCTGGGTGAAATGAGCGGCCCCCCATCCTCCTCCGCATCGCTCAGCACACATCGCGCTGTGCTGAGCAGCGGGAGAAATGTGTGCTGAGCGGTTCGCTCAGCACACATCTCTCCCATGTATATGGCCCTTTACAAATGAACATTAGGCCCCATGATTGCTGTATAAAGTGGATTACACACTGTAACTAAGAATGTTAATACAGAAAACTATCTGCTTACATTGAACTGAACTGATCTCCGATGCACACAACCAGCAATACCTTATATGCATCGCTATGCGAAAAGAATGCACAAGCAGACTTTGCTGATTAAAATGATATGTGGCATGTCTATATTCTGTGTGCGAGTGTGGTTGTATCTGCATACGAAAGGCTACATTACAGTGATTTCCAGGAAAACACTGTAACGTAGCATTTCCTATGCAGGTACATCCGCAGTCTCACACTGAATATAGGCATGCCACATATAATTTTAATCAGCAGAGTCGGCTTGTGCATCCTATTCGCATAGTGATGTGAATAAGACGCATTTACAGCAGAAAAATACACCTGATTTTAGCAGAACTGCCCCCCAAGAACTAACAGCTCACTCAGGCCAGACATCTTACGGTGCATGCACAATACTAACATGCCTTACAAATGAACATGCCTTCTGTGTTCCCTTCCCCCAACCAAGCAAGTGAGCCATCCATTTACATAGTGTACCAGCCATTTTGTATTTGACATTTACTAAGCAGTACACCCAGTCTACAAAATCACAAGTCTCACGTGGGTGGGATTGGGGGAGGGGGAGGCTGCCTAGTGAAGCAACGGGTAGGCCCAGGAAGAAGTTCAGTAAACTCAGTCACATAAAGATCACACTCTTGTAATTTGAAAAGCCGCACTTGTATACAGTATCTGTGTAAAAAGTAGCAAGCACAGCTTTTTTCGCAACTGATTGGTATATCTGTGTGTATGTCTGAGTCTGTATGCTAAGTATGACAGAACTTGCTTTGGGAAAAATATAAAACTGATTCCCCTAAAGCATGGGTCTTCAACCTGCGGCCCTCCAGCTGCTGTGGAACTACACATCCCAGCATGCACCACCACGGTTTTGCTATTAAGGCATGCTAAAACTGAGGCAGGGCATGCTGGGATGTGTAGTTCCACACCAGCTGGAGGGCTGCAGGTTGAAGACCCATGCCCTAAAGTAACAGTCATACAAAATGTTTCCTGCAGTGACAGTGATGTTGCTAATATATGTATCAGTATCACATATTAGATAAGCAATAAATATGCTTTTACCATAATTTGCTATACTTTCATAGGAAAACCATGAACAAATGGCCATGTTTGATTGACTGCATATCACAGTGTGACAATATGCATTTTATTAAGCATAAGAATGTTGCAGTATTGGTTTTTAGCATTATTTTTTGTACTATATTATGCTATGTATCTGTTAAGCGCCTTGAGTCCTATTGGAGAAAGAGCACTATATAAGTAAAATTATTATTATTATTAACTTTCTGCATATGATTTCTCCTGCAGTTGTGGCACTCAATGGGCTGATTTGGCAGACTACAGCTATGTTTCGGCCTTTTGTTGAAATCTATGCATTAGGACCCAGCCTCAGTGACAAGAAAAGGAAATTTTGTACCAAGACAAAAAGCAACACCTGGTCACCTAAGTACAACGAGACTTTCAACTTGTAAGTTATGTATGTCTGGTGAATGCAGTGTCTTAGATGTAAGCACTGTACTATATCACCAATTGTTAGAAATCAGAAAACTATGTGAAATAAACTTAGTGTATTAAATTGAGTGCAGTGGATGGCTGTATGAAGTGCAGTATATCTCCACAAATTCTCACTTTTCAGTACGGTTTCCAGAGACCACTTTGTCATTGGGCAGATGCATATAAGAGAGTGGTGCACTATGCACTCAGGGCTACACTGGGCAGCTGCCAAGGCCCACACAATTACAGGGTCCTTCAAGAAGTGGAGAGCTGGGCTGGGTAGTGCCTTTACAGCTTCTTGGAAGGCAGACAGAGAATGCTGCCCAGCCGCTCTGATTGTGGATTGCACACTATCAGAGCAGCCAGGCAGCATTCTCTACCTTCCTTCCAGCCTGCAGCCAGACAGTGAATGTTTGTCAGCATGCTGCTTTGTGGATGGCTGAAGCAAGCCACTAATCTGAGTGCTGCCAGCCATTCACTGTATGCATGTAGAGAAACTGTGTGGGGCTGCAAGAGGTGTAGTTTATGATTTTTTTTTCTTTTTTCATTTATTCCCGTGATTTTTTTTTTTTTGTCATTTATTCCCGTGGATGGGGGCTCGAGTACATTGCTTTGCCCAAGTCCAACAATGTTGTTAGTATGGCCCTACGTGCACACTCATACTACTGTATGTCCAGAACAGGGATAAGGCTAAGCAAAATATAGTATACAGTACAATGTAACACGCCTAGCAGGTGTGAAAGGTCTAAGGTTACATGTGGAGTGGAATGAAAGAGGAACAAGCTAACAACGCACAATCACAAATTCAACCCACAATAATAATACAGGGAAAAGCAAAAGCTGTCAGGTTTAAATAGCCCAGTGCTTACTCTGATTGGCTACACATTAGGAACAGGTGATGCTCATTGGGTAACAATAATATTCGGAGCAAGATACAATATATCCAGTGCTAATGATCATCAAGATGTAGCATGGCTAGAAATACCCAACAACCACACCATTGTTTTTTTTACTTCCAATCCCTCTTGCTTTTCTGCCAGCCTCCAGTGTCACACATCACATGCACAGGCACGTTTACTCCTATTTGTCCAGATTTAGTGGCCCTGCTGGGACAGTCAGGAGATGTATCCTTTGTCATGCTGTAAACAGCATCAAGAGGAATCTATGTGCACCTAACACTATTTCCACGTTAAATGGATAGGGGGAGTGTAATTTCAGACCACATTTCTACAGTATGTCATGGCTGTCCCAACTCCATCAATGTGTCTAGTAATCTAGTATCAATCCCGATGATTTACCTGCGGTCGGGATCCTGGCGGTCAGGAGACCGACATCGGTATCCCGACAGCCGAAAACCAACAGTGAGCACCGCAAGTCCCGTCGCGGGCTCGCTGTGCTCACCACGCATCAGGCCCAGTGACGAGCTTTGCTTACCACTCTAATATATTACCCCTCGGGTGGTGGCATGGACCACTACCCAAGTGGGTATACCGGGCTTCAGTCTGGATTCTGAATGCCAGCATTTCCAAGGCTGTCGGGATCCTGGCATCGTTATCCTACATGCCAGGATCCCAACGGCTGGTAAATTAACCGCATCACTCAACCCTGCATAGAATAGACCAAAAACACACCATATATGTTACTGCAATATTTTACGAATCTCACTTTATTGGAATTGGCCTTTTGCTATTTTCTCTAATGTGGAAATCCATAGCCGCAGTCACAGGCAGGATGAGAACTCCTGCAGTAGTCAAATACAAAACAGGTGATGAGGGGAAATCAGAGCAATGAGCGGGCTTATCAGAGGCCATACTCGTTTCCTAGCCAGTATTACACTGAAATGGTATATAATGTTGGAGGATGAGAGAGTTTTGTGAGATCTGTGGGCATATGTACAGTAATAGGGTCCGAGTTTGCTGGCGGTGCGGGATGCCGGACGATCTAGGAGTTCTGGTTTTTTTTTTAGTGATGAGCGGATTCGGTTTTACTCGGTTCTCTAAACAGAATCTTATTGGCTATCCAAAACACGTGACATCAGTGAGTCAATAAGATTCGGTTTTGAGAACCGAGTAAAACCGAATCCGCTCATCACTAGTTTTTTTGTCTTTTTTTTTAAAGCGCCAATCATTTACAAGGCAAAACAATACCCTGGAAAAGATTGCCGCTTTAAAAAAATATCAGAGATTGGCTGGCATCCCACACGTCCAGCAAACTCCGACCCTATTACATGTGCCCCCTGCTGTTTGTTAATTGATCCCATTTGTACCAATTTTAGGCAGTCTGGAAGGTTAGTATGTGGACACTTAGTCTATGATTTAAACATATCACTGTCCCTAAAAGAAATATATTATCTGCCAACAAATTGTAAAACTACGGTAAAGCCCTAAAAGTGTTATTTGTTCTGATAGAAGTGCAAAAACACATTTGTGTGTTGCATGTTAACCCCTTGGGGGAGATTCAAATGTTTGAAAAGTCAGTTGGGAGTCTGTTTTTTCCTATCTAATAGACAGGAAAAAACAGACACCCAATCGACTTTTCAAACATTTGATTTCCACCCCTTGTGTGTTGCTAGAGCCTGGTACAGTAACTCAATACTTGCCCATAGCATTACTGATGGCATAGAGTGGCACTGCAGATTGTAGATCTGTATCCAGGAACATGCAGATGGATCACAGAGCTGACCTAATAGACAGAACATAGGACTACAGCTGTTTTATAACAATTAAAGCCTAACTACATAACCGTTTGGCAGTGTTTAATGTCAGGATGCCCAGCAGGGCCGCACTATCCAGCTTGCGTTTGATGTAAATAGTAAATATGGCTCTTATTACTGCCGAGTTTATGAGAAGCAGGTGTTTATCCCAATGGAAGTGCCCACAGGCAGCCTACACGCCATGTTGTTGGAGTAACCACTGAGCTCAGTCATATGTCCATGATAGATACATCGCATTTCTAAGGCTGAGCGGGTTTATCAGTGATTTATGGCATGCCTTGTTTTTATTTAATGGTAAGATCAATTGGTTCAATAGTTCAGGGTTTACTAAATGCATTACACACCTTATGCTAGTGCATACAAAGTCACACACAGCTTCAATGTCTACATTACAGTTATTCATTGCAGTCAATTTTCTATGCAAATTAAAACTAAAGCATTGATAAGAATGGACTGAGCCTCACAGGAAAATGTAACATTGTTTCTCTTTGTTGTATCAGACTGTGTACGCTTACTGTGCAGGGCACTCCGTCATTTATGGTGCCAACAAGGAAGTCTCCCAGGAATATGTACTGTATGCTGGGAGACCCTCAAGTGGAGTCACTGTATTCATGTAGGGCACACCAGTTATAGGTAGGTCCAGGGGTTAAAGTGGGGGGGAACGAGGTGGAACTGAGTTCCACCACCTGTAATGGTTGGGGGAACTAGTTCCACCATCACCATTGCCCTGCACAGTAATTCCAACAGAAAAGCCCACCCCATCATCTGTGTCAATCAATGATACAGGCGGCACTAGTGTTACTGATGAGCTGCAGCCACCTACTCCTTCCTCAGGTCCTGGTGCCTCCATGGTCCTTCTCCATGAGTTCCACCACCTCACCAGGACTACTTTAAGCCCTGGGTAGGTCCTTTAAAAACTGCAGCACCGTGGCAAACAGTCCACCAGCCCACAGTCCTGTACACGTAAAAGCTATTTTCCTGATCATTCTAATAGTTCCAAATTAAAACGACATAATTTCCTTTATCTAATATCATTTTTAACATCCCATTTAGGAAGGCAGAGCAGATTGCAAACCATACAGTAATGTGGGGTACACACCCTATTTTCTAAGCGATCTGACTAGATAGCGTATAAATTATGCACAAATTGCTCCGTGTGTATGCCCCATAGTGATAGCGATGTGCGGCCCCGCGCACCGCAATCGGTAACTCAGGGCCTAAGTCAGAGTTGATCGCAGCAGCAAATTTGTTAGCAGTTGGGCAAAACCATGTGCACTGCAGGAGGGACAGATATAACATGTGCAGAGAGAGTTAGATTTGGGTGGTGTGTGTTCAAACTGAAATCTAAATTGCAGTGTAAAAATAAAGCAGCCAGTATTTACCCTGCACAGAAACAATATAACTAGTGATGTGCACCGGACATTTTTCGGGTTTTGTGTTTTGGTTTTGGATTCGGTTCCGCGGCCGTGTTTTGGATTCGGACGCGTTTTGGCAAAACCTCCCTGAAATTTTTTTGTCGGATTCAGGTGTGTTTTGGATTCGGGTGTTTTTTTACAAAAAAAACTCAAAAACAGCTTAAATCATAGAATTTGGGGGTCATTTTGATCCCATAGTATTATTAACCTCAATAACCATAATTTCCACTCATTTCCAGTCTATTCTGAACACCTCACACCTCACAATATTATTGTTAGTCCTAAAATTTGTACCGAGGTCGCTGGATGACTAAGCTAAGCGACCCAAGTGGCCGACACAAACACCTGGCCCATCTAGGAGTGGCACTGCAGTGTCAGACAGGATGGCACTTCAAAAAATAGTCCCCAAACAGCACATGATGCAAAGAAAAAAAGAGGTGCACCAAGGTCGCTGTGTGACTAAGCTAAGCGACCCAAGTGGCCGACACAAACACCTTGCCCATCTAGGAGTGGCACTGCAGTTTTCTAACGAGAGGATGAGTGCTTCCATCCTCATGTGAATCTGAACCACTAGCCATGAACATAGGCCAGGGCCTCAGCCGTTCCTTGCCACTCTGTGTCATAAATGGCATATTGGTTTTTGGGTCATTTTACTGAACTTTTGTTTTTTGGATTTTATGACATTGGGCATCGGCCTTGGCAGACGACGTTGATGGCATTTCAACGTCTCGGCCATGACTAGTGGCAGCAGCTTCAGCACGAGGTGGAAGTGGATCTTGATCTTTCCCTATTTTACCCTCCACATTTTTGTTCTCCATATTTTAATGTGTGGAATTATATGCCAGTAATATATCAATAGCAATGGCCTACTGTACCGTACTGATATATATTATATACTGGTGGTCAGCAAAATTATGCACTGTTCTCCTACTATATATACTGTGCAAAATTTAAATGCACCACAGGTATGGATGCATAGTATACTTGACGACACAGAGGTAGGTAGAGCAGTGGACTACTGTACCGTACTGCTATATATTATATACTGGTGGTCAGCAAAATTCTGCACTGTCCTCCTACTATATATACTGCGCACAACAACTAAAATGCACCACAGGTATGGATGGATAGTATACTTGACGACACAGAGGTAGGTAGAGCAGTGGACTACTGTACCGTACTGCTATATATTATATACTGTTGGTCAGCAAAATTGTGCACTGTCCTCCTACTATATATACTGCGCAAAACTTAAATGCACCACAGGTATGGATAGATAGTATACTTGACGACACAGAGGTAGGTAGAGCAGTGGACTACTGTACCGTACTGCTATATATTATATACTGGTGGTCAGCAAAATTATGCACTGTCGTCCTACTATATATACTGTGCACAACAACTAAAATGCACCACAGGTATGGATGGATAGTATACTTGACGACACAGAGGTAGGTAGAGCAGTGGACTGCTGTACCATACTGCTATATATTATATACTGGTGGTCAGCAAAATTCTGCACTGTCCTCCTACTATATATACTGCGCAAAACTTAAATGCACCACAGGTATGGATGGATAGTATACTTGACGACACAGAGGTAGGTAGAGCAGTGGATTACTGTACCGTACTGCTATATATTATATACTGTTGGTCAGCAAAATTACGCACTGTCCTCCTACTATATATACTGCACAACAACTAAAATGCACCACAGGTACGGATGGATAGTATACTTGATGACACAGAGGTAGGTAGAGCAGTGGACTACTGTACCGTACTGCTATATATTATATACTGGTGGTCAGCAAAATTATGCACTGTCCTCCTAATATATATACTGCACAAAACTTAAATGCACCACAGGTATGGATGGATAGTATACTTGACGACACAGAGGTAGGTAGAGCAGTGGACTACTGTACCGTACTGATATAATACTGGTGGTCACTGGTCAGCAAAATTCTGCACTGTCCTCCTACTATATACTACAATGCAGCACAGATATGGAGCGTTTTTCAGGCAGAGAACGTAGATATTTTCAGCACACTGAGCACAGATATTTGCAGCACACTGAGCACAGATATTTGCAGCACACTGAACACAACTGAGAGAACGCTGCACACGTCCTCCCCTATCATCTCCAATGCACGAGTGAAAATGGCGGCAACGCGCGGCTCCTTATATAGAATACGAATCTTGCGAGAATCCGACAGCGGGATGATGATGTTCGGGTGCGCTCGGGTTAACCGAGCAAGGCGGGAAGATTCGAGTCCGCCTCGGAACTGTGTAAAATGGGTGAAGTTCGGGTGGGTTCGGATTCCGAGGAACCGAACCCGCTCATCACTAAATATTACCCACCTAAATCTAACTCTCTCTACACATGTTATATCTGTCACACCTGCAGTGCACATGGTTTTGCCCAACTACTAACAAATTTGCTGCTGCGATCAGGTCTGAATTACCCCCTCAGATCATTCATGCATGCAGTATAAATCTAGACAGATCGCCTAGCATGCACAAAGAAAACACTGGTTAGCACAGATCGCTCAGCACACATCACTGTGCGTATAGCGGTGTATAGCGATGTGTGCTGAGCGATCTGTGCTAACCTAGATCACTTAGCACACAAGCGCAAGTTGCCCCATATGTATGGGGCATAAGTTGAAATAGGATTGTCAGTGTACAGTATACTAGCCTGAGCAACACTAGATCAGCCCACTACTGTACTCACAACAGTCATCTAGCCTCTATAGTTCACGGGGTAGCCGATCTTTAGGTCGACACTCATTAGGTTGACATGCATTAGTTCGACATGGTCACTAGGTCGACATGGCAAAGGTCGACACATGAAAAGGTCGACATGAGTTTTTCACTTTTTTTTGCTTTTTGTGAACTTTTTCATACTGTATGATCCACGTGGACTACGTTTGGGAATAGTAACCCTAGCCGAAGCATGGTGAGTGAAGTGAGCCATGCGAGGGGACACGGTGCACTAATTGGGGTTCCCGTTCTCTTTACAAAGAAAAAAAAATAATGTCAACCTTTTTCCATGTCGACCTATTGACCTTGTCGACCTATTTCAGGTGACGACCTAGTCACTGTCGACCAATAGTGGTCAACCTAATGACTGTCGACCTAGTTACTGTTGACCCAACTATCCACACGTGTTCACGGGTGTAGTATGGTATGCCAGCGGCCAGCATACCGGCGCCGGTATGCAGCTGGGTGAATGCAAATGAGCCCCTTGCTGGCTCGCTGCGCTCACCACGCTGCGGGCATGGTGGCGCGCAATGCTATTTATTCTCCCTCCAGGTGGGTCATGGACGCCCAAGAGGGAGAATAGTTGTCAGTATGCCGGGTGTCAGGATTCTGGCGCCGGTATACTGAGCACCAGGATCCCAACAGCCGGCATACTCAATACCACCCCCTGTTCACAGGTGCCCATTGTACTGTAGGACTGGGGCACAAGGCCTTTTATACTGTTTAGTACAGGGAGCATAGAAAAACTCATGTTCTATGTGGTTTTTTACACTTACATAGTTTATGCAAAACATACAAAAATATATTTTCTCAAAACTGACGGATCCTTCTTAATGGGTATATGTAGTCAATTATAAGATGCATTTGTTCAAGTAATTTAATTAATTTGTCGCCTAAAACAGCAATTTAAAAGATTATTTTTGTAAAAAAAAGTATTTTAAAAGGTGTTTTCTTTGGGTTCTGATTTTATGTTAGCATACATGACTTTGCAAACTAATACCAATGCTACAAACCCTTAAAATATAGACTAACGTGACATTTGCTCAACCTTTCTTCCTATCTATCACTACCCTCCTGGGTGAGTGTCATTCCAAAGTGGAGGTCAGATGAACTGATGGCTGTCCTGCTTGTAAACACTGCTAGACACACTTGTTATGCAGAACTGGCCATGCTGCAGACTGCGCATATACAGTATGAACCAATTCCACTGGGTTTTATATGCCTTTTGCAGAGGTGTCAGTACAGATGGTGTAATAGTTAGCATTACTGCTTCACAGCACTGAGGTTATGGGTTCTATTCCCATCACGGCCATAACTGTGTGGTGTTTATATATTCTCCCCATGCTTACGTGGGTTTCCTCCCATAATCCAAAAATATAGTGGTAGGTTAATTTGCTCCAAACAACAACAATATTATCCCTAGTGTGTAGGTGTGTGCGTGTACATGGGCAGACTAGATGAGCAAAGTGTTTCTTATCTGTCATCAAATTCTGTTTCTATGTGATTTTCAACCAAATGCATGGCGCAAGTACACTGTAAGTATAGCACAGTATAGCATTGGTATGGAGACATAGACCATGTATTTATGGAAAAGAAATCCAGATATTTTTCACTTTAAGTTCCAGCTGCCCCAATATCCCTTTACTGCTAAGAGTCCTATGAAATATGAAGGAGTGTCAAATAAGTAGAAAGTAAGTAGAAAACTGAAAAATCTAATGAAGGAAATGGTCAGTGTAATGGTTCTTTTGGTGGTGATGTTTTCAGTTGTCCTAGTGATGTCCATGCATTTCCAACCTCCAGACATGAAGGACAATGCACAAAGGGGTGTATGATGTTAGGGTGAGCATACAGTATGCATTGGATAACCCTAATAAGCTGACACAGTTAATCATACATATAATATATATGGTTTGAGATGAAGCTTTTTGCTACTGGAGTTTGACGGGGTCTCGAGCGATGACCTCCTATAGCATTCAAGCTACATCCAAAGACCATATATAAAATGTGTGGAACTGCCATGTGGGAGCACAGAAAATGATGTATCATCTCTCTGCTCCTCCCTGGGGCTAATTTGCAAAAAGCTCAATAACTGCACCTACAGTAATTGGAGGAAAGTTTTTTTTTTTTTTTTTATTCTACATTTAATTCCATGATCAGATCAACAAATTCCCAGTTTGGACGTAAAGTACAAATATGACCAAACTCCTGCTTTGTTGCAAATAACTGTTGCAGTTGTAGCAAGTTATTAACAAACACAGTAGAACTATGTAGTGAACCAACACAGAATTAGTTTTCAGTGTCTTGCTAGTGGTACATTCATGAAAGCTAGTTGCTGATTTGACTGTGCAGTTTACTGATTTAGTAAATAAACCCATGTGCTGTAATATGTGTTAAGGTCCGTACACACTAGACGACGTCGCTCTGTGGGTGACGTCGCCTAGTGTTTCCCCTCTCGGGCCGGGCGGGCGGCAGTCGCCCATACACACTGAGCGATATGACCGCTCATATTGCTTAGTGACGCCACGCAGCCGCCGGCCATGCATGCAGCTCTTGTACGACGGTCCAGATCGAGCTTGCATGCACTGCCGATAGCGACATACACACTTGCATCGATCGTCGCTGGTGGCATCATTGCTGGCGGGGGCCGTGCATCGGTCGCCGCTGGCGGCATACACACTTGCCGACAAATTGAACAACGTCGCTCAGGAAGGGGGAAAATGAGCGATGTCGCTCATTTTATCGGCAAGTGTGTATGGGCATTTACACGTTAATGTTGGCAGTACTTGGTAAATCTTCAGAGGTATTCACAATTATTCTCCCTTTCACTTCCAGTAAGCCAGATGCACATGATCCATTTATTTTTATATGATAATGAAAGGTAAAAAACATATTGGTATATATCTTTCTCTCCTGTGCCTTGCTGTGCCATGAAGACAGGTTGCGCCTGACGGAACAATGAACATAATCTGTGAATGTGCCAGTGGGTACTACTGCAAAGCTTGATGAAGATCCTGTTGAGACGCAACTGTGTTTTAAGCAATGTCAAAAGGGAAACATTAGTAATGCTCCAAAGCTGCAGAACCTGCCAAAGCTTGTATAGGGGAATAAAGTCAATCATGTTCCTGAAAAAGATATGTCAATCCTTAGGAAAAAAAAATCAGTAACAAAAATTAGATTTGATTAAAATATTAGAGCATGGCTTCAAGGCAGAGGAAGATTGGGTAGCAGGGGCCAATGGTATTTCATTAGCAAAAATGAAATTATAGCTTCAGAATATATTACAAGTTTTTGCAGTTGAGAATCCTCTATAATCCCACTGAGTATAGTTGGGGAATTCAGACATCGTCCTTCCTCCTCATATTTACTCTCTTTTAAATACACAGTGTTCTAAGTAACGAAGAAGGCCCAGGGACTTATGAACTTCACCTGTGCGTGAAGGATTACTGCTTTGCCCGAGAAGATCGCATTATAGGAATGACAGTCATCCAGCTGAAGGGCATTGTAGAGAAAGGAAACTGTGCATCCTGGTATCCTCTGACAAAAAGCATCTACATGGATGAAACTGGACTGACAATCCTGCGAATACTATCTCAGAGGTCCAATGACGAGGTCGCCAAGGAGTTTGTAAAACTTAAATCAGACATTCGGTCTCCAGAAGAGATCTAGAACACTGCTGCAGCATAGACATCACCTAACAGAACTATTTTAAATACAAACATATTGATACAGTGTTGTTGTTTGGATAGTGTATGCATGTGCAAATCAGTGGGAATGTTTATTCAATATGTTTCAGTGTTTGCTAGTACACCAGTACTATACTTGCAAGGCGTGTTGAAGAAGAAATGTACTTTCTTTTTATATATAACAGACATTGGGCAAGGACTCGTTCCCATAAAGTGCCAAAACCTACACCTAAAACTGAAATAAGCTCATGTTATTTTTTAGTAACTTCTTTTTCCTACCGATTTCCAACATGGTTGCGTACTAAACTATTGGTTAATGAGTTGTATTTGTTAAATAAATGTGTGTCTCTGTGCAGTTGTTTTATTTAATTATCTCCCAACATGTTATTCATAATCATAATGTTGCTGCTGTAATTTGTTTTGCTTTTTTTATTGCAGAACCAAATTAATTGTTGACGAATGGTTTGTCATTTTATAACTCCATTCCTGGTTATAAATGTTTCCTTTTTTCATATAAATAGGATGGGGCTATTTTATGCATATACTACACAAACCTTTCTGGTATATCACTGTGAAGACAAACTGTACAGAAGCTTCTAAAGGTCAATAATGTCCCTCCTTATACAGTAGTGTCCCCTTCTATGTATTCCAGTTCTGTAATAGATCTCTGCATATTAGTAGTAAGTGCGAAACACAAGATACTCTGAAGAAATGTGAGTTTCTATACATTTGTATAAAACAGTATATGGGGATTGTGTGCTAAGTCATTCCCTATGTTTTGCTCACGTCATTTGCTCCGCTTATTGTCACTTACAGTAATTTCCATAAAACTTGACGTATTTTTGTACAATGCAATGGAAACAGTAAAGGTCCTTAAATATTATCTATAATTTTCCAAGAGTGTATAAACTTAAAACATTGTAATGAATACCACGGATATTGACGGAACTGTGTGCATCTGGAATGTTGTCTTTACCATTGAGAGAATTTAATTGTCGCAAGCAGGGAAACTGTTGTATTGTTTACTTAGCTGCAATTTCCGTCAAGTGTCTCTTTTTAATAAAAAAAACAAAACTACAGTTTGTACTTATGCAACATAAAAATGTATTGCACTGAGGCAAGTCATGTCATGTAAATATATTTAGTGAGATATTGTAAAATAAAATATGAAGAAACTTCATCAAGTTTTATTTATTTTTTAAAACCTTTTTATTTATAACAACAACAACAACAACAACAACAACAATTATTACATGTGGTAAAAGGCACTCAATGTTGTAATACATTGAGAATACACAACAGTGTATGCAACATTGGTCAGACCCACAATCAAACATTCTACAATTAAAAAAGGAAATAACATGAGAGAGCTCATGTTATTGAAATGAGGCGGGAAGGAAGGGGTTTGGTATGGAATCCCGACAGTCAGGATTCAGATGATCAGAATACCGACACTTTTTAAAAAGGTAAGCTAACCCTTCTTACCCTCTCCCTAACCCTCCCCTCCCACAGCCTAACCATAACCCTCCCCCTAGTGCCGACCGTTAGAATCCCAACACTTTCTGAAAGGTAAGCTAACCCTACCCCTTACCCTCTCCCTAACCCTCCCCTCCCACAGCTTAACCCTCCCCCTGCTGCCTATTCATTCTAATGGAAGCCTACCAGGGATGTGTAAACAGCGACATACAGAACGCTGCTATACGCAGCAAAGATGTAGCAGGACACATCTGTATATTTGGGATTCTAAATGTTGGGGATTACGGTGTCGGGATTCCAGTGCCGGTCTTCCTACTGCCAGCATCTTGACCAACTACATCCCGGAAGGAAGGGTGGGGATTGGGGGCCCTTCAGATGGCCAACCAATCAGGGTGATGGTCTAAGGCAGAAAACAGTTTACAACACATAGAGGTCAATTCAATTAGAGACATTATTCTCGCCCACATGAGTTCATGCGGCTATATGCTGCATTTGCAGTACTGTCGGACTCGCACAAGTGCGGTATCATTTATGCGCCGTTGTAATGAAAACTCACTCCCTTTGCCCTAAACTGACTTGACCTAATAGTGTCTCTAACATGCAAGGGAGTGTGGACTTACTGAGAAGGTACCAGTGTCCCCAGACTGAGTGGAATTTTCTGACTATTGTATTGTGAAGTAGGTTTGTGATATATATTATCATTGATATGTACCAAATGCAGGCAATCATAGGATGTTATCTTGGGGAGTTTGGGTCTTTCCAGATTCTAGCTATTTATAAGTAAGTCTCTATACAGATATGTTGCCCCAGTTTATCATGCTGTTTACTAATTGTCTCAATTGGGTAGCATAGTTATATGACAAGGGAATCTGAAGATATCACAGCAAGAAGTTTCCCCCAAATGAGCGAGACTTTATATCAGAGGGTGGAGATGTGGGGGGCAGTGCCACATGACACAAAGTTAAGAACCATCTTTTTAATAATTTCTCCAATGTACTGATAGAGTTCAGAGGGAACCAAATACTGTCTTGTGTAGACCTTGAAAGTGTTTTCCTTCAAGGAAACTTTATGGAAAACTTAGCAACTCATTGCTTAATGAGCGATCGCTTCTCACAATTATGGAAGTTTTATTTATATATGTATTGTATGTATGTATGTATGTGTGTATTTATTTATTTATTGTATTTAACTTTGTTAAATGTGTTTGGCAATATATAACTTAATCCTAAACATATAAATACTGTTTATATTTATCTCATGTTACAAATGTTAGAAGTTTGTTATGTGCTGTAACCCATACTGTAGCATTTTTATTATCTTTTTATTCTTTGGCACCACATGAGGACTATATAGCTTACAGTATACAAGAGTTATATACATACTAGAGGTGGAATGTACTAATGTGACTATGTGGGCAAAAGCCTGTTTTTGGACTTTGGATTTTTTTTTTTCGATATGTACTCACACCAGGCCACCGGGTTTCCAGTGCGGAGGGTAATACCAACAAAAGCTGCTGTTACCCTTTAGAAGCCTATGGGCTTCTTTACGATTCCATACTGTAGAGAGATCCGATTGGATCCCTCCCAGCATCCCCTATGGCTGCCAAGTGCACAGAGGGAGTCTGGGGCCGAAACCTGGAAGTGCAGCCATAACAAAGGACATTGCTTATCGGGGAGATCTGTCCTTTGCGATATTAATAGCATATATTAGTACAGTACATATGCAATTAGTATCAATGCAGTAAGTGTCAGGATGTACTGCAAAGCCTTCGTACATCCTGCCCGGAGGCACATAACATAAATGTTACAGGGGTATACTGTGAACAAATTAGACCCATGCATAACAGAAACAATTCAATTAAGAGACATGTGGGAGATATATCAAGCTTTTGATAAGGGGTACAATTACCCATAGCAACCAATCAGCTTGCAACTATCTTTCATCTAGTACATTCTACAAAATTATAGCTAAAAGCTGATTGGTTAGTATGGACAACTCTTCCATCTCTCCCCTAATTACAGCTCTCATAACAGGTGAGAAACTCTGCATGAAAGAGCTCTCATTCTAAACGGAACATATTGTACAAGTATAAGTCTATCTTATTCCGTTATACTATCATATATTTAAATAATAAAGTTGTAATGGTTGTGTCTGTACATAGAAATGTTTTGGGACAGTGTATGAACTATTGAGAAAAAAAAATATTTTTTAAGAATTTTTGTTTTTCTGTTTGTTGCAGCATCATGCAAAACTACTAGATTAATTGGAATTGCGTTTTCACTATTCGATAGCTTAGTGATCTAGAAAGAAACTGAGGTATGTACTGTATTATCTTGATGTTACATCAGAGAGAGGAGCAATAAAGAAAAAATTTAGACACCTCACACTTGGCATGTACAGTGTGCAGGCTCCTCAAGCCAAAAATGACTATATGTATATAAATATATACTATATATATATATATATATATATATATACAATATATACATACTATATGTATACATTTACTAGAGATGAGCGGTTTCGGTTCCTCGGAATCCGAACCCGCCCGAACTTCAGCTTTTTTTACACGGATCCGAGCGACTCGGATCTTCCCGCCTTGCTCGGTTAACCCGAGCGCGCCCGAACGTCATCATGACGCTGTCGGATTCTCGCGAGGCTCGGATTCTATCGCGAGACTCGGATTCTATATAAGGAGCCGCGCGTCGCCGCCATTTTCACACGTGCATTGAGATTGATAGGGAGAGAACGTGGCTGGCGTCCTCTCCATTTAGATTAGAAGAGAGAGAGTGAGATTGAGACAGAGACACTTGACTTACTGGAGCTTAGGAGTACTAGAGAGTGCAGAGTTTACTAGTGACTGACCACTGACCAGTGACCACCAGTGCAGTTTTATTTAATATAATCCGTTCTCTGCCTGAAAAAAACGATACACAGTGACTCAGTCACATACCATATCTGTGCTCAGCCCAGTGTGCTGCATCATCTATGTATAATATCTGACTGTGCTCACACAGCTTAATTGTGGGGGAGACTGGGGAGCAGTTATAGGTTATAGCAGGAGCCAGGAGTACATACATATTATTAAAATTAAACAGTGCACACTTTTGCTGCAGGCAGGAGTGCCACTGCCAGTGTGACTGACCAGTGACCTGACCACACTGACCACCAGTATAGTATACTATATTGTGATTGCCTGAAAAAGTTAAACACTCGTCGTGTGACTTGTGTGGTGTTTTTTTATTCTATAAAAAACTCATTCTGCTGACAGACCGTGTCCAGCAGGTCCGTCATTATATAATATATACCTGTCCGGCTGCAGTAGTGATATATATATATTTTTTATATCATTATTTATAATCCAGTCGCAGCAGACACAGTACGGTAGTTCACGGCTGTAGCTACCTCTGTGTCGGCACTCGGCAGTCCATCCATAATTGTATACCACCTACCCGTGGTTTTTTTTTTCTTTCTTCTTTATACATACTACATCTCATTATCATCCAGTCTATATTAGCAGCAGACACAGTACAGTACGGTAGTCCACGGCTGTAGCTACCTCTGTGTCGGCACTCGGCAGTCCATCCATAATTGTATACCACCTACCCGTGGTTTTTTTTCTTCTTCTTTATACATACTACATCTCATTATCATCCAGTCTATATTAGCAGCAGACACAGTACAGTACGGTAGTCCACGGCTGTAGCTACCTCTGTGTCGGCACTCGGCAGTCCATCCATAATTGTATACCACCTACCCGTGGTTTTTTTTTCTTTCTTCTTTATACATACTACATCTCATTATCAACCAGTCTATATTAGCAGCAGACACAGTACAGTACGGTAGTCCACGGCTGTAGCTACCTCTGTGTCGGCACTCGGCAGTCCGTCCATAATTGTATACCACCTACCCGTGGTTTTTTTTTCTTTCTTCTTTATACATACTACATCTCATTATCATCCAGTCTATATTAGCAGCAGACACAGTACAGTACGGTAGTCCACGGCTGTAGCTACCTCTGTGTCGGCACTCGGCAGTCCATCCATAATTGTATACCACCTACCCGTGGTTTTTTTTTCTTTCTTCTTTATACATACTACATCTCATTATCATCCAGTCTATATTAGCAGCAGACACAGTACAGTACGGTAGTCCACGGCTGTAGCTACCTCTGTGTCGGCACTCGGCAGTCCATCCATAATTGTATACCACCTACCCGTGGTTTTTTTTTCTTTCTTCTTTATACATACTACATCTCATTATCAACCAGTCTATGTTAGCAGCAGACACAGTACAGTACGGTAGTCCACGGCTGTAGCTACCTCTGTGTCGGCACTCGGCAGTCCGTCCATAATTGTATACCACCTACCCGTGGTTTTTTTTTCTTTCTTCTTTATACATACTACATCTCATTATCATCCAGTCTATATTAGCAGCAGACACAGTACAGTACGGTAGTCCGCGGCTGTAGCTACCTCTGTGTCGGCACTCGGCAGTCCATCCATAATTGTATACCACCTACCCGTGGTTTTTTTTTCTTTCTTCTTTATACATACTACATCTCATTATCAACCAGTCTATATTAGCAGCAGACACAGTACAGTACGGTAGTCCACGGCTGTAGCTACCTCTGTGTCGGCACTCGGCAGTCCGTCCATAATTGTATACCACCTACCCGTGGTTTTTTTTTCTTTCTTCTTTATACATGCTACATCTCATTATCATCCAGTCTATATTAGCAGCAGACACAGTACAGTACGGTAGTCCACGGCTGTAGCTACCTCTGTGTCGGCACTCGGCAGTCCATCCATAATTGTATACCACCTACCCGTGGTTTTTTTTTTCTTCTTTATACATACTACATCTCATTATCATCCAGTCTATATTAGCAGCAGACACAGTACAGTACGGTAGTCCACGGCTGTAGCTACCTCTGTGTCGGCACTCGGCAGTCCATCCATAATTGTATACCACCTACCCGTGGTTTTTTTTTCTTTCTTCTTTATACATACTACATCTCATTATCAACCAGTCTATATTAGTAGCAGACACAGTACAGTACGGTAGTCCACGGCTGTAGCTACCTCTGTGTCGGCACTCGGCAGTCCGTCCATAATTGTATACCACCTACCCGTGTTTTTTTTTTCTTTCTTCTTTATACATACTACATCTCATTATCATCCAGTCTATATTAGCAGCAGACACAGTACAGTACGGTAGTCCACGGCTGTAGCTACCTCTGTGTCGGCACTCGGCAGTCCGTCCATAATTGTATACCACCTACCCGTGGTTTTTTTTCTTTCTTCTTTATACATACTACATCTCATTATCATCCAGTCTATATTAGCAGCAGACACAGTACAGTACGGTAGTCCACGGCTGTAGCTACCTCTGTGTCGGCACTCGGCAGCCCATCCATAATTGTATACTAGTATCCATCCATCTCCATTGTTTACCTGAGGTGCCTTTTAGTTGTGCCTATTAAAATATGGAGAACAAAAATGTTGAGGTTCCAAAATTAGGGAAATATCAAGATCCACTTCCACCTCGTGCTGAAGCTGCTGCCACTAGTCATGGCCGAGACGATGAAATGCCAGCAACGTCGTCTGCCAAGGCCGATGCCCAATGTCATAGTACAGAGCATGTCAAATCCAAAACACCAAATATCAGTAAAAAAAGGACTCCAAAACCTAAAATAAAATTGTCGGAGGAGAAGCGTAAACTTGCCAATATGCCATTTACCACACGGAGTGGCAAGGAACGGCTGAGGCCCAGGCCTATTGTTCATGGCTAGTGGTTCAGCTTCACATGAGGATGGAAGCACTCAGCCTCTCGCTAGAAAACTGAAAAGACTCAAGCTGGCAAAAGCACCGCAAAGAACTGTGCGTTCTTCGAAATCCCAAATCCACAAGGAGAGTCCAATTGTGTCGGTTGCGATGCCTGACCTTCCCAACACTGGACGTGAAGAGCATGCGCCTTCCACCATTTGCACGCCCCCTGCAAGTGCTGGAAGGAGCACCCGCAGTCCAGTTCCTGATAGTCAGATTGAAGATGTCAGTGTTGAAGTACACCAGGATGAGGAGGATATGGGTGTTGCTGGCGCTGGGGAGGAAATTGACAAGGAGGATTCTGATGGTGAGGTGGTTTGTTTAAGTCAGGCACCCGGGGAGACACCTGTTGTCCGTGGGAGGAATATGGCCGTTGACATGCCTGGTGAAAATACCAAAAAAATCAGCTCTTCGGTGTGGAAGTATTTCACCAGAAATGCGGACAACATTTGTCAAGCCGTGTGTTCCCTTTGTCAAGCTGTAATAAGTAGGGGTAAGGACGTTAACCACCTCGGAACATCCTCCCTTATACGTCACCTGCAGCACATTCATAATAAGTCAGTGACAAGTTCAAAAACTTTGGCCGACAGCGGAAGCAGTCCACTGACCAGTAAATCCCTTCCTCTTGTAACCAAGCTCACGCAAACCACCCCACCAACTCCCTCAGTGTCAATTTCCTCCTTCCCCAGGAATGCCAATAGTCCTGCAGGCCATGTCACTGGCAATTCTGACGAGTCCTCTCCTGCCTGGGATTCCTCCGATGCATCCTTGCGTGTAACGCCTACTGCTGCTGGCGCTGCTGTTGTTGCTGCTGGGAGTCGATGGTCATCCCAGAGGGGAAGTCGTAAGCCCACTTGTACTACTTCCAGTAAGCAATTGACTGTCCAACAGTCCTTTGCGAGGAAGATGAAATATCACAGCAGTCATCCTGCTGCAAAGCGGATAACTGAGGCCTTGACAACTATGTTGGTGTTAGACGTGCGTCCGGTATCCGCCGTTAGTTCACAGGGAACTAGACAATTTATTGAGGCAGTGTGCCCCCATTACCAAATACCATCTAGGTTCCACTTCTCTAGGCAGGCGATACCGAGAATGTACACGGACGTCAGAAAAAGACTCACCAGTGTCCTAAAAAATGCAGTTGTACCCAATGTCCACTTAACCACGGACATGTGGACAAGTGGAGCAGGGCAGGGTCAGGACTATATGACTGTGACAGCCCACTGGGTAGATGTATGGACTCCCGCCGCAAGAACAGCGGCGGCACCAGTAGCAGCATCTCGCAAACGCCAACTCTTTCCTAGGCAGGCTACGCTTTGTATCACCGCTTTCCAGAATACGCACACAGCTGAAAACCTCTTACGGCAACTGAGGAAGATCATCGCGGAATGGCTTACCCCAATTGGACTCTCCTGTGGATTTGTGGCATCGGACAACGCCAGCAATATTGTGTGTGCATTAAATATGGGCAAATTCCAGCACGTCCCATGTTTTGCACATACCTTGAATTTGGTGGTGCAGAATTTTTTAAAAAACGACAGGGGCGTGCAAGAGATGCTGTCGGTGGCCAGAAGAATTGCGGGACACTTTCGGCGTACAGGCACCACGTACAGAAGACTGGAGCACCACCAAAAACTACTGAACCTGCCCTGCCATCATCTGAAGCAAGAAGTGGTAACGAGGTGGAATTCAACCCTCTATATGCTTCAGAGGTTGGAGGAGCAGCAAAAGGCCATTCAAGCCTATACAATTGAGCACGATATAGGAGGTGGAATGCACCTGTCTCAAGTGCAGTGGAGAATGATTTCAACGTTGTGCAAAGTTCTGATGCCCTTTGAACTTGCCACACGTGAAGTCAGTTCAGACACTGCCAGCCTGAGTCAGGTCATTCCCCTCATCAGGCTTTTGCAGAAGAAGCTGGAGACATTGAAGGAGGAGCTAACACGGAGCGATTCCGCTAGGCATGTGGGACTTGTGGATGGAGCCCTTAATTCGCTTAACAAGGATTCACGGGTGGTCAATCTGTTGAAATCAGAGCACTACATTTTGGCCACCGTGCTCGATCCTAGATTTAAAACCTACCTTGGATCTCTCTTTCCGGCAAACACAAGTCTGCTGGGGTTGAAAGACCTGCTGGTGAGAAAATTGTCAAGTCAAGCGGAACGCGACCTGTCAACATCTCCTCCTTCACATTCTCCCGCAACTGGGGGTGCGAGGAAAAGGCTCAGAATTCCGAGCCCACCCGCTGGCGGTGACGCAGGGCAGTCTGGAGCGACTGCTGATGCTGACATCTGGTCCGGACTGAAGGACCTGACAACGATTACGGACATGTCGTCTACTGTCACTGCATATGATTCTCTCAACATTGAAAGAATGGTGGAGGATTATATGAGTGACCGCATCCAAGTAGGCACGTCACACAGTCCGTACTTATACTGGCAGGAAAAAGAGGCAATTTGGAGGCCCTTGCACAAACTGGCTTTATTCTACCTAAGTTGCCCTCCCACAAGTGTGTACTCCGAAAGAGTGTTTAGTGCCGCCGCTCACCTTGTCAGCAATCGGCGTACGAGGTTACATCCAGAAAATGTGGAGAAGATGATGTTCATTAAAATGAATTATAATCAATTCCTCCGCGGAGACATTGACCAGCAGCAATTGCCTCCACAAAGTACACAGGGAGCTGAGATGGTGGATTCCAGTGGGGACGAATTGATAATCTGCGAGGAGGGGGATGTACACGGTGATATATCGGAGGATGATGATGAGGTGGACATCTTGCCTCTGTAGAGCCAGTTTGTGCAAGGAGAGATTAATTGCTTCTTTTTTTGGGGGGGGGTCCAAACCAACCCGTCATATCAGTCACAGTCGTGTGGCAGACCCTGTCACTGAAATGATGGGTTGGTTAAAGTGTGCATGTCCTGTTTTGTTTATACAACATAAGGGTGGGTGGGAGGGCCCAAGGACAATTCCATCTTGCACCTCTTTTTTCTTTTCTTTTTCTTTGCGTCATGTGCTGTTTGGGGAGGGTTTTTTGGAAGGGACATCCTGCGTGACACTGCAGTGCCACTCCTAGATGGGCCCGGTGTTTGTGTCGGCCACTAGGGTCGCTTATCTTACTCACACAGTCAGCTACCTCATTGCGCCTCTTTTTTTCTTTGCGTCATGTGCTGTTTGGGGAGGGTTTTTTGGAAGGGACATCCTGCGTGACACTGCAGTGCCACTCCTAGATGGGCCCGGTGTTTGTGTCGGCCACTAGGGTCGCTTATCTTACTCACACAGTCAGCTACCTCATTGCGCCTCTTTTTTTCTTTGCGTCATGTGCTGTTTGGGGAGGGTTTTTTGGAAGGGACATCCTGCGTGACACTGCAGTGCCACTCCTAGATGGGCCCGGTGTTTGTGTCGGCCACTAGGGTCGCTTATCTTACTCACACAGTCAGCTACCTCATTGCGCCTCTTTTTTTCTTTGCGTCATGTGCTGTTTGGGGAGGGTTTTTTGGAAGGGACATCCTGCGTGACACTGCAGTGCCACTCCTAGATGGGCCCGGTGTTTGTGTCGGCCACTAGGGTCGCTTATCTTACTCACACAGTCAGCTACCTCATTGCGCCTCTTGTTTTCTTTGCGTCATGTGCTGTTTGGGGAGGGTTTTTTGGAAGGGACATCCTGCGTGACACTGCAGTGCCACTCCTAGATGGGCCCGGTGTTTGTGTCGGCCACTAGGGTCGCTTATCTTACTCACACAGTCAGCTACCTCATTGCGCCTCTTTTTTTCTTTGCGTCATGTGCTGTTTGGGGAGGGTTTTTTGGAAGGGACATCCTGCGTGACACTGCAGTGCCACTCCTAGATGGGCCCGGTGTTTGTGTCGGCCACTAGGGTCGCTTAGCTTACTCACACAGCTACCTCATTGCGCCTCTTTTTTTCTTTGCGTCATGTGCTGTTTGGGGAGGGTTTTTTGGAAGGGACATCCTGCGTGACACTGCAGTGCCACTCCTAGATGGGCCCGGTGTTTGTGTCGGCCACTAGGGTCTCTTATCTTACTCACACAGCGACCTCGGTGCAAATTTTAGGACTAAAAATAATATTGTGAGGTGTGAGGTATTCAGAATAGACTGAAAATGAGTGGAAATTATGGTTTTTGAGGTTAATAATACTTTGGGATCAAAATGACCCCCAAATTCTATGATTTAAGCTGTTTTTTAGGGTTTTTTGAAAAAAACACCCGAATCCAAAACACACCCGAATCCGACAAAAAAAATTCGGTGAGGTTTTGCCAAAACGCGGTCGAACCCAAAACACGGCCGCGGAACCAAAACCAAAACACAAAACCCGAAAAATTTCCGGCGCTCATCTCTAACATTTACTAGCTGTTCTACTCATTCTTCTCACAGGAGTTTCTGATTTTCACGGTTGTAAATATAAATGAGTGTTAAAAATTTGAGAAATCTATAGAGCTGTAAATTTGAGACGTCTTAATGTGAGTAAATATTAATCCATGGTTTTTGGCGTTACCTGAGGAGCACCCGTAGCAGATACGGCAAAAAGTGACAGGACCATTTTTGTATTTGATTAAATTGTACACACTGGAGGTGCAATCCAAATTTTGATCCGATTGGCCGTTATCGTTCACGCAAAGCAAGCCACGCATCTGTAGTGATGTAATTATGTCAACCCCTTTGCAAATATTATTTACAAAGACATTTTATGATCAGTGTCTACAATATAAAATATACATCACAATATTAGATGCTAGTACTGTCTTTATAAAATGAGTTCCGCAATAATAGACATCCACACGACAACACCGCGTGCAAATGCTAGTGTATGTATATATACATATATATATCATTTGCTGTAGGTTCGGTATGCGGCACAGTCAGCAGAAATAAATCATGGAGGCTCAGATGCTTCTCAGTGTTTCAATTTCATAATAGAAATTTTCATCAGGAGTTACAAACATGAAATAAACTCTTACCTTATATCCTCAGACACCATGATGCCAAAAGGGCCGCTAGCTCATGGTACCCAGCGTCCGTGCTGCGCGCAGTCGCACCCACTGTGACGTTAGTTCGGGCCCCAGTTTGGTTGCTAAGTTACAGATAAACAGGAAACCATCACCACCCTGTATACACTACAGGAAAACAGCAAGATGTTTAGCAGACAGCAATAGAGAACATTATGCAGAAGGAGCCTAGCTAATAATAATATTTAAAAAAAGCACTAAGACTTAATTGTTCATTTTATCCATTTGGATGAACAGTATTTAATGTATATTTCTGGCATGCTTCCTTCTGCAACAACAACAACTTGGCTCTATCCCCTCTTCAATGGTGTTCCGTTACCCAGTCAATCATCTTGTATCTAACTGTAGCAGGGCCATGTTTTAAGTCCCTGAAATGTTTGGCTACAAGCTGATCTGTGGACTCGATAGCTGCATGGGTGTCACTACGATGTAGCGCCATTCGTTCTTTAAAATTTCTCGCCATTTTGCCCACATAAACGAGACCACAGGGACATCTTATACAATATATGACATGTGTGGAGTTACAGGGGAGCACATGGTTTATTTTGAAAAGTTTGCCAGTATGGGGATGTTGGAAGGTGTTACATTGTTCCAAAAAAACACCGGTGTTGCAACCCATGCATCGGTATTTTCCTGATTTTTAGTAAAAAATATGTGTAGGTTTCCAGTTGGTAAACCCTATTACACCCAGTCCCTTATATTTATGCTACATTTGTAGAAGGATACCAACTTACAATCTTCCAATAATGGTAAGTCTGAATTTTTCTTTATTAGAGGCCAGTGAAGTTTCGATATCTTCCCCAATTCCATACTCCTTGTTGAAAATAGTTTCATCTACAAGATACCATTTACTTCGATCCCTAGAGTTAGTTTTCTTTAAAAGATCACTTCTAGGAATTCCTTGTGTTTTGTCCTTTGCCATACCGCCCAACATTTCTGATTCGGTGCCCGGGATAACTGGGCGGCGAATCCATGCCATGTCCAAAAAGGGGGCGTGGCATATGTGAAAAAGGATGTGGCCACACACCCCATTTTCATTGAGGAGGCATGCCTACCGCTCTGTGAACTGCTGGTTTTCCCCCTCTCCTTCTGTCTCCCGAGAATAGGCGCTCTGCTCATGCACACAGTGTTTATTTACAGCTGCTCTGTGAGTGACAGGAGCCTCCCAACTGCCCCCACCATGGTACACTGTGGCCTGTGAGTGGGACAGTCCCAAATAAAAGGGACTGTCCCGTGAAAATTGGTCCCGCGAAAATCGACAGTTGGGAGGTATGCCTTAGCTCTCTGTAAGTCCATATTAATATAGCCACGCTGTAGAAACTTCTTCATCATAATGGTCATGTGTTTTTCTTCCTCCTCCTTAGCAGCACAAATTCTTCTTAATTTAAGAAATTGTGAGTAAGGTAATCCTTTTTTGAGAGAAGCTGGACGGTTACTAGCAGCTTGTGACACAGAATTGCCATCTGTCGGCTTAGTATACAATGTACAGTAGTTGATATTTTGTCTTCTTTGTGACATACAGTATCTTTACATCCAAGAAGTTAATCTCAGTGTCATTGATGTTATATGTAAATTTAATATTGGTATACTGGGTGTTAATACTTACCATTAGCTCAACAAATTCTTCTTTGGTACCACTCCACAGGATGAACATATCATCTATGAAACGTTTGTAATAATGTGATTCTTGAAGAATAAAATGTATTTATATAAAATAGATTTTTCTCAACGTCAAACATAAAGGTGTTAGCATACATGAGGGAACACACGCCCCCATTGCACACCCTTGCAACTGTAAGTTAAAGACCCCATTAAAGATGAAATAATTCCAGGTTAAGACCAGTTCCAAAAGTTCTAAAAATAGGGACAAATCAGGACCAACATACCTCTTATTATTAGTAAGCAATTTCTTTGTAGCCTCTATACCCCGTGCATGTGGTATATTGGTGTAAAGGCTGATTACATCAACAGTGCATAAAAACATATCAACTAGCAGGCTCTCCATTTTACCAATCTCGTTCAGAAACATAATGGTGTCCTGTAAATATGTATGCTCAGCCTGGACCACAGGTTGTAAAAAGTGGTCCAGGTATTTAGATGTATTATAGTAAAACAATCTGTGTTGCCAATATAATCGGTCAACCTGGGAGATTGCTACTATTTTTATGTAGTTTGGAAATCAGGTAAAAGGCCATTTGTGCCTGCTGAGTAATGAGATTTTATTCCAACGCTCTTCTCAGTACACTGTCTAATTCTGTAATAAAAGCCTGGGGTAGGGTCTTCCTGCATTCTTTTATACACCAAAGTATCACTTAATTGTTTGTCGGCCTCTGCATTATAGTCTACAGTATTTAAAATGGCAGAATACCGACAGCGACATCCCAATGTTCATGAACCCGACACTTACTAGGTAAGTATGCTATACCTAGTCCCTAACCTCCCTAACCCTCCTTACAAGCAGCCTGATTCTAACCACTCCCCCCATTCTAACCCTAAGCCTCCCGGTGGTGCCTAAAACTACCCCCCCCCCCATTCGCATCCTACACCTAACCCTCCCTCCCCCACAGCCTAACCCTTAACCTACGCAGGGCTGACTAATCATATCACTCCCTCCCCGCAGTCTAACCCTAACCCTCCCCCCTCCACAGCTTAACCCTAAGCCTCCCCCCGCAGCCTAAACTAACCCCACCCTCTTACCCCGCTGCTTACCTCTGCATTTCTCTATTCAGGATTCCGCATTCAGGATTCTGTCACCAGCATTATGATCAATGTCGAAATCCCGCCGTTGGTATTCTGAGCAGTGCCGGGATTCCAAACAGTGTTGGGATTCCAGCGTAAGTATTCCAAGCAGTGTTAGAAGATTCTGGGATCGGCATTCCCACTGCCAGGATTCCGAACGCTGGGATTCTAACCGGATCCCATTTGTATGCGCAGTACATACATGTGAGAGCCAGTGGTTGGATACACAGAACATCTATCTACAGCATAGAATCATGTATGCCTACGCAGCACACTATACATGCAGTGTTACTACAGGGCGCTGGGAAGAGCTGGGGGCGGGGTCTAGGTGTAGGAAGCACAGCCTGCCTGCTTGCCTCTCTATCTCTCCCGAGGATCAGGTATTTATGGCTGGGATCCCCCCTTACCTCTGTAGTACTTCTGTATGCCTACACCAAAGGAATCTGTAATTGCAGGCAGAAGTTCTGAGAACACTGCACGATCCCACACTCCGTGGAAAGATTACAGATGCCGGTGGCCGGCCACTCCGTACACACAAGTTATGAATGTTTGTGAGCAGACCAGACAGGAGAGGGCAGGCCGGATGACGAGGGTGAAGGGCCCCGAAAGCATTATCTGCCACTAACATCCCACGCTGCTGGGGTGGATGAGGTAACCCAGACTGTGATAGCACCCGGCTCTTCGCTCCCTTATTGGAGGCAGATGCTGGGAGAGGAGAATCACTTGTACTGCTGCAGCGTGACTTAGTGCAGGGGAGTGGTGGGCCCTTGTGTCAGCCAGGGTCCCATAGCAGCCGCATACCCTGCACCTATGGTAGTTACACCACTGCTTATATCCCCAGACACCATGGTGAAAAAGCGCCTCCGGCTCAAGGTCCCTGATCGCGCCCACTTTGATGTCAGTCCGGGCCCGAGTTTGGTTGCTAGGTTACAGATAAACAGAAAACCATCACCCCGGATGCAGGAGAAACAAAATCCGCAACAAGTGCCATCATTTTGTGGCCACGATTCGGAAAATTATCTCAGATACTGTGGGGAATTCAAATGTTTGAAAAGTCGGTTGGGTGTCTGTATTTTCCTATTAGATAGGAAAAAACAGACACCCAACTGACTTTTCAAACATTTGAATTCCCCCCACTGTGTGTTTCACATGATAGTGGGTAAATTTCACAGTGAAACAAACAGGCATTAATTGAATTAGGCCAAAACTTACGATAAAGCCCAATTTTTTCACAGTAAAATTTTCAGCGATCAATTGAATTCTCCCCTAGTATAACCAAACTACACCAACATTTCTCTTACGTCCTAGAGGATACTGGGGTCCATTTAGTACCATGCGGTATAGACGGGTCCACTAGGAGCCATGGGAACTTTAAGAATTTGATAGTGTGGGCTGGCTCCTCTCTCTATGCCCCTCCTACCAAACTCAGTTTAGAAAATGTGCCCGGAGCAGCCAGTCATGCTGAGACTTAGGGGGGGAACGGCCCAACCTCTTGAAGGGTTAATGGTACCATTCCCTGCTGACATGACACTGAGCTCCTGAGGGAACTATTCGGAAGCACCACCACGACGAGCATACATTCCCGCAGCACGCCGCCACCCCTAACAGAGCCAGAAGAGTGAAGAGTGGTGAGTACTGAGCCGGCGTCCCGGTTAGCAGGGCGCCGGCCATTATGGAGGCACGAGGGTACGGAGATGCACGGCTTCTAAATGGTGCGGAATGCGTCTCCAGACACAGTACACAACTGCGTACACGGTACCCAAACTGGCCAACACAGCCTTAAAACGGTTCTGCTTCATTTTAAGCACAAAAATTACCCCAGCCAGTATAAGAAAAGTGGGAAGACCGCACACCATGGAATGGGCGGGGCTTCACTATGAGAGGATCCAGCACCTCACCAGCGCCATTTTCCCTCTGCAGTGGACACAGACGATGACTGACAGGGACACGCTGCTCCTCCGGTGTGACTCCAAATGACCTCAACGGTACCAGGGGGTCATTGCAGGGAGGGAGCAATTATTAGTGTACTAAGTCCCCTATCAGGGTACCTAGTCTGCAACCCGGCTAAGCTTGGCATTAGTGGTTATGGCGCGGTGGGGGCCGGCTCCAAACAACTCTGTGGGGTATATTCAATTGGTGTCGAAAACTTTTTAAGGTCGAAACGTGATTTGACCTATTCAATGCTATTCGACAAGTCGAGGAATTCAACTTGTCGAAAAGCACGTAGATCGACGGAATAGCCGCCGATCCACGTGCTTGTGTTGAAAGGTTTTGGCCCCCTTTTCGACCATCTCAGTCTGACCTAAAAAAAGTCGGACTGAGATGTGGGACCCAAGAGAAGGAGAGGGGGGGGGAGCCGCAGGGAGACGGGGGGATAGCTGCGGGCATACAGGGTAGATCAGCGCTACAGTAGCACTGCAGCAGGCCAGCCGCGCCGCTCACGGCAGCTTCCACCCGGCTCCAGCAAGTGAGGTTAGACTTGCTGGAGCCGGGTGGACACTGCCATGAGGTCGGGCGGCTGTGTGACATCCTCCTGCAGTGCTACTGTAGCGCTGATCTCCGGCATTCGACTTGAAAAAGTCAAATTGAGATGAGATTTGAATAGGGGTTGTCGGATCCATTCCAACAAATGCATGTCGGAATTGATTCGACTTTAATTGAATATACCCCTGTGTCTCCCTGAAGGATTCTTTGTGGGTTACTCATGCTTAAGCTTTTCCTGTGTGTGTGTACTGTCAAATTTACATTATGTCAGGCAAAGAGTGTGTTTCTTATGCAGCGTAGTGTTCCTCTTCACCAAGGGGCTCACTTCTGGGTACTCAGGGTTCACAGAATAACGAGGCTGAACCAGAGTGGGTGAATTCTCTCAAAGGAATGATCTCCACTCTTTCTACAAAATTGTCCCGCAATGCGAAAGAGACGCAATACTTAAAACAGACTGTGGATGAGTTTATGAACAGAGACTCAGAAGAGCGTCTCAATCCCCTCCCATTTGTCCGCAAAAGCGATCTTTGGTAATAACCTGATGGGTCAGACATGGAGGAGGGTGAGGTGGATTTGAAGGGAGGGGATGCGGCTCTGTCACAGGGAATAGAGGCTCTTATGGAGGCTATCAGAGATGTTCTGCATATTCCTGCTAAGGTGTCAGAGGAGTGTGAGGAATCTTATTTTAATATAAAAAGAAGTCCTCAGTCACTTCCTGCGTCAAAGGAATTGAATTCCCTATTAGAAGAACCATGGGATAATCCTGATAAGAAATTTATGATCCCTAAAAGGTTGCTCTCATATTTTCCTTTTCCTCTGGATAGGAAAAAATGGGAAAATCCACCGATAGTGGACGCATCAGTCTCTAGGCTGTCACTTAAAATTGTATTGCCTGTTTCTGGTGCAGCCTCCCTAAAAGACACGGCTAATCGTAAAATTGAGACTATACTCAAATAATTGTACACAGCTGCTGGGGTGGCCCACAAACCCACTATTGCATGTTCGTGGATCACAAAAGCCATTGCAAAATGGTCAGGTAACCTAATTGATGGGTAAGATTACTTGTCTGGGGGGGGGGGGTGTTGTTTTATTCCTGCAGCATATACAGGACTGCAAACTTTATGGTGGAAGCCATAAAAGAAATAGGCTTGCTTAATGCACGCACCACCGCTGTGGCAGTGTCGGCACACAGGGGCTTGTGGCTACACCAGTGGACTGCTGACGCAGACTCCAGGAAAGGCGTGGAAAGCCTACCATTCACAGGAGAGGCCTTATTTGGAGATGAACTACACAAATGGATCACCACAGCTACTGCGGGATAGTCTATGTATCTTCCTTCCACAGCCCCTCCAACCAAGAAGACTTATTTAGTTTCTAAGTTGCAGTCCTTTCGGACGGCCAAGTTCAAGAGCAAATCCAGAGGTGCTCTACGTCCTCCAGCGGCACAAGAGGTAAACCATGCAAACCAGCAACTGCAAATGCTCAGGAACAGAGCTCAGGCTCTGCTTTCTCAAAGCCTTCAGCATGACAGTGGATCGCAATGCCTGGAAGGCTGTCAGGTGGGAGCCTGACTACAATTCTTCAGTCAGATCTAGTCAAGTTTGTGCCAGGATCCCTGGGTCAGAGATCTTATTTCCCAGGGCTACAGACTGGAGTTCCAAGAGCTCCCACCTCACAGTTCTTCAAATCAGGCTTACCAGTTTCACAAGAGGCAAGTATAAGTTTACAGCATGCCATCCAAAAGCTGGTACAGACTCAAGTCATTGTCCCAGTTCCACCTCATCTGCAAAACAAGGAGTATTATTCCAACTGGATGCTTCGGTAAGACCAATTTTGAACCTCAAGTCGTTGAACCCCTACTTTCGAGTGTTTAAATTCAAGATGGAGTCTCTGAGAGTGGTGATCTCAGGTCTGGAGGAAGGGGAATTCCTAGTGTCTCTGGATATCAAGGATGCGTACCTTCACATTCTAATTTGGTCGCCTCATCAGGCTTACCTACGGTTTGCACTGCAGGACTGTCACTTCCAGTTCCAGTCCCTGCCATTTGGTCTCTTCACGGCACAGAGGGTGTTCACCAATGTGATGGCAGAGATGGTGTTTCTACTCCTCAAACAGGGAGTGTACATAATTCTGTACCTGGACGATCTCCTGATAAAAGCACCGTCCAGGGAAAGGTTGCTGGACAACATTGGTCTCTCAACCAAACTCTTTCAAGATCACAGATGGATTCTGAACCCTCCGAAATCTCATCTAGAACCAACACGGAGGCTCCCATTCCTGGGAATGATACTGGACACGGAGTCGCAGAAAGTGTTCATTCCATTGGAAAAGGCATTGGTAATCCAGTCGATGCTTCAGGATGTTCTGAAGCCATCCCGGGTATCAGTGCATCTTTGCATCCGCCTTCTGGGGAAGATGGTGGCCTCTATGAGGCACTTCAATACAGAAGGTTTCACGCAAGACCCTTCCAGCTCGATCTGTTGGACAAATGGTCCGGATCGCATCTTCACATGCACCAGAAGATCCGTCTGTCGCCAAAGGCCAGGATCTCCCTTCTGTGGTGGCTACATCGAGGGTCGGAGGTTTGGAATTCAGAACTGGACTCTGTTAACCACAGACGCAAGCCTCAGGGGTTGGGGAGCAGTCACTCAGGGGGTTCAGTTTCAAGGAAGATTATCAAGTCAGGAAGTCATCCTTCCAATCAACATTCTGGAACTCAGGGCCATATACAACGCCCTTCTGCAGGCCTCACATCTTCTTCAAGATTGGACCATTCAGGTCCAGTTGGACAATGTGACGGCAGTAACGTATATAAACCGACAGGGTGGAACGAAAAGCAGAGCAGCAATGTCAGAGGTGTCAAGATTCCTCTGGGCAGAAAGATATGCTGTGGCATTGTCAGTGGTCTTCATTCCGAGAGTAGACAACTGGGAAGCAGACTTCCTCAGCAGACACTACCTGCACTCTGGGGAAATGGGGCCTTCACCCGGAAGTGTTCAGATGCTTGACCTGTCGATGGGGATGTTCACAGATCGACATGATGGACTCTCGTCTCAAGAAGAAGCTCAGGCGGTATTGTTCCAGGTCGAGAGACCCACAGGCAGTGGCGGTAGACGCTCTGACAACTCCATGGGTCTATCAGATGGTGTACATGTTTCCTCCACTTCCTCTGATCCCAAGAATTCTTAAGCGAATATAAAGGCAAAAGGTTCAAGCAATACTCATTGCTCTGGACTGGCCAAGAAGGGCCTGGTATGCGGACCTTCTGGAGTTGCTCCTCGAAGGTCTGTGGCCTTTACCTCTTCGCGAGGATCTTCTGCAACAAGGCCCGTTTGTCTATCGGGACTTACCACGGCTACGTTTGACGGCATGGAAGTTGAACAGCTGATTCTAGCCAGGAGAGGGATCCCTAACAAGGTTATCCCAACTTTGATCCAAGCCAGGAAGGGGGTAACGTCTAAGCATTACCATCGTATTTAAAAGAAATATACGTCTCTTTGTGTGAGAGCAGAAATTATTCTGTGCTGGAATTTCATCTGGGACGTTTCCTGCTTTTTCTGCAGTCAGGTGTGGATGTGGACCTGCATCTGGGCTCCATGAAAGTCCAGATTTCGTCCTTGTCCATTTTCTTTCAGAAACAATTGCTTTCTCTCCCTGAGGTCCAGATGTTCTTGAAAGGTGTTCTGCACATCTAACCTCCCTTTGTGCCTTCCACGGCACTTTGGGATCTCAATTTGGTGCTGCAGTTTCTCCAGACTGGTGTGAACCGTTACAGGAGGTGGACGTAAAATATCTTACGTGGAAGACCATCACACTGTTGGCCTTGGCTTCAGCAAGACGTGTGTCGGAGCTGGGGGCTTTGTCTCACAAAAGTCCCTATTTAATTTTCCATGCGGACAGAGCTGAACTCAGAACTCCGTCAGCAATTTATTCCTAAAGTAGTGTCTGCGTTTCGCATTAAGCAACCTATTGTGGTTCCGGTTGTCACCGACACCTTTGCTACTTCAAAGTCTTGGGATGTTGTGAGGGCTTTGAAGGTGTATGTCAAACAAACAGCTCGTCACAGAAAATCGGACTCGCTGTTTGTCCTTTATGATCCCAGTAAATTTGGGTGTCCTGCGTCATCCATTACACGCTGGATCAGGCTTACTATCCAGCATGCTTATTCCACAGCATGTTTGCCATGTCCAAAATCTGTACAGGCCCACTCTTACAGGTCAGTGGATTTTTCCTGGGTGGCAGCCCAGGGTGTCTCAGCTTTACAGCTCTGCCGAGTAGCTACTTGGTCAGGTTCGAACACGTTTGCTAAGTTCTACAAGTTCGATACTTTGGCCTCTGAGGACCTTCCATTTGGTCAATCAGTTCTGCAGGAACCTCAGCACTCTCCCATCTGGTTTGGGAGCTTTGGTACATCCCCATGGTACTAAATGGAACTCAGTATCCTCTAGGACGTAAGAGAAAATAGGATTTTAATTACCTACCGGTAAATCCTTTTCTCGTAGACCGTAGAGGATACTGGGCGCCCGCCCAGTGCTTCGTTCTTCCTGCACTGTTACTTGGTTATGTAATGTTGGTTCTGCCGTTGCTGTTCCTGTTTCAAGTTTGGTTAGCTTGGCTTTCCTCTTGTTGTGTGTGCTGGTTCGGAATCTCACCACTATCCTTATCTATCCTTCTCTCAAAGTATGTCCGTCTCCTAGGACACATTTTCCTAGATTGAGTCTGGTAGGAGGGGCATAGAGGGAAGAGCCAGCCCACACTATCAAATTCTTAAAGTGCCCATGGCTCCTAGTAGACCTGTCTATACCCCATGGTACTAAATGGACCCCAGTATCCTCTACGGACCACAAGAAAAGGATTTATCGGTAGGTAATTAAAATCCTATTATATCTCTTTACTTATCTCAAAATATCTCCCAACTTGGGGCCTAATTCAGACCTGATTGTAGCAGCAAATTCGTTAGCAGATGGGCAAAACCATGTTCACTGCAGGGGGAGGGGGGGGGGGGAGGAAGCAGATATAACGTGCAGAGAGAGTTAGATTTGGGTGTGGTGTGTTCAAAGTGAAATCTAAATCGCAGTGTAAAAATAAAGCAGCCAGTATTTACCCTGCACAGAAACAATATAACCCACTCAAATCTGACTGTTCCATCAGCCCTTAACTATTTAATCCTACACCTATCTGCAGTACATGTTAAATAAGGAACGGACACTACCATTTAAGCAGCCCCTATTGGTGATTCTGAATGTTTTTATTCTGTATTTACTTGTAGCTCAATGTATGCATTTTACTTGTTTTTATTCAATTAACTGTTTTCTTTTTGACCTTTCAATACATACATCTCTATGTGCCATAATTCCACTTTACTTCCATTTATAATAGATATTCATCTTTATTAGTTATCACGTCAAGCGCCGCTATTTCGTACTATTGTGTTTTGTTCCCTAAAAACTCACCTCTTCAGGCAAACCTATGAAATTCCTGAACCGCCCACATGACCTTCAGAAATATTCATATCTAATTACATCCCATCAGGACTGTCTTTGCAATCGGCTAGGACTGCTGCTATACTATAGAAAGTGCCTATCATTGTGTAGCCTTCCTAATTCTCTATAGATTGTAAGCTTGTGAGCAGGGCTTTCCTACCTCCATGTCTGTCCAGGGCCGTCTTTTCACATGGTCTCAATGGGAAGTTGCCCAAGGATCCCAGGAGTTAAAGGGCTTAGGGTCCCCGTTTTCCAGGGGTACCAGATTTTTGAAAATTGGCCCTGGGGAACTGGAGATATCCGACTTCAAAGAAGTGGACCCCATCTGAATTGCTCTTCTCAGCCAGAATTCACAGGTTCTGTGCGGCATACAGTTTTTCTGAGGATATACTCCAAAAGCTGGGACTCTCCCCTTTCGGTATGCAGTTTTAGACTCTCCACACGCTGGGACTCTCCATACTCCTGGAATACAGTTTTCATCTGTGAATTGCTGTGGCTCCTGAACTCTGATCCCCAAGTCCCCAGTACCTCCTGAAAGTTGGGACTCTCTAGATGTTTTATTCCATTGAAATCTAAGAAATCTATTTCCAGAAACTGGAAATATCTGCAGTCAAGCAAGCTGCCCTCCCACTGGAAAATTATGAATATAAGCTCACTCCACTATCCACCCCTCCCCTGAGTATTAAACACCCTGGAAGTCATGTATCGGGACCCCTTTATTCAGCCCAATGCCCCCTTCTACAGTTTGGTGTTCTCCCTCCCACACCATCTCCCACCAACTGTGCGAAAAAGGAGTAATTAGCAGAAATTACTGGTCCAGGTTCTACATGCTGAGCGGAAGATAGAACACCCCCTACCGCCCACGGGATATCAAAGCTACCACTGATAGCACCCCATACCCCCTACAGCTACGGGATGGGTAGGGGCCCCAATGCATTGCTTTGCCCAGGGGCCTACACTGCTGTTAAGAGTGCACTTTTTCTGTTATTATCCAGTTTGTCTTATCACTGTTGTAAAATGTAAAGCACAACGGAATATGCTTTGCTATACAGAGCTGGGCGTCAGGGGGGATCAAAGGGGACACCTTAACCGGGCACCAAGGATTAGAGGGTCCCAAAGAATATGTCACTTAGTGCCTGGCATGGATGTGAGCTATCTTGTCCAAATAGGGCAGCGAGCTGTAGGCAGTGTGGGCGCAGCCTCAGAGTGACAGGAGTACCTCAAACACAGTGACTGTGTGGTGCTAGTGTGTGCCGGGTCCAACTCTGTTGCAGGCAGTTATGGGACATAGCAGCAGCTCTGCTGGCCAGGATTCCAATGCCCTGCACCAGCCTCTTCTGGAGGTGTGTGAGGGCTGAATGGTACCTGCTGTGCGGTGTACGAGCTGGATACTGAAGAGTGCAGCGCAGGTGAGTCTCTCCCCAGGTTAAGAGTGAATGGGTGAGGGGATACAGGGCTTTGGGATGGGTTGGGGGAGCTGGGAATGCAGCGTGGAGTCATTGTAGAGAGATAGACTGTGGGGTGTGTGGGAGGAAAGAACGAAAGATATGTATATAGATAAATGAACAAATATATATATTTATTAACAGTTTTTTTTATCTAGTGCAGCAAATTATGTTGTATATGTTTACAACTTAGTTTGTGAAGATACTCCCTCTCGAGCTCGCACCTTGAAAAAGGTGAGGGAGTATCTAGAGATTACATCACATAACAAACGTACTGGTTGTATTTTATTGACATTTTTATGATTTATTTTTCTTGTGAATATTACATGATGAACCATATGTAAAATTACATTTGTTCAAACGCATGTTATTAAAATAACATTTTACATTAATTGGCCTTTGGCCTCTTGTTTGGGTGACTTTTTGGTGAGGGGTGTCTGTTACAGGTCCCCAGATACAAATGTTCTCCAGTCTACACCTTACATCTATGAAAATAATACTGGAAGGACGATTGTAAATACGCTCCACTTAGCGCACTTGGGAAATTGTTTTTACTTTGTATGCTATTGAGGTCTTTCAACAGGGATCTCTCCCGTTGTGCTGCTTTTAGTTTGGCGCAAGATAAGGATACTATTGTGTTTTTTATATACATACATACATATGTACAGGGCCGTTTCTTGGGGCAGGCGAGCAGTGCAACCGCACTGGGCGCCCGCCGCGGCACTAACTGTGGCTCCCTGCTTCCCCCTCCTATTTCTCCCCGAGTAACCCGCTCGGGGGGCGGAGTTTCACGGAATGACGCGGTTGCGTCGTTACGTCACGACGCAACCCCGTCACGACGCAAAACTCCCCCCCCCCCCCCGAGCAGAGTACAGAGGGGGATCCAAGTTAGGAAGAGGGAAAGGCCGGCGCGAGGAGCGACTGGTGATGCGGGCCGAAGATCGGTAATCGCCTCTGTAAGTATTCTCTCTCTCTCTCTCTGAATGTGTAAAATGGGGACACCTGCCGTAATGTGTGAAATGGGGACTTTTGCCTGCCGTAGTGCGGGGATTTAATGTATCAAGGGCATTGCGGTGTGTGGCATAATATGGTGCAGGGGGCATTACTGTGTGGGGCTTAATATGGTAGAATTTTTTTTTCCTGTGGTGGTCGTGATCTGTTGGAGCAGGGTCAAAAACTGGATTGTGAGGTAGTCTTTTCAGACGAGGCCATGCCCATTTAGATGAGGCCACGCCCCCTTTCCGGGGGCACGCGCAAGTTGTTGTTTTTTCATCTAGGTGTGTGGGGGGGGCACATTTTTTTATGTCATGGGGGGGCGCATTTTTAAATCTCGCACTGCATATATATATATATATATATATACACACACATACACACACACACACACACACACACACACACACACACACACACACACACACACATGAGGGGGCCGAAGAGATATCACTGTACCGGACCACAAGATTTCTGTTGCTGGCGCTCTATAAGAAATTGTAAATAAATAAATAACCCACATCCATTTCAAGTTCAATTTTTTAAGCCTGTTCAAGCCTCTTAATGTACAGAGTTAATTAATAAAACCTCCTAGATTTTACAGGTTAACAAAAAAAAAAGGCATGGTAAATGCTATTCAAAATTCTAGTACATAATAGAGATGAGCGGGTTCGGTTTCTCTGAATCCGAACCCGCCAGAACTTCATGTTTTTTTTCACGGGTCCGAGCGACTCGGATCTTCCCGCCTTGCTCGGTTAACCCGAGCGCGCCCGAACGTCATCATGACGCTGTCGGATTCTCGCGAGGCTCGGATTCTATCGCGAGACTCGGATTCTATATAAGGAGCCGCGCGTCGCCGCCATTTTCACACGTGCATTGAGATTGATAGGGAGAGGACGTGGCTGGCGTCCTCTCCGTTTAGACACTTGATTTACTAATTTTGGGGAGCATTAGGAGTACTCAGTAGTGTACAGTGCAGAGTTTTGCTGATAGTGACCAGTGACCACCACTTTTATTTATAATCCGTTCTCTGCCTGAAAAAAGCGATACACAGCACACAGTGACTCAGTCACATACCATATCTGTGTGCACTGCTCAGGCTCAGGCCAGTGTGCTGCATCATCTATTATCTATATATAATATTATATATCTGTCTGACTGCTCAGCTCACACAGCTTATAATTGTGGGGGAGACTGGGGAGCACTACTGCAGTGCCAGTTATAGGTTATAGCAGGAGCCAGGAGTACATAATATATTATATAGTGAGTGACCACCAGACACACAGTGCAGTTTATTTAATATATCCGTTCTCTGCCTGAAAAAAGCGATACACACAGTGACTCAGTCAGTCACATACCATATCTGTGTGCACTGCTCAGGCCAGTGTGCTGCATCATCTATATATATTATATATCTGTCTGACTGCTCAGCTCACACAGCTTATAATTGTGGGGGAGACTGGGGAGCACTACTGCAGTGCCAGTTATAGGTTATAGCAGGAGCCAGGAGTACATAATATTATATTAAAATTAAACAGTGCACACTTTTGCTGCAGGAGTGCCACTGCCAGTGTGACTAGTGACCAGTGACCTGACCACCAGTATATATAATATTAGTAGTATACTATCTCTTTATCAACCAGTCTATATTAGCAGCAGACACAGTACAGTGCGGTAGTTCACGGCTGTGGCTACCTCTGTGTCGGCACTCGGCAGCCCGTCCATAATTGTATATACCACCTAACCGTGGTTTTTTTTTCTTTCTTTATACATACATACTAGTTACGAGTATACTATCTCTTTATCAACCAGTCTATATATTAGCAGCAGACACAGTACAGTGCGGTAGTTCACGGCTGTGGCTACCTCTGTGTCGGCACTCGGCAGCCCGTCCATAATTGTATATACCACCTAACCGTGGTTTTTTTTTCTTTCTTTATACATACATACTAGTTACGAGTATACTATCTCTTTATCAACCAGTCTATATATTAGCAGCAGACACAGTACAGTGCGGTAGTTCACGGCTGTGGCTACCTCTGTGTCGGCACTCGGCAGCCCGTCCATAATTGTATATACCACCTAACCGTGGTTTTTTTTTCTTTCTTTATACATACATACTAGTTACGAGTATACTATCTCTTTATCAACCAGTCTATATATTAGCAGCAGACACAGTACAGTGCGGTAGTTCACGGCTGTGGCTACCTCTGTGTCGGCACTCGGCAGCCCGTCCATAATTGTATATACCACCTAACCGTGGTTTTTTTTTCTTTCTTTATACATACATACTAGTTACGAGTATACTATCTCTTTATCAACCAGTCTATATATTAGCAGCAGACACAGTACAGTGCGGTAGTTCACGGCTGTGGCTACCTCTGTGTCGGCACTCGGCAGCCCGTCCATAATTGTATATACCACCTAACCGTGGTTTTTTTTTCTTTCTTTATACATACATACTAGTTACGAGTATACTATCTCTTTATCAACCAGTCTATATATTAGCAGCAGACACAGTACAGTGCGGTAGTTCACGGCTGTGGCTACCTCTGTGTCGGCACTCGGCAGCCCGTCCATAATTGTATATACCACCTAACCGTGGTTTTTTTTTCTTTCTTTATACATACATACTAGTTACGAGTATACTATCTCTTTATCAACCAGTCTATATATTAGCAGCAGACACAGTACAGTGCGGTAGTTCACGGCTGTGGCTACCTCTGTGTCGGCACTCGGCAGCCCGTCCATAATTGTATATACCACCTAACCGTGGTTTTTTTTTCTTTCTTTATACATACATACTAGTTACGAGTATACTATCTCTTTATCAACCAGTCTATATATTAGCAGCAGACACAGTACAGTGCGGTAGTTCACGGCTGTGGCTACCTCTGTGTCGGCACTCGGCAGCCCGTCCATAATTGTATATACCACCTAACCGTGGTTTTTTTTTCTTTCTTTATACATACATACTAGTTACGAGTATACTATCTCTTTATCAACCAGTCTATATATTAGCAGCAGACACAGTACAGTGCGGTAGTTCACGGCTGTGGCTACCTCTGTGTCGGCACTCGGCAGCCCGTCCATAATTGTATATACCACCTAACCGTGGTTTTTTTTTCTTTCTTTATACATACATACTAGTTACGAGTATACTATCTCTTTATCAACCAGTCTATATATTAGCAGCAGACACAGTACAGTGCGGTAGTTCACGGCTGTGGCTACCTCTGTGTCGGCACTCGGCAGCCCGTCCATAATTGTATACTAGTATCCAATCCATCCATCTCCATTGTTTACCTGAGGTGCCTTTTAGTTGTGCCTATTAAAATATGGAGAACAAAAATGTTGAGGTTCCAAAATTAGGGAAAGATCAAGATCCACTTCCACCTCGTGCTGAAGCTGCTGCCACTAGTCATGGCCGAGACGATGAAATGCCAGCAACGTCGTCTGCCAAGGCCGATGCCCAATGGCATAGTACAGAGCATGTCAAAACCAAAACACCAAATATCAGTAAAAAAAGGACTCCAAAACCTAAAATAAAATTGTCGGAGGAGAAGCGTAAACTTGCCAATATGCCATTTACCACACGGAGTGGCAAGGAACGGCTGAGGCCCTGGCCTATGTTCATGGCTAGTGGTTCAGCTTCACATGAGGATGGAAGCACTCAGCCTCTCGCTAGAAAACTGAAAAGACTCAAGCTGGCAAAAGCACCGCAAAGAACTGTGCGTTCTTTGAAATCCCAAATCCACAAGGAGAGTCCAATTGTGTCGGTTGCGATGCCTGACCTTCCCAACACTGGACGTGAAGAGCATGCGCCTTCCACCATTTGCACGCCCCCTGCAAGTGCTGGAAGGAGCACCCGCAGTCCAGTTCCTGATAGTCAGATTGAAGATGTCAGTGTTGAAGTACACCAGGATGAGGAGGATATGGGTGTTGCTGGCGCTGGGGAGGAAATTGACCAGGAGGATTCTGATGGTGAGGTGGTTTGTTTAAGTCAGGCACCCGGGGAGACACCTGTTGTCCGTGGGAGGAATATGGCCGTTGACATGCCAGGTGAAAATACCAAAAAAATCAGCTCTTCGGTGTGGAGGTATTTCACCAGAAATGCGGACAACAGGTGTCAAGCCGTGTGTTCCCTTTGTCAAGCTGTAATAAGTAGGGGTAAGGACGTTAACCACCTCGGAACATCCTCCCTTATACGTCACCTGCAGCGCATTCATAATAAGTCAGTGACAAGTTCAAAAACTTTGGGTGACAGCGGAAGCAGTCCACTGACCAGTAAATCCCTTCCTCTTGTAACCAAGCTCACGCAAACCACCCCACCAACTCCCTCAGTGTCAATTTCCTCCTTCCCCAGGAATGCCAATAGTCCTGCAGGCCATGTCACTGGCAATTCTGACGAGTCCTCTCCTGCCTGGGATTCCTCCGATGCATCCTTGCGTGTAACGCCTACTGCTGCTGGCGCTGCTGTTGTTGCCGCTGGGAGTCGATGGTCATCCCAGAGGGGAAGTCGTAAGCCCACTTGTACTACTTCCAGTAAGCAATTGACTGTTCAACAGTCCTTTGCGAGGAAGATGAAATATCACAGCAGTCATCCTACTGCAAAGCGGATAACTGAGGCCTTGGCATCCTGGGTGGTGAGAAACGTGGTTCCGGTATCCATCATTACTGCAGAGCCAACTAGAGACTTGTTGGAGGTACTGTGTCCCCGGTACCAAATACCATCTAGGTTCCATTTCTCTAGGCAGGCGATACCGAAAATGTACACAGACCTCAGAAAAAGAGTCACCAGTGTCCTAAAAAATGCAGCTGTACCCAATGTCCACTTAACCACGGACATGTGGACAAGTGGAGCAGGGCAGGGTCAGGACTATATGACTGTGACAGCCCACTGGGTAGATGTATGGACTCCCGCCGCAAGAACAGCAGCGGCGGCACCAGTAGCAGCATCTCGCAAACGCCAACTCTTTCCTAGGCAGGCTACGCTTTGTATCACCGCTTTCCAGAATACGCACACAGCTGAAAACCTCTTACGGCAACTGAGGAAGATCATCGCGGAATGGCTTACCCCAATTGGACTCTCCTGTGGATTTGTGGCATCGGACAACGCCAGCAATATTGTGTGTGCATTAAATCTGGGCCAATTCCAGCACGTCCCATGTTTTGCACATACCTTGAATTTGGTGGTGCAGAATTTTTTAAAAAACGACAGGGGCGTGCAAGAGATGCTGTCGGTGGCCAGAAGAATTGCGGGACACTTTCGGCGTACAGGCACCACGTACAGAAAACTGGAGCACCACCAAAAACTACTGAACCTGCCCTGCCATCATCTGAAGCAAGAAGTGGTAACGAGGTGGAATTCAACCCTCTATATGCTTCAGAGGTTGGAGGAGCAGCAAAAGGCCATTCAAGCCTATACAATTGAGCACGATATAGGAGGTGGAATGCACCTGTCTCAAGTGCAGTGGAGAATGATTTCAACGTTGTGCAAGGTTCTGATGCCCTTTGAACTTGCCACACGTGAAGTCAGTTCAGACACTGCCAGCCTGAGTCAGGTCATTCCCCTCATCAGGCTTTTGCAGAAGAAGCTGGAGGCATTGAAGGAGGAGCTAACACGGAGCGATTCCGCTAGGCATGTGGGACTTGTGGATGCAGCCCTTAATTCGCTTAACAAGGATTCACGGGTGGTCAATCTGTTGAAATCAGAGCACTACATTTTGGCCACCGTGCTCGATCCTAGATTTAAAGCCTACCTTGGATCTCTCTTTCCGGCAGACACAGGTCTGCTGGGGTTGAAAGACCTGCTGGTGACAAAATTGTCAAGTCAAGCGGAACGCGACCTGTCAACATCTCCTCCTTCACATTCTCCCGCAACTGGGGGTGCGAGGAAAAGGCTCAGAATTCCGAGCCCACCCGCTGGCGGAGATGCAGGGCAGTCTGGAGCGACTGCTGATGCTGACATCTGGTCCGGACTGAAGGACCTGACAACGATTACGGACATGTCGTCTACTGTCACTGCATATGATTCTCTCAACATTGATAGAATGGTGGAGGATTATATGAGTGACCGCATCCAAGTAGGCACGTCACACAGTCCGTACTTATACTGGCAGGAAAAAGAGGCAATTTGGAGGCCCTTGCACAAACTGGCTTTATTCTACCTAAGTTGCCCTCCCACAAGTGTGTACTCCGAAAGAGTGTTTAGTGCCGCCGCTCACCTTGTCAGCAATCGGCGTACGAGGTTACATCCAGAAAATGTGGAGAAGATGATGTTCATTAAAATGAATTATAATCAATTCCTCCGCGGAGACATTGACCAGCAGCAATTGCCTCCACAAAGTACACAGGGAGCTGAGATGGTGGATTCCAGTGGGGACGAATTGATAATCTGTGAGGAGGGGGATGTACACGGTGATATATCAGAGGGTGAAGATGAGGTGGACATCTTGCCTCTGTAGAGCCAGTTTGTGCAAGGAGAGATTAATTGCTTCTTTTTTGGGGGGGGTCCAAACCAACCCGTCATATCAGTCACAGTCGTGTGGCAGACCCTGTCACTGAAATGATGGGTTGGTTAAAGTGTGCATGTCCTGTTTTGTTTATACAACATAAGGGTGGGTGGGAGGGCCCAAGGACAATTCCATCTTGCACCTCTTTTTTCTTTTCTTTTTCTTTGCATCATGTGCTGATTGGGGAGGGTTTTTTGGAAGGGACATCCTGCGTGACACTGCAGTGCCACTCCTAGATGGGCCCGGTGTTTGTGTCGGCCACTAGGGTCGCTAATCTTACTCACACAGTCAGCTACCTCATTGCGCCTCTTTTTTTCTTTGCGTCATGTGCTGTTTGGGGAGGGTTTTTTGGAAGGGACATCCTGCGTGACACTGCAGTGCCACTCCTAGATGGGCCCGGTGTTTGTGTCGGCCACTAGGGTCGCTAATCTTACTCACACAGCTACCTCATTGCGCCTCTTTTTTTCTTTGCGTCATGTGCTGTTTGGGGAGGGTTTTTTGGAAGGGACATCCTGCGTGACACTGCAGTGCCACTCCTAGATGGGCCCGGTGTTTGTGTCGGCCACTAGGGTCGCTTATCTTACTCACACAGCGACCTCGGTGCAAATTTTAGGACTAAAAATAATATTGTGAGGTGTGAGGTATTCAGAATAGACTGAAAATGAGTGTAAATTATGGTTTTTGAGGTTAATAATACTTTGGGATCAAAATGACCCCCAAATTCTATGATTTAAGCTGTTTTTTAGTGTTTTTGGAAAAAAACACCCGAATCCAAAACACACCCGAATCCGACAAAAAAAATTCGGTGAGGTTTTGCCAAAACGCGTTCGAACCCAAAACACGGCCGCGGAACCGAACCCAAAACCAAAACACAAAACCCGAAAAATTTCAGGCGCTCATCTCTAGTACATAATCTAAAAGTGCATGGAATAGTTTTATTTCTTTCTGGGTCCAAGGTGTCACAACGGGCTGAGGATGGGGCTCCAACAAGTGGGCATCAGCTGAAACAGCGGATGTCCCTGCATGAAGGAAACTAGAAGGCCGAATGTAGTTCTTTCTCATATACTTCGGAGTTGAAAGATGAGACACTTGGAGAACAGAACTTGAAGACTGAGGAATGAATGCTTGTACAGCGTGGTCGGAGAATATTGAAGATTGAAGACTCGAAGAATTAATACTGATTGTTTAATAAACATGACTGAAGAACACTGAAGAATGAAGACTTGGATAATGGAAACTTGATAATTGAGGTTAGAGAACACTGGAGACTTGAAGACATGAATAATGGATGCTCAATAAATGAGATTGAAGAACACTGAAGACTGGAATGATGGATGCTTGTTAAATGTGTCTGAAAAACACTAGAGACTTGAATAATGGATGCTCAATAAACGAGATTGAAGAACACTGAAGAATGAAGACAGGAATGATGGATGCTTGTTAAACGTGGCTGAGGAACACTGGAGACTTGTAGACTTGAATAATGAATGTTCAGTAAACGAGATTGAAGAACACTGAAGAATGAAGACTGGAATATCGGATGCTTGTTAAATGTGGCAGAGGGGCACGATTAGAACTCGGAGTTTCTTCTATGGTCACAAAGCACCCAAGGACACTGTTAGGAGGCGGCGAGCCATGGGCAGCAGGACTGGAGTAACCACCGGCAGCTGTGCAGCAGGCAGTAACAGAGGCGAAAGGTCTGTGGAGCCGAAGATCCCCTGGAGTGCTATAATAACCACAAGAGAATCCTGTGGGGAGCTTCGAGCTGGAGCACCTGCAGCAACATAAAGCACTGGCAAGATTTAAAACTGAACTGACCTTTTTAAAAAAGGAAACTGCCTGTGATTGGCTGAGAGGAACATGAAACCAAAATCCATTAGGTTACAGAGAATTGGTCTCCAACATGGCTGCCCCCAGCACTGCAGACACACCAGATGCGGAATCTCATTTGAGTAGCTCCCACACACCAATGCTTCAGCGGCCACACAGTCGCCAGCACCAACACTGCCGCACCACACCAGCGGCCCCATTAGTCCTCCGCCGCCACAGCACTGCCAGCCATCGGACGGTCAGGCCCCGAGCCCCGCCACCGGAGGTCAGACTCCGGATTCTGACAAGGGGTTAATAACTTGGATTACAGGAGGTGTTTATGGTTCTGGCATAAACAGTCTTCTCTGTCTTCTATTATCACTTCTTGGCAAATAAAAAAGACACTTGATTATATTACTACTGCTATGAAATAATTACAGCTAGTCAGAGGGACAGAATGTAGATTGCTTACAAGAACACTTGCCAGAGATGATAAGGCATCTTGAGATAATTACCTCAGTTATTGGAGCATGGTTATGGAGTTTTCATGGATTGGTCTCATACACATTAGTTATTTATAGATTCAATATGCATTCTTAAATGTTGCTTTCAGCACACTTCATGGCATACAGGTTGCTGAGGACAAATCCCATATAGTCTGACAGTTATGCCTAAAATTGTTAGCTTGCAGTGTTGGGATATAGGGGTCTATTTACTAAGGCTCAGGTGGAGAAAAGTGGACATAGATAAAGTACCAGCCAATCACCTCCTGTCATTTTTCAAACCCAATCTGTGACATGGCAGTTAGGAGCTGATTGGCTGGTATTTTATCTACGCCCACTTTATCTCCATCTAACGCTTAGTAAATAGTCCCCATAGTTCAATTCTAAAGCTGCAATTTGTGTGCAGTTTATATGCCCTATTCATAATCTTTTGGGTATCTTCTGAGTATTCTGAATTCAGCCCAGTCCTAAGAAATGTAAGTACATTAATTGGCTTCTGACTTAATTAGTCCTGGTACTCTATGCTTTTTTGTGTGGTCTGTTTGCTGGTAATAGCACAAAATATTGTACTGATTACAATTCTGCTTTGTTCAGTGCTATGTACTGGGATGTAGTTATGTGACTGGCGGTCAGGAGACCACCAGTCACAATACCTCCCCCTACATCCTGCCCCCTATCAATCCCGACAGTCGACATGCTGACCAACAGGGACTATTCCCACTCGTGGGTGTCCATGACACCCATAGAGTGGTAATAGAACCCGTGGTGACCGCAGGTCGCCACCGAGCCTGCAGCATGATGAGGGACTTGTTGCACTTGCCCCCCTCTCCTGACTGCCAGTCACGCATATCACACCCTTCTGTACTATAGCATGTTGGCATACCTCCCAACTGTCCCAATTTTCGTGGGACAGTCCCATTTTTTAGGACTCCCTCTGTCCCTCTCGTGGGCCGCAGTGTCCCGCGGTGTGGGGGGGGGGGCAGTTGGGAGTCTCCTATCACTCACTGCTCTGTTTAGCACAGTGTCTATTTACTGGAGACAGAGGGAGAGGGGGTATGCCAGCAGTTCACAAAGCACTGGGCATGCCCCCTCAGTAAGGAAAATGTGGGCATGGCTTGCGATTGAGGCACTCCCATGAAGCCATGCCTCCTTTCATAGACCACACCCTTTTTGAAATTGGGCGCGGATTCACTGCGCAACAGTCCTGTATACTAGAGCAGAAATGTTGGAGGGTATGTGTTGGGGCAACATAGATAAAGGCTAATAATAAATAGTGTTATCAAAATAAAAACAATTAAAACGAGTTGGTGACTCGATACTTGGTTTAAAAGACAGTGGAATTTAGGATTTAAATGGTTTCAATTAGAGATGAACAGGTTCAGTTCACAGAGAACCGACCCCCCCCCCCACCCGAACATCGTGTTCTGAGCCCCGATCAGAGTCCAGCTTGGGGCTTTCCACCAGACTAGGAAACCAGAATGAAGCAAAATGTCATCATCCCACTGTCGGATTCTCATGGGTTTTGGATTCCATATAAACAGCCGTGTATTGCTGCCATTTTCCATCTGGACTTGGAGAGTGAGGGAGGCAGACCTCTGTGGGTGGTGGCATTGGGTGGAGATTGTGTGTGCTTTGTAGGGGTGCTGCTGCAGTCACTGTGGTGCACCTGTGCTGTGTTAGGGGTGCTGTCCTTGCTGTGTTTTATGTGCTGTTATGGGTGCTGCAGCTGTACATGGGTGTAGCTGTCCTCCTGTATGCTGTAAAATATAGGGGTGCTGCTGTTAAAATAACATTACACTGGCCCTGTATGCTGTAAAAATTCAGGGGTGCTTTTGCTAAAAATTAAAAGCACACTGGTCCTGTATACTGTAGAACAGGCATTCCCAACCACGGTCCTCAAGGCACACTAACGGTGCAGGTTTTAGTGATATCCAGGCTTCAGCACAGGTGACTTAATTAGTAGCTCAGTTATTTTGATTTAACCATCTGTGCTGCAGCCTGGATATCACTAAAACCTGCACTGTTGGTGTGCCTTGAGGACCGTGGTTGGGAATGCCTGCTGTAGAATATAGGGGTGCTTCTGTTAAAATAACATTATACTGTCCCTGTATGCTGTAAAAATTCAGGGGTGCTTCTGTTAAAATTAAAAGCACACTGTTCATGTATGCTGTAAAAAAAAATATAGGGGTGCTGCTGTTAAAATAACATTACACTTGCCCTGTATGCTGTTAAAATTAAGGGGTAATTATGCTAAAAAATTATAGCACACTGCTCCTGTATGCTGTAGAATATAGGGGTGCTTCTGTTAATATAACATTACACTGTCCCTGTATGCTGTAAAAATTCAGGGAGGCAATTGTTAAAAATTAAAAGCACACTGGATCTGTATGCTGTAAAAATATATGGGTGCTGCTGTTAAAATAATATTGCACTGGCCCTTTATGCTGTAAAAATTCAGGGGTGCAGAAAAATCAATGTACACTGGCCCTGTCTTGTATGCTGTAAAAATGATGGGGTGCAGTGAAACTAAATGTACACTGGCCCTGTATGCTGTAAAAATTCAGGGGTGCAGTGAAAATAAATGTACACTGGTCCTGTCTTATATGCTGTAATAATTCTAGGGTACAGTGAAAATCCATGTACACTGGCCCTGTAGTGTATGCTGTAAGAATTCAGGGGTGCAGTGAAAATAAATGTACACTGGCCCTGTATGCTATAAAAATTCAGAGGTGCTGTTGTTAAAATAAAAGTACACTGGTCCTGTATGCTGTAAAAATACAGGGGAGCAGTGAAAATAAATGTACACTGGCTTTGTCTTGTATGCTGTAAAATTACAGAGGTGTTGTGAAAATACAGGGGTGCTGGCACTGTCCGCGGTTGTGATGTCTAGGCCTGACCTTCACAACACTGTATGGGAGGAGGAGGCTCCTAACACCATTTGCACACCACCTGCAAGTGTTGGGAGGAACACTGCCAGTCCAGTTGTTGATATTGAGATTGAAGATGTCACTATAGAAGTACACCAGGATGAGGAGGATATGGGTGTAGCTGGCACTGCGGAGGAAGTTGACGATGAGTATTCTGATGGTGATGTGGTTTGTTTGAATAAGGCACCAGTGGAGACAGTTGTTGCCCATGGGATGAAAAAACCCATTGTCATGCCTGGGCAAAATACCAAAAAAGACACCTCTTCGGTGAGGAATTATTTCTCCACAAATCCGGACAACAGGTGTCAAGTCATCTGTTGCCTTTGTCAATTCTTAATAAGTAGGAGTAAGGACGTTAACCACCTAGGAACATCCTCCCTTATACGTCACCTGCAGCGCATTCATCATAAGTCATTGCCAAGTTCAGAAACTTGGGGTAATAGCGTAAGCAGTCCACTGACACCTAAATGATGTGGTTTGTTTGTTTGAATAGTATTTCTCAGTGAGGATGAGGATGTAAACACTGAAGGGGGTTAGGATGAGGATGTAAACACTGAAGCCCCCCTTCAGTGTTTACATCTGAGGATGAGGACATCTTGGCACTGTAGAGCCACTTTGTGCAAGGAGAGATTAATTGCTTTTTTTTGGTGGGGGCCCAAACAAACCAGTCATTTCAGCCACAGTCGTGTGTCAGACCCTGTAGCTGAAATGATTGATTTGTTAAAGTGTGCTTGTCCATTTATTACAACATAAGGGTGGATGCACGTCTTTTCTTTGCCACATCATTCCAGGGGTGCTGCCCTATATGGGGTGCTGTCCCTCTGCACTATCAGTCCAGCGGTGCTGCCCCGGTGCCGTTTAAGTCCACGGGTGCTGTTGCCTTTCTTATGTGTTGTGTAATTCTCCAGGGGTGCTGACTATGCTGTATAAATCATGGGGTGCTGCCGTATAATTCCAGGGGTGCTGCTGTACTTGATCCTAGGTTTAAATGAAAGATGAAAGATATGAAACAAGCTTCAACATCACAAAGATTTGTGAAAACTAGCCGCAAAGGTGGAAATGGAAATTGCTGAAGTGTTTTTAAATAAAGTGGGAAGAGACCACATTTGTGACCAAAGTCAGTGTGACTCAAAAGAGAATGGATCATAATCCAGCACAACTGCCGGAGAGGTAAGTGATATTTTCTGCCGGAGCATTAGCGAGAGGTTCCTCTCAATTATTTCATGTTAGGGACTCACTCAAATGAATGGCTCAATTCGTCAACCTTAATTTTGATTTACTATTGATGTTCCACATTTTGGGATTATTTATTTAGTAGATGCGCATTTGTTGTACAGGTATCTTCTTTTCCTAAGGGCTGCATAGGGTTACCACAAGACCTTGTGGTGTTAGAAGATCAGAGAGCCTAATTCAGACCTGATCGCAGCAGAAAATTTGTTAGCAGATGGGCAAAACCAGAGGGGTCATTCTGGCCTGATCGCACGCTGCTGTTCATCGCAGTGATCAGGTCAGAAGTGCGTATGCGCCGGCATGGCTGATAGCCGACGACTGTCATTGCCTAGCGATTGCCTCTGCCTGATTGACAGGCAGATGCGGTCGCTGGGCAGGAGGGGGCAGCACAGCGGTGTTTGGCCGCCATTTTGTGGTCGCAGTCCGGCCAATGCAGGTGTGGCTGGACCGTGCGGGGGGGGTGGGCCACAGCGGCTACGTGACGTCACACACAGCCGCTGCGACCCGGGCAGTGACGAGTAACTCCCGGCCAGCACACAAAAGCTGTGCTAGCCGGGAGCTACTCTTGAAGTGCAAAAGCATTGCTGCTGTGCGATGCTTATGTACTTCTGTGGGGGAAAGGGCGGCCTGATATGCGGGGCGGACTAGCCCTGTGCTGGGTGTACCCCCGCATGTCAGTGTGCCTGATCGTAGCCCTGCAAAATTTTGTAGGGCTACGATCAGGTCTGAATTAGGCCCCATGTGCACTGCAGGGTGGGGCAGATATAACGTGCAGAGAGAGTTAGATTTGGGTGGGTTATATTGTTTCTGTGCTGCTTTATTTTTACACTGCAATTTAGATTTCAGTTTGAAAACACCCCACTCAAATCTAACTCTCTCTGCACATGTTATATCTCCCCCCCCCCTGCAGTGCACATAGGCCCTCATTCTGAGTTGATCGCTCGCTATCTACTTTTAGCAGCCATGCAAACGCATAGTCGCCACCAACGGGGGAGTGTATTTTTGCTTTGCAAGTGTGCGAACGCGCGTGCAGTCGAGCGAAACGAAAACTTTTTTTGCAGTTTCTGAGTAGCTCTGGACTTACTCAGCCCTTGCGATCACTTCAGTCTTTTTGGTCCCGGAATTGACGTCAGACACCCGCCCTGCAAACGTCTGGACACATCTGCGTTTTTCCAAACACACCCAGAAAATGGTCAATTGACACCCATAAACGCCCTCTTCCTGTCAATCTCCTTGCGTTCACCTGTGCGAATGGAATCGTCGCTAGAAGCAGTGCTAAACAATGATGCTCTTTTTACCCATACGCCGCGCGTGCGCATTGCGGCCCATATGCATGCGTAGTTTTGCCGTTTTTTTTAAACGATCGCTACGCAGCGAAAAACAGCAGCTAGCGATCAACTCGGAATAAGGGCCATGGTTTTGCTCATCTGCTAACAAATTTGCTGCTACGATCAGGTCTGAATTAGGCCCAGAATTTCTGTGATCTTGCATTGCATCAGCTTTCCATTCCACTGCAGTACAAGATGGGCCAGGAGCTCCTGTGAGGCACAGACAGTTACTGAATAAGGCCCAGTATGGAGTCTCATGGTGGCTTACAGTCAGGAAGATGTCTGGCTTGCTGTGGTCACAGAGGTTAGCATTGCTTCCTCCCACAGTCCTACTTATAGTATGAAATGAGTTTGGACTGTAGAGTGTTAAGCTCCACTAGGGCAGGGGCTCAATAACAAAAAAATGTACTGCACAGACGTGCGTAGTACTTTACCAAACCCACCCGAACTCAACTTACCCCATCCGGGGCTGCTGTGGGGGCTTAGGAGGGGCTGCTAAAACATCTAAGGGGCTGCTTTATTTAAAAATAAAATATGAATAAAATAAACAAGACACACAGGTGTGCTCACATGCGTGTAATTGGGACACACAGGTATGCTCACATGCGTGTAACTGAAAGCTTTGAAACAAAAATAAGGCATCGGCGACAAAATATGTAAATACAAATGCTATAAAGAAAATGGGAAAAAAAGAAACCCACAAGATTTTCACAAAATAAGTTTCCAGACTCTGTGGAGGCGAAAATATCCAATCTTGATCCTGTGGTATACACTAGTTTATTTGTATCCTGGCATTAAATCCTAGATTATTTTAATCCTTGAAAATGGAGAAAGGGGTACACATTTGGAGGCTTTGGCCCCTAGTTTTTCAGTTTGTCCAGTAATGTGGTAATTAATAATTATATATATGCTTGGTTGAAGTCCTTTCCGTTTCTCACCAATATAGGAGTGGAGGTGAAAGCCTGGGATCGGTATGAAATACCTCCAATCAAAATCCCGACACTAATTGACCGATGGTCAAAATCCCGACATGGATAAAATACCGACATTTAAAATACCGATAAGGTCAAAATACCGACATGTAAAATGCCGACAGGTCAAAATACCGACATGCATTTTGTGTGTGTATGTATGTAGACATAAGTCAACATGGACACAATATAAAGTGTACCGCGTCCCCTCGCATGGCTCGCTGTGCTCGCCATGCTTCGGGCATGGTGCCTCGCTGCGCTCGGCACACTATTATATTCCCCCTCCAGGTCCACTGGGATGGTAAAGTATGAACAAGTCGGTTTAAATGAAAAAAATCATAAAAAACTCATGTCGGTAGTTTGACCTGTTGGCATTTTACATGACGGTATTTTGACCTTGTCGGTATTTTAAATGTCGGGATTTTGACCATCGGTCAATTGGTGTCGGGATTTTGAACGTCGGGATTTTGATTGGAGGTAAACTGACTGCATCCCGAAAGCCTGTGTGTTGTCCCTGATTTCATGTGCCCCTCTAATTTTTAATCACCTCCTTTTCCTCTTCTCATAATGTGAAAAGTCATCAAAGTAGGAGGTGCCATGTATGTAGCTAGCTATTATTCGGAGAACTTGGCGAGCTTTGTCCAGGGGGACCACCTGTCACTAAAATGATGGGTTTATTAAACTGTGCATGTCCTGTTTAAACAACATAAGGGTGTGTCGGAGGGCCCAAGACAATTCCATCTCGCATCTCTTTTTTTCTTTGCATTATGTGCTCTTTGGTGGCTAGTTTTTTGCCACCCACTTGTGTCTTCTTGATTCTGTCTTGCCTGTGATTGAGAATACCTGAACAAAGAAAGTCCTCAATAACTTTTGTCAAAGTCGAAAAATATTGTAATGCATATACCCTGTACTAACCCCATGCACATGCCCGCTGCGTGTGCACTCAGTCCGCCGTGCGTGCACATATCCGCAATTTGCGTAGGATCGCTCCTGCGATCATGTGTGCAGTATGGGTATTTACGGCGGAGTTTGTGAGCGCGTAGAGGGTTATTCGAACATTATATATTTAACCCAAATAGTGCATTTTGTACACACAGTTCCTCTGCACCACATCAGCGAGCATCAATAGTTCAAACAGATCCAGGACTAAGGGATTCGCCTTTGCATGATAGGAAGGGTCAGATAAAGGTTGGAAGGTGATGTCTAGTATCCAGCTGTAGGGTATTTTAAGGGTAACATTCCGGTGTTGGTTAGAGAAAGATCGCATGTTCCACGTATAGTTATGTGCAAAAGTAGAATATAGATATTAACTGTGTTTACTGTATATTATGTATGCGGCGGGAATCCAGAGGATACCACCCACAAGAGCAGTTGGGGAAAGACATCGCCCACCTTTTCAAATCAACCTATGACCTCTCCTGTAATGAAAAGACACATCTCTGTGTCCAATGGACAATGAGATTACAGTGACCATTGTATTGTGTATGTAAGTTGTGTATAAAAAACCGTTGTTGCCTGGCCGGTCAGAAGACTCTGAACGCTTTCTACCTGACAAGCGGAGGACCGGTCGGGTTGCGCTTGTGAACATTCTCACGTATGTACATTGACTGTAGCCATTACTCTGTTTTAGATTTATCTTGTTAGCCTGTAGTGTATGATTTGTACTGTTTTACCTTTTGAAATAATCCACGGTGGCCTTAGAACCCTGTGGTTTCAACTACAAATCGGTGTTGTGTCCTCACTTTCCTGCAAGGGTTTAAAAGCATATTTAACTGTATAAGGTTTATAAGCATTGATAAGGTGTACGCACTGCGGGTACTTTATACCGTCAGCGCTACTTAAGGTTTAAGGTATAACATCGTTGCAGTACTTTGCAGCTAAGGGTTTAAAGTGTAATCATACCATTACATTGTATCACTAACAAGGTTTAAAGGTTATCAATTGTGTGTGCGTGCGCTGTGCTACTCTGTACACTCAGTGCGGCGTGTGGTCGCCAAGTATGTACCACGTACAGGACTCTGTACGCAAATAGCGTACAAAGTGCGTAGCACGTGTATTCAGTCTAACGGCCATAGCGGCTCCACGGTAAAAGTGTATTTAGAGGTATAGCTTTATGGTTTAAGATAATATCGACATTATCAATTGGGGGCATCGTCCAGTTTTTCCTCATACCCGCAGCCTAGTAGGTTTACGCAGACTTTATCTATCAGCAAAGGGCGGAAAGGTATCCCCCGTAAGCCTTCTCTTGGTTGGTGGATACACTAGTGCTGATTAGATAAGCGTCTGCCCTGCATGGTTTGTAGGGATGCTGGAGGGATCCGTAAGGTAAGAACGCAAAGCTATTTTTTAAATCTGTGAAATTTCTGTTTTGGCGCCAAATGCGCACACAACACACACATACACCTGTATTTTGTACTTTGCATATCTGCCAGCATTATTGCCATAAGTAGCGATTATTAGATTCATTTTGACCTGTACTGAGAAAATTTGTTGCTATTTAGTTAAAATATAGAGTTAATATTTAAGGAAGTAAGTGTAAGACGCACACGCAGCCTGGCCTAGTTGTAAAGGTTTATACAGAAGAAACTGTGTGTTGTGTTAAGTGAACAATTATAGTTAAATATTGCTTACATTTATAGAAGTGTGGGATTTGTAGTACTGCGGACGTACGGCCTTTGTACACGTGTCTCGGACAAAGTACGGGACTGCGTACACAACGTAAAGGCATACACACATGGCGTGTTTACGCAACGTGCGTAAAAGTACGACCGCTAAATACAAATCACACAATAGCATTGTTTTAGTTTAGGCGCGAGACGGTAGCCACGCGATAATAGCACAAATTGATCAGTTTCCAATATTTAGTTTAAAAACCTTTTTACTGTATTACCTCTGGAACTAAGGCTGTTTTATCTGAATGAAAGTTAATTTTCTGTACAGAAAAACCAAAGTGTATATGAGTGAACGAGCGCGAGTATGCAAACAATAAAGGTTTTGTGGACCCAGGGAATTCGGGATCCCATAGGAGACCACACCAGGTGAGTGGACACTTGGTGGCGTGAGAGTGGCTTGCTCACGTTAACATTGATTAAAGTACAAAGGAGCAAAGTAGTAGATATCGCAGACCAAAGGTCAGCAAAGGTATAGAGTACCGCAGACCAAAGGTCAGCGAGGTTTTTGTTTAGAGAGCGCAGCCCAGGTGGTTGGCGTAGAACCCATATAGGCCCATTCAGAAACGCTCCGGCTGAGGTTTCGCAGCCTGAAAAACGATTCCATTGGTCATACGGCGGATAAGTAACAGTTACCTATACGCTGTGCGATTGAACCGCGCGTTCGTGGGTGCAATACTTAGCTCAACGTGATACCCTTTTATGACCTTTGTGTAAAATCGCGGGATCATACGCGCTAGGTGTAGCACACGCAACGTGATTTGTGTAACATTTTTTTTATTTTAAGGGAGTCTCTCTGGTCACTCAGGAAATCTCCAACGACCAATATTTACTGGGAAGGGTAAGTCACTCCCATATATTTCCAGTAAATAGAGGTTACACAGGGGCCCTAGGTTTGGTATGTACCGGCGCTGACGACAGTGTTTAGGTGTATTGGCCAACGTGGGCGTGAGTGGGTGAGAGCACTCGTTGCACTTTCACCGTTACCTTATTTTGAGTATTTTGTTTATTTGTAGGAATTAGCTGAGAAGGCAATACCTGCAAAAGATGGGGGCCAGTTGCTCAAGTAAGGGACGATCAACCAGGGTTCAGGTTGATATTCCGCGGCCCAAGGGGTCGGCGAGGTACATAATGTGTGAGAAATATGGATCACACGCAGAGGTTTTATGCAATGAATGGGAACGTATGACTGCGGAAGATAGGGAACCATTCCCTAAGGTAGGCAGTTTTAATCCAGAGGTGTTGCAGAATTTAAGGATTAGGATATGTCTGTTAAAATCCCGAAAACAAAGGATCAGACACTCAAACTGTTTACATTTATGGCAACAAGAGGGTGATATGCAGAGGGAACTAGCTCACGCAGCCGGTTCCAACCCTAGCAGGAAACTGATAGCAACTGCACCACCACCACCGTATATTACAGGGGAGAAAGTGGCTACAGACAATGGCATACTAACATATGATAAGAGTGAACTTGATAAATGTATTAATGCTAACCCGTGCAAGTTGTATCCCATCTTAAACTTCCCTCAGGACTGCGACCAAGAAGATGAGCCCAGCACGATATCGGCACTCTCTCTAGCAGCCACCATACAAGACACACAAGTGGGCACGGCCCAACCAGTAAGAACAGTAGCAAAGGCCCCTACCGGAGGGACAGGTGAGGTCGTGTCCACAGGTAAGTACGGTACAGTACATTATGCAGAGACAATTGCACCTCACATTGTAGAAGCAACTCAGAATGATGTAATTGAACTAAATCCTGTCAGGGTGATCGCAGTCCCCAATGGGAAGACTGACGCTCAGGGAATCACTCCCGTCAGGAACATTGCTATGCATTGTCCTTGGTCCCGAACAGAATTGAGGACAGTTATGTCTGAATTTCCCGAACCCAGAAAGGATCTAGCCGCATGTCAGAGGTTTATTAGAGAATTAGGCAACGCCACCGAACCCACAAACAAAGATTGGCGGACAGTGCTACGGGCATGTTTACCCTCCAATATTGACCCGGTGAAATTCATTGCTGATTGTAAATTAGACATAGAAGTACCTCTCACTGATGAATACACTCAGGAGTATGTACGACAGATCAACCTACAATTAGGAGTATATTTCCCTACTGTTGTCAAATGGAATAAAATCTTTTCCATAAGACAAAAAGAAGGTGAAACTGCATCTGAATATTTTCATCGAGCAAAGCAGGAAATGGCTAGATACACTGGGGTCGAGGACATTACGGAAAATGTACATCATAGAGAGGTAGCTGTGTCAGTATTAATGGACGGCTTAAAAGAAACGTTGAGAACAAGGGTACAAACCACTCAACCTAACTGGAGAGGTATTTCGGTGGCTGCATTAAGAGAGTCCGCTATCGAGCACGATCGGAACATCATTAAGCACAGGGAGTCACAGGGGGATAAGCTGATGACAGTAAGTATAAAAGCCCTGACAACGAAGCCACATCAGCCAAAACCCCAGACCCCTGATGGTAAGTCGTATGTAGTAAAATGTTATAATTGCCAGAGGGAAGGACATTACGCACGGAACTGTAATTATAAAAGCACACATAACGTATATCGACCCCCTAGACCAGAACATGACTCACAGCATAACACACGTAATTGGGATCAGGGATCGCATAGGAAGAATTATGAGCCACACGCAGGGGAAACAAGGAGGTACTCACCTAGGAGGGACTGGCAGACCTCTGGAAATTCTCAGCTACCCCCCTCACATATTGTAGCTGCCAGCGCGCTGCGGGAGGGTCACAACATACAATAGGGGTTAGGCCACACCTGTAGTCTGCAGCCAGTGAAGTTGATTGATAGCCTTGGAAGTGAACCTGAGGTCACAGTTGATGTAGCTGGTAGATCACTACCTTTCCTTGTAGATACATGGGCGGCCAGGTCAGTGTTAAATTCAATGGTAGGTATGAAAACCACGGGTAAAACAATTTCAGCAATGGGGGTAACAGGAGTAGTGCAACACTACCCTTTAAGTAGACCAGCGGAGATTACGATAGGGCCTTGGCAGACCAAGCACTCCTTTTTGCTAGCTGCATCGGCTCCGACTAATCTACTTGGGAGAGATTTATTGTGTAAGATGGGGTGTGTCAAATATTGTACTCCTGAGGGTGTCTTCTTAGATATACCCGAGAATCACATTCAGGAAATGCAGGATATGTTAGACACCCCACAAAGGTTGATGTCACACTCTGCTGTTATAGACAGATGTCCATCCAAGGTAGGGGAAATGATCTCCCAGATACCGGAATCCCTCTGGACCAAAGATGGACAAGACACTGGATTGATGGCAAATGTAGCTCCTGTAGTAGTGCAAGTAAAAGATGGTAGGATAGCTCCAAAAATCCCACAGTATCCTCTGAATCCAGAGGTGGAATTAGGAGTGTACCCAGTCATAGAGCGCTTGCTACAACAGGGCATCCTAGTTAGGACGTCCAGCACTGCCAATAGTCCCATCTTCCCTGTGAAAAAGAGTGGGGGGAGGGGTTACAGGCTAGTGCAGAATCTAAGGGGGATAAACAAGATAGTTGAGAGCCAATTCCCCGTAGTTCCAAATCCAGCTGTCATCCTCATGCAAATTCCCCCTACTGCAAAATTTTTCACTGACATTGACCTCTGTTCTGCTTTCTTTTCGGTCCCTCTGCACCCTGACAGCCCATACTTGTTTGCATTTACATACAGGGGAGTACAGTACACCTGGACTCGCCTACCCCAAGGTTTCATTGACAGCCCAAGTATTTTCTCCCAGGCTTTGCATGACTGTTTACAATCCTTTCAACCTGAGAGCGGATCAGTATTAATACAGTATATAGATGACTTACTGTTGTGTTCTGATTCACTCGAAGCATCCTTGAAAGACACGAGACAGCTTCTGTTTCACCTTTCTAATACGGGACACAATGTTTCAAAGGATAAGTTACAGTTGTGCCAGACCAGGGTAAAATATTTGGGACATTGCTTGACACAAGGACTTAGACACCTCAACGCTGATAGAATACAGGCGATTCGCAACATGACTCTGCCACAAACCCAGCAGCAGATCCGCACTTTCCTTGGAATGTGTGGGTACTGCCGAAACTGGATCCCAGGGTTCTCCATACTGGCTTTACCTTTGCAGGAAATGGTCTCCTCGAACAAACCAGATCGGATCTCTCACACAGATGAATCCGAACTGGCATTTGAGAGACTTAAACAATGCCTATCACAGGCACCTGCATTAGGCATGCCAGATTATGGGAAACCCTTTGAGTTGTACGGTACGGAAAGTACTGGGTGTGCGGCAGGTGTCCTAACCCAGAGACATGGTGATGCCAGCAGGCCGGTAGCTTACTACAGTGCACAGTTGGACACCGTAGCACGGTCTCTCCCCACATGCTTGCGAAGTGTTGCAGCGATAGCTTTGCTAGTGAGTAAAAGCGAAGACGTAGTGTTGGGACTCAACCTGACCATCCATACACCTCATACAGTGTCAGCCTTACTGAACTCTGCCCAAACCAGACATGTCTCATCAGCACGGTTTACAAGGTGGGAATTAGCACTAATGGCCCCTGTAAACATCACCATAAAGAGATGCAGCGCACTAAATCCTGCAACTTATCTCCCGGGTGTGCCTGGACAGGCACAAAGGGTGGAGAATGAGAATGATGGTGAAGGAGGATTTAGTATAGGCACTGACACATGATTGTATGGAATATCTGAACCAAACTTTCACTGCAAGACCCGACATTAGTGACAACCCACTGGAAGGCGTAGATTTTACTTTTTACACTGACGGTAGTTGCCACAGACAGATGGACTCGGGAGACTTGTGTACTGGATACGCAGTCGTAGATGACAGAGGTATCATAGAAGCTGAGCCCCTGGGCCCACCGCACTCAGCACAAGTTGTTGAGCTGGTCGCCCTAACCAGAGCGTGTGAATTGGCTAAGGGTAAGTCAGCTAATATATATACAGATTCTAGGTATGCCTTTGGAGTAGTGCATGATTTCGGGGCCCTATAGCGCCTCAGAAATTTCATGACGGCAGCTGGCACACCTGTAGCGCATGCATCCCATATAAAAAGGCTTCTAACAGCGATACAGGAACCTGACAGAGTGGCTGTTATCAAGTGCAAAGCCCACACTTACAGTCAAGACCCAGTGTCACTTCGTAACAGCCGGGCAGACGAAGCTGCTAAATCAGCAGCCAGCACTCCCATACAGACAGATATCACACAACTGATGGTATTCAATACCGTCAACACACAAAAATTAAGTGAAATTCAAAATTTGTGTTCTCCACAGGAAAAGGCAGTCTGGAGGTCAAAGGGGTATGGCCAGGAGTCCTCAGGACTCTGGACAGATGGACAGGGTAAGCCAGTAGCCCCCAGAGCATATCTTCCAAGGTTAGCTGAGGCGGCACACGGTCTGACTCATCTGGGCAAAGAGGGTATGTGTAAGCTGGTGAGAGATAAAGAAATAAGTGAATCGGAGAATGGCGCCCTTCTATCTCCACATAAACATAAGTGTGATCTCTATAGGTATAAGAGAATGAATCAGCAATATACGTTCCTGTGTGTAGCTTGTATCATCAGCATGTAATAGATCGATCTCTCCTTCTATCCACACAGCATTCTTTCTTTCATTTAGTTTCCTCTCCAAATACCCATAGAATAGAGGGAAATGGACAAACAATAGTATAATACTGTTTTAATACTTTAAAAAACATCAAAGTTCCAATCCAAGTATAAAATTGACACACAAGTGATGAGGAGAATCCCAGAAAATAGAGGTAATGTAATTACCGGATAGTAGGAGAACCGATAAAAGTTCTCAAACTCGCATAGGTGTAATAGCAATCTCAGGCAGCCACCCGGGTTAACAGCTCCCTGGAACCGGTAATCACTCTCGCCCACAGTCGTCTGGATAGTCCCTCTCACAGCACCAACGCGTTTCAGGTCTGTTCCAGACCCTTTTTCAAGGTAAGTGTGTCAGCATCTGTTCACCCTGTCTATTTATCTGAACATCCCCCAATCAGAGAAGATATACAAATTCCTAATAAATATCACCTGTTATAAAAATGGCAGCATCCATACAGTTTATACCCGTAACCATGGTAACCATCTCCATCCCCCAATCGTATGGTGCCACATGTTTGGTCACATGACATTAAATCATGTGGCTTCCATCATTATACTCCTACCATCAGTATTGTGGTGTGGGCACTTCCGCCCTTAATTGCCGTCACTTCCGCCCTCAAAGAAAAAAAGGATAAATCTATAGTCTTGACTATTGCCTGTGAATGGATCTTAGCGGTTTCTGGGGAGACTTATCTATACAACAACATTTCCCCCTGTAGCGGCCAGTCGTCTCCACTGTCAAATTAAAACTGTCCCGTTATTGGCACTTCCGCCCTTACTCGCCGGCGGTCCGTGTGTCACATCCGGTCCAATCATCAGACTGTGTAGTTCATTTGCAGCGGAGGACTGGCACTTCCGCCCTTTCCAGCGTATGTTTTGTGGATCTTGCAAAGTGCCTGGCTAAAACCGAGATGGAATTAATCTATAAGTATAATACATTAATACCCCACGGATTAAACTCGGACTTCGAGTTAAAGTGGTTCCTGTAGGGATTTTTACACTGTCATATTGATGTTAATTACACATACATATTTTTAAAATACACTTGTATGTCCTATTTTATCAGTTTAGGATTTTTTATTTATTGTGTTTTATATATGATGTAGTGTCCCATATATATATACTTTGATCCCCATTAAATTGGGAGTATGTGGAATTTATCATCACATTTTTAAAGGCATTTTATTTTTTATTTTTTAATTTTTTAATTTTTTAATTTTAGATATATTTATCAAGAAGAAATTATGATACGCTATTATCAAAAGGGGGACTTAAGATAAATCTATGAAACATCATGTGGGTGATAAAGGACTGCCCAAATAGACATGGATATTGCTATGATTTCATTCTGCCAAGATATCATGACGCTACGATTATCAACTTAGGGCGGATATGGAATACATATTTGGATCGAGTGAGGGCGGAAATACAAACTCCGCCGTCACTACAAGGCCAGGAGAAGATTATGGATGATCCACTAAACATACGCTGGAAAGGGCGGAAGTGCCAGTCCTCCGCTGCAAATGAACTACACAGTCTGATGATTGGACCGGATGTGACACACGGACCGCCGGCGAGTAAGGGCGGAAGTGCCAATAACGGGACAGTTTTAATTTGACAGTGGAGACGACTGGCCGCTACAGGGGGAAATGTTGTTGTATAGATAAGTCTCCCCAGAAACCGCTAAGATCCATTCACAGGCAATAGTCAAGACTATAGATTTATCCTTTTTTTCTTTGAGGGCGGAAGTGACGGCAATTAAGGGCGGAAGTGCCCACACCACAATACTGATGGTAGGAGTATAATGATGGAAGCCACATGATTTAATGTCATGTGACCAAACATGTGGCACCATACGATTGGGGGATGGAGATGGTTACCATGGTTACGGGTATAAACTGTATGGAAGCTGCCATTTTTATAACAGGTGATATTTATTAGGAATTTGTATATCTTCTCTGATTGGGGGATGTTCAGATAAATAGACAGGGTGAACAGATGCTGACACACTTACCTTGAAAAAGGGTCTGGAACAGACCTGAAACGCGTTGGTGCTGTGAGAGGGACTATCCAGACGACTGTGGGCGAGAGTGATTACCGGTTCCAGGGAGCTGTTAACCCGGGTGGCTGCCTGAGATTGCTATTACACCTATGCGAGTTTGAGAACTTTTATCGGTTCTCCTACTATCCGGTAATTACATTACCTCTATTTTCTGGGATTCTCCTCATCACTTGTGTGTCAATTTTATACTTGGATTGGAACTTTGATGTTTTTTAAAGTATTAAAACAGTATTATACTATTGTTTGTCCATTTCCCTCTATTCTATGGGTATTTGGAGAGGAAACTAAATGAAAGAAAGAATGCTGTGTGGATAGAAGGAGAGATCGATCTATTACATGCTGATGATACAAGCTACACACAGGAACGTATATTGCTGATTCATTCTCTTATACCTATAGAGATCACACTTATGTTTATGTGGAGATAGAAGGGCGCCATTCTCCGATTCACTTATTTCTTTATCTCTGTACTTATTTTGGGGGTGGAGGGAACACCCCTATTGTGTTTTGGATTTAGGCTGCTCCTTATTATTTTGCGCACTTACCTGGGAGCCAGACCTTTTGTACTAAGCTGGTGAGAGCCTACTGGTGTGTGCCAGGATTCTCTTCTCATGCGGGTAAGAGAGCAATGACATGTCTTATCTGTTTGAGGAAGAATATTGGAAAGTCAATACCAACAGAACCATCCCATATCCCGCCGACAGACGGCCCTTTTCAGGTAATACAAATTGATTTCATACAGTTACCACCCTGCAGAAATTTAAAATATGTGTTAGTTTGTATTGATGTGTTTTCAAATTGGGTAGAAGCGTTCCCCGCTGCCACAAATACTGCTACGTTTACTGCAAAGAAAATTGTGCAGGACTTTGTGTGCAGATATGGTATCCCTAGGATAATTGAAAGCGATAGGGGTACCCATTTTACAAGTGAAGTCTTTCAGGTAATGTGCAAACTGATGGGAATTAATAGTAAGCTGCATACTCTGTACCGCCCACAGGCGAGTGGGAAAGTGGAAAGAGTAAACAGCACTATTAAGAACAAGCTGAGCAAAGTTATGGCTGAAACTGGATTGTTATGGCCAGAAGCTTTGCCACTTGTATTGTACAGCATCAGAACCACTCCCAGGTCCCCCCTTAACCTATCACCCTTTGAGATTCTTTTTGGTCGACAACCCCATGTAATGATTGACCCCCAGGATGATTTGAAATGCAATAATGAGGTCACTGTAAAATATTTGGTTAAGATGAGCAAGCAGTTGAGTAATCAAAACAGAAATCTAAAGCTGGTGATTCCTGACCTACCAAACAGACACTGTGGGTACTTTATACCATCAGCGCTACTTAAGGTTTAAGGTATAACATCGTTGCAGTACTTTGCAGCTAAGGGTTTAAAGTGTAATCATACCATTACATTGTATCACTAACAAGGTTGAAAGGTTATCAATTGTGTGTGCGTGCGCTGTGCGTACTCTGTACACTCAGCGCGGCGTGTGGACGCCAAGTACGTACCACGTACGGGACTCTGTACGCAAATAGCGTACAAAGTGCGTAGCACGTGTATTCAGTCTAACGGCCATAGCGGCTCCACAGTAAAAGTGTATCTAGAGATATAGCTTTATGGTTTAAGATAATATCGACATTATCACTTTATTATGTTACTGTACAGCCAAACATTGTGGAAAATGCTGCATCCCTTGTATGGCGTGGTTGTAAATGTGCAGGGATTACTGTGGCATTAGTGACATTCTACCTCTCATTTTCCTGAGTCATAGAGGAGGCAGGATGATGTAGAGGATCAGAGAGACAAGCTGCTGCCTTCTCTACCCTTATGAGCACAGAGGTCTATATCTACGTCCAATGTATGAGCTGTACACAATGTAATTTGACATAAAAATAAAGCCATTCTTTGTTTATATCCTCAGCACTCGGGGTCCATCTCTTAGCCGAGCACTCTGACTTCCTTAGCAGCGCAGCAGTGCCGGTGGTAAAGTGGTAGTGGGTACGGTGCCCCTGCTACTGATTTATTGTACACTGTACCACCCCTTATCATCTTACATGTACCATCCCGCAGATATACTGTACATAGAAATGAGTTTACATTGCGGTTTCCCCCAGTCACACCATGCACCTACCCTTCCCCTCCACCAATCACATTGGAGTATGTAATTTAGCACTCCAATAAACACCCCCACCACTAGCCACATGTCTTTTACACTATGTACTCCTGGTGCTTCTAGTTACAGATCAAGGGGTGCTGCAACTATCTTGTAAATGTTATACTTTCAAACACACCAGCCAAACTCATGCCAGGTTCTTATTATTAGGGATGGGCATCCCTAATAATTGTGAAGATGTGTCAGCTACAGTAGCAGGCATTACTTTGTAATGCAGATGGATACAGAATGTGTATTTCCCCACCCATCTCTCCCTCTCTTTAATATTCTCCTCAGACCAGCCTTTCCGTGCGAGGTTGAAGTTCTCTCCCTTATATATAATGAAATTTAAAAACAACCTGATTGTATCAGATTTTTCTGCAATTAGATAGTCTCTCCAGGCCATCTTATACTACTGTAAGCATCGCCATGGTACTTTTTCTAACAGGAAGTCAAAGTTAGTAGGATAGTTGAACACCCATTAAATATATTACGTTGGGGGTAAGTAGGATAGCTGAACACCCATCAAATATATTACATTGGGGCAATTTACATTACTGGGTAATTAGTAATGCAATAAGCCTAAGGTGAGCTATTGTGTACCAGGTGGATGGGTCAATGTTGTTGAAAGTGGAATGCCCTACTGGGTAGACTCTATGTTGCTTCTCCTCTAGGGAAGCTTCATTCCCTTATCCAAAATGGCCACCAAGGCTACTACTGAGAATGTGCGGAGCCATCTAGAGACTGTGTTAGAGTGCCACAGTGGAAGACAGCTTACCTCCAGTGAGACCTGTGTTTACCTGCGATATAACCGCTGTATCCGTATCATGCACCACACAAATTGTCATGTTACATTGCATTTTAAGGATTACCCATCTATAGTACCCTAAAGTCTAAATGCATTTGTGCTTTTAAATAAGGAAATATAATGTTGTCATTATATTGTTGGGAGCTAGTTGCAAATATTAAGTATCCCCCGAATGTATGTTGGAGACACTGCAGCAGATAGCTCCGATACCTGCTGCGATCCCTCCATTCCTGCCAGCAGCCACATGCCCCATAGATTTCTATGGGGGAAGCAATGCTGCCAGATTTACCAATATCCAGAATGCAATGGAGTTTAGGCCCTGCGCAGCTACCCGCACTACCCTTTGTAGCCTATGGACTACACTTTGCATTTCCAGCCAGCAGAGTGTTCCCCCAGAACCCTCTCCAGAAATGGCTGCTGTTCATGTGCAGTAAGTGGGACCACGCATGTGCAGCAACCTCGGCATCACACTTGGCACGTCACAGGGACGGGCTCCTGTTTCTGCTGGTGCCGTATGATACATCCCACCAATGTGATCGCATTCTGCAATGCGATAATGGGTACTAATATCGTGCCCAGATCACATTGCAAATGCGATCAATGATTAATGGGCCCCTTAAAATGTTAAAGAATGTGTTCATTAAAAATAAATACTCTAAAATGTCTAAAATAAAGCACATTTCAAATATCCTAGATAACACATCTGCTTATTAAAATATAATTGTAATGAATACTTCATAAAGCACATGAATAAATTAAAACAGATAATGTGCACATTAACAATCTATTCCCAGTTATCAGTCTCCTTTGATCCGTTGTTTTATTTGGTTTCAATTAATACCTACCTTCCTGTGGGTGTTCAATGTACACACTTGAGGAAATTAGCTCCAAATACAATTAGTATGTGACTGTAATAAACACATCGCCCTCCAAGCCCACTTCTGCAGGTTTGTAAGCTCATTAACACAGAATCTCAAAAGTCATCCAGAGATCAAACAAAAATGATGAATCAACATATTTGACATTGACCCCTTTCGGATCAGCAAGTGTCCCATTAGACTGGAGCTCAGTTACTGACATTTATCTCCCCTTCTTTACCATGGTAATTTCTCAGGATTACTATTCATTGTTTAAATACCTAATGCAGTTAGCTTAATGCCCTGATTTATATTTTCTCTCCCAGAAGTGCTTATTAGCAACCTTTATTTTGGCACCGCAAAGCTTCCCAAAGATTATGCATGTCACTGTTGTCATTATTATCACTATGTTTAACAGAATGTTTAATAATGTTCAACTAACCATCTTATGTAAGGCAGCAGAAAGGATTTATTAGTCAGAACTGTTTACTAAATGGTTCTACTGTAGGCAGCAAAAGGTCACAAAACCATTAGCGCTGTGAAGTCCTGACCTATTGGTGTAATCATTAGACCCTAATGGATAACCTCAGTTAGAATGGAGACAGATCCTTGAAAGGTCATTACTTGTATTGTGGGATTACTTGTATTGTGGATCAGACCTGCTAATACTGGTCAAGCCCACTTGGATCCCCCTTTCACCCTAGGTTAAAAAAAATCAAATGCATTTATGGTATTATGAGTAGTGTCTGCATGAAGATACTATTGATGCCTGGTTTAGAACATAATATAATGTCTAAAACAACTCTATTGGTAACAGCTTTAAGTGACCAAGGTAGAAAATGTGTTTTGTTTTTTTTGCAAAATAGCCACTGTTCGCATTATCAGACTGATGTTCTCAATATTTACTGTACAGTATTTGTACCACAATTCCTACTGTCAGAGCCCAACACAGCAGTGAGCACAGGGCAGTGAGGTGTACTGGGAAAGTTATTTAGTACAGGTTGAGTATCCCATATCCAAATATTCAGAAATACGGTCTATTCTGTAATATGGAATTTTTTGAGACTGAGATAGTGAAACCTTTGTTTTCTGATGGCTCAATGTACACAAACTTTATTTAATACACAAAGTTATTAAAAATATTGTATTAAATGACTTTCAGGCTGTGTGTATAAGGTGTATATGAAACATAAATTTATTGTGTGTATGTGCACAAGCTTCGTTTAATGCACAAAGTTATTAAAAATATTGGCTAAAATGACCTTCAGGCTGTGTGTATAATGTGTATATGAAACATAAATGCATTCTGTGCTTAGACTTAGGGCCCATCGCCATGATATCTCATTATGGTATGCAATTATTCCAAAATACTTCTGGTCCCAAGCATTTTAGATATGGGATACTCAACCTGTAACAGTTTTTTATATAGCGCAGCATTTTACAGTTGGGAACAAACAGTAATAAAGCAAAACTGGGTAATAACAGACAGACATATACAGTAGGTAAGATACACCTGCTCCACTGGCGTACCTATAATGGGTGCAGTGTGTGTGGTGAACACGGGCCCCTGAGTCCAGAGGGGGCCCCCACGGCACACGCTCAGTGGCAAACGCAGGATTTTCATGGGGGGGTTTCCGTGTATGTATACATGCATGCGTGTATACATGCATGCGCGTATATATATATATATATATATTAAACCTCCTAATGATAATGTGTGGACCTCCATTCTAAAAGTAAAACATTCTATACCCTTAATACCATGAAATAATGACACGGAGACTTGAATTTGGCAGAAAATTGTTAGCTATTTATTGTACCCTAACCATTAGAAAAAACCTGTAAAGTAAATATTAAGTTAAAATGCCGATTCAACCGACATATGGTGGCAGAAAAAAGAACGGCTATAACCCACTGAAGATAACCTCAGAAACATTAAAAACCCAAACAATCCTAATCTACCACAAACCATACATAGGTAATAGGTGCCCGACTCAGACCTCCACGCTGACTGCCCACCCTGATAAGTGATGACGCTGCCCCCTGTTGGGTGATCTAGCGGCCTTAAAAGTCAATGGAGGTGAGTGCACCTAAACCACACCAATACTGTAAAAACTGTGACTAACAAGTCAAACTATAACCTGCCATTCTTTTCCGCCAACAAATAGCCAACGATTAACCACAACTAACAACCCAGAGCCAAGACACTCCGCGCCAAACCATCTACCTAATGGGGTGGGAGGGCGGGAAGGCAAACTAGAAGAGAGAGACCCCTAGATGACCTATACATCCCTATATATGCTGATCCCTCCCCTATATACCATTGGCTGTACTTTTCATAGCAATTAGGTCCACACCCATCACAGGAGGTTTAACTCTCTCCATTCCTATGCCTGTCATTTCGTTCTCCTAAACCTCCTAATGATAATGTGTGGACCTCCTTTCTAAAAGTAAAACATTCTATACCCTTAATACCATGAAATAATGACACGGAGACTTGAATTTGGCAGAAAATTGTTAGCTATTTATTGTACCCTAACCATTAGAAAAAACCTGTCAAGTACAGATGTGTCCACTATTACCTTTCTGAAAACAGAGCTATGGTAGTAAATTTGGCATGACATATATTCCTTGTGCTTTTGTGCCGTCATATTGTGCCGTGACAATTCGTGACAATTGATAGTTTCACCACTGGGTGGCCAGTGCATCACGTAACATAGCTTTGCACTAACATTGCTGTTAAATAGACACTGTAATCAGTATGGCCAGCTTTAAAGTCTAATTGCTAATTGTGTAGGTGTGAAAATCTCAGTGTGAGAGGCCTTTGAAGTAGACTCCTTGGGGGTTACAGATTTTATCCTGGCTGGGGGATGTTACAATCAGTGACGTGCGGTGGGCACGTCCCTGCTTACTATACAGTATGTTACTCAAAGCACAGAGGTGAATGAAATCTAAAGTGAAATTAAATAATAAATTAATAAAAACCTTAGTGCTATAGAGTAAAAGAACATATTATAAGATTTTGCAATGATAAAATATTTCCAAATAAAGGGCCTCATTACGAGTTGATCAGACGAAGATGCTTTTTTCAGCCCGTGCGACAAACTAACCTCCGCCTATGGGGGTTGTTTTTTTTCCCATACCAAGGCTTTGATCACTTGTGCAGGCCTGTTATGGTAAAAAATGTTGTGCAGTTTCTAAGTAGTTCTGGACTTAGGGGGTCATTATGACCCAATCGCAGCGTGTTGTCGTTCGCACAGCTGCAATCGGGTCCCTACTGCACATGTGCGACGGCCGCTATGCGCACGCACGGCCATCGACGGGAAACGACGCTGGAAACGAAAAAAGCGATCGCTGCAATGATCGCACAAAGATTGACAGGCGGAGGGGGTACCTGGGCATCAACTCACCGTTTGCAGCCGTTTTCGGGGGGGGGGGGGGGGTTGTAAGAAAACGCGGGTGTAGTGAGAGAAACGCAGGCGTGTCCAGGACGGGTGTTTGACGTCAGAGCCAGGACCGAACAGGCTGAAAACGTTGCAGCAGGTAAGTAAGTCACCGGCACCCCTGCACTGAGGACACCGCCGGCACTGCCCACACCCCTGCACAGAGGACACTTCCGGCACTCCCACACTGCTGGCACCCCTGAACTCCTGCAATGAGGACACCGCCCTCACTGCCAGCACTCCTGCATTGTGGACACCTTTTGCACTGCCGACACCCCTGCCCTGCCGGCACACCTATTGCTAGCACTCATGGACTGAGGACACCTCCCGCACTGCCGGCACTTCTACACTGAGGACACTTCCGGCAACCCCACACTGCCGGCACCCCTGAATTCCTGCAATGAGGACACCTCCCACACTGTTGACACTGCCGGCACACCTGCACTGGGGATACTGCCAGCACTCCTAGACTGAGGACACCTCCCGCACTGCTGGCACCCCTGCACCGAGGACACTTCCGACACTCCCACACTGCCGACACTGCCAGCACCCCTGAACTCCTGCACTGGGGACACCTCCCACACTGCCAACACTGCTGGAACCCCTGCACCGAGGACACTTTTGGCACTCCCAAACTGCCGACACCCCTGAACTCTTGCACTAAGGACACCTCCAGTACTCCCGCACTGCCGACACTGCCGACACCCCTGCACTGAGGACACCACCGGCACTGCCTGCTCTGCTGACACTCCTGCACTGGGGATACTGTCAGAATTCCTGCACTAAGGACACCTCCCACACTGTCGACACTGTCGGCACACCTGCACTGGGGATACTGCCAGCACTCCTAGACTGAGGACACCTCCCGCACTGCTGGCACCCCTGCACCGAGGACACTTCAGACACTCCCACACTGCCGACACTGCCAGCACCCTTGAACTCTTGCACTGAGGACACCTCCCACACTGCCAACACAGCTGGAACCCCTGCACCAAGGACACTTCTGGCACTCCCAAACTGCCGACACCCCTGAACTCCTGCACTAAGGACACCTCCAGTACTCCCACACTGCCGACACTGCCGACACCCCTGCACTGAGGACACCACCGGCACTGCCTGCACTGCTGACACTCCTGCACTGGGGATACTGCCAGAATTCCTGCACTAAGGACACCTCCTGCACTGCCGACACTGCCGGCACCCCTGCACTGAGGACACTTCCGGCACTCCCACACTGCTGGCACCCCTGAACTCCTGCAATGAGGACACCGCCCTCACTGCCGGCACTCCTGCAATGAGGACACCTTTTGCACTGCCGACACCCCTGCCCTGCCGGCACACCTATTGCTAGCACTCATGGACTGAGGACACCTCCCGCACTGTAAAGCATGAAATGCCAAATATTCAATTTTTAAATTCTCTCCCTTTATTGACTTTTCACAGATCACCGGACATGAATCCTATCGAGCTAGTGTGGTCTCAAATGAAAAGTTATATTCATTCTCAATGTAAGCCAAGGACAAAAGAGCAACTGATTGATAGCATCAATACATTTTGGAAAAACGTACTTACATTGGAGACCTGTAATAATTATGTAGACCATTTATTTTCTGTGCTGCCAGTGATTATAGAAAGAAATGGACAAGCCAGCTGCATGTAATTGGAATGGATCATATTGTCGACAAAAAGAAGGTCAACAGTCATTAGGTCGACCAATATTGGTCGACATGCCATATGTCGACACATCAAAAAAGACAGTACGCAAACGAATAATGCATATAATTTGCATAAAGGGCACTTTACCTATCGTACTCATCCTTTCTGCAAATGCTTGAAATATCAAAATTAGACTACCTGCTTAAATTAATTAATTTGTTATATTTTATCTGTAACATGTACTTCACCCTAGTATTACATTTGTTATGCAATCTTGAAAATTGTTTTTAAAAAAAAGTAGTCACCTATGCAACACTGTATACTGTAATTGTGTATGGATTGTACAAAGCATCCAAGTGATTGCATTCAGTTTTGTCTAACTTACAGTATATTTATACTATTTAGTTGGAATTATTTTATCATTGCAAAGTCTTATAATATGTTCCGTTACCTTGTAGCACTATTAGGTTTTAATTAACTTATTCTTTAATGTCACTTTAGACTTCATTCACCTCTGTGCTCTGAGTAACAAATAACTCCAATTTTTGCATTACAAAACTGAGGCTCTGAATTGCTAAAAGTTCACTGTTTATTTCAAATTCCAGGACAGCAGCCCTTCCCCCACCCAGAATACATGTTACTGTGCTGTATCTCTATTCCCCAAGGAATCTACTTCAAAGGCCTCTCACACTGAGATTTTCACACCTACACAATTAAGAACTGGACTATAAAGCTGGCAATACTGTACATCAGAACGACCTGAATACAGTCACACACACATAGCGATTTGGGCTGCTTTTCTAATTGATTTGCTGAGTCACTTAGAAATACAGCACAAATTGCTATGTGTGTATGGACTATAGCGATAGTGATGTGCGTCCCTGCATGCTTGAAAGATCTAGTCATCACCCATGTTTTCTCTATTGCAAACACGGGCAGTGACAGATCGCTCAGCACACATCGCTGGTGCAGCTCTGTGTGCTGAGTGATCTTGCTGAGCCCGTGTGATCACCGATATCGCTGGGCAGAAAACCACTCAGCGCATACATACTGAGTGATTTTCCGCCTGCCCAGCGATGTCAGCGGGAGTGAATGGTTTTGCATAGCAGGACGCTTCCTGCTGAGGTCTCCTCAGTGCGGGAGTGCCAGAAGTGTCCACGGTACCATCAACCAAGTGCAAGGAGGACATCTCCCGCACTACTGACACTCCTGCACTGGGGATACTGCCAGCCCCCCTGCACTGATTACACCACCTACACCTCTGCACCGAGGACACTACTGGCACTCCCACATGTATTGGAGATATATTAATACTTCACAATTAGCTGCCGCTGCTGATATTCCCGTGTGCCTGATGGATAAATTGCCCTGCACATATGGATGTCCATGTTGCTGCCCACGGTGCTGTTGGTGGCTAGAGGTGGGAGGAGAAGCCACCGGCATCCTTGATTCTGCTGACCGGAAGTCTGACCCGGTCACATGCTCGTTGCCAGGGGTTACATGCTCGTTGCCAGGGGTTACATATGCTTTTTGCCATAGGGGTTATATGCTTAGAGCCAGGGGGTTACATGCTCATTCTGGGTAGCGCTGGGTAATGGTCTAGTAATACCCCTGGCATCTGTCTCCTATAAGGGCCGTCTTCCATGCTGTCTGCATGGAATCTGCAGCTTCCAGTAGTAGGTAGAGCCTAAGCATCTATTGTGCCGGTGCCCCCCCAGGACTCAGCCATTCCAGCTGCAGGCTTATGGCTGATCAGGCCCTGGGTCTCATGTTTCTTCACCCACTTGTATGGCAGGCAGAGCACCCAGTGACTTATTATGGAGCACAGCCCAAGCACAGGACTGATTTATGGCAGACAGGCACAGCACCCACTTGTATGGCAGACAGAGCACCCAGTGATTTATTATGGCAACACAGCCTCAGCACTGGACCGATTTGTGGCAGACAGACGCAGCACCCACTTGTATGGCAGACACTGTCGATCTTCAGACCGGATCCCAGTGAAATATATGTGGTATTGAAATACCAAAAATTCTCTCTACTCGCACCTTAACCACCAAACAATTGCAAAAAATGACAAGTATCAATAGTGCCTTTTAGTTAGTATCATAATTTCTATATTGAATCTCTGTGTGGAGTTTGTATGAACTCTTCATCAGCACATTATCAATCACAAGGAAAAATATTTTTTTAAACATATAGGCAACATTGAGCCAGGTACATGTTGGAAGTTAGTATGAGAGATGTATTGGAAAAATATTAATACTTCACAATTAGCTGCTGCAGCTGATATACCCGTGTGCATGATGGATAAATTGCCCTGCACATACGGCTCATGGGGGTCATTCTGACCCGATCGCTGCTGCTGACCAGCCGCTGCGGGCCGTGTAGTAATGAGTAGCTCCCGGCCAGCACGCTAAAGCTGCGCTGGCCGGGAGCTACTCCTGAAGTACAAAAGCATCGCCGCTGTGCAATACTTATGCACTTCTGCAGGGGGGGGGGGCGTAACTGACCTGCAGGGCGGACTGGCCCTGTGCTGGGCATCCCCCACATGTCTCTGTTCCTGATAGTAGCCCTGCAAAATTTTGCAGGGCTACGATCAACTCGGAATGACCCCCCCATAGCTGCAATTTTGTTAGCAGATGGGCAAAACCATGGGGGTCATGCAGGCCTGATTGCACGCTAGGTTGTTTTGCTGAGCTGCGATCAGGACATAACTGCGCATGTGTGTGCCCCGCAATACGCAGGCGCGTCGCACAGGTACAAAGTGGATCGTTGCTGAGCAATGGATTTAATGAAGAATCCATTCGCACAGACAATCGCAAGGAGATTGACTGGAAGAAAACATTTGTGGATGTCAACTGACCGTTTTCTGGGAGTGTTTGGAAAAACGCAGGTGTGTCTATGCCTTTGCAGGGTCGGTGTCTGATGTAAATTCGGGGCAAACACTTTAGCCTGTTCGTGTCCGGAATTGACGTCAGACACCTGCCCTACAAACGCTTGGACACGCCTGCGTTTTTCCAAACACTCCCAGAAAGCGTTCAGTTGCCACCCACAAATGCCCTCTTCCTGTCAATCTCCTTGCGATCTGCTGTGCGAATCGATTCTTCATTAAATCCATTGCTCAGCAATGATCCGCTTTGTACCCGTACGACGCACATGCGCATTGAGGTGCATACGCATGTGCAGTTTCGACCTGATCGCAATGCTGCAAAACAACCTAGCGTGCGATCATTTCGGAATGACCCCCATGGTTTTGCCCATTTGCAAATAAAATGCTGCTAGAATCAGGTCTGAACTACTCCCTCTAGAATCTCTTTATCAGACTTTCTGCTTGCTCAGTTTCTGAAAATGCCACCTGCTGTCTGAAAAGTGGTACTGCACTATATTTCAGAGGAGATACACATGGCTTGCCGTGTATATCTTAAGAGGAAAGCTTATCTCGTGCCATGAACGGCAGGCCATGATACTTTTTTCAGAAAGGTAATAGTGGACACATCTGTAAATATTAAGTTAACATGCCGATTCAACCGACATATGGTGGCAGAAAAAAGAATGGCTGTAACCCACTGAAGATAACCTCAGAAACATTAAAAACCCAAACAATCCTAATCTACCACAAACCATACATAGGTAATAGGTGCCCGACTCAGACCTCCACGCTGACTGCCCACCCTGATGGGTGATGACGCTGCCCCCTGTTGGGTGATCTAGCGGCCTTAAAAGTCAATGGAGGTGAGTGCACCTAAACCACACCAATACTGTAAAAACTGTGACTAACAAGTCAAACTATAACCTGCCGTTCTTTTCCGCAAACAGCGAAAGACTCTTCCACAGAGTCTTCGCACCGCCACCATACCCTCAACCTAACTCCTGCAGCACCTGAAACAGATCCTCCAGGAAAAGCATCATCCCTTCCTTGGACAGATGCACACCATCAGGCCAAAAAAGGTGACTTTCTCGGAACCGAATCCTAGGGTGGCAAACCACTTTCCCTCCGTGAGCCAATACCCACTTCGCCACCGCAGCGTTCACCTTTTGCCTGGCCTCATCAATAGGGCGACCGTCCGCCACTCCCTGCCAACGCAACTTTGGCACCATCATGGAGAACACCAAAACACAGCTGGGCCACGCTGCGGCCACACTGGCCAGATCTTCCATCATGGCCCCTCCCAGCTCTAAAGATGTCCTCTTCCCCAGATCGTTGCCACCCAAGTGGACAACCAGCACCCTAGGGACTCCATGCTCCCTGACCTGACTGACCAATCTACTCTTCAGATCTTGCCACATCATCCCACTCCAACCAAGCCAACGAACACCATGAACCCAAGGAAAAAACTGCACCCCATCCGAGGCCAAAAACCTGGCTGCCCAGTAAACATAAGAGTGGCCAACTACCCATATTGCCAATTCGTCTTCTACCCAACCTGAAGTGAAGGAAAGGAATAAAAATTGGTTAGTAAATATCCTAACGTGAGCTTATTGCATGCATTAACCTGAAGGATTTGCCAAAAGAAAAAGGTTTTCGTTTCCTGATGAGTCACGGCCTAGCCGTTCTAAACAAGCTTCCAGCCAATCGAAGCATAACATAGAAACACAACGGGAAAGATCAAATTAAAATAAGGCAAAATAAAAAAGGGGGGGGGGGGAGGATTAAATGGGAAAAAACATGTAAGAACTCAGCTGGAGGTGAAAGCATAAAAAACCTCCTGAGGGACGTTGTATTGTAACTGATCAGCCGAATTGTGTAAATTGAAATTCAGTCCGTCAAGTCAGGCAAAAAATTGCAAAATAACTCCAGACCCCCGCTGCCAGCAGCGGCGAGTAGCTAATCCCTGAGTAGGATGAACAGGGGAGACAAACAGACACAAATAGCACAATGACGTACTTAACCTTCCAACATTAACTTAATTAATATTCATTAAAGCTGAAAAAACGTATGAAACCGGGCGAGTATAATGCTTGTAACTGTAAGACTGCCATCGCCCTACCGCCTGAATCTCCGCAACGGAAAACCCCGCCGACGCAGCCGACGTTGCCGCCCCGATTCGGAAAGAATGCGTACCGAAATCAGCGGGTGAAAGGCCCAAGCCGGCTAGACAGCGGCTTAGCATCCAACGAAATTGATATTTCGTCAATGGTAAACCGTCATAGTGCAGCAGCCATGACCCCCTCACATCGGTTCGAACTGCTGCATATTTCGAAGCCAATCTCACCGGGCAAATGCTCCCCTCAAGAGACGGAACTAAAGTGACCCATCGTCCTCTACCTACATGGTCCGTCTTAGAGCGACGCAGTCTACACAGCAAAGACCTCTCACCCGCCACCACGTCATCTTGAAGCATGCGCAAATCTGCCCATCTAGATGGCGCTACCAGCTCCGAAACCCGAAAGGCTCCGTGATAAGCCATGGAGAACACCAACTGGAACAACAGCGACTCAAAAAGTGACGATGCGACACTGACTACAGCACCGATGACAGCTGGTAACGAGGCCGCATCGATAGGGTGCCGCCTATCTGGCGGCGCTGGCGCCACACGCGCCCACCCTTTCATCGCCTTCACAAGAAGCCCGCTCTTTGTCACGTTAGGAACACCCTTGATTTTATTAAAAAATGAAATCCCTGCTAAGTACCGGGACACCACCGCTCTGGACCTACCCATGACAAAAAGCTGCCAAATAAAAGAAAGCATCAGCCGATGCCCGCTCTAACCTTCTTGACTCCGTCCACGGACAAACTCTTCCCACAAGCTCCAAGCTTGACCGTAAGCCTTGAGCGTGTTGGGAGCCACTGTTCGCATCGCTAGGCCCTCCAGTCCGGTCCGATCACCTGCCAGACATAACCAGGACATTGAAAACCCCGCTCCTCGGCCTCAGGTGCCAACAGCCAAAATCTTTCCCAATGCCCGCGGGACAACGCGTCGGCAATTCCGTTCTCAATTCCTGGAACATACTGCGCGTGGAACCATACATTCCTACGCAAGCATGTCAGCAACAATTGCGCAAGCACCTTCAAAACCACCAGCGACTTCGCCCTCTGGTTATTGATTGCATGCACCACGCCCAGATTGTCGCATCTGAACAAAATGCTGCGATCAGCCAGACGTTCGCCCCAAACCTCCAGGGCTACCATAACGGGAAAAAGCTCCAGCAGCAAAAGGTTTTTAGTGAAACCTTTGCGACACCATTCCTCAGGCCAAGAGGCCACACACCAAGATCCCTCTAGGTAGCAACCGAACCCAGAGGAACCCGCCGTGTCGGTAAACAGCTGTAACCTAGCATTGTCAACCGTTGGGGCCAACCAGATACTCATCCCATTGAAGTCCTCCAGGAACGAGGCCCAGATGGCCAAATCCCTCTTAATCTCGGAGGACAAGCAAATGAAATGATGCGGCCTGGCACACCCCGCCGTCGCCCTCTCCAGCTTTCGGCAGAAAACCCTGACCATCAGGATTACCCGGCAAGCAAAGTTCAAGAGGCCCAGCAAAGACTGCGCCTGCCGCAGCGTGACTTTGCGCGATGCCACGAACTGCCCAATAACCTTGCGAAGTTTCGCGACCTTGGCCTGAGGAAGGCGACATGAGCCTGCCACCGTGTCGATTTCAATTCCCAAGAACGACAAACAGGAGACCGGTATGAATGCCAAATTGATTTCTCACAAATATTAAAAATGCCCGCTCGAATATATATTGTAAATGCCTGCACCTCTTACTACCATATACGATAAAAGTGCACTGTACATCGCAAAACACTGTATCCCATAAGAGAAAACAATACACCCACACATTATCTGAGTTCCAAAGCTCATTGATGTATATATTTGTTGTTAAAAGGGTATGGATTCAATATATATTACAAAGTACTGTATACCTATAGTTACATGGTTACAACTCACACAGTAAGCAGTTAGAACATTGGGGGTCATTCCGAGTTGTTCGCTCGCAAGCTGCTTTTAGCAGCTTTGCACACGCTAAGCCGCCGCCTACTGGGAGTGAATCTTAGCTTATCAAAATTGCGAACGAAAGATTCGCAGTATTGCGAAAATACTTCTCTGAGCAGTTTCTGAGTACCTCGAGACTTACTCTGCCAGTGCGATCAGTTCAGTGCTTGTCGTTCCTGGTTTGATGTCACAAACACACCCAGCGTTCGCCCAGACACTCCTCCGTTTCTCCAGCCACTCCCGAGATTTTTCCCAGAAACGGTAGCGTTTTTTCACACACTCCCATAAAACGGCCAGTTTCCGCCCAGAAACACCCACTTCCTGTCAATCACACTCCAATCACCAGAACGAAGAAAAAACCTCGTAATGCCGTGAGTAAAATACCAAACTGCATAGCAAATTTACTTGGCGCAGTCGCACTGCGGACATTGCGCATGCGCATTAGCGACTAATCGCTCCGTTGCGAGAAAAAAATACAGAGCGAACAACTCGGAATGACCCCCATAGTAACATAGAGTTACATGCAGTTACATACAATTACATTTACAATTACAGTTACATACCAGCGATACAATACCATTATCCTTAAGTTAGATAGATTTGTCTTTCCAAATCACTCTCTCTCTCTCTGTAAATAAATACAGGAACTGATCTGCTAGCAAGTCCATCATCGTCTGAGACCACACAGCCACTCTGAGACCAAACAAATGCAAGTGAGCTCCAGTGTAATCAATATGTTATCTAGTTTCTGGGGGAGGGGACTCATGAGTCACTAGTTTCTTTGCATATGCTGATCAGGTTCAGCCCTGAAGACTGCCAAAGGGCTGGCATGAGTTCCCTGTTCACTGTATCATTCATTGTTCTAACAAAGTGATTTTAGCTTTTATACATTCAATCATAACTATCCGCTGCAATGTCCTACAACTTAATAACAAGTATCAAATTAATCTACACACCAATCTGCTTGTTTTAAAAGTAAACATGACAGGTGTATCTGGTTCCGTTCAAATAATACACATTCATGACATTAATTCATTAGGTGATTTTAAATCACCATGATGTCTGGTGCTTGATATTATTATAATTATGTACTGTATGAAATAAGTGTCGAATCCATCTCTGTGGCATGTCCGTATAAATGCGTGTATTACCATATATTGCTGTGCTCGCTGCGCCTATTTGCAAGTATAGCGACTTATGTGTGTGTAGTTTGTATGTTCTCTTTATGTAATATTTTTGACTTTGACAGTCCACCCTTTGGCAGTAAACAATAACTGCCGTCAATTATTAACATAAGAAAAAATATTTCATACCATAATCGGTGACCTAGACACAAGTATGTATGCATTTCGCAAATCAGACACTTGACTATATTTGGGGAAGACAGGAAGGAGGACGAGACATCCTCTATATGCACTCGGCGGTCACAGAACCACTGGTTGGGTGTGGGACAACATTCAACCTATAGAGTATGCTGGGACAGTGCTTTGGCCTATAATGTCTGATTTGCGACGAACATTTCACACATACATGTAACTACGTCTTTGTACACTGATGTTTGGATTCGATTGAGGTTCTGCTGGGTAGATAAAAAAGACACAAACAAATCGTGACAGTGACATATAAAATTTTCATGATCTACATATTCCTATCATTTTCTGAACATTGTTTCCATTTCTGGAACGTATGCTAGTTTTGTTTAATCATTGAACAAGGGTTATAAGTAGTGTCCTTCCTTAATAACATAAACCTTCGGAGTTCGGGGAGAGCCACTCATAAACCTTTCTTCCACATATGTTAGTGAGTTCTTTATTTGCAGTGTGTGAATAGCCATTGTCTGACTGTTCATGATTACCTCTGAACTCCATAACTACTAGACCTTTGATTTTTCTCTGATTTTAACAAACTGATCGGCTAATCCTGGGATCCTATAAGGAAATCACTCCTACCTACAGAACCAGTTCCACTTCCACACTCGACACCTCATAAAAAGAAACCTCGCAAAAATAGAATATCCTGATAGAAAATGTTTGTCAGCGGGAAAGAGAGAAAAGAGAAATAGAACAAAACAACTCTTGTTCATAACAAATCAATTACAATGACTGGTCTTTCTGCAGTCCTTTAGTACACTCAGGTAGTGTCCAACAGTGCCGTCTCTCAGTCTTCACGGAACAGAGTCTCTGGTGATACGAGGTTCTCTTCGCCTTGCTCTTTGAATAAACAGTTCACTTGGAACACACAGTTCACTTTGCTCTCCACCTTGCTCTTTGAACACATAGTTCACTTCAAACACACAGTTCACAAACTCGATGAATGTAAGCAATAAACTACTTTGTCACGAGTTCTCTCTGGGTCAGCGACTTTCTTGCAGTGGGACGAGTGGACCCAAATCTCTCTTTCGGCGACCTTTAGTGCTGTCAACAAATCTTGATATGGTTCTTCCCACCTGTCTATTAGGCAACCTGAGCGTAAGGACAATCACACAGTCTCTTGGTTCATAATCAAGACAGTTAGCATTTGGCATACCAGCAATCAACAGTCTCAAGTTCTTTTGTCAACTTCTCAAATGCTGGCTCATCTCAATAAGGTACTGTACTGTCACCTCATTGGTGTATTTCTGATCATTGTGCGGATCAATCATGACATGAGGTTGTCTTCCAAAAACAACCAAAAAGACACAAATGCCAAAACAAAAACAAAAACAAATTTAGAAGAGGGTGATTCGTTGAGTGAAGATCTGGGAGTGGTTCAGAAGCTACATAATACTAGTGGCATTATCTATTATGACAATAGTACAATTTCAGGCTTTGCTCCTACTTCCAGGGGTATCCTTATCTACACACAAATTTCTGCACAATTTTTCTTTGTGGTAAACACAGCAGCATCCGTGGCAGCAGGAAATGCCTCTACCCAGTTTGAGTAAACATCAGTGCACACCAATACATAACAATAATTCCTAAAGGGTGTTGACTGTACGAAGTCGATTTGTATTTCCTGAAAAGATCCGTCTGCAGGAGGGATATGGGATGGCTCTGTTGGTATTGCTTTACTAATATTCTTCCTCAAGCAAGTAAGACAGGTCATTGCTCTCTTACCTGCATGAGAATAGAATCCTGGCGCACACCAGTAGGCTCTCATCAGCCTGTACCTACCCTCTTTGCCTAGATGAGTCAGACCATGTGCCACCTCAGCTAGACTTGGAAGGTATGCTCTGGGGGCTACTGGCATACCGTGTCCACCTGCCCACAGTCCTGAGGACTCCTGGCCATACCCCTTTGTCCTCCAGACTGCCTCTTCCAGCAGGGAACACAAATTTTTGTATCTTAATTTAACTATCGTGTGTTTGCAATGTAGAGTACCATGAGCATAACTCAAAAAAAAGAAAAAAAGAAAAAAGAAACATCCCTAGAGGAGAGAAAGAAGAAGAAAATGAAAAAGAAAATGTCAGGTTTGCCATTCACCAACAGGCATATCAGTGTCTATACAAAATTTCCATTCACCAGTATTCCCATTCTCCACCCTTTGTGCATGACAAGGCACACTGCAGTAATACTGGTGTCATCGTGCTGTTGAGATATACTGGGTTTGGGCAGAACTCTGAAGGACCTAGGCATGTGGAGTTTGAACTGTACTTGGGTCCATGTATTGTACCACCCTGTGTGAACGCAAAAGATGAAGAGGAAAACTGTAGAGAAACAGAATAGAGGTTGGTGACAGATGAGTTTGTAGAGGTGAAGAAGATTTTATAAAAATTTGACAACTGGATTGGGCACCACGGGGAAGTGATTCTCTACTTGGTCTATACCCCTTAAAAAAAAAATTCTGTGTGTCTTATCTCTACTGGGACTATCCCAGCCATCAATCCAGTGTCCTGTCCATCCTGGTTCATAGGGAACCCGGTATCTAATTTCCTCTACCTGTGATGGACATGCATCTAGAACAGTGAAATGTAACATTAGTAAGTTGCATTTATTCTGTTCTTCCCATTAACCGAATCTGTGTTTTCTATATGGCTTATGATTCCTTACTATATGTCCCTTGGTCCCGTCTATGTGTTTAATAATGTGGCTTGTGTTTTCTGTCTAGGGGATCTATATTGACTATGTGTCCTACTACTCCTACAATCTCTGGCAAAATGCCCTTCCTTCCTACAAGTGTAACATATTATTGACCATTAGGGATCTGGGGTTTGGACTGATGGGTCTTTCCTGTATGTGTCAGTATACTTACCGTCCTCAATCTCTCCACCTGTTGTTCTCTGCGCCTAACACTATTCTTGTGATGTTCAATAGCACACTATCTAAGATTAGCTACTGTGACCCCTTTCCAATTTTGCAAAGAAGTCTGCACCCTGACACTCAATGCTTTATTGAGCCTGTCCATTTGCACAGAGACAGCCACCTCCCATTTGCCGAATTAGTGTTTACCAGTGGTCTTATCCAGGTGGAGAGTTTTCTATTTCTGCAAGAGACAAAAACGAAAAAAAAGTTTAACAAGCTTCTAGGTCATGCAAAGTATTCATTCAATCCTTCTCATCCCGTACATGGTCCATCAAACATTTCCGAGCTCATCTTTACTAGGGGCATTACTAGGAACAAATACTTCTTATATGGTAACTGAAAGAAATACCCTGGGGTTACCTTGTCTCTGTCCGCTTTCCTGCTGGCAAATACTAATGTGCGGACAGGTTTTTCTCCATTTCTGACGTTACTTTCTTGATTTTTTTGTTTCATTTTTTTGGATTTTACTATATATGTACACGAATGATACCATACTTACCTGTTCCACTGGTCTCAGCCACTTCCCCCACAGGCTACTGCTCTTCTTTTACCGGTTGGATACTCCTCTGGGTGCATGAGAAATGGCTGAAAACGATCAGGTCACCTTCTCCTCCTAAATAAAACTTCAACATTCATTAGTGTATATATATATATATATATAGGTTACAATCATATTTTTCATATTTTATTATTTTCTATAGTTTGTATGCTGGCCGTAACTGCTTCCACATCTACATAAGGCGGTGTACTTGCATTCTCTTTTTTTTTTTTTTCTTTCTCTACTTATTTATTGTTGCTACAAGTTCAAACAGTTCTTATATTTCCATTCTTGTCTTATATGACTTTAGTTAAACATACCACCTGCAATACCTTAGGATCAAACTCACCAACCCCTCTTGCTGTCACAGGTTTAAACAATTTGTATGTCTGACCCTTTGTTTTTGGGATTTTATCAGACATATTCTTATCCTTAAGTTCTGCAATATCTCTGGTTCAAAGCTGCCCACCTTAGGGAATGGTTCCCTATCTTTGTCAGTCACACGTTCCCATTTAGACAAAAAGTCTTCAATACTTTTTCCTTTAAACTTCGCTGACCCCATGGGCCGCGGCTCTTCAGCCTGAACCCTGGTTACAAAACGTCCCTTACTTGAGCAACTGGCTCCCATAATTGTGGGCCTTTTCCCACAAACACCAAAATACTCAATATAAGGTAACGGTGAAAGTTCTCCGAGCACTCTTCACCCGCTCACCACCCACGTTAGCCAGTACTACCATACACTGTCGATAGCGAAGGCAATGTAGCCAACTTAGGGCCCTATGTGACCTATATTTACTGGAAGTTTTTAGGAATAACTTACCCTTTCCAGTAAAGTATCGGCCGTTGGAGATCTTCCTGAGAGAGACCAGCGAAAACTCCCTATGCACTTTATTATACACAAATCACGCTTGCGTATGCTCTATACAGCGCTGATGATACTGCGATTTTACGCTAAAGCTCGTAAAAAGAATATCACGTTGCGCTATATATCGCACCCACAAATGCGCGGTCCAATCGCACAGCGTATAGGTACTTGTTACTTATCTGCCGTACGACCACTGGAATCGAATCACAAGCTGCGAAACCTCAGCCGGAGCGTATAAAAAAAAAAACTACATGGGTCACACAGTTCATAATTCACAATTCCATACCACGCTCCTGTGTAAGTCTCCTCACGACTTACGTATTAAACCTTATACTAATGTGAGTCAGCCACCTCACGCCACCAAGCCTCCACTCACTTGATGTACCAAACGACGGCATCCCGCATTACGGGGTTCGAATTTCACTCACTCCTACGTTCGCTCACTCAGGTATACTTGTTTTTTCTCTGACGTCCTAAGTGGATGCTGGGGACTCCGTCAGGACCATGGGGATCAGCGGCTCCGCAGGAGACAGGGCACAAAATTAAAAGTTTGACCACTAGGTGGTGTGCACTGGCTCCTCCCCCTATGACCCTCCTCTAAGCCTCAGTTAGATTTTTGTGCCCGGCCGAGAAGGGTGCAATCTAGGTGGCTCTCCTAAAGAGCTGCTTAGAATAAAAGTTTGTTAGGTTTTTTATTTTCAGTGAGTCCTGCTGGCAACAGGCTCACTGCAACGCGGGACTAAGGGGAGAAGAAGCGAACTCACCTGCGTGCAGGATGGATTGGCTTCTTAGGCTACTGGACACTAGCTCCAGAGGGACGATCACAGGTACAGCCTGGATGGGTCACCGGAGCCGCGCCACCGGCCCCCTTACAGATGCTGAAGAGAGAAGAGGTCCAGAAATCGGCGGCTGAAGACTTCCCAGTCTTCTTAAGGTAGCGCACAGCACTGCAGCTGTGCGCCATTGCTCTCAGCACACTTCACACCGCGGTCACTGAGGGTGCAGGGCGCTGGGGGGGGGCGCCCTGGGCAGCAATGTAATTACCTTTACTGGCTAAAAATACATCACATATAGCCCCTGGGCTATATGGATGTATTTAACCCCTGCCAGGATTACAGAAAAAACCGGGAGAAGAGCCCGCCGTGAAGGGGGCGGGGCCTATCTCCTCAGCACACAGCGCCATTTTTCCCACACAGATCCGCAGGTGGGAAGGCTCCCAGGCTCTCCCCTGCACTGCACTACAGAAACAGGGTTAAAACAGAGAGGGGGGGCATTTTTTGGCGATATTATTATATATATTAAGCTGCTATAAGGGAAAACACTTACTATAAGGTTGTCCCTGTATAATTATAGCGCTTTGGTGTGTGCTGGCAAACTCTCCCTCTGTCTCCCCAAAGGGCTAGTGGGGTCCTGTCCTCTATCAGAGCATTCCCTGTGTGTGTGCTGTGTGTCGGTACGTGTGTGTCGACAGGTATGAGGACGATGTTGGTGTGGAGGCGGAGCAATTGCCTGTAATGGGATGTCACCCCCTAGGGAGTCGACACCGGAATGGATGGCTTTATTTATGGAATTACGTGATAGTGTCAACACGCTACAAGGTCGGTTGACGATATGAGACGGCCGGCAAACCAATTAGTACCTGTCCAGGCGTCTCAAACACCGTCAGGGGCTTTAAAACGCCCATTACCTCAGTCGGTCGGCAGACACAGACACGGACACTGACTCCAGTGTCGACGGTGAAGAAACAAACGTATTTTCCAGTAGGGCCACACGTTACATAATCACGGCAATGAAGGAGGCGTTACATATTTCTGATACTACAAGTACCACAAAAATGGGTATTATGTGGGGTGTGAAAAAACTACCTGTAGTTTTTCCTGAATCAGATGAATTGATTGAAGTGTGTGATAAAGCGTGGGTTACCCCCGATAGGAAGTTGCTAATTTCAGAGAAGTTATTGGCATTATACCCTTTCCTGCCAGAGGTTAGGGCGCGCTGGGAAACACCCTCTAGGGTAGATAAGGCGCTCACACGCTTATCAAAACAAGTGGCGTTACCGTCTCCTGATACGGCCGCCCTCAAAGATCCAGCTGATAGGAGGCTGGAAAATACTCTAAAAAGTATATACACACATACTGATGTTATACTGCGACCAGCAATCGCCCCAGCATGGATGTGCAGTGCTGGGGGGGTTTGGTCGGAATCTCTGACTGGAAATATTGATACCCTGAATAGCGACAATATTTTATTGACTATAGAGCATTTAAAGGATGCATTTTCTTTATATGCGAGATGCACAGAGGGATATTTGCACTCTGGCATCAAGGGTAAGTGCGCTGTCCATTTCTGCCAGAAGAAGTTTATGGACGCGACAGTGGTCAGGTGATGCGGATTCCATGCGGCATATGGAAGTTTGCCGTATAAAGGGGAGGAATTATTTGGGGTTGGTCTATCGGACTTGGTGGCCACGGCAACAGCCGGAAAATCCACCTTTTTTACCTCAGGTCACCTCCCAACAGAAAAAGACACCGTCTTTTCAGCCTCAGTCCTTTCGTTCTCATAAGAACAAGCGGGCAAAAGGCCATTCATATCTGCCTGAGGCAAAGGAAAGGGTAAGAGACTGCAGCAAGCAGCTCCTTCCCAGGAGCAGAAGCACTCCCCCGCTTCTGAAAAGTCCTCAGCATGTCGCTGGGGCCTTACAAGCGGACTCAGGTCCGGTGGGGGGGTCGTCTCAAGAATTTCAGCGCGCAGTGGGCTCACTCGCAAGTCGACCCCTGGATCCTGCAGGTAGTATCACAGGGGTACAGATTGGAATTCGAGACGTCTCTTCCTCGCAGATTCCTGAAGTCTGCTTTACCAACATCTCCCTCCGACAGGGAGACGGTGTTGGAAGCTATTCACAAGCTGTATTCCCAGCAAGTAATAGTCAAGGTACCCCTACTACAACAAGGAAAGGGGTATTATTCCACGCTGTTTGTGGTACCGAAGCCGGACGGCTCGGTGAGACCTATTCTAAGTCTGAAATCTTTTGAACACTTACATACAAAGGTTCAAGTTCAAGATGAAATCACTCAGAGCAGTGATAGCGAATCTGGAAGAAGGGGACTTTATGGTGTCCTTGGACATCAAGGATGCTTACCTCCATGTCCCAATTTGCCCTTCAAACCAAGGGCACCTCAGGTTCGTGGTACAAAACTGTCACTATCAGTTTCAGACGTTGCCGTTTGGATTGTCCACGGCACCCCGGGTCTTTACCAAGGTAATGGCCGAAATGATGATTCTTCTTCGAAGAAAAGGCGTATTAATTATCCCTTACTTGGACGATCTCATGATAAGGGCAAGATCCAGAGAACAGTTAGAGGCCGGTGTAGCACTAACCCAAGTAGTGCTGCAACAGCACGGGTGGATTCTAAATTTTCCAAAATCCCAGCTGAGCCCGACGACACGTCTGCTGTTCCTAGGGATGATTCTGGACACAGTTCAGAAAAAGGTTTTTCTCCCGGAGGAGAAAGCCAGGGAGTTATCCGAGCTAGTCAGGAACCTCCTAAAACCAGGAAAAGTGTCAGTGCATCAATGCACAAGAGTCCTGGGTAAATGGTGGCTTCTTACGAAGCGATTCCATTCGGCAGATTCCACGCAAGAACCTTTCAGTGGGATCTGCTGGACAAATGGTCCGGATCGCATCTTCAGATGCATCAGCGGATAGCCCCGTCTCCAAGGACAAGGGGGTCTCTTCTGTGGTGGTTGCAGAGTGCTCACCTTTTTGGAGGGCCGCAGATTCGGCATTCAGGACTGGGTCCTGGTGACCACGAATGCCAGCCTGAGAGGCTGGGGAGCAGTCACACAGGGAAGAAATTTCCAGGGAGTGTGGTCAAGTCTGGAGACTTCACTTCACATAAATATACTGGAGCTAAGGGCAATTTACAATGCTCTAAGCCTGGCAAGACCTCTGCTTCAGGGTCAGCCGGTGTTGATCCAGTAGGGCAACACCACGGCAGTCGCCCACGTAAACAGACAGGGCGAGACAAGAAGCAGGAGGGCAATGGCAGAAGCTGCAAGGATTTTTCACTGGGCAGAAAATCATGTGATAGCACTGTCAGCAGTGTTCATTCCGGGAGTGGACAACTGGGAAGCAGACTTCCTCAGCAGACACGATCACCACCCGGGAGAGTGGGGACTTCATCCAGAAGTCTTCCACATGATTGTGAACCGTTGGAAAAAACCAAAGGTGGACATGATGGCGTCCCGCCTCAACAAAAAACTGGACAGGTATTGCGCCAGGTCAAGAGACCCTCAGGCAATAGCTGTGGACGCGTTGGTAACACCATGGGTGTACCAGTCAATGTATGTGTTCCCCCCTCTGCCTCTCATACCAAAGGTACTGAGAATTATAAGGCGAAGGGGAGTAAGAACGATACTCGTGGCTCCGGATTTGCCAAGAAAGACTTGGTACCCGGAACTTCAAGAGATGCGCACGGAGGATCCGTGCACTCTACCTCTAGACTTACCGCGGCTGCGTTTGACGGCATGGCGGTTGAACGCCGGATCCTGAAGGAGAGGGCTCCGACGGAGGAATTTCAACTGGGTCGATTCCTACATTTCCTGCAAACAGGATTGTCTATGGGCCTCAAATTGGGGTCCATTAAGGTTCAAATTTCGGCCCTGTCGATTTTCTTCCAGAAAGAATTGGCTTCAGTTCCTGAAGTCCAAGCTTTTGTCAAAGGAGTACTACATATACAGCCCCGGTTGTGCCTCCAGTGGCACTGTGGGATCTCAATGTAGTTTTGGGATTCCTCAAATCCCATTGGTTTGAGCCACTCAAATTGGTGGATTTGAAATATCTTACATGGAAAGTGACCATGCCACTGGCCCTGGCTTCGGCCAGGAGAGTGTCAGAATTGGCGGCTTTTTCGTACAAAAGCCATATCTGATTTTCCATTGGGACAGGGCAGAACTGCGGACGCGTCCTCAGTTTCTCCCTAAGGTGGTGTCAGCGTTTCACCTGAACCAACCTATTGTGGTGCCTGCGGCTTCTAGCGACTTGGAGGACTCCAAGTTGTTCGACGTTGTCAGAGCCTTAAAAATATATATATATATTTCAAGGACGGCTGGAGTCAGAAAGTCTGACTCGCTGTTTATACTGTATGCACCCAACAAGCTGGGTGTTCCTGCGTCTAAGCAGATGATTGCTCGTTGGATTTGTAGCACAATTCAACTTGCGCATTCTGTGGCAGGCCTGCCACAGCCAAAATCTGTAAATGCCCACTCCACAAGGAAGGTGGGCTCACCTTGGGCGGCTGCCCGAGGGGTCTCGGCATTACAACGCTGCCGAGCAGCTATGTGGTCAGGGGAGAACACGTTTGTAAAATTCTACAAATTTGATACCCTGGCTAAGGAGGACCTGGAGTTCTCTCATTCGGTGCTGCAGAGTCATCCGCACTCTCCCGCCCGTTTGGGAGCTTTGGTATAATCCCCATGGTCCTGACGGAGTCCCCAGCATCCACTTAGGACGTCAGAGAAAATAAGAATTTACTTACCGATAATTCTATTTCTCGTAGTCCGTAGTGGATGCTGGGCGCCCATCCCAAGTGCGGATTGTCTGCAATACTTGTACATAGTTATTGTTACAAAAATCGGGTTATTATTGTTGGAAGCCATCTTTTCAGAGGCTCCTCTGTTATCATGCTGTTAACTGGGTTCAGATCTCAAGTTGTACAGTGTGATTGGTGTGGCTGGTATGAGTCTTACCCGGGATTCAAAATCCTTCCTTATTGTGTACGCTCGTCCGGGCACAGTATCCTAACTGAGGCTTGGAGGAGGGTCATAGGGGGAGGAGCCAGTGCACACCACCTAGTGGTCAAACTTTTAATTTTGTGCCCTGTCTCCTGCGGAGCCGCTGATCCCCATGGTCCTGACGGAGTCCCCAGCATCCACTACGGACTACGAGAAATAGAATTATCGGTAAGTAAATTCTTATTTTTTCTGTACAGAAAATTAGGATTCATTCAAGTTGGCAGCTTTACCTCCAGAGGCAATTAAAAAAAATTATTTATACAAAATTTTGTTTTTATACTAAATTTCTTTAGAAACCGGGTAGTTTGGTGCTATTGTAGCGTGGCTACTGTCCCACCTTTAAATGAAACGAACTATTGTGTAATTTGTACTTAGCGACCGTATTCTTACGCAATTTGCGTAAACACGCGACCGTGCTTACGCCGCGTGTGCAGTTCCGTACTTTGTCCGAAACACGTGTACAAAACCGTACATCCGCAATAGCACAAATCATACAATTTCTATAAATGTGAGCAATATTAACTATAATTGCTCACTTAACACAAAACACATTCTTTCTGTATAAACCCTCTTTCTACTGGGCCACAACTGCGTTTTGTGATTTTACTCTTACTTCCTTAAATACTTATTTTAGTTTTAACTATATAGTAACAAAAATATCTCCGGTTTCACACAGATCTATAATGATTCTAGCAATAATCAATAATTTAAATGATATGATTCAGATTGGATAGCCATCTTGCAGAACATACACTGATATAAACACCCACATAATTATAATAATATTGTATATATGTATCATTCACTGGTCTCCTATGAAACTCATTTACCCATTTAGTGCTTCTAATTTGCATATCAATGCTGTGTGCTTTTGGCTGCCTGTAAACGTGGTTTTCACTGCTAAGAAAAAGCAGTTACACAGGTTAATTTGCATTTCAATGGCTATCTTATAGTAAGCAGAGTTACCTAAATCCTAGAGGTATAAGAAAAAAAAAAAAACTTTGTTTTTTTATCTGTGTGTACTTCTTACATCAAGTATTCATCTCACTATTAACTTTCACTAAGCTCCATTGAAACTATTTGTAATTGACTATGGCATGGGTTAAATAAATGCATTGGTAACACATAAATGGTGTTTCATGTGACCAAGGAAAGCTGATTATTCTGATCAGTGAAAATCAGCCATTTAGAAAAATGACCTTCCCAAAATGGCCACTGCTCCTCCCCCTTCCACATCCATGAGGGTTACACAAAATGGTGGACAGGCCATGTGGTGAGTCCAAAATGGAGGACAGACCATGCGGTTTCCTTTGTCACAAAGAAATCACACACCATGCAAGCACCTGAAGTTATTTTAGCCCTGAGTTAAAAATAAAAACTATATCAAAGCTATGCAACAACTTTTAAATATACTTTTAAACCTACTTAAACAGATAAACAATCCAATCTGAATCAAACACAATATGACTTATTTGAACCTTGTTTTGCAACAATAAAAATACATTTTAGCATCTTAAATATTATGAGAAACGCATTGTCCCTTAAAATTTCATATCATTGGCTTACTGATACCACACCAATACACGTGGATGTTATTTTCATCAGCTTCTCAATGCGTCCATTGGAGCCGGTCAATTACAGCCGCGTTTGTAATGTACAGTGCATCATTAAGACCCTGATATCCCGTAAGAGCCCTCATCTATGAATGCCAAATTGATTTCTCACAAATATTTAAAATGCCCACTCTAATATATATTGTAAATGCCTGCACCTCTTACTACCATATACGATAAAAGTGTGCTGTACATCGCAAAACACTGTATCCCATAAGAGAAAACAATACACCCACACATTATCTGAGTTCCAAAGCTCATTGATGTATATATTTGTTGTTAAAAGGGTATGGATTCAATATATATTACAAAGTACAGTATACATATAGTTACATGGTTACAACTCACACAGTAAGCAGTTAGAACATAGTTACATAGAGTTACATGCAGCTACATACAATTACATTTACAATTACAGTTACATGCCAGCGATACAATACCATTATCCTTAAGTTATATAGATTTGTCTTTCCATATCACTCTCTCTCTCTGTAAATAAATACAGGAACTGATCTGCTAGCATGTCCATCATCGTCTGAGACCACACAGCCACTCTGAGACCAAACAAATGCAAGTGAGCTCCAGTGTAATCAATATGTTATCTAGTTTCTGGGGGAGGGGACTCATGAGTCACCAGTTTCTTTGCATATGCTGATCAGGTTCAGCCCTGAAGACTGCCAAAGGGCTGGCCTGAGTTCCCTGTTCACTGTATCATTCATTGTTCTTACAAAGTGATTTTAGCTTTTATACATTCAATCATAACTATCCGCTGCAATGTCCTACAACTTAATAACAAGTATCAAATTAATCTACACACCAATCTGCTTGTTTTAAAAGTAAACATGACAGGTGTATCTGGTTCCGTTCAAATAATACACATTCATGACATTAATTCATTAGGCGATTTTAAATCACCATGATGTCTGGCGCTTGATATTATTATAATTATGTACTGTATGAAATAAGTGTCGAATCTATCTCTGTAGCATGTCCGTGTAAATGCGTGTGTTACCATATATTGCTGTGCTCGCTGCGCATATTTGCAAGTATAGCGACTTATGTGTGTCTAGTTTGTATGTTCTCTTTATGTAATATTTTTGACTTTGACACCGGCCCCTCCGTTTTATCCTCGGCCACAGGAACGGCAAAGTGATAAAACAAGGCTCGGATGCTGAACAACAAGTCGCTGCAGCGCGGCGAATTCGCCGGTCCCACACACAGGAAATCATTGAGGTAATGCGCAACCTCATGACCTCCCGTAGAAGACTCCATGCACCAATGTAAAAATGTGCTAAACCTTTCAAAGAACGAGCAGGAAATGGAACACCCCATCGGCAAACATTTGTCAATGAAAAAT